>NC_059672.1:10625000-11250000 GCF_905147105.1 Pieris brassicae
CAACAGACTCAGGTCGGTGGGACATGTGCAGAGAATGGTGGACGACAGAACCCCTAGGTCCTTACTGATCTCACAACCTGTTGGCAAGAGAAAACGTGGTAGACCGAGCCTACGTCAGTGGGTGAAGTTGCAAAGGATATCGAAACAATAGGGGTTCGAAGTTGGACGCAAGAAGCACGAAATAGATTGCGATGGGGCTGGGCCACAAGGGGTATATCCGCTGTTGATGATGATGAGTTCACAAGAATTGCTTGCTTTGTAGTTTTTATAATTGTATTTTAAATTTAGAATAATCCTGGTTTAGGCCTATTAAGTAAAGATAGAATAATGTGGGAAATAAATACAAAAATAAAATACTCCGATATCTTTTTCTAAAATACTTAGTTATACAATTCATTTGAAATATATGATTTATTTTAAGAGTACTCTGTGTAGGCAATGCAATGAATCCACAGTTGACAGTATTTAACCCTGTCTCTAGACATGCCTTAACTAATTTATTAGTTACCTTGTGTCTTATTTAAATATTCTAGGAACATGTTAACAGGCTCCAACTCCATAGATGATCATGTACCATTATATGATCACTCCATCTATTTGTATATCTATTTTCACTGTATACGTGCTAATGATAATATAAATAATTAAAAAATCTGCGTTTAATGCACAAGACGTTTTGCGACATAATTGCCATCTAAAGTTCTAATATGTAACTACTAAACAAATACATCAACCAAAAACGTGCATTTTTTCTCGATCTCCCTTTCTCACTCTCTCAATCGGTCTAAATCGCTCTCTCCCTTTTCTTCGACAAAAACGCTGCACATCTTCGTGACATTTCATCCGTAAACATTTTACCCTCATTCGTCTAAATAAGTTTCACTAGAAAAATCGTTTATTTCTAATTCTCATTAATCGGCAGCTCATGTTGGAGCGTCTGTTTTCACCGGTTTCTGTTCAGCGCCTCTCTTTTGACAGCGTACAGTTTTGAAGACGAAGATTTTCACTTGATCGGTCCATCTGCTCGGTTAACGACCAGGTCTACTACTACAAATATTCACCAAAAATCTTTCCCATAAAACAAAAGTTTCTACAACCGACGAGCCTTTTTGATAAGCGGATGGATCATAGATCTGTGGTCTCTCACAGTTTCCGTTATATACACTGTGTTTCATTAATTACTAAAGTATTTTTTTAAGATAGTGTTCCGAATTGTTTAATTAAAATAGAATTTTGCACTTACTTTACATGTTCCCTGTACACATATCGCTCTATACCCCTGCAATGTGCAAGGAGTCCCATCCGCCACGAGAGATAATGATGCATAGAAATGGTGACCCAAAGGACGGCAGTTCAGCATACAGGGCGCGTCACCTTTAAACATATATTTGGTCGTAAATATACTAATATTACCACCACTATGTGGAACAATCTTCCCACTGAAGTATTTCCGTACCAATTTGACTTATTTTACTTCCAGGAAAGACCTTACCAATTCTTTAAAGGCCGACAACTCACTGACACGCGGCTTGCGGCTCTGGCATTGAGATTGTAGATGCAGGTATCACTTCAGATGAGCCTCCTTCCCAAAGTTGTTTGTACCAGGAAAAATATATTTTCAATATATACAACACCTTATGTATTTTGTTAGCATTTGGTTTCAGGTTAATAGTATTATCTCTGCCATTTTATTTTTGTTCGGACATATATATCATATATTTTTTATATAACAGGGGGCTGATGTTAAGTTGCTATACACACTCACATTTCAGGGCTTGCATGTGCGTTGCCTGCCTTTAAAATTGATTTTTGTATAAACACAAAGCGTTTACATTCTTAATGAATACATAACTTTAAAAATACAATTTTTTGGCTAGGCAAGGGTGTTACCACGCATTAAAATTTTATTTCAACGTATTCGTTATAAAATAGATAAATAAATCAATGGCGCTACAACCTTTTAAGGTCTGTGCGTCGGACTTCTGCATCTGTATGATGATCATTTGTCAAACTAATAGGGTGATCAGCCTGCTGTGCTGGACACGACTTTTTGGTTCTAAGGCAAGCCGGTTTCCTCGCAATGTTTTCCTTCACCGTTCGTGCGTTAAAATTCGCACAAAGAAAGAAAGTCCATTAGTGCAAAGCCGGGAATCGAACCTACGACCTCAGGGATGAGAGTCGCACGCAGAAGCCACTAGGACAACACTAAAACTCCAAAGTCTTTGTCCTTATCACTCTTTTGCCATGTTACAAATATAAACGACAAAACATTCTTTACAAATTCTTAAAGGTGATCATTTTATCTTTAGTTAATTAAGTCTCAAGATCTAATTCAAATGTTAACGATGAAGATATAATTGAAATCACATTACACCAACTATCCATTACTTTGCATCTAATCTATAACTGATAACTTGGACGTTGCATTAATTTCACATAGAAGATAAATTAACCTTTTCCATTATTTCTAACTAACCGGAGTTAAGCATTTAGGTTAACACATCAAGTCTCTTAATTTCTATATTCAGTTCTCGCAGTTTCTACAAATTGTTGCTTATTTTACTGGACATAGAAACTGGGCTCTTACGTTTTATACGTCTCTCGGATTAGTGATACCTGGAGACCCGGTCCCCTATTACCGGTGAGTGAAAATAACTTTGGCGTGTTTTAGCAAAAAGTTTTTTCCAAAATATCGAATATCACGAAAACCTAGGGACTTTTACTAAACACAAAATATATTTTTCAGAACCGCCACAACGTCCTCCAACCTCGCTATTATCCATGCAGTATACAAACAGTGACTATAATGCTATTATAATAAAAAATGCCTGGTAATATGAACAACCCATGGGCCAAGCAGAGCGTTCTTTTGAGCGAGACGTGCGACGATCTGTTTGGCTGAATGCATTCCTAACAGCCGCAACATTCTGTATAACCATTTAAGAAGAGTCATGTAACAAAATAACGATCTTCTAATGGGTGAGTTATACTACAGTGATACTACATACAAGTTACACATTTTTGAAGTGAAACTTCTTTATAGGCGTTGGAAAAAAAATTACCGTGACATTTTGCCGTTACGCGCCATCTTTTTCTCGTCCCTACCACGGTTGATTCGAAAAGATTCTAAGCCATTAATAATAAAAATATATAATAACGATAACAATTATAGTGATAATTCAATTACAATTAATGAAATTCTGTAATAATCTACGTAGTAATAAGGTAAAATGAAATAATTGTATTATTTGTATTCATGTCTATGATAATAAAAGCCTTTTGTTAAACTTTATCTAATTTAACTATATTTAACCAATTTCTGTAGAAAAAGTTGCATATGGTAAATAATTTTTCGGAAAATAAGGTCATAAAGAAGTTTTACTTCTTATGTGTGTACACATTTTTTTTACTACATATGCACTCGTCACAATTAATAAAATTATTGAATCTTTGCCTAGAGCGATTGACCAGCCTTGGTTGTTTAGCACCTAGCTTTTCCATCGTGGTAATCGTTGTGCCATAATTGTCTGGCCAGATTTAAGATAGTGTACGACCCCGGCACTAGTCCACCAAAAGTAACTTTTTCGGGGTAACTTCGCGCTTGGGGCACGATTTGGCTGGTTCAGCTGGGTTCAGCCATTGCGATGAGCGCTTTCGACTATCGTACAGGATCCACTTTTCATCACAGGTAATGATTCAATTAAAAATCTCTTAAACACCACAGCCTGCTAACTCAGACGTAGTTTGCTATGGATCCACTTCCACAATAGTCTTCGTATCTTCGTTATCAACATTGGTCTCCGACCGTCCACAGGGCTTGTTCTACTGGATATCCAGAACAAAAATGAAACAAAAACGCACCGTGTTTTCTTTTGCGACACCGCCGCCATATACATAATTAATCCTTCAAGCCGTTTCTGCAGTACTAGTGCCACGTTGGAACTCATACTCGTAAATAACGCTATTTCATATTTTCCATTTTATAAATAGAGTGACGCAAAGAAAAATAATTCAAACGGTACGTGTATATCTGTACAAATTTAATTTGGAATTTCTAACCAAAGGGGAGGAAGGTCAAAGTGACTAGTACGATAAAACGTCATTTAATATGAAAGGACTTAATTTTTAAACTTACCATCAATATAAGGCACCCAGGTATAATATCTCCCTCTAAACGGCCTTCTGTCGTATGTGGAACATTGTTCTGTGCGAGGGTCTCGACTTCCATCTCGACATGCCTAAAGATATTTTGTAATATTAGCATAAGTTTCTGTATCCATCAAAGGGTTGGCGCGTAGATTATTTTGTACAGTTTACTAATCGATAGTAGTAGACTCCTGAGGAAGGTGTTTTCGTAAATTGACTAAAATTACGATTATTAATAACGAGGTTGTTAAGAATCATAAAATACACAATACCCACGCAAGCGATGCTATACACGAAAGCTTGTCTGTGAATCGCAATATATGTTGCTAAGCGCAAAACCCGAAGTATTTATTTTCTAAAGCTGAAAATATCATATTCAGGCGAAACGAAAATAAAATTAGTTTGAACTACATTATTAGGTGTAGTCAGGAGGTGAGATAATATACACGTATTGAGATCTCCTGTAAGAACGTACGCTTTTGACATACGGGAGTCAAACAAGTCCCGAATCTCACTAAACTTGTATACTTACGTGAGTATTACATTCATGGTAGCGTCTATAAACTCCTGCGCAGTCCTGACCTGTTGGCACTTGCCGCGTCACTCTCACACTTATTACAGGTGGTGCTAGTGTTGTATTTAATAAGTTACGAGATCTGAAACAAAAGTCATTTCTAATTAAGTTTATTTCTTGTGAATGCCATAATCATTTAATAATAGAATATATCAATTGCGCCTTGCAACCTTTTTAGGTCTGGGCTTCAGATTTCTGTATCTGTTTCATGCCGGTTTCCTCATGATGTTTTCCTTCACCGTTTGAGCTAATATTAAATGCGCACATAGAAAGAAAATCCATTGGTGTACAGCTAATGATCGAACCTACGGCCTCAGAGAAAAAAATCGCATGCTGAAGCCACTAGGCCAACACTGCTCCTATTAAACATTTAATATATCCACATTAACACCAACTATGCGATTAGTTTCGTATCTTGCAGCCCGAACATACAATGACAACTATTCTACTACTACTAAGCCTTGACTTGTATAAGCTATAATATATGAATAAAAGGATTATGCTTAACTTCTTTTAAGAACATGCATTGCTATATATAAGTCACGTGCATCATGAGCACACCCCACATACACACCCTAACTTAAGTATCCCCTTCGGTTATATTAGTTAAATTGCTTTTTGTTGTATATAAATTATGTTAGATGTAGGATAATGAATTAAAAAAACTATTTCGTAATATGTCTTTGTGTTTTTTTATGGTTCAAAGTACTTTAATTGTCAGAAACATATCTACGTGTTTGATAGATTAATTGATTGAAGATTTGATTTATTTTAAAATTATCATTAAAAAAACGACGTACATTAAACTTATGCTACCGATTTAGCGTTATATTCAAAATGTTACCAAATTGTGTAAATTCTTTTGCGGTTTTTTCCAAAGTAATCAAGGATCAAAATCGCAATAATAAATATTGTTGAAAAACTAACGCCTACTGAAATAGTTATAGCTGGCTTGGTGCAAATCGTCGTATAAAATTTTCACACTCATATCTTGTATGAATACCAAAAGCTGTCTTCAGTTTAAAGTAATGTGGTAAGGAGGGATCATCAACTACTTTTATTTTATAGGACAGGGACAAACGGGCAGAACGTTCACCTGAAGTTAAGTGATACCGCGTGAGTATTCATGGGCGCGCTTCTCAAAGCCAGAGAGCACGTGAGTGCGTTACCGGAGTTTTACGAATTGGTACGCTCTTTTCTTGAAAGACCCCAAATCAAATTGGTTCGGAAATACGTGAGTGAGCTGGTTTCACATAGGGGTAGGCGCGGCAAAAACTGCCTTTAAAAACGCTCAGTTGTGGACTGACGGACGTAGAAGTGATGTGCGTAGAATTTCGCATTCAGCCTCAACTTTCAATGATGAAACTCAGGTCAGCCGAATCCAAACAACTCCTCTTCATCGAGCATGTGCAACAATTTTGGAAGACATGTTTTAATTTCCGCATGTATATCAAGCACTTCTCTCGAGTGTATAAAGTAAGAATTTGTTAATTCTCAAAACTGTTTTCAAGACGTAAGTCTAGGTCCAAAACTTTTAAAGAATTTACAACAACCAACACATTTTAGACGTGCGATATTTAGTATGTAACATCTTACTAAATATGACTTCAAAAAACACAAACGAGGACAGGTCATACAAATAACTATAATAAATGATATGATTACATATTTGAAAACTACAATACTATTTATATTCTACAGCGTATTTAAATAAACTTAAACAAGGGAACGTACAAAATTGCTCGATGCGTCGGCAATAATAAACAAAATATACTTATTCGGCATATAGTTAGAAAAAAGTAATGAATATAAAACATATAACTATTAATTGCTAATTAAACGAGTCCTTAAATATTGTTTTCTAATATCTTTTACGTCATACACTTCTAAATGAAACAACACCACGGGCGGCAGTGGTAAAGCTTTTTAATTAAATCAACGACAAGAAATAAAATCTTCGGCCTTTTAGTAGGCTTTTTAATGTCCTTTTTATGGATTTGTGAGAGTAATTTGTAAATCAGTGATACGTCGATAATTCCTTTATTTCCATTTTAATTACTATATATTTGTTAAAACTTCTGATTTATGTTACTGTTATTGTTTTAACTACGGATTGTTTTGTACAAAATATTTTGCGTTTATTACACACACATTTCATAACTTTATTAATTTGGTAACACTTCTTTTGGTTGTGAGTTTGAAGCCAATAATTGAATGCATTTTTGACAAACGTTCAATCTCCATAAGATTGCAAATTCGATGACTTTTCCGTAGACCAACATAGTAGTTACTTAATTTTTTTATAAGCAAACGGAGGCTCAACAAATGTTATGTGAAACGGTCGCCCATGGACACTCTCAATGCCAGAGGGCTTTGTGTCTTTTAAGAATTGGTGCGCTGTTTTCTTGGAAGAAGTCGTATTGTGTCGGAAACACCTCAACGAGCAACGACACAGCGGTTGTCCGCGGCAAAAAAGCCTTAAAAATCAGAATCTAATAATCATGTTTATATTAAAGATATAAATTTGCTGCTTCTGTTATATATTTTATTGGTTATATTTTTTTTTTAATTATAATGTTCTTTCCTGAACTTTATCACATTTTTTTTACTATGTATATTAATTAGGATTGCCTGGAAGAGATTAAGATACAGCGGCCACGCATAATTTTTTTATAGAACAGGGGGCAAACGGGCAGAACGTTCACCTGAAGTTAAGTGAGACCGCGTGAGTATTCATGGGCGCGCTGCTCAAAGCCAGAGAGCACGTGAGTGCGTTGCCGGAGTTTTAAGAATTGGTACGCTCTTTTCTTGAAAGACCCCAAATAAAATTGGTTCGGAAATACGTGAGTGGGTAGCTGGTTTCACATAGTGGTGGTGCGCGGCAAAACCTGCCTTAGGAACACTCAGTGGTGGAACGACGGACGTCGAGATGATACGGTAAATCATGTTTTTTAAAGTTTATTTTTAGCGTGTACTACAACATACCTTCATAATTATTCAAAAAAAGAAAAACATGGAAATTATCCCATCCCGTACCTCTTATAAATTATCCTCCATAAAAAGTTCAATAAACAAATTAAGGTAATAATAATTTATATTCAAATTACTCCACTAATGTCCAGGAATAATTTATTCAAAGTCAACCTACAAAGGAACGCGTGCCATGACAAATGACGTCAGAACTAATTTGTTCTGTCCTATCAGCAGGACTCTAGAATGCTGTTAATGAAAGAATTTATATTAGTCTCACTCCTTTTAGTAATGTCAAACATTTGCTGGCGTCAAATTATTTAGGATTTTACATAACCTCTTGATGTGAAGACTTTATAAGAAGACTCCTAATGTTCCGGGGATAATACTTTAAGTTATTCTGAATTATAATCTCAGAAGAGACTATTAAAATATATAAATCAATGACGCTACAATCTTTTAGGTCTGGGCTATCTTTTTGTATCTGTTTTATGATCATATTTTGTCAATCTTATATGCAATTAGCCGATTAGCATAGCCTGACACATGTTAAATGCATATAGAAAGAAAAGTCCGTTGGTGCACAGCCGGTCATCGAAGCTATGGCCTCAGGGATGATCGGTTGTACGCTAAAGCCACGAGATCGACTCTTTTCTATAGGTAACTATCTTAATAAAACCTAATTTGATTTCTCTACAAATTTAAAAAGATTAAATATATACTTAAAGCTGAACTAAAATAACTTTTGAAGTTTAAGAATGTAAATAATAAGTGTGTATATCAATTATTACCAGACAGGCTTGACGCCTTATTCATTAAAAGTGACTGCATGTAAATAACCTAATTAGAGGTATCTAATCAATACTATGTTCTAGAGTTTATTGTCAGTTCTTCTCGTCCGATCGACGGCCTTGAATTGAGAACTGGCAGTAAATGTAAAAAGCATTTAATATGTATTTTTTTATTGACGTTCATAAGTGTACACTGTGTACCTAAATAAATAAATGATTTTGAATGTTTAATGTTCTCTTTACAACTTTGGTTTATAATATTTAACTATACTAAAATTATAAACAAAATGTTGGTAATTTTTTAACACAGACTAAACCAACCATTTCAAAAATTGTTTAACCATAATCATGGTCCTTTATACCCGAGTTTACCAGTGGTGCTACAACCTTTTTAGGTATGGACTATCTTACTGTATCTGTTTCATGACCATTTGTTAATTTAATAGGCAAGTAGCCGCCTTTGCCTGCCACACGCCGACTTTTTGCGTCTAAGGCACGCTGGTTTCCTCACGATGTTTTCCTTCACCGTTCGAGCGTAGGTATGTTAAATTCACTGATGAACAGAAAGTAGATTGGTGCTTGGCGGGGATCGAATCTACGATCTCAGTGGTGAGAGATCTCACGCTGAAACCACTAGGCCGACATGGCTCAGTATCACTGAGTATTATAGGCATTATTATACATTACAATATTTCACAAAATATTATAATGAAAATTATAAAGCAGTGCGAAATCTGTATAGGTCACTAGTTGAAAATATATGGAATGTAATCAAACAAGATTTGTTTGGGTCTTAAAATGTGATTGCTATAAATTTAAGTACATGTCTTCACATCGTCTTAATATAACGTATATTTTTTATTAGATATTTGTGTTTATAATAAGAATAAAGTTCTATTAACGTAACCAATAAACTCAAATCTTTATAAATAATAATAAATCGCAATGGCTGGCTTTGGACGGGTGGAAAAGGTTTCTGGGAAAGGTTTTTATGGAGAATATATAGGTAAGTGAAAAAATCATATTAGGTGAAACGAAGTTAGTTAATAAATGCGGAGGTTGGTTAAGAATAATTGTAACAAAAAAAAAATTAGAAGTAAACATGTACTCGACTTTTTAACAATTCAATTGCTTTTTGAATATTCCAGTAAGAGAATAAAAAAACTTGAATGAACCTAGAGGACATAATCGCAAAGTCATTAGTGGTGCGTGTCAGTCAAGTTTAGTGCCGACTTGTAATTCTCCACGGGGATTCCATTACGTTTAACCTATGACCCATAGCGATGATTGCCCAACGGGCGAAAATAAGCCAAATTACTGAGGAATTTTTATTAATTTTATGTTTATATATATATATATAAATAACTAATTCTATACATGGGTTAATACCATATATTTTATGATGGCCATATGATTTGATTTAGACTATTTATATTTAATTGCTTTTTTTAAAAATTCTAATACTTTTCACAGAATTACTATATACTTTATTATTTCCTGTATATACTTTGATTAGCTAGTACAATATTCCATGTATTTCCATATATTTCACATGAGTCTGAATTCACGTTAGTGTTAAATGAAAAAAAAATCGTAGTGTCATTGGACACTTTCTTATGTTAAATATCCTTTTTTAGTAAATCAGATTAGTTTTGAATTACTTATTAGTCTTAGGTTTGGCTAGATTATAATGTTAAATGATGTCTTTATGCACACACAATTTACAAAAAAAATACTTATACTTTACACTATAGACTTTATTATACATTGTATGAACTTTTATTTATAGGACTATATTCAATAGGTGCTGATCGATCCGGAGCAAGACAGTTTCTATTTCTTATATAAAGTGGTTGAACTATCCCTTCGCATAAGTTATACAAGACCAATCAATACACATATTATTATTTGGCACCTTTCAGTACATATTGGAATTGGTTCTATTTCTTTAAAGGATTTTATAGTAGCTAAAGATTTTAATAAACGATTTCTACGAATTAGTCGCATACTTATTTTAAAATGCCTAAGCATTTTAATATAATAATTATATTTTAGAACATTAGATATTGAATTGTTAAAATTTAGGACCGCTTCAGATTTTTTATGATATCAGTAAGTAAACGATTACCTACTTAACGATGGACACCCTGACTACGTAATAATTAGGCATTTTAAAATAAGTATAATTATATTTTAGAACATTAGATATTGAATTGTTAAAATTTAGGACCGCTTCAAATTTTTTATGATATCAGTAAGTAAACGATTACCTACTTAACGATGGACACCCTGACTACGTAATAATGTCGATTGATGACATTAGATACTTGATACTTGTCAGAAAATATTTGTCTGTAAAGTCGGTCTACGGACGATAGTTTAATGTGACAACGTCATAACAACATATTGATGAAATTGTTTCATACTTAAGTTTTCAAATGGAAGAGAGATAAATGCGGCGCAAGTGTACGTTAGACGTAATGGGACAATGAGCGTAACGGGACAAAGAGTTATACTTTTTCGTGCGAGCAGCCGGTGTTCATCATCATGAATAATTTATTGTCACGTTAAAAATTATTCCATATTTATGGCAATTAACTCAATAATATTCATACTCACATACGTTAGTAGGAAAACCACAAAAAATAATATAATATAATAACTATAAAAAACTCAATTAATTCTAATCTAATAAATTGCAGTCCAAAGTATTTTAATTCAAATAGTTAATCTTTAGAATTAAAAGCGAAAGAAATCTTTAAAAGTTAAATAAATGACTTTATATTGCAGTTAATATTCTCTTTAATGTTTACAAGATAACCCTAGTGATATACCCTAATGGCTGGTGTTTACAATTTTTATTAAATGCCTGAGAGTCGGTAAATTTATAGCTTATCGACGTTATTAATGTGAATGATAAATATTTTACGAGTATATTATAGAATATCGTGTATAAGTTGACGTAACACACAGTCAAACTTGTGTTTGACATACATGTATCTACTACTGTAAAGTAAGATTTACAATTTATATTAAAACCTTCAGCTGAGTTTCATCATTGGACGTCGAGCGTTTTAAGGCAGTTTTTTCGCACACTTCCACTATATAGAGCTTAAGTACCTTAATATAATACTAAAGTAGCCCACTTAAGTATTCGACTTAGAGTCCTTCAAGAAAAGTGTGTACCAATTCTTAAAAGGCCGGCAACGCACTTGTGAGCCCTAGCATTGTGTGTCCAGGGGCGGCGGTATCACTTAACATCAGAGAAGCCTCGTACCCGTTAAGACCCCGTTCTATTAAAAAAAATTACAAATACATATTGGACGCGGACCTATTTTACTCACAATTTAGTGGTTGCCTGGAAGACATCCAGTTGCCCTCCCGAAGTGTTAATAAATAAATTTCACGAATATCGGTATAAAACTATATTCTTAACAAGTATACTTCTTCTTTTTTTTTAACAGGGGCAAATGGGTAGGAGTCTCACCTGATGTTAAGCCCACTGTCCATGGACACTCACAGTGCCAGAAGTCTTGCGAGTGCGTTGCCTTATAACAATTAGAACGCTCTTTTCTTGAAGGACCCTAAGATGAATTGGTTCGGAAATATAGGAAAGACGGTTGACAGGACAGAACCCGTCTTTAGTTTTTCAATAAACTTCTTAAGAAATGCCTAGAGAGTTAAATAATATTTAAACTTAATTGAGGCTGAAGATCGTTAACGGACATGATTTAACAAATCGTTTATTATTTATACATTCATACTCGACATAGCGAAATTTAAAGTTTTATTTCTCCCATACCTAAGTAAACACTGCCTCTCTTGATATGATACTCCGCCACCACAGGACCTGGAACACAGACTCCATGAACCCCAGGAGCTCCAGGCGTAAAGCCCTACATCTGGTCTTTCTGGATGCACCTGAAATTATATATTTTATATTCATAAATTCTGAATAATATAATATATGTGCATAGCTGTGAATCCTCTGTACATATTTTCGTATATTTATTTATTTTAAGAACCGTCTATAGAAAATTTGTATACAATTTTATTAATATCTTGGATTTTCTTTATATAAGTTTCCTCTAGCGATATTTTCATGGCAATCTATGGTGTTATATACTGTATATGTCCAACTCAAGGTGCTATATAAAAGGTGCAAGAAATACAAATTATTTCAGTAATTAAATATAATGTACATTCTAAATATATACCTTTGCTTTGGTCGTTCCGTTAAGACTCGATGCTGTTGTGAACATCGCAAATTGGATCATTGATATCACCCTGGAAATGAAAAGAGAATAATAATTTTAATCAAATTGATGAACAACGACACGAAAAATATGACATAACCAAATACACATGAGCATTAAATTTAACTCCAATCTCACACGTAACCCCGCATTACACTAATCATATACATGTATCTAAAATCAGAACCGAATACAGTCGCAACAATATAAGTGAACCCGTTTCGAATAGATTTCCGAAGTTTTATGGTAGATAGACTCTAATGCAATAAAGCGTACGACGCGACTCATGTAAGTGACATGTATTTTTTTAATGACAACAAACATCCTTAAACTAATCAGTCCATTGTATGGACATCATGCAGTGAAGAAAATCGTGGATGCGAAAAACAGCTGTCCGTGATGATCGGTCCTGGGTTGTCAAGAAAATTAATATAATCAATACCTAAAAGCTTGGTTGTCAATATCTAAAAGGTAGTTTACTTTGTAGGTCAGGCTTCACGTTATTTGTTCAGTTTCATGATCTTTTGTTTTTAATGACACATCATCACTTCCGTATTGTATACTAGGAGATCAATTGTTCCAGGTAGAAACAAGAGCTTAGAAAGATCCAAATGAATTAAAAATTATCTGTAGTATCGTTTTAACATTTGTTTAAGTGAAAAATAAATCACCGTCCTACAATCTTCGTAACAAATTACTCAATTTCTTATTTGCGGTACAAAGGATGCGTGATCTATTTCGAAATTATCAAGATTAGCTAAGCGAAAAGCGTGGGGTCGTAGGATAGAGTACAGGAAATCATAGTAGAAAAATGAGCTTTATTTCTATGATTTAACATTAGGCTTTCAAGGCCGTTTTAAATTTTTAGACACTAAAACACAAAACTACAAGACCGCTTTTTAAAATTATTTTTCTATTAGAATCCTATATTATCCCTGATGAACCAATAACATACATATGAAACCTTCGACAAACCCAATATGTAAAAAAATACCGATAACAGTGTTTACATCGCGTACTCTGCAACTATGACAATAGAGCAGAGTGATAAAACTTTAGTACTTATTGAAGACATCAATATCTATATACAACTGATCCCATATGTCTATCTATTACACATTTAATAATTAATATCAAGGCGTGAAGTTGGGACTGAACGGAAAGCATTCATAAAATTGCTTAAACCATGAACTAGCGACATACACAAGTCGTTGGAAAATCGTAATTGTTGTCATTTGGTGATTGACTGATGAGTGACACTAAAGTCGAACAGATTTTGAACACAATTCACCTCTGGAATGTCACACTGATGATACGTAATTGCAAGTGATTATTATTAATGGCAAGTGACTTCGAAAATATAAAAGCCTTTTATTTCAGATACATTTATATTTCTATAATCTCATTCATTAATTTGTGTCCCCTATTTTGGCAAAAGCCTCTCAAATCTCACAATTCCTGTCTGCACTGTACCAATCTTTGCCATGTGCTGGTTTCTTCCTTAATCTGGTCCAGCTTATAAGTTATCTTCCTCTTTTCCATCTATTGGTGGGAACCTATTTAATACTGCGCCCATTTCCCCTTTAGTTTAAGATAAGAATTGCCAATAATTAGTATAAATTATGAAGATGCTTCTTATCTTAATCAGAGTCACAAACATCTGAGATGACCTAACCAATCATCAAAATCATGTGGCCTATTAGACAGTACCAATTTACTATAAATTGCGTTATTTTGGCACTAGGTCCGATGTATTATTTCTACGCCAGAACCAGTCTGTTGCACAGATCCCCGTTAACAAAGACGTTGGGCTTACGGAATGCTGTCTCCGACACTGTCGTGATCTTTATATGTTCGCAGAGTGAGTTCACATTATCGTATTATGTAATTTTGTGAATAAATAAATATGAACTACACGAAATGTTTTACCCTGCTCATATCGTGGGTCCACAAACAATTTGTTAGCGCATACAATTTACTGCTCTCACGGCAAAGTAATGAACTCTAACAACTGGGCATGGTGCCCAGTTAAGTGTTCTCATTGCAAATCCTAGTTTAATATTAAACAAAATACGATTTTATTAGGTTCGCGGGCAGTTTTGGCCTTGTTGACGAGAATTTGCACCACCAATATGCGGAACCATTAAGTATTTTTGAACTAATTCGACGTATGTATTCGAAAAGCGTATCGATACAGCGATATCAATTAACATCTTATGGACCTACTCTTCTTTAAAAAAATCAGCTGAAAACCTATCGGAACTGAGCTTTTTAAACATTTCCGTTTAAGATTATAATTATAAAAAGCCTTTCTTTTAAAATCTTTTTATTACAGTATCAACGATTCGAAGTCTGCACGAAACGTATGAGAAAAATATTATTAGACAAGTCGCTTCGAAGTGAAAACTGTGATCTAATCTTTCCCATATACACATTTCTTTTATTAAATACAACTAAACTGTGACATAGGGTTGAAATTAAAAATAATAATTATATTTCATTTCAAAAAATTTGAATTATCTGTAATCTTTTGTTACCCAGATAAGATAACCAGAGTTTAGCGTTTGTCATTATATTTTAGGACCATACATATGTAATTGACGTTTTGTATGGGAGGAACAAAAAGTGGATTTTTTTTAATGGAATTTATTTAATTCATCAAACTATCTTATATATTATTGGTCTTTTTCAAGTCTTAAAAATCAATTTCAATATTTAAAAAACTTGGGTACAATACAAATAATAATAAAACAAATTAATAATCTTGTAGCTTCTTTCGGATCCAATGTTACACTTTAGCGATAAACAAACAGATTATAAAGAAAGCAGAAATAAAATCAACCAATCACGAATAGACAATTTTGTTTTACATGTAAATTTCTTATATGGCAATGTTCCGCAATTATTCGAGGGGTCACACCCGTATTGATTTTTGAAGATTTAAAAAAAATCGTCGTCGATTTAATTTCTTTCAGATGTAAGTCGGTTATAGGCAACCCTAAAGCACAGTACTTTAAACTGCACAATCCGACATCTCCATTAGGTGTTTGTGACAGTAATAATGAATTCTACGCGTTGCTCACTTGCTCATTATGCTGTCCGAAAACACGGCGCTTGAAAGGTTATATAATTTTAATATATTTTAAATCCTATGTATCTCTATACTTTATACGTTGTACCAGAAAGAACGGTTTAGTGGTCGTCGATACACAATGTATCAATAAATTAAGGCCTTAGTACATATTGAGACATCCCTGATTTAAGTCAATACAAAAATAGGTACACAATTTTCATTCTTCTCTAGGCGAGATGGCGTCGTTGTCGCACTATTTCCTATGACGTACTATGCCCCAACACGTAAAGAAACTATAAGTTTTTCACGTGTTAATTATTATTCTTAAAGGACACAACTAATATATTATATCGTTGACGTTGACGTTTTGTCGTACTGGCCACTTTGATCACAAATATCTCTATGGTTAGGAATTCCAAATTCAATTTTTACAGGTATTTACTAAATTGTTTCTCGAAAACCATGATTAATTTCATTTAGATTTTTTTAAACATGATCTATCACGTTATTTGCAAGCACGAGTTCCACTATGGAATAGGCGCTGCAGAAATGGCTCGAAGGATTAATGATGGCGGCGTATCGCAATCAACAACAGTCAAAGTCAAAAATCATTTATTCATATAGGTAACACAATGTACACTTATGAACGTCAAAAAAAAGATATATACGTTAAATGCTTGTAATTTTACATTTACTGCCAGTTCTCAAATCAAGGGCGTAGAACGGAATAACTGGCAAAAACTCTCCGCCACTCTTTTTATCGCCATGGATTTTTTGTATTACACGTTTGTAAGGGGCTGCAACCATTACATTACATGTTCCACGTGACATCTTAAGTAATAAATGCGTTTTTCGTTCCAACATTTTCAACAAAAAAAATCAACTCTGATGGGGCAGTCGAAATCCTTCATTGTAATTGTGAAATATTTGTTTATATGAAAAACGACTCTTGAATTTCCCAATTAAAACTGTTCTGTCCCTTGTCATAAATTTTTAGATGAATTCAAAAATATGTGCTCAATATCAGAGGTCAGATTTCGTTGGTCTATTTAAAATAGTTTTGACACAATAAATATGTTACGAAGTTCACCGGGTCATCTAGTTTTTAAGAAATTTAACATTATTTACAAGTTACTTTATACATATAACATTTTTAAAGCTTATTGCGCAATGTGTATCTTAAAAGTTCGTTAGTTACTTTGCATAGTAAACCCAAATATCCAAAGTGATGGTGATAGCAGTAATTTAATGTTCCACGCCTGGTCCATTTCGACATTAAATGGAGTTTCCCATGGATTTTATCTTTTTAGTGCAATTACGTTTAAAACGCTGGTGGCCCTATGTATGGGACAAGCTGCTTTCTATCGCTGATTATTTGTTCGTCGTCCTTCGAACTATTAGCTCAAGCTAAATTACGTAATAAATGTAAATATATATTATATATATTCCTTGGTGCGATAGACAGTCTCTTGTGCAGAGGTGCAAATAAACCTAAGTTGTCCTGGAAAAGGTGGCTGTGGCTTCCCAACGAACAAACGGAGCAGTGAGGTCACTCCGTTCTGAGGTTACTGAGTTCTGAGCTTCTGAAAGGTAGGCTGGCTTAATTAGCCAGGACTTTACGTACCTCGGACGAAATGGGCGGACAAAATCTAAGGGCGGAAACTGAAATAGATCTGGGAGTTTACTCTGTAACCAATCTCAACGATTTAGGGGCAAGAAAACCAGTCTGGTCTTGGGCAGCTCTTCAATTTCACTCCAGGTCATAATCAATTTCGATGTAGTTGTCTCAACATCCGTAGTGCTGATGTGGCCTTTGGATCGGTTTATTTTTTAATTTGGCAATATTTAGTTACAGAAAATCTATCTGACAAATAGGATACACATGTTATAATAATAATAATAAATCCTTTATTTGCAAAGAAATTGGTATATCCAGATTAAATAATTAAAAAAGCCATTAAAAAGGCATGCAGGTGTCATTAATTATCATATGGTCATAATAATAAGAACAGTAATGTTATGTTAACTGTTACTGTTATAGTTAACTTTAATAATGTCAAATCGGTTATAAAGTTGAGGAACTGAAAATGTCAGTTATTTTAACTAGAGTCTATGTAGTTATTATATAACGTTGCACAGTTATTCGCTCTAACGACCCAGGATACCGTTCACAAACCCCGTGACAGATGCAATATTGCTGACCTTGTGTGAAATAAAACCTGTGTCTCCTAACAACAAGAATATTGCTTTAAGCTATAGTTTAACTTCGTTAACTTCTATTATATAAAAAAGTGTATTAGAAAAAACTACTTTGGGCGAATTTGTTTTTATTTTATTTTCTGTATGCAGGTACATACACGCTGAGCCACGAATGGATTCACTCACTTCATACCTACGAATATATATTTGTGTAATATGACAGTCATCAAGATATGTAAAAAAAATTATACCAGTTATTATTAGAAGACTCCTATTTATTAGGTACTAGGCAACTCTATAGGCAAGCTCTCTTCTGAGGCGTAGCGTAATCATAGCTATCAGATATAGAGTATGTTACACAAAATACTCGTACAAAACAATTACAAATAAATAAAATAATGTATCTGTCAACTGACTAATCTGTTTCTTGGCACAATTTTAATTATGTAAAGAATGTTTACTATTTTTGAATAATGACAGGTACCAATGCTCTTTGAGTTTATCTATGTATTGGAAATTTGGTGAGACGACCTCGGGTTTATGGGTCACACGTTGAACGAGTTCGAAATCCCGTTTGTATTAGGGCGACGGGCATTCTGCATTCATAATTTTTAAATCAGGTGACTAGACTAGCCTACTCTAAAAGACAATGTTTCGCAAACCTAGCCATGTGTATCCCAAGTCACGGGGGCAGTACTGCTTTAAATCGCTAAAAAGCTTGTTTTGTGGTCTACAAAAGCTATCTCTCTCCATCTAATGAGACAGTATGACATAGCTTGAGCACCTAGTTAGTATATTATATGCAGTATTACATTATGCTGGTTAATATTATAAAAGATATAAATTGTTTGGTTTAACGCGCAATCACGAATTATATATACCAATGAGGCTATATAAACCTTTTAGGTCTGGGCCTCAGATTTCTGTTCCGTGATCCAATAGGCAAATACGTCATCAACCATCTGCGCTTGACAAACACCGTCGACTCTTTGGGTCTAAGGCATGCCGGTTTCCTCATGATGTTCCTTCCTCCTAGTCCCACATCCAAAAATTACTCACAACAATATTATTGTTAAAAAGACTATGTGTTTTTGTTTTTCTTTATAGAACAGGGAGCATACGGACAGGAGACTTAACTGATGTTAAGTGACATCATGGACACTCTCAATGCCAGATGGAGTCCATTGCTGGGCTTTTTTGAATTGGTACGTTCTTCTTGAGTAGGTTGATCTGTATTGTATATTTTATGTTGTTTATCTGTCATCATAAATATATTTATATTTACATACAGGAGACAATGAGCTACTTTTCCTGAATCTCCGCATGTTTGTTGGTGTATCAAGCTGCCATAATATTCAGTACTGTGTGAATCTATGTTTGTTTTTATAATACTGAATAAGCACGTGTTTTTGAATGGTTCATATAATTGTATTTTCTTTTAGTGTCGAGGAGTTTCAAGGGGGATAGTCGGTAATCCTATAAAAACATTTTGAATAAACATACATTGCGTATACGGTATCGTACAAAGTTTACAAAAATACTCTTTAAAAGAAACATTTGGTTTAATCTGCGTTAGTACAATTATCCCAAAAATAAGATTGATTTTTTAAATTGTCAGTTGAGTAAAGTGACAAAAGTTTTGTTTTATATTACTGCCTGTGGTGCTAAAAAAAGATATTAATTGCCATGCAAAGTTATATTTGGAAATTTATAAATCATTACATGTGTAGTTTTATTATAATGTATGTGTGCTTTTGTACCTGTTCATAAGAGTTCTAAAAGTGTAATTCAAAAAAAGGTTTTATTAGCAGTGTTTCTAACTGACCGGTTCTAAACATTTTCAGTGTTATCCACGTACAAGCAAGTGTTAAAGTGAGCACATTGAAAGAAAAGTCCATTGGTACAGCCGGGATTCGAATCTATAACATTAAGTATGAGAATCAGCTCTGAAGCCGTAAGACGAACCGCTGAATTGAGAGAAATCCTAATATCTATAATATATAATTATCTATGAATGGATTTACATGAGCCCTTAAATATGTTTATCTCTGAAATAAAAGCTTTTATGTGGTGTTTTGACGGGAAAGTTTAATAATAAACTTTCAAGTGACAATACTCGGGAAAGCTATAACAGTAAGTGCCCGTGTGTGGAGTCGTAAAACACTTCTTTCAAATGCTTTATTAACGCATTGTACACTTTAGTAGGTAACTGAAATTACTTTCACTGATTCACTGAAATTTAAATATATGTAATAAACTTCAAGGGTAAGTTTAAAGATCCGATAACCTGCTTGCATGGAGATCCATGGACTCTGCCTTCGGGAAAAAATCATGAATATATAAATATAAAAATTACTCTGCGCTTAAACACTAGGCTTTAAAATGATATTGGCCTAGTAGCTTCAGCAAGCTACTCTTGTACCTAAGGTCTACCTGGCAATCCAGGCGGCACTTATGACTTTCCTGAGTTTATCTAACACTCGCTTGTACGAAGGAAAATTGTTAGGAAACTGGCATGTCTAAAATCATAAAATTAAATACATATGTCAGACACAGAAGGCTGGTCATCTACTAGTCTATAAAAATATAAAAGTGACCCATTTAGGTTTGTAGCGCCACTGGATTATTATTAAAACTATATAGTCTAATAGTTTTCGTTTAGTTTTATTGCTTGCCGATGCGTCGCCGCTGACAAATATGTTTGTTTGTTTATCAATAAGACTGTTCAATTGCTTTAACTATTTTAAGAGATTACGATTTCAGAATAAATGTTAATGTTGTTTTATTAAAAAAAATTATGCAATTTTTAAACTTCTTTTTCTTGCATAATTTGCGCATTCACGTTGTTGTAGAACTTATAATAAATAAAAAGCAACGCACACGCACACGCTAGCTCTCCCAATAGTCAGAAGCAAAGGCATCACTTCATATGACGTAAGCCTCCAGACCATTTGTCACCTGTTCTATAAAAAGATATTAAAAATCCTACTACGAGAAATGTATTTGCGTAAGTTCAATAAACGAAGCCGGGTGTCGCTCGTAGACTCTCAACGTCAGTTAAGAAGCCGTGTTGTTATCTCAACAGACATGGTAAACACTTATAATGAACGGTCATGCTGCCGACCCAGTGACTGGAATTCTATAGAACCTTATTTATTTTAAGAACGGGAATTCTCGTCCTTTCGTTGACTATATATGCTTCTGTATTATATTCATGTCGTGCTAGATTATTGATACTGTAGCTTCAACGTGCAAGTCTCATCCTTGAAGACTTAAGTTCGATCCCCGGCTGTGCACCAATGGACTTTCTTCAAACATCGTGAGAAAACCGGCTTGCCTTAGACCCAAAAAGTTGACGGCGTGCGTCAACGGCGTGCGCGTTCAGGCAACCCAAGTAAGAAAAACGTAATATTAAAGCCTCATCTAGTTAAAAATTTGTTATTTTTGTAGCTTAATCTGTATTTTCGGCTTAATTGTTAGATGTTAGACTTTAAAATTACGTTGACTATGTGTGATATTTAATATATTGCTGGATTATAATTTTTTTTATTGATTAGGAGTACCAACAGAGGTTATATAAATGAGCAAGGGTGGATTTATCAAACAATATTTTTCAGGCATAGGAAATTAGTTATATTCATAGCTAAATCCACATTTTTTGGTCTAGGCGCCACAGAAACCCGTTGCTACTAGCCGAGTATCTTTTTTTTTAATAAACCGAAACCGGGTAGCTTTTCTTTGTCAAATTTATGAGTTCAATACTTGAAATTATTTTACTGTCTTGATGTTTCTAGAGGTTCATAATTTTTAAATAATAATAATTAATGTGTATCTATGTGTAAGAAATGCTAAAAAAAACTCACCAAAAACGCTTCTGGGCCAAGCGTCTGAATCGTTTCATTTTCACAACATTCACTTTGACGATCTATTTGTCCATTGTACACTACAGTCCATAGACTAATAAACAACAAGTCTATATAATTGTTATAGGAATAATATCTACGTCACTTCGTTGACCATTGCCTCAATTGTTTTACGACCTGGAACAAATTAACATTTTTGTTAATAATCTAAATATCGTATGGATAAATTAATAGTTCTTCTTGAGCTCAAAATCAATCATAGTGTGAAATAATTTTTTTGGTTGAGAGCAGTGTTTGCCCAGTGGCGTGCAACACTGGTCCGTGAGATCGTAGGTTCGATCCCAATGCACCAGTGGACTTTCTGTCTATGCGGATTTATCATTGGCTCGAACGGCGAAGGAAAATATCGTGAGAAAACCGGATTGCCTTAGACTTAAAAAGTTGACGACCTATGTCAGGTACAGGAGGCTGATCACCTACTTGTCAATTAGATTGACAAATGATCATGAGACAGATACAGAAATCTGAGGCACATACGTAAAAAGGTTGCAGCGCCACGGGCTTTTACTACATTGCATTAGTAAAAATTCAATATGTTTATTATGGAATATAAGATATAGGAGTCACTTATACCACGTCATAAATATATACACTTGATACATTAGATAAAACGACGGCGTAAAAAGCTCTCGGTACTCTTAAAATATCAAATCATCATACAAAAGACTATGGCAGACATAGATAAAAGAAACCAGAAAGAAGGGATATACAGTCCGCTCTTTCTTTGTATTAAATAACAAAACTGGAGGGAAACCTCGCAGTCCAGTTTCCGGAAGCGGCACCTGTTGACAAGCATGACTTGTGAACCAACCATTGTTTTACTCAACCATGTTTGAGGGAATTAAACAACCCGTCAGCAAGTAGTAGTAGTAGTGTAATACAAATACAGCTCTTTTATTACATAGTTTAGACTGTTTTAAACGTAGGTTTTAATACAGTTAAATATTAACTGCATACAGCAGCAATAAGGGTTTAGAAACGAACCAATGTATAATCTAAATGTCACAGTGATAGTGCCTAATTAGTTAGAAGGCTCGCAAGTGCGTTGCCGGCCTTTCAAGAATTGGTACGCTCTTTTCTTGATGGACCCTAAGTCGAATTGATCTATTGTTTATTATTTACTTTTGCATCCTTAATTTTATAAAATTTACTCGGTTTACGTAAACAGGCTATGTAAGCCTGTTTACGTAATTCATTCATGTATTAGTCCTCACACACACAACAAATTGCAAGCAAGTAGCTATATTGTAAAAAATGCTTAAGAAATAATTTTTAAAAACTCTGATTATATTAGTAAATGTATATTATAAATTATAATGATCACTGCATCTTACAATTTACTATAAATATTTTTTTTTGTATAAGTAGGTAATAATTGTTAACGGTATTTTATGTTTATATTTGAATGTGTTATCCATTTTCGGCTATGAATACTGATAAGAAAATAAATATTATTAAAGCTTATGTATTAAAAATAATTCTAGTGCCTATTTGTCCTACAGATATACAATACCTACCTAAAAGCTATTTAAACCGATGAAATGGGAAGCTTCCAAATTTATTACATTAATCAAACATATTTCAATGGTCGTAAATATGTGATAAAGGAACTTATAAGATAAGAAAACAAACGTGAGACTCGTTATGCATGAATATAAATCTGACACCAGCATCCTAAACATTTTTATTTCATATGGGAATGTTATCATCGCACGCATACAGATAAAATACATTGTGATCTAAGTGTGAACAAAGTACATCAATATTATTGATGTTAAATTTATCTTAGTGATAAAGAGTACTGTAACAGCAATTACAATGAACGTACAATACGTTACTTTTACTTACGTTACAATACGTTAGTATTATAGAAACGTTTTCAAAAACAACAAACATACTCTTTGTACATGGGTTGCGACAGAAAAAAACTCCTGGAGTCCTGGAACCAAACTACTTCTGGATCACATCACTCGAGTGTACGTCACACTTGGGATGGACCAGATAGACCTCTTTAAATATTAGATGTATCAATTAGAATTTAGTTTATAATTTAGGCAGACATCAAATGAAGACAACAAAATAAAGAATTCCATTTTAACAATATTTGTGATCTCTTTGGTGACTAAAAGATTAACTTATACATCTATATTCCTAATTCAAATCACTTTAATCTCTTGGAATTAAAAAGCTAGTTTAGTGAAAAGATGTTAAAATGATATTATTAGATATTAGATATAGCCTACGAGAGCAAAGTTTGAACTCTGGTGTATCCTTCATACTGTAGGTGTACTATGACAGCACTCAGTCGCAAATGTCTTTTTTTTATATATTTGTGGTTGAAGATACTAAAATTAGTTTTTAACTTAGATGTACCGAAATAGATCTGTGATATCCAAAATGAATAATGATTTGATTAACAGTTTGAGCTTATAGTTTTGAGCTTATACGCCGAAAAAATTACACAAAATAAAAATGTGTGCGTGTACTAGTGTACACACGTAAGAAGTCAAACATCTTTATGACCTTATTTTTCAAAAAAATATCTACTGTATAAAACTTTACAGAAATTGTTTGTTATGTAAAAAAATAGATAAATGTCTATGATGATAAATTTTGTTTAATACAAAAGTATTAAACAAATTATATACATGAATAGAAATTATACAATTATTTAATTTTACCTTATTACTAATAAGATCATTACAGAATTTCATTAATTGTAATAGATTTATTACTATCATTTCTATCGTTATTATATATGTTTGTTATTAATGGCTTTGAATCTCTTCAAATCAACCGTGGTAGGGACATGAAAAAATGGCACATAACGGAAAAATGTTACGCGTAACCCAAAAATGTGACTCACTTTCACTTCAGAAATATAATATAACAGAAACACATCGCGTAAAACAAATTATTATTCAAACTGTTTAATTTTAATTTTAAAATTGTGTTTAAAACGTAAGAAACCAACTGGAGTTGAAGAGACAAACTAAGAAACTAAAGTTTTTTAATTAAGACTTTAGCGGACTAATTGCCAAGTTACATAAACTTTGATTTTCACTGAACTAAGAGTAATAACTATTAGTTGGCTTGACTAGGGTAAAAATATAAATGATAATCGAAAAACACGAATAAAGATGGCATATACTGTTTCTACAAATGAGCGACAGTAGCGCAGACAACTTCCTTAACGAAAATTACCCAACACGCGGCAAAGATTATTAATCTAAACTTCATTAGTCCTAAAACAAAAAGCAAATATTGAATTGTACAAAGTAGCAATTATTCAACGCTATAACTGCTTTTCCAAACATCGCCGTCCGTGGTCACGTTATCTAAAGATAAACAGTTACAACATATTACGACACTTCTTACTGTGTCAGTGTGCTAAACTAGATAACTTTATCTATTTGATTAAATATTATACTACGCTAGAAAAGCAATCTTTGCACTTCGTCTTATAAATATATTGGTGCATCATTCGCAAAATTTCGTTTTATGTAAGTTCTGATGTTAAGTGATGCCATCGTCCACAGTCACTGAAGTCTCGCAACTATCTTTTAAGAACTGCTACGCTCTTTTCTCAAAGGACCCTAAGCTGAATCTGTTCGAAAATACTTGTGAGCATCTGGTTTTACATAGTGGTAGTTCAAAAACTGACTTAAAAACGCTCAGTTGTAGAACGACGGACATCGATGCGATACGGATGGTATTTTGTTTTATTCAGGATAAGATCCAGAGACTAGAGAACTATATGCCTCTCATATTTGACATACGGCTTGGTGGTCATAATAATAGTGCAGGACCTCAAATAATAATAAATCAAATCTTTAACATAGTTAAAGTGTCATCTCTCATTTGACAGAAGACATGTGTCAGCTGTCAAACATTGTTTGTAGTTTTTGAAAACGGTTCTATAACCCTGATTAAGGGGTTAGAAATGCTAATTTTTTTTATAATGAGTTATGTTTTGGGCGTTCATTATAATGACTGTTACAGTACTCTTTATCACTACTAAGATAAATAGTAAATAAATTAGTTTCACACCTGCGCTCTTTGCCCAGTAAAATTAGACACGACAAGATAACACGAAAATTATTTGATTTACAGCTTTGGTTGTGGTATTTTAATTGAACTAAACGACAAATAAGTACTTTTTATATTACGACATTTCCTTAACATGGCTGTATATAAATATATATCAAATTAAAAATATATATATAATAATACTGTACTGTACTCAAATTTACCAAAATCAAGTCGTTAAAAAATATATTTATAAATTTGAACTTTGTATAAATGTTTTCAAGAAATAAAGAACCTATTCTTAGACCGGCAGCGCATGGTTCATTCATATCATTTGAGTATTCCTTCTCGTTTATCCCCTGTTATTATATATAAAAATATCCGCTCATCGATAAAACTAGTTCCTGCATGTCTCAGTTTATATTCTACTACCTTTGAACAATGCAATTAAAACTAAAGTGGGCTACCAGTGAAACACCAACTAAAATTTCACACACATAGGACTGTTTCGAAGTAAAAATTCGAAATATGTTCACGTGGGTGTCGGTGGTCTCGGTAATCACCGCTACCAGGAACTGTGAATTACTCCCATAAAGGTATATTGCTTCCTTATACCGTTGATTTTGATTGTTGATTCATCTATAAGATACTCAACAAATTGATTAATTATATACTGTACGTTTATTAAGGTGCGTAACTGTATAGGATTTAGAATTTTAATTTTGAAAATTGTAGTTTTACATTTTAAACTTTTATTTGTAATATTGTAGATAAATTTTGACTTTATTAATACCGATAAAAAAAACCAGTGGCGCAAACATTTTAGATCTGGGCCTCAGATTTCTGTATCTGTTTCATAATAATTTGTCAACCTGATAGGCAAATAGGCGATCAGCCTCCTTTGAGACTCACTGTCGACGTCACCATTCGAGCGAATGTTAAATGCACACATAGAAAGTCCAAAGCACAGCCGGGGATCGAACCTACGCCTTGAGGGATGAAAGTCGCACGCTGAAGCCGCCAGGCCTCCACTGCTCTAATACTTATAATATCCTATATATTTTTTAATTGATTGTGATCTCGGAATAAACTATGAGAAGCCTCTAAAATACTTGATAAAGTTCTCATATGATAAAAGTGGAGTTTGATAAAGCCTCAGTGAATGAGTGTCGACAATTTTTATATAATTTGCGATCGCTATATGCCATATCTATTTCAATGTACATGGAAATAATAACAAATAGAAAATTAAAACAACTTAAAAAATGTTTGCACGCTTAACGCTGGCAGCATTTACTTGCCGATACTTATTCGTTGAGCCAGGAAAGCATCAGCTCTGGGGTCACCAGTACTATATACCAGGCGCCAACTTAAATCTGTAATGCACTTGAACCCCACGGTCTAAGAATCATTTTATTGTAATTAAATTCTTGAGATAGATAACATTTTATATTTGTCTTTACAAACTAGCAATTACGCAACCAAAAAAATCTTTGAAAATCAAATTACGTAGACTTGCTAAGTTAATATTAGTTTAAGGTATTACTTATGTGTCCAGTTGGATGTTACTGTACACATACATCAAAATTTAACATATGTCAACCGAATTACCTTCAACATTAAGGCAGTTAAAAAGTCTCAAAAGGAAACTCAAATACAAAAAGATCAATCTCGTCAATTCATATAAAGCATTCCATTAAGTTCATTTGAACGACATAAAATTTCCAATCCAATTTAACAAACCTTTCACCATTATAGGTGGTCTGAATACTAGTTATTTGATAAAGTTTTATTATCCAAAAACATGGCCCATTTCACTCTGTTCCATTAAACTGATATAAACAGTGTCGAAAACGTTATTAACGATAATCTCCAATTAGATACAATTTATTGCTTAGTAAAACAAAATAAAATAAATTAATCCGTGGCGCTACAACCTTTTTTAGGTCTTGGCCTCAGATTTTTGTATATGTTTCACGATAAGAACTTGGCGAATAAAATGAGTGGCGAAGAGTTTGTTGCCAATTCTTCTCTTCCGTTCTACGCCCTTGACTTGAGAACTTTCAATAAATGTAAAATTATATTTCTTTGACGTTCATAAGTGTACATTGTGTTACCTGTATGAATATTTTTTTTATCATTTGTCAGTCTAATAGACAAGTAGATGGTCAGCCGTCTGTGCCTGACACACGCCATCAACTGTTTTGGCCAAGCCGGTTTCCTCACAATGTTTTCCTTCACCATTCCAGCGAATGTTAAATGCGCACATAGAGAGTCCATTGGTCACAGTCGGGATCGAACCAACGTCCTCAAGGATGAGAGTCGCACGCTGAAGCCACTATGCCAACACTGCTCCCCCAACCCTCTACAAACCCCTAAGCTGCAGTTAAAGTAATTCTTTTAGGTTTAACATTTAAGCTTACACCAATTCATAGGCTACTAGGGCGGTGTAATTAAGATTTAATCATATTAATCGTTTTAAGTCAGTCATTAATCTCAAGAGACAATACAATGTCGTACAATAGCTCAATCAGTACATTCGAAATCAAATTAAAAAACGAACAATCAAGAAGAAAGTTGTCCTTCAAATCCCACTCAATTTAATGAAGTTTTGATAAGCACTTGAAAAGCTGGAGATTGTACACACAGAAAAGGACAAACGGAGAAAGTTCACTAGACACAAAGCCAAAATTAAGAACTTTCGAAGTAAACTACAATAGATCATTTTAAGTTTTGGTATGCTGTCTGCAATTTATTGTATTCAAATTCACGTGATTAACATACGCAAATTTTACCTAAGCTGATGTTGAGTTTAAACAAAGTATTTTTTGACAAATAATAAATGTTTGTACAAGCCGTACTTGAATTAGCATGAACTTAGGGCCCAATTATCGCCTGTTAGCGAGCTTCCAGTAAGGGCACCAACCTCTAACCCCATACGGTTTCGATACAGTGACCCACTTAATTCTGTTTGAACAAAATTATATCGATACACTGGTCAAACGTAATGTCGTTAAAACGTTATGAGATAAACGTGGAGATGTTATTAGTAACGTAAGTTTCGATGGACAGTTACCATGGTAACAAATATAGTCCATATAAGTTAGTTTATATTCCATGTAAGTTCATATTGTATAAGGAATTTATTTATATTTGCTCATAAAAATCACACATGTTAGAAGGAGATCAATCAAATACTTATGACAATATGTTATAGAAAGGATATACAGATGAGAAAATTACATTAGAGTTTAAGAAGGCGCAACCCTAAACAGATCCGTGCAACATGGTCACCATCGAGTAGCCCGCAATATCGCAAAACAACTCACGAGGGGACTCTTTGACTCTTGAAGAAGTCGTAAGGGTCCGCCAAGCAACCGCGTATAATAATTTAGAAATAAAGGAAATAATAATAGCAAATAATTAACACAGAAAAGTTTCTTAAACGACTCGCTCGGTCTCCATGGATTTGCTGAAAACATCCGCAGAGTTATTTTAATCACAGTTTTGAATCTGACTCAATCTGTTAACAGGACCATTAACCGAGAGCTGTTTTAGCTTCTGATTTTGTATGATTGGATGAACTTACTATATTTAAGTAAATAAATCAGTGGCAATACCTTTATAGGTCTGAGCCACAGATTTCTGTATCTGTTTCATGATCATCTCTCAATCTAATACTAAAGGTACAACCTCCTGTGTGACTTTCTTGTCTACGGCAGTATAATCACGATGTTTTCCTTCACCGTTCGAGTGAATGTTAAGCTCCCATAGACAGAAGACAGAAGACCATTGGTGCACCAAAGCCGGGGATCAAACCTACAACCTCGGTAATGAGAGTGACGCTGAAGTCACCAATAAGACTTTGATGAGAAGATGAAGTGAATGTAAATAATATTCATATAACGTAATATAATTCAAATGTCCAACAATAAAGATTATACAATAAATATTTATGAGCGAAAACTTTCGATTTTGTATTAGTAAACTTCAAAAAACCCATTGATTTAGAAAGTGTACCGCAATATGATACTCAAGAAAATTGCTAAACAAGTTGCGGTTAAACTTTTACCTAAACCGCGAGAAAAGGGAACGTGTGGGTACTTTTATATGACATGCGGTTAACCGCACGCCGCATAGTGATAGCCGATATACTGCGTGTTAGCAATATCGCTTTCAACATAACATGGCCTGCACACTTTACTGCTGGAGTACTAAGAAGCCTCTAGAGTTGCATGTGTGTCGAAAAGAATAGAACTACGATGATCAACCATGGTCATGGTATAGATAGGAAGAATCATCTATCACGTTCAAAAGGGGATACATGTATATACAAGAATAAATAAAAATAAATTATAATAATTTTGAATTTTCAAATTTTACGGCTTATGTTAAAACTCGTAAACTGTGATGCAGGAGGCTCACATTGATAATAGATACTGTACCGCCCATGGACACTCACATTTGCCAGAAGACTCGCAAGTTCGTTGCCGGCCCATAAAATGATACCGCCACCCTTCTATACTCTCGTGTCTGCTCGCGATTAACGCACTTTTATTTAGTACACTCTTTTGAAAGACCAAGAGTCGAATTGGTTGGTAAAAATGTGACACAGTTCGCAGCAATTGAATGAAAACATCCTTATTATTATTTATAATGAGCGTTTAAGGTTTTGTCTACTGGAGGTGCTTCGAGTACCTTCGCGCGAATTAAGACTTGTCAAAATCTGATAAAACCTTGAATATTCTAACATTTGAAATAGAATATTTATCTATAAACATTTATTACCATTAAAATAATTGTATAAAAATGAGGACAACCAGCGTCCTTATCGCTTTCGAGTGATTTCTTCAGTGTGAGCTTTTCTCAATTTAAAAACAATGCGAGCGAAACTACATAAGGCAAAGTTACTTAGACAAAAGTAATGTAACAAAACAAAGACATTTAAACATATTTTCTAAGCTAATATAATTCGATTCAAAGGGAAATTACCTCACCAGATATTAGGAACATTAAGTGGGTTTATCGAAACCAATATCACATTATGGTACCTTCTGGAAACTGGTGAAGTTAATGTCCTAAGCACCGTTAACCATACAAGATAAGTCCGGTTTGTAATAACTATGTATTCAATGATGATATAAACTAAATAGCATGCAAAATGTCCGATATAAATAATCACTATGACTGTTATGGTTGTGTGAGCACTATGTATCTACATAATAATTTAGTTATCTGGTGCATTGTTTTTTAATTATCAAATCAATGTATACAAAAAACTGTAAAAACTATTTTAAAAGAGTAGGTATGGAGTTGCTTCCCCATTCTTCTCGATATGAAACTACCTTTTGGAAGGGTGAATTGTGATTTTTTTAATATATTTTTAACTTATAATTTTGACTTTCGAAAGTTTTATTCGACTTTTTATAAGCCTTATTAAAATAAATTATTTGACAATTTTTTTTATTTATAACAATTGTTTATACAGCTGTGTTGCCCTAGTGCCTTAAGTGACCTTACTACCTGACGTCGGGCGTTCGAATCACGGCAATGGAATTTTCTCTCTAATCACTTGCTTCGAAGACAGGCATCGTTCGGCATGTCTCTAACCCACAAATTGATGACATATGTCAGAAGGCCTATCAGCTTTATGTTTAAAAATAAAAATTATCGAAGTACGCTTGCAAAGTAACCAATCCATTTACGCTTTACCACCAACACCACCAGCATGTGGATTCAGCTATGAACCAATTCGACTAAGGGTCCAAATTCTAGATGTAAGAGGCGAGAGGTCAGAGGTTATGATTTCCACAAAAAGAAAAGTCACTGTGCGAAAAGACAAAACTGATAATGAAAAGTGAAATCCCGTAAAATTGTATATCAAAATGATTGATAACACAGTACATTGATAGACTATACAATTAGCCTGGCTACTTGAGAGTTCATGGATCAACAGGCGACAACGATTGCCACTATTGGACATAATTATATAACAGAACACCCGTGATTTCAGTAGATCAATGACCTGCTGACTTATCACGTACGCTGGTGTCTTGTAATGAAATCCTCTGTTCCCTCGAGCACATTCATTCATAAACAGTAAATAGATCAGATTTGAGACGGATATTTATATCAGATCTATGCTGGTAGTAGGATAATAATAGTATTTTTTTACTTCATATAAGTAATGTTAAGAATATTGATAAATATTTTGCAAATACGAGTAATAAATGATAGCTACTTCTGTTTTCTTTTTCTGATTTAAATGATTCGAGACATGTTAGTTATTATCTTTACAATAATCGGAAGCGCTTAGCGCAATGGTTGGATCCTGTCCAGCCAGCCAAAACCTGCCACAAGCGAAAATTAACCCCAAAAAAGTTACTTGTAAGCGATTGGTGGACTAGTGCTGGTATTGTTCATTGCAGTTTTCTCAAATCTGGCCAGACTATTACGGCTGATGTCTATTGTCAGCAACTGCAAACCATGATGGAAAAGCTAGCGGCTAAACAACCTAGGCTGGTCAATCGATCCACGCCACTGCTACTTCACGACAACGCCAAATTAGAAGAGCTTCAATTGGAATGTCTAAGACATCCTCCGTACTCCCCGGACCTTGCTCCAACAGATTACCATTTTTTTTCGAAATTTGGACAACTTCTTGCAAGGGAAAAATTTAACTCTGATGGGACAGTCCAAATCGCCTTCACAGATTTTATTGATTCCCGTCCGACTGGTTTTTTTAGTAAAAGGATCAATGAACTACCTATGAGATGGCAAAAGGGCATAGAAAACAATGGTTCATACTTTGATTAATTAAATATATTATATTTAAAAATATTCGACTTTTTGTTCCTCCCATACAAAACGCCAATTTCATATGTAAGGACCTAATATATAAAAATTTGGGGAAAAAACTCGAATTTCACGAGCGTGACTGAATGATATTTAGGTGAAAGCCATTTTGAATAAATATTAATGTTTTTAATAACAAATTTGCCTTAAAATGTACCTAAAACAGAAAAATATTTAGTATTATATTCACATCATTGTTGTTTTATACAAATCGTTTTGTATTGCCAGCGCTCTTTTCAATTAACACGAAATTTGTGAACTCACACCGACAATCACGTCATTGACATAAAAGTCGTATTAATTTCTGACACATTGTTGGGATTAAAGTGATTTTAAAATTATAAGTATGAAATCTCATAATCACGACTACATTGAAAGCCTATTAGTTGCTAAGATTACAAAATATGTGTTTAAATAACATATCTAAATCTCACATCAAGTATTTAGTATAAAATAATTATCTATTCTTAATGTGACAAAATATTGTTTAATTCATTGACGAATCTGTCAAAAGCCGTTTGACCTAGAACGATCAGATATCTCAGGGCATAGGTTAGTTGTAACTGTTACCATGCCTCTTGTTCATAGCCAGCAGATGGGGCTGATGGCTTTTAGACGGTAGGAGTTCATAGCACAATCCCACGTCAGTTTTAAAGTAACAGTTTGTAAATTTATTTACCAACAAAAAAAAAGTTCAAAGGATAGCCATATTAGCGATCGGGCGTCTTATCTTTAAGTAATTTAAATTATGTGTTATTTGCGGATCTAGAAAGAAAAAACAGGCACGTCGCCAACCAGGTTTATAGTCAAATATTCAAAACCTATTTTGCTCTCAAACCCCTTAAATAACGTGGTATCTATGAAAACAAAGATGTTCCAAGATGCTTTTAAAATTTTCTCACATGACCCGATATAAACACTCTAATGGCGTCTAAAATTTAGTGTCTCTTCAAATAAAGTGAAAGTTAGGTCACAAAAGTTCAAAGATTTGAACCGATTTTCTCGGGAAATGTTCGACGTGTTTGAATTCGATTGCAATGACAATTTTACATTGTTACTTCCTGTCCTAAATTGTACAGTTACTTTGTTGGGATTACAATAACTCAGAAGAAACAATTTAACACTATTTTTTGCATTGTACAACTGTTCCTTAAGTATTTACACTCTAATCATTTCTAAAATAAGAAAACGAGCATAGTAATTAAAAGAAAGCTCTTCAATACTTGTATACACTATGTACCAACATGGGCGCCCACTCAAGCGCAGCATATAAAGCTACAGGTGTGTCAAAGATCGATGGAACGATGTATGATAGGGAAGAAATGAATTGATAAAAGAAAGCATACATCATTACGAAGAACAACTAAGGAAACAGATAATCATAAATAAACTAATGTGGAAATCGCTAGAGGAACAGAAAAGTGGAACAAAAACATACTAAACTGGTGTTCAAGGTACAGCAAACGAAAGAAACAGCAGGTGGAACAGCAAACGAAAGAAACAGAGGAATGGCGGGATTTGGAAGAGGCCTTTGCTAAAAAAGGGCACACAGATACACTAAAAGAAGATTTTACGATTTTTTCTATTTAAACGTGTTTAAATAATAATGTCTAAAAAGGCTTCATTAAGACACAACCGACTTTTATATGCATAATCATTTGTGGTAGATTTTAAATTAAATGGTTTCAGTTTTATTTTGTTGTTACTTCTATTTCGTCATAGTATGTAGTCATCTCTCTGTATATTTTCTATCTGCGATGGAAGGCTGGCTGGCTGGCTGACCAATTACCACAGGAATTCTTTAGTCTTATTATAGAAAGTAGCCCCTCACAAAGATGGTCAATACCTGCAGCATGTAAACTCGTAGAAACCAATCTTATGAAGAGGCACACAAACTTTATTAATATTCATTAAATTAACAATAGTGTACATAGGAGATAATCTGTACACCGTACCTGTCTAGATAAGACCCCCTGTTGCCTAATAACTTAAGTAAACGTCTTTTTTTTTTGTTTTTTCATATGTATGATTTTGTATATTATGGTAACGAAGTGTAAATAAGTAAATAAAATATAAAATATGGCTTTAAAAAATCAGTGGCGCTAGCATTTTTGTAGGTCAGGGCCTCAGAATTCTGTATCTGTTTCACGATCATTTGTTAATCTAATAGGTGAGCAGGTCATCAGCCTCATGAGCCTGACACACGCGACAACGTTTTGGTTTTCCTTCACAGTTTGCGCATGTTAAATGCGCATAAAGAAAGAAAGTTCATTAGTGCACATCCGGGGATCAAACCTACGACCTCAGGGATCAGAGTCGGTCACTAGGCCAACACTGGTCTGAGTCAGTAACGAGGCTTATCCAAAAAACAAATATTCCAGAGGGAATTGAATTTGGCGGAGAAATAATCAATAAAAATATAGATAAGTCAATTATGGAATTTAACAAGCCTGCGCAAGCGCCGCGCTTGATGTTATCTCGTCAAGATGATGAGAGCCGACGGCAAGATTCGTCATACTTTATCAAATCTTGTCACATTCCTATTATTCAGTTGAAATATTAAAGTAGTTAATTCTGTAGTATTTTTTCATCATAATTACGAAACAAAACAACACTATTCATTTGCTTTTTCCTTTGTTTTATTTTTTGTTTGTTTGTACATGTTTATGTACTGCCTAGTAGCACTATCTGGGTTGTGAGGTACGGACTATTAAAAACGATACAAAAATACTACCATGGCATGCTTCGCATCAGCTGGATTCATACAGTGAAAAGAGAAAGAGCTGGATCGGACGGATCGGGACGTAATAAAGTAGCATCTTATGTAGAAGACACTTATTTTTGTGCCTGTGTTGTGCTTTATTAAGACTAACATCTGTTATAAAAGCGACAGCAGGATAAACACGAATTACCAGCATAATTCTCCTAAGTTTCGTGTTTTACCCAATTATGTCACTAATTACGAGGGTGTTTTTTATCACCTCACCAAAGAGGCTGTGAGAAAATATTGGAAGAGGCGGGAAGACTTTGACTTTGTTTAGCAGTAACAATTTAGTTTTTTCTTTGAAATATATTTTTTGTCTATTAATGTACTTATGTTTTCTGTTTCATATATATTGTTTATCAATGTAATCCGTTTTGGCTTTGTATATTGCCTAAGTGTTTTGCTTTATAATATGTATATTAGCTGTAAGATTACTATTATACTTCTTCTTACTATATACTACATTCTTGTCTGTTTAGTTACCTTAATAAATTGTACCATAGATAGTTTGTCCTTGGTTACAGAATTAGTATCCAACTGTCAAACATGAGCTTGGATCAATGCACTAATGTGTTTAAATATACCAGAAAAAATACTCGGAAATCATATAACATTTAAAGGAATTTAATATTAGTAGCGCCATCAAGGTCACGAACGGCTTGAGCTATGCTTAGACATAGTTTGACTAATCAGCCGTATTTTTCTTCTCCGACTTCTTTCTAGACATATATAAGCTTTAATTTGGTGGGACTATATTCCACGGGATGCCGAACCACCTGTTGTCCCAGGCAAATTGTTTCATTTGTATTTCTTATTTGAAGTTCCTGAACAATCCATTCACATACATACTAGATTCTGTGTTCCGGGTACGTCATAAAATTGGGCAATGAAGCTTGTATTAGAACCATGTTTGTTTTCTACTCTAGGTCGTATCATGTCCACCACGCCGGACTCACTTAACATCAGATTGTAGCCGATGTTAATTTTTTCCTATATTATATATTTTTAATTACTTCTTTCTAGTACTGGGTTCGAACTCTGTACCAACAACTTACTCAGCTAACGCGGTTTTTTAATCACTAAATAAATATATGATTGACCACTGACGGTTCCGGTCTTATTAATTTGCATTAGTTTGTCCAAAATCAATGTCAATGTAAATATAGTTTAACAGCTTGTTACATTAATCGCGGATGAGAACTACTAATATATATATATATATATATAGAGTTGTTAGTATAATTTTAATTTAGCGTCCCTTACAGTGAAAAAATCTCCCATAGAATTGTCAAATAAATCAGTAAGATAAATAGCACAAGAGGTAATACGGTTCCAACTCGCCCATAAGTATCATGAGGTTATTTACGGAGTAGTGGTCACTAGATCTAAATTTAAGTCAATAAAGTCCTTTTTTAGGAAAGGTAGGGACACTCCCCTGCTGCCTAGCTTTTAGGTCACACATCTGCCTGATCACGTTGTCTGATCATAGGCTACTTATGTCACCTAAATATGTTTAAAAAGTAATAATAATACAGCAACTAATTTTTGTAATATAAAGATGTATAATAAACAAATAAATAAAACAAAATGGAAACTAACAGAGCTGTTAAAATTATTACCTACCTATTCGCGAAATGTCAAATAATGGTTCCACATTTATAGCCATAGAGTCTGTACTTAGTCATAGTATCTGTACTTAGGTCACTTGATGTGATATGTAAAATTTGTAGTTTTCATTTTTGCTATTACATATCTATTAATTAAAATTTGAACCCGAGTTAAAATAAATTCTCACAAATATTTATTATAACAGCCTAAAATTCTGCAGCTCTATAAAGTTTGAAAGTTAAATATGTTGTTGTAACAACTCTTTAAATTAAGAATGTCAATAAAACAGAGTGGTTTGCTTTGAGCCGGTTCTCAGTGAACACTCGATAAACCTCAATCGATTAAATGCCCCATTTGGTAGCGATTCTAAGTCTATCATTCATAATAAATTATTAATGGGAAGAACATTTAAAAAGGCATTATATATTCCAATAGTTTTGAATATAGAACACATGTATGGAAAAGGCCACAGGACACAACAAAGAGAGAGCGGACCGAAACGGCAACACACGTGTGAGACTTTTGTGGTATTACTTAATAAGATGAGCCTTTGTACTTAAAAACAGCAGACTATATATTTATTTATTTTTCGCAGTCAAAATAAAGGCTGTACGTAAATAATATTGTGTTACATCTATAACTCCCTATGAATCTAGTACTTGTTTGTGTTTTATCAAATTTTGCTGTAAAGATTCCACAGATTAGTTGAAATCTGGTTTATTCGTCCAACCCACGACTTTCAATTATCACCATTTCGGGAGACACAGAATATGCATACTCAATTGAATTAAAAACTGCACAGAATACATCTAATTTTCTATTGAGAAATCGAAAACTTTATCCGATCGGATAACATAAGGTATTTCTTAAGTATGAAAAAAATGAACGCTATACACGAATATTTAAATATAGTTGAAATACTTAAAATTGCATGTAATAAATAGAATAATGTAAAGTGACGTGCGGCGTGGTCGCAGCTTGCCATTAGTTCACCGGTATCGGATTTGCTTCCTGACTAGACCGCTGTATTAGTGACGCTCTTCGATTATTTCAATAGGGATTCTGTGGTTATTGCTATTAATATAATGGAAATTAGTAAATTTGACATAACAAAACGCGGGCGCTTGTTGTCATTTTAACCATTATTTGCATCGGAGCACAGTAATGATCATTTTTCACTTTAATGTAAAACGAAATTGTCATTATGTTAATGATTAGAGCTTATTATTTGATTGAAGTGTAACACGTATCTCGAACGATGTAAAATATTTCAAAACTTCTTAGAAATTGCTCTTGAAACTAGATTTAAATTTGATTGACGTTATAACACGGGTGTAAATCACTAACAACACAAAATTTCAGTGAGGCAACTTTTTGGAATGATAATAATAATGTAAATCACCAATTATATAGAACATGAGACAATACAACGAGGTTCCCAATGTTAAGAAACGTATCCAATTAATAAGCTAATAAATTATGTTCTTCATTTATGATATAGGGGAATTGACCCATTTTTTTTTTAAATATGTGATAATATTTATCCTATTGTTAAGTATATGTAAGGTAAATAAATAAATTAACAATTAAAATCTGCATTACTAATCAATAGTTGTTTGTATTTCTTTTTCAGTGTTTAGTTTCTGAACATTTACTTATAATAAAAAAGAAATAACAAAAACAATGTGATTGACATTACCAAGCTTTTTTCGGCGCATTTGCAATGTACCAAATAAATAAGGTTTAACTAACACCCTAAAGCCCCGTCATTTCCGTTTTACGATCCATCAAAAAACCTTTCGTTATTTGAAAACTGGAACCGGCCAGCCCCATTTGGCAGCGAAATATTCAATACTCCATATCTTTGCCCAGCCATAAAGCTTTAATAGTCTACAAATACGTGCCTATGCCATTTGTATACGTGTTCTGTTTGTGAATATATATGACCATTGCAATTTAAATCGTAACAGTTTTATATCCGTAAGTTGGAAATAGGAACCGGCCATAAAACCATGCTGCATTTGTCGAACGTTGACACCTCAGTTTATCTTTCACTGATAAGCTAATTATACGTTATGAAATTCAGTTACTGGTAAACATTTTCATAAATGATATCAATAAACCCATTAGCCGTACTCATAGTTGTAGAGTAAGTTAAGGATAATCTCTTAAGTAAATCAAAATTTCATCATAGAAGCTAAAAATCCATAAACATGTCGTTTATTTAATAAAATATTAAAATACTAAGGATAATGATAGTATTTACGTAAAGGCCCTTCGTTTCCGTTAATTCAAATAATAATATTTTTAAAGTTAACTTTAACTTAACCTTTGAAAATTATACATCTAAATAACCAAATCTTTTGTACTAGACCCGTACAATTCGTTAAAACAATAAATAGTCGAACACTGACTTACCTTAGCATAATTAAATAAAACCAACGAAAACACAACACAATATAAGAAAATGTTATGAAAAATTATTCCCGTTTTTTCTCTAACGCGTGAAGCGCTTGCGTCTAACAACAAACAGCTTTCGACTGTTTGAAAAGGGCCTAGTACAACATGCCGACTCGTGGAAAGTAAAAATGTTATGGTAAAAGTAAAACGTCTGGACAATTAGATAACTTATAATACAAATGCTTTATAGAAGTACAGACGTTTATAAAGATAAAAGACGAAAGAAAACAAAGTTTAATTGGTAGGATTATACTTATATACTGGCTTTATTATTTGAACTTTTTAGATTTACATATTTTCGTCTAATTGAAAAGAATACAATCAAAGAAAAATTTATAAATACTTGTATTTTTGAGTTACAGAGCTGTCACATCGGTTGCTTTATTCCAGTAAAGTGTTTTATGTGATATTTTCGTAAAAAGGAATGTATTTTGATGTATATAAAAATGCAATAATTACAAAATTGAGATAATCTTTTGTAAATAAACGCGGTAACTTTAATGTTTTTCTCACAGTGATTGCCTGGAAGAGAACTTTCTCGAAAGCGATAAAGCCGCCAGTTGCCCTCCCTTTCATTTAATTATGTTCTATTTTTATATTGTAATGCAACGAAGTGTTAATGAATAAATACATAAATATAAAATACTTTAAATTATCGTCACACATTAATAACTATATTATTATTCAGTCTGTGAGACTGTACCAGAGAGAATAAAGTTAACATATTTTACATATTGTATTTTTTTAAATTATACTTACTGATTTATGATATACGTACTTCATGATGATATTCAGTACAATCTAAGAAAACAATTTCTTATAAGTTATCCTTTAATACACAGATTCAATAACACGGGATACCGAAGTGATTTATTGCGGATAATCTAAAAACAATGATGGCAACATTTTCTTGTTGAAAATCGTTTGATGTTCCCGCAGGCGAGCATTTTCCAATTAGTCACGGGATATTGCCATTTGTATATCTGTTCCGTGATGTACTTTTTGTAGTAATTATATTAGATATTTTACAAAAACAAACCTTATTGATAATAAATAATAATAAATTTTAAACACATTAATATTCTCCGTCTTTTAGATATTTGTTCGTCCTATTTTGGCAAAGGCTCTTTATAGTTTATTGTACCTGTTTAGTACTTTCTTGCTCCACTTATCTATTCCTCTTGCAATTCATAATAAATATAAAAAATCATTAGATTCTTTGCCTCTTTCGTCACATTCTGTCAAATTTTTACGTTTCAATAAAAAAAACAGTACTTTACTTAAAAAGCTGCAATTAGACTGTTTGCAAACGGGCAGGTGGTTCATCTGATGTTTAGTGATACCCCCCCCCCATATTGCTAGAAGGTTTCGCTTGTGCGTTACCAGCGTTTAACAAATTTGTACGCTCTTTTCAATTTAACGATGTTTAGTTAGTGAGCAGCTGGTTCCAGCTTGGTTAAAATAACTATTACCCAAAAAAAATCTTTTTTCAAGTATAAAAGCAGCTTTTTTTAGTAAAGTACAGTACTTTTATCGAAACGTAAACAAATTTGACAGAATTTGACGAAAGAGGGGATGAAAAAACACGTACAAATTATGAATATTATTTGTTTACTAACGCCACATGAAAAATATTTGAAAGGATGTAATTTACTAATTAGATTAACACTGTTCTATACATTTATGTTACATAAAGATATCCTACGATTAAGCTAGTGCTCGTAAAACCCTAGAATGTTCAAAGGTTTGGAATTTTCATCGCTTCCCGCTGCAATTTAAATTCCCATCCTCTGGGCAATATCGACTAGGATTTATCGATACAACCCAGGCCTAGTTGACAAGATTGGACCACACAGGTACACCACTGGCCCACCCCTAGAGAAGGCAAGTCTGTAATCTCTATTAGTTTCTTATTAAGATATTAACCAGTCGCAAATGGTATATTGATTGTAGACCGACACAACTGGGTTTATGACAGTAAAATGACCGTATAATTATTTTGTCGTTCGTTTAGTTCGGAACACCTTGGAGGGAATTACGTTCAGACGCGGCTTCTGGGTTTGTATAATAGGTAGGTAAATAGGATTTTATAAGTAATACCTTGTAGACAAATTAAAATATTATATTCAGTCGTTACATTTGAATTTATCGTTTTGTCGTACTGTCCACTTTGACCTCAAACATCTCCTATTTGGACCTATCCAAATAGGAATTCCTAAATTCCACATACAATTTTAACAGCTATTTAGTTGTTTTTCGAAAACCATGATTCATTTCAATTTCCCGATTCTTTACTCCACTCTATTTATAAAATTAAAAACATGAAATTTCGCGTTATTTACGAGAACGAGTTCCACCGTGGCATCGGTGCTGCAGAATCGGTGCGAAGGATTAATGATGTGTATGGCAGCGGGTCGTAAAAGAAAATACGGTGCGTTTTTGTTCCGTTTTCGTTCTGGATATTTCCACCTGCAAAACAAGCCCCGTGGACAGCCGGAGACCACGATAACCAAGAAGTGAAGGCTATTGTGAAAGCGGATCCATCTCAAACTACGAGTGAGTTAGCTGCAGGCTGCGGTGTTAGTGATAAAACTGTATTAATCCATTTGAAGCAAATTGGGAAGGTGTAAAAGCTTGGGTACCTCACGAATTGAGTGAAGCAAATCGACAAACGCGCGTCGACTTTTGCGTTACATTACTCAACTGGCACAATAATGAAGAGATTTTAAATCGAATCATTACTTGTGATGAAAAATGGATCCTGCACGATAATCAAAAGCTCTCATCGCAATGGCTGAACCCAGCCTTTCCAGCCAAATAGTAACTGTGAGTACTTAGAGGATGAATGACACCACAATAACGATGTCAGCAATATCAGTTTTCACTTGCATCGAAAAAATCTTCTTTAAAATTAAAACGCAATTATTATGAAATGTAATATTCCTTCTACACTTATTTGTACTTTAAGAATAATCAATGAGCAGTGTTGGCCTAGTGCGACACTCATCCCTGAGATTGTAGGTTCGATCTCCGATCAATAGACTTTATTCTATGTGCGCATTTAACATTTGACAGTGAAACGAAACATCGTGAGGAAACCGACTTGCCTTAGACCCAAAAATGTCGCTAACATGTGCCAGGCAAAAGGCTGATCATAAGATCTACCTATTAAGAGAAGACCTAAAAAGTTTGTTGCACCCCTGATTTATTTTTATTTAAGTATAATCGTTAAATTTCAGTTAATATACGTATAACCTTCTTTAGGAGTCAAACTATGTACTGGTGAATCTGTTCGGTAATCAGTTCAGAGTTCTGGACATACAATATAAGAATTTCATGCAATATATTTTTACACTTTTATTACTCGTAATTAATTAGAAGATTTTTCTCGACGAAAAAATTCCGATTAGACTCTAAATTATATTGATGGTTAATAATCATTCGAAGTATTTTATTAGCTTGTTATCGTATGGGTGTTATGGAGACAAATGAGATACGCTTTGATTTAAGCCCGCAGGTAAGAATTAATTACGCTTAATAAGAAGGCGGGACAACACTACCGAACACACGAACAAGCGGTACCTTTTAGTATAATTAATCTTATGATTTTGAATCTATGTGCATTATGCATCGATATAGTATAGAGTGTTCTTTATAAATACTTTCATACTTTTATTAGACACTTTCCTTTTAACACAATTTATATGCATCTTAATCCGAAATATATTTTTTTGCTTAATTTAGGCAAATAGTCAACTCAGTGATTTTTGGAGCATTTGTTAAATAATTTTTAGAAACACTTCTAAGTTGCCGTACAATTTTTATTTATTTCTACTTTCGTACAAATAACCAAAGAATAGTGGTAAAAATATTTTTAACAACTCCGTATGCGACTATAGAGCTATGTGGCGCCATCTATTGATGAGTAGCTAAGCTACAATGCCAATATAACCCATATTTATTTTTTTTTGAACTTAAGCTGAGCCAGATTGTTTTATTTCCAACACTCCATTGCTCAACAAACCTAATTTATAATATTCTTACTGTATGAAACCAGCTGCACACTGAATTATTTCCGAATGACATCCACACAGTCCTTCAAGAAAATAACGTACCAATACATTAGTTTAAAACGACGGCTAAAAGAACTAGTCAGACTTAGTCTTAAGTATCTGTACCTATTTTATTATGATTTTGACATGTCGACTCCTTGAAAGTAAGTCCGTAACTAGAGTTTTCTGTAGATTTAATAAACACTTAAACATCACAATTACGAGTCATGTAATTTTTTTTGTTTGAATTCATTGTAGCTTTAAATAATCTTGCTTAAGATCGACTAAGATGGCAAATTCGTAGGCATAAAAAACGAATGTTTCAATTATATTAAAGTTTTATCTACAATAATTTAATAATTTAGTATTATTGTTAAAAGTTGTTCTATTTGTAACGAAAACCACGTTACCATTTTAAAGATATATAAAAAACAACAATTGAGATTCGCCACACCCATACCGACTCATAACCAATTGAGAATAGTATAACATTGCGATTTCAACATTTCTCCATTACGATAATCCGCCGAATTTATCTTCATATTTCTCAAGACCTCCTAATCTAAGCTGTCAATTACACGTTGATACCAGATCGAATTCTCAAACCTTATCTACCTCTCGACTTTAGTACTACGGTGTTCATGTGATCATAAGCTGGGTCTAAGAAAGCGGAAGGTCTACTTTGTGAACATGGACCGGCCCAGTACAAGTCACCAATCTATACAGAAGGTGGAGATGTTCGAAGTACGAGAACACGTACCTTACCAGGCGGAGGTGACCAGGGCACCAGCAGCATATGACGAAGAGAGTGGGGAACTATATGAGTCCTCCTGGAAGTCGGCGTGGACTGCGATATGCCAGCTCGTGAATCTTTTGCAGCATATGCAGATTGCTATTGTGGTGTTTTCGGTTTGGCGGTACGCTTTGACTTCGCAGGCAGATGGATCGATTACGAATTTACAGCTGCATATCGTGTTTGCTGGTACAGGTGTATGTATTTAAGGCTTTAACCATTATTCTAAACTAATTGGAGTGCTTTTTGTTATCATAATCATAAGACAAAAATATTTGTATTCTAGTCATTTTTAATCATCATCCGTCGAAATTACGATATTTATAATATAGCTATTATTCTTAAAATAAATCAGCGGTGCTTACACCCTTTTTAGGTCTGGCCTTAGAATTATTTGTTTCATGATCATTTGACAAATAGGTAAGTATGGTGAGAGGTGATCCTGTGCCTGACACACGCCGTCGATTTTTTTGGTCTAAGGCAAGCCGGTTTTCTCACTATGATTTTCTTCACCATTCGAGCCCATTCATTGGAAAAATCTGATTAACACAAATTTTAAACATATACAACAATTGAGGCATTTCCATTGCTTTTCAAAGAACATTTTTCTTTCCAGTATCAACTATTTCTGGTAGAATCAATACTAACTCTTCATAAGCATAACACATGGTCGGCCCAACTGAGCATGGACAGTAAAAGAATCGTGCACGGGTGTTTTCAAATCCTAGGAGCGTTGTTTGTTCTCGCTGGAACATTCCTTGGACTCTCTCAAGTAAACATGCAGATTAGTTCTGCACACGCAATTTGCGGTAAGAATTAGTTCATTTATTTTACGAAAATCATTTGTGTTTGTGACTTATTCATAATATTAAGGCAGTATTCATATATTATAATAACTAAATTCATCTTAAAGCAGTTTGTATTATAGTACTCTTTCGTCTCTCTGTCTCACTGTCTCAAATTGTGTTTATGTCGGGAGGAAAACAAACGTATGATAACTTTAAAAACTTATATCTGTATTATTACCCTGTAGGTAAAGTATTGTATTTCATTATAACTCAAAAGTTTAAAAATAACTATTTTAAATGGTTTGACTAGGAATAAAAATTGTGTTGTCACTTTATTTTTATAAATAGATAAGGATGTCCCAATTCAAACTGTAAAATATTTTGAGTCATAAATATAAATTGAAACTAACAGACTATACCCATTTTATCTTTACACGATAGTAATCTTTGACATGTGATTGATATAGAATAAGCATATTTTTGCTAGTTATTTTCTAAATTCCTTCTGCAAAAACGACCTAGGTGTTCAGACATCTCTCATTTGAATTTTTAGCGAATATAACAAAATATACACAACTCACTCAGAGCTTAACATATTCGATAGTGGGCTGGTCTATTAAAATTAAGGTTGGTGGTTAAGTGTCTATGTGATACTTAATCCGCCGTTTTGAAATATGTTTTAAAATCAAAAATTGTAAGTGTAATATTTGATAATTGTTATGTATTTTATAAAAATAGGTTGTAACATATAATGTAGATATAGCATATGATGTGGTGAACTATTATATTTATTAATTATACTATTATATATATTATACAAAGGATATTTTTTTCAGGAGTCGTAGCCCTCGCTTTTACAATGTTGAGCTTTGTGTCCGGAATCATCGCGTTATTCTCTTCCAAGGTTCGTCTCCTCCTGAAAAGTAATCCCGTGAAGATATTTCACGTGGCCGTTGGAATGTTTGCATTAAGTATGGGCCTCATTACTATGATCTTAGGGTTTAATAGCGTGAGGTTTACTACAACTCAAGGGCCTTTGGCCACAGCCCTCATCATCTTTGTAGTGATAACGTTGGTATACACTCTGGTGCAACCCATTGTAGACCTGATATCCACCACCAGAAAGACGCTATGACTATTCGAAGTCGACGGCTCGAGTGACGGCGATAGTAGAGCCTAGCTTTTACATTTTTTTAACTGTTAAAAAGGCAAAAATAATAAAAAAATACTTAATATAAATAGGTTAAGTTGTGTTAAGTCTAAAATTTTTATTCGTAACTTAACAATGTTACATATAATAATTTAATTTAAAACACGCGGGTTTTGTTCGATCGTTCATTTATTACGATTTGCAAAAGGTTTTTATTTGTAACGACTTTAAATTATTAACAACAATATGTTGATATTCTTCAAATTGTCGTTTTAAGGATATATGTAATCCACAGTGTCGATAATTATTTATTGTCGGCGTACAGACGTGGTACGTGTATATGTACGATAATACCGTCTTGGTGGTTGATTACAATTAAACAACTGTAACTATGGTAGTTAATATTGTACAATATGCTTACCTATTTTACTATTGGTAACAATAGTGATGTAGTTTAATTTATTTAGATTTACCAAGTTCAAAATAAATTGTGCCTGCGAAACGTATTATAACTTATCGTGTTTGATGTGTTTCTTAAAATGTGAATCGTTACTTGTATTGTTATTAAAATATAATAATATTAAGTAGTTAAGTGAATGTGTTGGGAATAGTTTTTAATAAAATGTATTTTTTTATCGTGCCTTTATTTTATAAGACCAACATAATAACAATAGTAAGTTATTGACAACTATTATTGTTGAATAGTTTAGTTCAATATACAAATGACGTAATATACGTTTTATAGATACAGCCATTTATATTGCAAATACTTAGTTTCAAAATTATCTCTAATATTATAAACATAATTAATTTTTAGCTCCATAAATATCAATAGACGTTAAGATTTGTTAAAACCACAGGTTACATAAATTTAACATTTTCTAATATACGTATTAAAATATTCATAATATCATTTAACATAAATAAAATTATTTAGATATACTGTTCGCTTAAGCACTGCTATGAACAGCTATTAAGTGCAATATTCAATATTTTTAATGCCATCTTCCGAAACATTTTACAAACCCTTTATCAGTTAGCTCTATATTTATTCATTAACATGTTGTATACTAGATGGCGATAGTAGATTCACGCAATATATTTAACCTGTGGAACGATAAAAAATTATATTATAGTCTATACTTAGTTTATAGTCTTTCGCTTTGATAATCTTATTTATAGTCTGTAAATTTGGTGAAATATTTCGAATTGTCATCGTCCGGCAAACAATAATTTTAAGTTTTCTTACCTTTTCTTAACTAAAATAAATACAATTCTATAAGAAGTGCCAGTTACAGTAAATCTTAATTATGGTAAGGTTATTTGTTGGTTCTTACAAATAAAATTAATCAGTAAAATGGTATAATCATCGACATTAGGTTAGCGAATTTTTGCTTGGTCATTTTATAAATTTGATTTAAGAATTTACTATTTTGTGGCTTCTTATTACAGGCTCGTCGTTATGATACACGGACTACTATATTTTCGCCCGAAGGTGAGTCTTCAAAATATTAAATATTAATAGTAGAAATAATAGCTTTTACTACATAATTTCTGTTTCAGGGCGTCTTTACCAGGTTGAGTATGCTATGGAAGCTATCAGTCATGCTGGAACTTCTCTTGGCATCCTAGCCACTGATGGTATCCTCTTAGCAGCAGAGAGAAGAAATACTAACAAACTTCTTGATGAAGTATTCTTTTCTGAAAAGATCTATAAGCTTAATGAAGATATGGTGTGTTCAGTTGCTGGTATAACATCTGATGCTAATGTGTTGACAAATGAGCTAAGACTGATAGCTCAAAGATATCTGCTACAGTATGGTGAATCTATTCCATGTGAACAACTAGTGTCATGGCTTTGTGATGTAAAACAAGCATACACTCAATATGGAGGTATTTTATATAATACAGTTTTTAATACAAGCTAAAATTTTCTAATTGTCTTGTAATATAAATTCTACTGTAACAATAATAAGATTAGTGATTTTAAATTGAAACTGTAAAAATATTTTGTAAATGCTATAATGATCACAGCAGTCCTTTGGCTACAACATGTTAAACTAAATTTAACTGAAGGAATTGAATAACAAAATATTACACTATATATCATAGAAAATTTCCATGTCTTATAATGTGCACTCAAAAACATATGTATCTTATAGGTAAAAGACCGTTTGGTGTGTCTATTCTTTACATGGGCTGGGATAAGCATTATGGCTATCAGTTATATCAATCGGACCCCAGTGGTAACTATGGTGGTTGGAAAGCAACATGTATAGGCAACAACAGTGCTGTAAGTACCAACTGACCCCTACCCCATATATTCTGTATATATGTAGTGTTAATGACTCCAACATACTTTATAATTAAAATAAAGTAAGTCTTATTTGACTGGATAGAACTCTATACCTTAATAAACTAAACTTAATTTAATGGTAAATTTGAATTTCTAGAGTATTCTAGACACTGACTTGAGATACCCATTGGAATACCGGTATGTTTTAAACACAGTTTTTATAGTTTAAAATAAATTTCTAGGCTGCTGTGTCAAGTCTTAAACAAGAGTACAAAGAGAATGAAACAACCCTTGCCGAAGCTCAAGCACTAGCTGTCAAAGTCCTAAGCAAAACTCTTGATATGACGAAATTGACTCCTGAAAAAGGTAATTCTTTTTGTTGTTTTTTAAATGGAAATTAACTGTCTATAATCATCCTTTAAGGTTTGTACTTTCTTAATTTCCTTTTCCTGAATTAATAGATGTTTCATCTGCTGTTTATGGATATATTTTTTATAATTTATTGTTAACAAATGTATTAAGTTTGATGCAGATTATGTGCATATGCAAAGTTTCACATCAATTTTGTCAACATATTAGTTTAAAAAAATATACTAAGGTTACAAAATCTTATCTATTTTCAGTTGAAATGGCCACTCTCACACGTAAAGATGACAAAACCATAATCAGAATTTTAACAAGCACTGAAGTGGAAAAACTAATTTCCAATTTTGAAAAGAGCGAAGCTGAGGCTGAAGCTGCGAAGAAGCAAGCCCCAAAATCATAATTTTTTTATTAATTTTGTCTTAATAAATATTTTTAAAACATAATATACTTAAATGGAGTTCTTTAGTTTATTTTTAATGAGATACTTACAGCATTCTGTACACACAGACACCTTAATATTTGTTATGATGAATTACATAACTTATCCAAGATAAAATAAATCAAGAATTCATATAAATATTTACATGAATATCAGTGTTTTGATGCTGTCAACATCTCTTTAAAACTTATTAAATTTAGCTCTGACACTTAAATATCTATCTTTTGTGTGCTATATTATTTTACTAGGTTAAGGCATTATAAAAAAAATAAAGGTTTTTTGAACTTTTTTAGGCAGATAAGGGTAATTTTTTTACGGATGAAACGTCACGAAGATGTGAAGCGTTTTTGTCGAAGAAAACGGAGAACGATTGAGGAAGGGTGATCCAGAAAAAATAGACGCTATTTGTTGATGTATTCGTTTAGTAGTTTCGTATAAGAACTTTAGATTTGCCATCTAAAGTTCTAGTTGTCGCATAACGTCTTGTGCAATAAACGAAGATTTTTTATTTAAAATATCATTAACACGTATACAGTCTGAATATAGATATACAAATACATGGAGTGATCATATACTGGTACATGATCATCTATTTTTACCTTAGCAATAATAAACCTACAAAGAAGTTTCACTTCTGACATGTGTACTTGTACGCACGCACTTTTTTTCATAGAACGGGCAGGAGGCTCATCTGATGTTAAATGATACCGCCGCACAAAGACACTCGATGCCACTGGGCTCGCGAGTGCGTTGCCGGCCTTTTAAATGAATAAATTGGTATGTTCTTTTCTTAAAGAGGACCCTAAACCGAATTGGTTTGGAAGTACTTCAATGGACAGCTGGTTCCGCATAATATTGATGCACTTTCCTTAAAGACGGACGTCGAATGATGATTAGCTGCAGGTATAAATCCGAACAACTCCTCTCAATACTCTCAATGGTGAATTTAGAAGATGCAGAGAGACCTCACATCTCTAGGGAACGCCAAGGGATCAAGTCGTTCGGAAAGGGATTGGTTGTCAACAATTGGCACCGTTCTTCGTTAAATACAGTGAAGCTGGTATTGGGAAGCTACCGTCCAGAGGAGAGAAAAGTACCCCATGTGGGGCCGATTTTGCGCTTTATGTCGGAGTAATGTACCTACCGACTCGCCTCTTTGGAACTTTAAGCTTTTTAGACGCTTTAATTTAATTTAGCTTACCAAAATGACCGCAAACCTGAAATTCGATATGACAACCCGCAGTATTCCGATGCTGCAGAGGAGTAGCGACAAAGGGTGCTTTTTTTAGCGAAAAACGCGCAAACTTGTGTCTTCTTAGGGTTAAATTGGACCAGATATTAACGTAGCAGAGTTACGATTTCAAACACAAGTTTGCTCTGATACTGATCTACAGCTGCCCCAGAAATACCTCCGCATAGTAATGAATGTTATGTTAAAATAAACAGGGTCGGAGATAACGCTGGCGTTCCACAGCGCTTATGGGAAAAGGTCGGAACATGCTCCGTCACTCACGACCTAGATGCTCCAACCGGCCAGAAAGACGTAAATCCAGCCGTATTGTTTCTTATGGAGCTTCCAGCGCTTTATGCACCCTATTAATACCCGATTACTCTATATTCAAACTTACCGCTTGCGCCTCCTGGACTCAATCACCTTTACCCATCTATGTACAGTAGACAAGAAGGTCACCAGATGAAGGACCATGCCGTTAGTGGTCCCCTAGATACCTCAGGAGCTGGCCGTTATAATGGTTTCATTTATTTTGGAGAACAAGGAAGTTATAGCTATTGGGCGATGGTTGGAGAGATCAGAGCGATTACCTTTTTTCGGGATCTAATGTATTAGAGCGGTCTTCCAGCACTTAGGGACAGTGCTGAGCGAGTACTTCTTCAGTTGCGTTCTTCATTTCTGAACGTCGTGTTAGTGGCGCCGCACAACTACCACTCTCTCTACTCTCCCCTATTCGGTAAGCCTCTGCGCCTAGATGATGATAAGACCTGTAAGGGCCTTTACTTGATCGGTCCTATGAGTAGGGGATCGGCGTAGAGGTCTGGTGTCCATCACTCTGCCAGTCATGATAAGGTTTTCTAAACTTTCTGAGAGCCGAGCGAGTACAGGTACCGGAAAAGACGTGTTAAAACCGGAACAACTCTACTACGTGCTCCTACGTAGTAGAAAGTATGAGCTGGAGAGGATATCTGAGTCTTGGTAAGGAAGAATGTGGCTTCTCAGTTTCTAGGTAGAAGTGGACCGCATTGATGTTAGAATAAAGCCCCCTAACATTGGTAAAGTCCACAGTCACTGTGGAAGGGGTTGCCTTCGGTAAATTCTTTCGTTTGTCACCTGTAATTTTTTAAGTATTTCTGTGCAGAGTTGAATTATTTTTGTGACAGAACAAGATTAATGTGAAAATTGTAACGTCATTAAAAAAATGTATAACTGATTTCTGAACTGTCAATTGTGTCACGTCAATACATAAACAGTAAATTTATTTAGTATCAAAATCTAAAGATTTTTTTTTGCTTTGGCTTTGAGAATAAAATACAAATATTATAACATAAGGTATCATTAATGTTAAAGCCGTAATCTGTAATGGCAATTCAACGTGATCCACGTATAGGAAACTGTACCATTCCAACAAAAAGTCGAACCGAAGTCAATGTTCGTATTCTTCTCAATAAATGTGAACAAATAGCAAAAGATGAGCAATTGGATTCTAATTCACGACTAAAACAATATGTTCAAAACCTGGAAAGTATGATCAATGAACTGAAAGCCGAATGTCCAGAGTAAGTGAGATATATTTGCGGACTTTCCATATGTGTTCTTTCCATATTTCTAATAGTTATTTAAATAAATGTATGTTTTAACTTAATTCTGATATATAATCTATGAAGGTATATATATTCCTAGTATATCTTATGAAATAACTAATTATTTTTAAACATAGGTAATTCTTTTCATACCATTAAAACTAATATTGCAGAAAGCCCCCCAAAGAATTACCAGACTATGCCAAAAGAGTAGCATTTTTGAAAGGATTGATACAAACTGCAACTTTAAACAGTCCAATAGAAAAGGTAAAATTAATTAATTTAAATAGTTTATTTTTTGATAATAAACTAATCTCTTTGTATTTATGTCTGTCTCAGGGATTTTCTAAAAACTAAATTTTTATGCTTAAAATTTAGTACTATCATATCATATCTATTAAATAACAAAATTTGTAGGAATCTCGGACAAAAGTAAGAACTTATCCATTACCAATGATTACTTCATCTAATGATTAAATGATGTTTCATTTTATCACAAATTGGTTTAAAATTAACCAACATAGCTAAGAATTTTAACATAAGCTGTGTTATATTTCAGCTAGAAGCTGTCCAGTTGCTTTCTCATGGCGCAGCCACTATGTCTGTTGATGCTTCTGCACAAGAAATTCATCAGAAAACGGTAGCTAAATATGGTCTTGAGTTGCGGTCTGAATTGTTTGGGCCAGGTTTGTATATTTAAATAATAGACATATTTGATAAACTTTCAAAAATTCTTAGCCTTTTTAAAAAGCATTTACTGATGTATGTTGTTTCTAGATAGTAAAATAATAATGCAAAAAAATTGGTAACACATTTTGATAAAATTTAAGTTTGAAACTACAGGCCACACACAGCCCAGCATTTTTATTAAATGTAAAACATATTTTATATGTCTTCACTACTAAATGTCATTCTGATTTTATTTACAGAAGACAGCGATGACACATTAAGAAGGCGAAATATTATAAAGGCTCCCAACTTTACAAGAAATAGCAGTAGTCAAGAAGATATTGACTCACTTTTAAAATATCATCAAAATATGCAGGAAAAAGTTGCTGAAAACATGGTTTTACTTACTAAAAGCTTAAAGGAACAGTCCCAGATTGCCAGTAAAATTATCAAAGGTGACACAGAGGTAATTTTACAGTTATTCTTTGATCAAAAAAGGTCCCGAAATTACGCAAATGCCAGTTGTGGACACAGAACATGATTGTTTGACCTTCTACTAACGTCACATTCAAAGAACTACTAAGTCTCCGTTGTCCCTCTTTTGGATTAGTTGGATCATTGCGTGGCCCGGAATACTGTACCTACTACGTGCCATCCAAGACCTCGCTGTGTGGGCTGTCGCCGTATTTGGCACTGTAGTCGTACATGCTTTTCGTCGGATGCTCCAAATTTCATTGCTCACTTGATGCTTGCTTTCATTGCTTGCATGATGGATCATTTTGTTGTTTTCCAGGACATGGAACTATTTATTCCATTTTCTGCCGATTGGTCGCAAGTCACGATCTTGCTAGGCGGTCTCGCGTCGAAAGTGAGAATGCTTTAAAGCGTGAGCCGAAGCGGCGACATCTCGGCATGCCAATACCAGCGAACTCAGAACAGCATTTTACTCTGACTCCAGAAACAAAGTAACTAAACTAAACACATTCCCTGATTAGGCGAAAATTTGGCCCGCCTCCCTTCGGGGACTCGAGCGCTCTGGTCTCTTCCAAGCTGTTAAAGGGAACTTCTAACAACCCACTGTTCCACCCCTGCACAAGGAGGATGACTAACTAGCTCATACGTCGTCCGTTCGCGTCCAACTGGACTTTGGATGACCAAGGGAGGGCACCGCAACAAGCTTTCTTGAACATTAATAAAGTGAGCGGGTCTGTGGTTGCTACGTTGAGTTGGCTCTGGTCCTAACGCGCTTTTTTCGGTGCCTGTACTCGCTCGACACTGTTCCGAAGTACTAAAAGATCTCTAAAAAAGGCGATGGCTCTGATCCGTCTATCAAACAATAGCTATAACCTCCTTGTTCTCCAAAATAATGGAATCCATTAATAACTGGCCAGCTCTCCTACTCCTGAAGCATCTGGAGGGCCATCAGCTATTTATAGTGACCTTCTTGTATACATTACACATTGATAAGCAGACGCTATTGTGTCCAAAGCCTAGGCCCTAGCAGTTAGTTTGGATATAGCAAAAGCCTTTGATCGGATGTGGCAAGCGCTTCTTTCAAAGCTTCCAGCCTATGGCCTCCCGGGACAGCAATTATGCGACTGGACTCTCCGGCCTTCTGGCCGATCAGAGCCGGTCGTCATTGGCGGAGCATGCTCCGGCTTGAAACCCGTGAACATTGGCATACCACAAGGCTATAGGCAATGTCCTATCCCGATCAATGTTCTGCATATCAATGACATGTTGCTACTTAGAAATATCCATTACTATGCTGATGATAGCACTACTTTCTACACTGGCTATGGTGAATGTTCAGCGGTTGTCCACCACTATGTGGAACCAGCTACACACTGAAGTGTTTTTGAACCAATCCTGCCTTGGGGTTCTTCAAAAAATAGGCTAGCAATTCTTAATGTGGTAGTGGTAATGGGCGGCGGTATCACTTAACATCACGAGCCTTCTGCCCTGAGTTCTAAAAAAAATATAATTATTCTAGTACTCCATGCCGTTCAAATATTATGTAAGCAGATTTAACAGCAGTTTCAACAAACAGCCCCCCCCCCCCCCCCTCTTGTCATCAAAAATAATAATACATAATCGTATTAATTTATTTAACAAATCCTTCGTTTTCAAGCCTCTACTTGTCTCTACAATGTGTGGGTAATATGGGTTAGAAAGAAAATATTTACTGTTGACGTAATCCTCAATTAAGGAAATAAAAGTATTATTTATTTGAAATCAAACCATTTTGGGTACTTGTATAAACCATATAATTGTGCTCTAGTAATAAAGGTACGATTTTAGGCATTGAAAAAGTCATCTAGTCTCACAGACAATAACCTAACATCATTAAAAGTGGAGTCTGAAAGACTTCAAGAGCACAGTCGGAGTGCATGGAAGTGTTGGCTGTGGTTGATGCTGGCTGTTGTTATGGCTATATTTATAAGTAAGGTTCTTTTTTGATATACCCATTTAAAGTTAATTGAATTTATAAATTATCATGTTTACAAAAAAGTTTATGATAAGTCAGATCCTTTTAAGAGAACAAATGAGATAATTTGGGTTTAGTCTCTACTTGTCCCTTAACCCAATTCCTTTCTGACGTTCATTTATGAAATACCTTGTATATGTTTTAATAAGTTATCTGTCTCTTTACATTAAAATATTTCTTTCAGATATGGTCCTCTTCATGAAAGTGATGAAGAAAAGAAAAATGGATCTATAATATTATAGAATGTTATGTATATCTTTAACTTATTGACATGTAATAATTAAAATACATTGTTCCTCTATTATATATTTATTACTATTTTCATCTAATTCATAGAACTCGTGTACTTGCTAATAGATATGAAAATACTGTATGTTTTAATTCTCCCCTTTATTCATAAAAACTAACCCAATACATGGATTTAAAGAAAGTTCATTTGTTTTTCTGTCAAATTTACGCGATAGAATACACGTTGATCTACTAATTGAATATGTTGAAGAGTATTATAACCTCTTAAAATAACGAAAAAAATTAACTCCCATTTAGAAGTGTGCGTGATTCTTATTGGACCTATTCTTCGATACTTAAATGCTACATCTAAGTTCTAACAAACGTTTAAATCGTATTAAACCACAGACTATATACATACTGTTTAGCAACATTAATATTGAGCATAATTCATTCACTCACCAGGCGCGTGTCATCTTTACTCTATGCTTTCTTTACTCTGCATTCTAAATGTTGCTTTTTTTACAGAAATAATATACACAGTAATAAGTACATACAAGATAAATAACTTTTATTTAATATTTTCTAAATGGCTATATTTAGCCACACGCTAATTATAAGTATTTACTCTTTGTACATTGTAGTAAATAATCTCTCTCTGTATGTGAAAACTATGGAATTACGATATCGCGTTCAAACATGTTTAGAGCATTTAAAAAAGTGTATTATACACTCATTTGACTTTCTGTATTTTTTTTTATAATTTGATGGAAAGAGATGAGAAGAGAGAGATGGTATTTCTATCAGTGTATGCCGGATAAGTTTTTTTATAAATTTGTAATAGATATATCATTCAATATTTCTTTAACACTCGTTGTAACAAAATCTATACTCAAAGTATTCACCAATTAAGAAGCGTATAATCTAATGTAAATTATGTATATTAAACGACTACATTTACGAATTTAATTCGTTTTACCAAAGCAGGTCCCTAATGTTAGGTAATACATGTTTAAAGCTTCCTGAAGGTGAACAATTTACAAGTTACTTGTCGTAGACATCTGTTAACTCGAACTTCCATATTTTGTTAGGACCGATTTCGGTTACATACAGATGCGATCCGTTTCGAGTAACCGCCAGGGAATGTGGATTTGTGAAGCCCTGAGAAGGTTAAAAGATTTTATTACTTACGAGTAACATTTCAGATATTATACCTAACATAAGAGGAGCTTTAGAATTAGATTTAAAATGCTTTATCTTTTGTTAAAGAAAAACACTCTACGGAAAAATATATTTGTGAAGTACTTCCTAGTCTAAAAATAAAACTAACCGTGCTCGGTTCCCAAGAATCCAAAATTCGCCCACTAACGGCATTAACAGTGAAACCTCGCACCTCAATGTTTTGAGCTGTGGGCCCATTCACCGCATAGATGATATCACCATGTGACGTCACAGCGAACACTCTACCCAAGGTCGGGTCTTCTATAACCGTTGCAGGCTCCAGCATTTTGGCGTAGCTCTTCAGACCAGCTTGAGGGCAGACAATGCGCATATTTTCTCGATCAGCCACGCACACTATATCCAAGTGCTCCAGTAACGTGACACTGTGTGGCAAATTTAAGGTCAGCGAGTCTGAGAAGGCTGGTATAGCGAAGAGGAGGGTTCCCGCGGCATTGAACTTTAAGATTTGATTGTTGCAGTATCCATCGGCTACAAATATTTCGCCAGTGGTCGCTATGGCAACGGATGTTGGCATGCATAGAAGTACCCTTCGTCTGTATGGGTAGCCTGCTGTGAATGCTTCTCCAATCGTAAGGCTGGGATATTTGTGGTTGTTAGGCGTATACTGAAATAAATTGGGATTACAATAATAATATTAACATGGAAAGTGACTTTGAGCTTGTAACGAGTTAGTCTTTAATAAAAAGCATGGGAAACAGTTTTTGCTTTTAACTTTCTTTTTAGTTATAGTTTATTTTTTCCCCTTGCTTGTTGGTTATTTCTATGATCTAATTGATGTTTATGTGTGTATTTGTTACGATATATTTTCTTGTATAAAGGCATGCATATCGTTTTAGAACTAATACATAAATAAAGTAATTTATTGAAGATTAATCACAATAAAATGACACTCATATGTTTCTCTACCTTTTTTGTTCCATACCCCACCTTATGCTTTCAAAAATTCCAATGCTGTATGTAACATACATAATTTTTAATATTGAAATAAATTACATTGAATTGATTACATAAAGAACTTAAATGATAGATTTTAGGAATAAACTACTGAGGAAATTGATAACGAAACACAATAAGTAAATTAAGAAAGCACTTTTTAAAGGATTGAAGCTATGTATTATTAAATAAAATCCGTTTAAAAAGTGTTTTCTTAATGTGTAAAAGCTATGTTAACAAAAGACGTAAATTTTCAAAACTGAAATTCAAATTATAAATATTTTTTATAAATTTTCGAATAGCCCCGTTTACAATCAAATTACCCCCTATAGGGCCCCTCGTTGGGAAATACTGCCGTACATCATTTAGTTTTACATTCTAGGTTCTCTGTTGTGTTTTAGTTACCTTACAGGGATTTTTACTGTGATCAGCAAAGAGATTTTACATAAAAGCAATCTCACCGATAATTACCTTGAATACTTGATGTTTCGCAACATCTGTTACCCATACATTGTCGTGGTGATCTACAGTTAATCCATGGGGCATGTAGAACGCATAAGCACCCCAACTATGTAGAACAGACCCTGTTTGGGGTTCAAGTACTAAAATTGTATCTTCGATTATTGGTCCTTTGTCTAGATTCTGGTATACGTTTGATTCATTGAATGTACTGAAATTGCCAAAGAGATATATCTATACTCAATCCTATTAGAATATATCCAACTGTGAAAGACACAAACTTTTGAATGATTTTAAATTTTTTAGTAAGAAGTTTAAAATGAACTTTTTTGGTACAGAAACAGACAACAGATTGAGTAAATACATCTTTCTACACACTAAACAACATTTGTAAACCTGAAGCCCAATTACACCAGTACACAGCATTTCAATGCTGGTTTACTAAATATTAGTATACTTACATTATAAAATATACTAAATTTAATGACAAATAATAGAAGTTTCTTATTCCGGAGCAAATGTACGGCCACGACATTGTGTGTCTATTTACCTTTCATCCCAAATTCTTTCAGCTCTATGAAACATAACAGGCTGCCCTAAAGAATTAATGGAGACCGCCGTAATTTGCCCCACATTCAGAGACTGCTGAGGCCAGTCCTTGACCTCTTGAGGCCTGAGAACTATTTCATCTTTGGGCTGGAAATAAACATAGATTACGTTTGGCATAAAGTGAGCAACTAAATTGTGAATAATAATTACCGTGTGTAAATCCAAGTTCTTCAAAACATTCTCTTCGTTACCATAACTGAAATAGTCGAAGTTGTCCCTCACAGTTTCTGGTTCACAGCTGACGCTACACACGCAGATAAGAAACACAAGCCTGGGCCGCATTTTGAAACTGATTTGGTTGATGTGGAACATACGTTAGCTTTACTGAGATTTTATCGATTGTTGGCACTTATGTTAAAAGGCCGATTTTTAGCGCATGCGCGAATATTTCAATAAATATTATATCAAGGTCAAGTGCTGACTTGGGCAATCGTTAAAGGCAAATGTTTGTACTGTGTTTATTTATTATAACAAATACATTAAAGCAAAATCTTTCGTAGAAGTTAAATCGGAAATGGTCTTAGTGCTAGGTATGAAAAATAGATGTTGAAATTTGATTTCCTTTCCTATCAGTCTCCTGTGGATTGTGGGCCGTGGATGATGTCTGGATGTGTGCTATTGGCCTCTCCACTGAGAGTTCGGCTGGTCCCATATGTATCCGGTTTCGGTTATGGAACAGACGGCATTGTAATATCTTCCCGGGCTTCGGCAGTAGGACCACGAAGGGCACTTGCATCGGAACAATTTTTGAAATTCCTCTTTACATACTTCGTTCCACCAGCAGGTCCTCTGTAAAATTTCGACATTGGACTTTGACCTTTATATTAAAACAATTTATCGTACTAACCTCAGTGACATATCCCCTTACGGATCGATCTGAATAACTTCTTTTAACAATCGAAGCCTCCTCGACCATTGTTATAAACAAAATGCACGCAATCGTTACATATTGTACCTGTAAAATCACTTATTAGATATTTAACACGTGATAATTAATATTTAAGTCTTACCTTAAACATGTCAAAGGGCTTTTAAAACAGATGCTGTCTTTCGATCTCCTAAGGTTTTCATTTCACACTTTAAAACGCTCAGCTGTGTTGTACGTAGGAAATGAGAAACAGGTATGCGGTGTTATTGACGCTACTCCGGGTCCAAGTATGTCAACAAGAAACTTATGTCCATACTATTTTTACTGCACGTGGAATTGGGACTTTGTAGAACTTTATAGTTTTCGAGATTGGAGAATTCAGCTAAATATTATTTATTTCGTAATCATACAGCTATAGATTATATATAAAAACAAACAATTACGCTGAAAATATAGCCAGAGATGGAATACATTTAACTACAAAAAGGTTCAAATATTTCCATAAGGGAAAAACAAATAAAAATTATTCAATACATTTAACTAAGTGGTACCTAATTTGCCTGTGTTGTGTGAAGATGTAAAAGTACGTCAAGGTGTCCATGTGGGGTATGCTCATGATGCAGGTGATTTTACGCTTTGGATATTCTTAATTCGTTAAATTATTTTTTTACAGGCAAGGTTTATCTTAGCGTATTTGGACCATAGGTTTGACACCAATTGTAAATAACTTAACTTTGACATATGTTCTTATTATAAGACATTGTAAAAATTGATATGACATTTGCATGCCTATTTATATATGGCTGATTGAGCGCATATTTGTAGTTGATCGATCTAACCACTTTACCACTATCTTGGCAAATAAACGATTATTATTATTATTAGCTAAAACGAGTAAATGCAAATAATTTTAAGCGAAAATTGTCGATATTATAATCTTTTTACATTCATTTAAATATTGGTCGTTGTATGTCCGGGCGACACAAAACTCAGTCTTTAAGTGTTGAAATAATAAACGGGGAAAAAAAATATTTTGTTTAATAAATAACTTAGATAATAGGAAACTATACATATCCTATATTAATAATTTAGTTCTTATAAATATTTGTTAGATTTTTATCACATTATTCGTTCATAACATAATAGTGATACAGTTAAACGTTATAAAATAGTTGCACCTAAAATAAAATGGCACTATAAATGTAATTCATAAACATTTTTAGTTTTTAAGCGAAAATTGTGGATATTATAATCTTTTTACATTCATTTAAGATACGAATAACTATTACTTTTTGCATTTACAGTTATTGTTATGTTTATGAATCTCATTTCTCAATGATACCAAGACTCACTTGATTGTACTCGATTTCATTACTGGCTCGCGATTGAATAAAATGAACAGTTATTTCTAGTATGAATAAAACTAAAGCAAATAGTGGTGCTAATTCCAATGAATTGCGTAAAATTATCGCATCAAATCGAGTATTAGGAAATCATTATAATAACATATGCATCGTGCCCTATATGTCACACTATTTGTCACATTTTTCATTTCGTCTTTTTGTGTTTTTGCAAGCTGGAGGAGGCTCACATGATTTTAAGTGATACTGCCATAGAAAAACACTCGCAATGCCAGAGGATTGGCGAGTGCGTTGTAGGCTTTTTAAGAATTGGTACGCTCTTTTTTTGAAGGACCCTAAGTCCAAGTGGTTCGGAAATACTTCAATTTATTATTACAATGTGTAAGATATGAAAGTCCTTTTAAGTAAAAAATACTTGTGTCAGGGTTCCCAGCACATTCATTATAATGATACTAAATTCCATAACAATTTTTGTTTCTTTGTTTATTGTATATCTATTTTTCTTTAGTTCTAGAAGCGACCATGGAACTCTACTCAATTTATACAAAATTGATAATTATTTGTTCGACTTCACTTTTATTTACCGGCGTTAATTTATATTTATAATATTTCTTGATAACAGGACTGTCCTCAAAAAAGAAAAAAAAACTATTCAACTTCATGAAATCAGTATAAGTTAATTTTTTGATCTTGCTTACATCAGGATTTGTACCACTATACAGTTTAATCATTTTTTTGAATCTGGCATCATTGATCAAAATTTTTGTAACGACTACATTTTTATTGGACTTTGGTTGGACACTATCGCTACATTTGGGAGTATCTTACATAGCTTTCGTTTCTATATTATTTTCGTCAATATTTTCTTGTCTATGGAATTTTTCGGCATCTTCCCTGTAAACAAATATAATAATTTGAACTTGTCTTAAATCGTACAACATGCGAGAAAGTGATAACTAATAATGTGTATAAATTCTCAATTAACATGCAATAATTATTTAATAAAAGAAGAAGAACGTAATTTTCATTAGTTTTAGTTTTCAAGAAATAGTTAATTGTATAAAAACCTTTAAAGTAACATTCTTCATATTACAATGAACATATATTGCATGTCGTTACAGATGGTTAACTTAATTTCCGATCAAGTTATAAATTATAATGTAATTGTAACAATTAACATCATCATAATGATCTAATTAGAAACGTAGACATACTTCCTTAAAAAGATTTAGCACCAAAGCTTACTACCCCACCACAACGCGGGTGAAAAAAAGATGATCAAAAACATATCACTTTTCTTCTACCTATAAATAGCTACTTATGTATATTAATTGTGACGTCGATTTGTCAACTTCTATTAGCTTTTACGTTTTTGTTTATAAATATTTTTATTTTCTTTAGATTTTACTTTATTTTAGTTAGTGTTACATGTCGTTTTGTTAATTATTTATGCAATTGTTGTACTTTATAGCAGTGTTGGCCTAGTGGCTTCAACGTGCGACTCTATTCCTGAGGTTGTAGGTTCGATCCCCCCCGGCTGTGTACCAATGGACTTTCTTTCTATGTGCGCATTTAACATTCGCACGAACGATGAAGGAAAACATCTTGAGGAAACACCTTAGACACAAAAAGGCGACAGCGTGCGTCAGGCACAGAAGGCTGATCACCTGCGTGCCTATTAAATTAACAAATGACCATGAAACAGATACCGAAATCTGAGGCCGAGACCTAAAAAGGTTGTAGCGCCATTTATTTTATTCTTGTACTTTACTCTATATTTTTTATTGTTCCATACTAGGGTTGCTCGTAAGAAATCGCTTGTTAGCGATAAGGCCGCCCGTTGCCTAATAACTTATATAACCAGCTTTTTTATATGTATGTTTTTGTATATCTCCGACCGAGAAGCTCAACAGCAGGGGAGCGTCTATTCCTAAAATACAAAAGCTGTACTATAATATAAATTCTCAATTAAATACTCACGCATATTTATTTTGCGTCGATTGAAATATGCTCTTTGGACATAGCCTGTAGTACGGCCAGCATTCACCTCCCGATTCTCCAGCCTTTTGAGCTGTTACATATTCATCCAAAAGACTTGCGTAAGGGGATTTTGTTGGGCTGAAAATTACAATATATTTTTTAAATAGACAGGGACGGGACATCCATCTTTATAAGAACGTTCTTTTCATGTGCAATAACTTTACATTAAATAACGCTGTCTTGTATCTGTTACCGAATGTGTCTTTATATTTGTTTTTGATACTAATTGAATAAATCCATAATTACTTATTACCAGTTTTATTTATCTGTGTTTAATATCCACAAAATATATGCTCCATTTTTTATTAAAAATTCTCATGGGTACACTAAAATACATTCTAAATGTTGGTTGCGCGAAACGCCAACTTGGCTTCAAACCTAAATTTGCTTGCAATGCGGTTTAAAGAGATTGTTGGATAGGTACAATTTCAACCTATCTCTTGTTTTATATAAAAATACAAGCCATAATCACTACGAATATTTATTCAATTGTATGGACTTATATAGTACAGAAATAAAAAATAAAACAAGAGGTTTTAATTCAGTATCCCATTGCAGAAAACATAAGTGGAAAAGATGGACAAACAGGGTAAATAAAGAGAGATCGCCCTCTTGTACGGAGGGCACACGAGCTGCGAAGTTGGTGGAGAAAAATACTCAAGATAGAGAGAGAGAGAGAGACAATTGGAGGAGACTTATACTCTAAGAGTTCATTCGAAAAAAAATCTTTCTATATAAATTATAAATATTTGTGTATATTTATATTTTGTTTGCTGAATGTAACATGGAATAAATGAGGCTTAATTACCTATTATTATTATTTCTTCTGTTGGAAAGGATGGCTTACATTGCAAGTCTACGTATGAAATGGTTGTGAGGCGCGACAATATCGTTTAAAAGATGATCTCATTGTTTTCCACTGTATTATAAACCTCGAATTAATTAAAAAATCAGCATGCAGTAGTGATTATAAATTGTTTTGAATTTTATAAATACTAGTGAGATAAGTTGTGTTGGGTTGTGATACCGTAAGGACATAATATATTGAGACTGGTTTTCATAATTATTAATGACATTTGACTGTGTCATTGACTTACCAGTCTGTGCCTAATAGAATAAAAAATGTTCTATAAAATTTACCGCAACTTTCGTCAACGTTGTCTGTTGAATTAAGGAGAAATGATGTATAAACTTCTAGTGTAGAACACAACTAAAAAATCGTCAGTTTCAGAACGGACCCATTATAAAGATATCCTTTTAAAGAGCAACTTACCTAAAGAACAACTTCATAACCTCCCCAAGGAAGCCAAAGTTGTGTAAAGGATGCGCGTGCACTTCGCAAATTGCACGCAAAAGACACTCTTTTCCATCTAAGCCAAAATTGGCTAATAGGTCCTCTGCAATTCCATACATGAGGGCTCTGAAAAATATATAATCTTTATATACACTTCCAATTAGGTACCAGGCTTTTTTAGTTTACGCTTTTTATGAGCTTTTCTAATTTTAGCAAATGTTAAGCAATAAAGGACGAAGCTTTTTATAAGATATTCGAAACCTTTGAGTTTAAAACTACACAAGTTGAAGAAAGCCTTGAAATCTCTAGCTGGTGTTACGTTCTTATACAAATTGTTAAATGGTGAATGGAAATACAGAACAGAAACCTCTTAGAGAACTTTTTGTCTCTTATTCAGTCCCAAGGTTAGCAGAATTTCTGTTCTGCAAAAAACCAACCTAGGAGTTCAGGCAACTATCATTCGAATTCTTCGCGAACATAACAGAATAAACACTACTTGTGCAGAGCTTAATATATTCGGTAGTTAGCTAATCAATTTAAAAAAAAGTATTGTTCAGTACCTACCTGATACTTAATCCGCAAATTTTCTTATTATTAGAAAAATACTAATAATATTTTTACATTTACAATTTTTGTAACATTTATGTTTACCATACCTGTCATGTATTAGAAAATATAGCTTGTTAAACATATACTATAGATATATCCCTATATATATGCGGTGAACTTGAAGACTTTTTTTGAAGCAAACGTTTGTATGACATTTAACCTGCCTTTCATTGCACGTAACCTACATAGAAAGGAGTACGGAACTAGGCTCGTACGTGTTTTTCCAAGTTTTACAAATCAAAATGACCCGGACACGGAGTACTTAAAGCATCATTCGCATTTGTATTTAATAATATTTATTTTAACGCCTTTTCCCGTCAGTGGATGGGAGAGACCACAGTACTCCGCTTGCTTTGGTCCAGACATATGTCTCTCGCTTCATCGCGTTGGTTATGGATATACGAGTAATATAACATAAAAAAGAACCATATAAATTTTGGACCTTTGACTATTCATCATCTAAGTATTTATTCAGTATGAGAATTTGTAAAATTTATTTACAAGTACCTACTGAGATACGATTGCGATAGAAAAGTTAATTCTATAACCGTATGAAATTATACTTATTCTCATTATTATATAGAAAATGGCATTTGTTTTTTCTCATAGTTTTGTTTTCAGTTTGAAGTTGTTATTCAATTAACCTCATATGTCTCCCAAGTGGGGCAGAGGGTATCCAGTGTACAAAACCAGCCTGATCAGTCCTGGGCTGCACTCTGAATTTCACTCAACGTCATTCCAGCTTCATTCGCCTCTGCAATGATGCTTCGTTGCTAGGTCTGTTTTGGGCGACAACGTTTCCTTTTTCCTTGAGGATTCGGAGCGTATGGCCTACTTTCCTATATATTGTTTTATAGACCTGTCAATTGTCACCTGTCAATCTTATTGCATAGCTCTCATAACTGATTAGAGATTCTCTCTGGTCAGAATATTCCAAGAATTTTTATAAAAGTACCGTAAAGTATCAGAAATTCTTGATATTACTAACAAAACGTTATAAATAAAACGAAACAACGGAATAGCATCGTTGAATCAGAGACAATTTCCTGATAATATGTCAGATGGCAGTAGACCATTCCTAGAGACAGTAGACTTTTCCCTGACGTAAGTTATCTAATTGTAATTGTGGTTTCCAATTAGTTTTCTTCCAGCGTACTTCCTACACGTAACATGCACGCCGAATATTATCGCGTGCCGAATTCACTGTCCTTATTAGTATTAGTGAAAGTTACGGGTGTGTTTACTGTCACATGACCATCCTCATTGCTTCGAAATCGTCCTTTATCACTTTTACAGCTTTATTTTGACAGGGATGACTTCATGGTAAGGTAAGTAAGTACCGTTTAGTATATATCGGTTAAGGGGTCAAATGTTATTTGACCATATATCTTCTGATTATTAAATTTTATTAACGATTTTTTAAAACCAAAACAGGATATATAATGGAACATGAAAACCGAAACCGTCTCTAATATACAGCACTTAACTGACGTTTTTTTTAAATCAATTTATCCCTAATACAGAAGAGACTTCATTATGGACTATGTACTTTAATTAGCTGGGACCTTATTCTATGGGATGACGAACCAACTGGTGTTGCAAGCTGCAAAACTTTATTTTATTTAAAGTTGTTGAACTATATTCGCACAGATCCTTCTAGATTCTGTGTTCGGGGGGGTTCTTTCGTCAGAGTCACGTTCGCTTTCGGCTGTAGTCCGTGCCCGGATGTTCGTGTCTGGATGCCCGATACGCCGGACAGATTTTTTGGAATCTTAAGGCTAAAGCCTTACGTATGAAACTAAATTATATATTGTTTTAACAGTGTATGTTCGGAATAAATATATTTTTTTAATATTGTTGAGATAATTTTTTGACTCCGCCGATCAACAGTTGATCTCATTCCTTTAGTGAGCTATTTGTAATTTTATTATTGAACTCACTACTACTAATTGTTTCTTTACCTCTTCGACTACGGGTTGTGTGTCTTTTATTGTCATTAAGTCCGAGTCGCGTATGAATCGAGACATGAACTCAGTTCTTTGTGCGATATTGTAAACATAATTTGACCAATTAGTATTTCGCTTAATTGATTTCACAATACCATAATTTATTAAACTTAAGTTGTGATAATATTTGAATATATATCAAAATAAAATTAATAACAAAATATTTTCTTACCTTTCTCCGCCGTGAAATCTGTCAAGAACCAGCTTCTCAGCTTCAGGCGGTATCATTTTGTCTGTGGATCGTTTTCCCCGTCTATGATCCAAATATTGGCCAACATAGTCTGCCATTAGAGAGGCCGCTGTGCTGCCCATAGACCTTGCAAAAATTGGCGGCAAATCACCGTACGGGTTTTCGTTATCTGTCAGTCCCAGTTTATCGAAGTCGACTGGAATTTATAATTGCTGGTTTTTAATAGTGGTATTATAAAAAAACATTAGCTATATTTCTACTTATCTAATTATGCTACTTCTAGTTAAAATAGTAACTAATCTACTGTTAAAGTTACGATACTTCTAAATCTACTTCAGTTTTTTTTAGTATGTAGCCATAATCAAAGTTGTTCTTTAAATCGTCTGCATGTATTTAAAATTGTATATAAAAAGAACGGTGCAGCTACAAAATTATTATCGTGAATGTATTAAAATATTTCACTAGTTACAGTTAATTCTTAATGAATGACTCTGAATACGGCTGTGAATACAATAACGTTAGTTACATAACTTTTTAATATATACTCTGTAGGTCTTAGTATTTTTAAGTCAAATATTGTAATGTCTAAGATATAATCTATTAACTATGTTTCTTCGCTACATTAGAATACTGCTATATTAATCTGTACTACATCACTTCTACGTATCCTTTATTTAATACTGACTTTTACATTCCAGCTGATACATTATTGTACCTGTAAAATCATGTTCTTTTTATTTACTAAATTTAAATTTTCTACTTTTTACTTCGATGATATTATTCTTCATACAAAAGCCTTGTTCAATTTATCTTTTTATTCATTTTTGCTAATCTATTCCAGTTTCGCACGGCTGGACGATGTTTTTGGTTATTTCCATATAGACTATGTTACTAAGGTAAGTAGCATTCTAATGAAATATAGAAATCATTCCATTAGTTTTTAATTACTTCCGCTTTATATTAGTATAATTTCTTCTTTGTTTACATAACTAGACCATTTATGTGCTGATCAGCTGTCGTCGACAATAATTAATCATTAAATAAATGGATAATCATAAAAACTAAAGTAGTCTTACTAAAATACTCTTGTTTCGTAATAATTTAACAGAAACAGACAAAAATCTCAAGTATATAATTATTTGTGAACGAGATAATTTCCCGCGCTTGTTCCTCTGAACTAGATTTATTGAACGAGCGAAACGAGTGCCATCCACTTACTTATTATAAATAGATTTGAATCACGTGCTGAAACATGAATACATAATTAACACTTACTCGTAAACGGGAAACTTATAGTCATGTTTGAGAGAAATCCCTTCGGTGGATGCCTTACAAAAGGCATCGATATAGAAGGAGTAATTGACATAGTAGTTCCCGGTGGTAGTGCTAAGCGACCATCGTTGGTTATCCATAGAATCCTCTTTTGCCGCGAATGAGGGATGTTTTCTTTGGCTTGTTCCTCATGAATATTTGGTGCGGCAATCGGCAAGAGAGCAGCTAAGGCTATACTCAAGAGGACTCTAGGTATTCTCTCCATTGTCATCTGAAAAATAAAGTATATCTGAAATCCTTTTTTCAAATACATAAAACCTTTTTTATTGATCATTCGGCATGAGACAGATTAAATGAAAGTTATCTGTTATCACATTTGTCATTGTTACATTTTTATATCTACATTTTCATGTTTTAGACGGTTTTATTAATTGTCTTATATTTCTAATTACTATTATTAGGAATGGATTTGCCGCAGTGCAAACATATTCGTATGAGACGCATTTTAGACGGTAAAGTAGATGTCGAAACGTTGATCAAATCTTTAGAAAATCAATACAAAATTGATATCAGATCTATACCCCGATGGGAAGATTTAATAAAATCTCTTTACAATGGAAAACATGATTTGAAACATAAAATAGAAGCTGCCCATAAGCGTAAGAAAAGTATTATTGAAAAATTATACATTCAAAACTACCGAGATTCTCCATTTGTTTTGACCGACAAGTTAGCAAGAACGGCAAAAATTTGGAAAGAAATACAATCTAGTAAATACAAGAAACGAACAGTACAACTTGAGAATCTACCTGAATCTATACTCTCATTCAAGCAAAAAGAGTATGAAAGTGAGGAATCTTTAGGTGAAGAGAGTGATATACGATCAACAGCACATCCCAATACAGAAGTTGTTGAGGCAAGAGACAATGTTAAAGAAAAATTAACTGATGTAGAACTAGAAACGCAATCCGAAATTTCAACCAAATTGCCTGTAGTTATTTGTACCAATCCACATAAGCTCCTATCTCCATTAAGATCACAATGTACACATCTTACTTATAATTCACCTAAAGCTTCGTCTGTAACAGTTAACTACGCAGAGGAAAAAATATATACTCAAACCAAAGTGATTAGATCCTATCCAAAAGAAATTAATATGTACTTCAACAGTATGCAGTTAAATAAAGAACAGTTTATAAAGTTTACGTTGAGGAACTGCACGAATGATTGGGCCTTTGTTCGTTTTGTAAGCTTATCTAATAAACATCTTCTAAAAAATATCAAGCTCAGACCGCTCACTCCTGTAAAATTATACGCAGGCCTATCAAACGTATACTCATTACGATTTAAATTTAAATCCAATGTAAAGGAGTTTGATGGATTTTTAAATTTCAAAATTTGCCGCGATAGTTTAGATTCTCCTGAAGAAATCTTAACTATTCAAATTACTTGTGAATGTAAGGAAAACAGAGCGGTACATGTTTCGGATTGTGTATATTTACCAGCTGTATATTTATGGCAGTTAACTGCAAAAGATAAATATCCTTCAGGAAATATCGTCGCTCGATCTGAAGATGACTATTTTTATCATATACATGTAAGAAAACAAGATATTAATTGGGAACAAGTTCTTGATGTTAAAAGCACTAATTCGCTTGAGGTCCAAGCTCCAGCCACGGAGAGTGAACTCCAAAGAAAATATGAACTTAAGTCCCAAAATACGTTTTGCACATCGACGAACTTTGCTGAAATACCAAAAGAAGAGTCGATTAGCTCATACGATATCGCGTACGGTGTCTTATTGGAACTAGTTGAAAATTCCTTAAAACCATTTCATCTAGAACCCACATATTTTTATTTAAAATCACGTAGTAGTCAGAAAATCCGTGTCAACTTCACAAAAGCGGAATATATTGGCCTTCATCAAAGCAGCTACGATTTGGAATTCTTTGACCCCGTTGATAATAATTTAATAATGACAAAAACAGTCAACGTGTTTGCAGAAATATTGCCACATCCTATAGAAATCCATCCCATTATCCTAGACATGTCAGGAATACCGAAAAAGCTTGGGCTGTACATCGATCATTTCACAATATTTAATAACCACAAATTTGTTCCAGTTACAATTAAAATTGAATTGACAACCAAAATGAATAGAATTTTTTATATAACACCTCAAGAGACATTCATAACGGCGCAGTCAAATGCATCTTTTGAGGTTGCGTTATGTTCCAAATCTGGTTATAATAAAGAACAAGAAGATCTTGTTCATTTTACTATTAAAATAATTGTATTAGGAGATAAAGCTGTTTATAAAAACGTGCCACCATTTTTCTATGAAATTATCATCCCATGCGCTTCTGAATTTAAAAGAGTTTATGGTAAAAAATATTTGGAATCTTCATCGGATTCGTTAGACTACGGCGATCGTACAGGCACGACAACTGAAGTAGGACCAAGTAGGCCTTTGTAAATCCTATACTTCGTTAAATAAATAACTTGGAATGTGATATGAGCTGAAGAATTGTGAACTTAACAGTTCATCATGTTTTTTTGACCAGTTTAATTATAAAAGCTTAAACAACCGAAATATTTTAAATATTTTGATGATATCTTATTTTACAAAATAACTCAATCTAAATCATGGTGTATTACAGTTCAGAACTACTGTTGTTTAATTTAATGTAATGAAATCAGTCTTGTTGCGAGCGCGACAAATGCATTTAAAAATAATTATCAACGTGATTTTTTATGTTGGTTAACGTTAAACTATCTATAACCGAACTATTCTATTTTTTATAACTTTGTCAGTTCATATATTATATATGTCAAAAATGAATCATTTATTTCAATTAAGAATATTTAAAAGGCACCTTTAAAAGTATAAATTAGAAGTTAAAAATATTTTTAAAAAATGACGGTAGTTGCCCCTTACAAAACGTACTCCATACTTAATCTTTTAAAATAGGATTTACAATATTTTGTATACATTGATATGATAATTACATGAACTCAAAGTATTCCATTCTTGTTGTGCTTAAGTAAACATAAGCATATTATCTATAATTAGTATGCAAATGCGTGCAAACACCTCGAAAGATACTAATTAATTTAAGATTAATGAGGCATGCATGTCACGCATTTTAATCAACTCAAAGAGCAGTGATGACGCAGTGGCTACAGAGTGCGACTCACATCCCTAAGGTAGGTTCGAGGCTGAGGCACCTACTTGCCTATTAGATTGACAAATGATCATAAAACATATACAGAGGATAAGACCGAGTCCTAAAAAGGTTGTAGCGCTACTGATTTAAATTTTAAAAGCTCGAAGGAATTGCGTGTATTTGATTTGATGATTGATTGCACAAAAGATTAACCTCTGTAAAATTCGTTTCATCTTCATACCTCTTGTGTGTTTACAAACAATACATTACATTAATTTAGTATTAAATTATAAATAAGATATATTATTTAATTTAATTAATAGTGCGTTTAGTGTCGGTTGTATTGTTTTTGAAAGGAATTATTATAACTTAAAAAGGAACATCTGCAAGAGTCTTTAATAATCATATAGTATAAACATTTGTTGCGATATAACTATCGCTTATTTAAAAATAAATTACGTGTAACATATAAAAGAACATTAAAATCTAACACAACCGTAAAGTGCGAAAACGACCCGACAAGACAATAAAAATGATTGTTGATGATTCAAGGAATGTCGTTGAGGACGGCAAGGATGGAACCTGTTGAAGTGACCGAGATAAATGTGTTACAGGTCGTGCAAGTTGATTGCCTACCCGCATAATATTCCAGTTCATACAGGCCAGAAGAACCGGTTAGGACAATCGATTATAAATCAAACATTGGTACATGTAATATCATGAGTAGAGATAGTACAGATATGATTATTACAATATGGATTTAGAAGCTTACATTCTTAATAATATTGCGTGTTATTTTTGTGAAGTATATATATCACCGGATGATAACAAAATCTGTAAGTTAAGGAAAGTTTTTAAACTTTCGTAAGATTCTAAACGAGATATAAATTGTATTATTTTACGTCCACATTTTTTGCTAATTTATCAATTTGCAACGTCACGTGGTAAATTTACAAACTAACGGATATCCATTCGTAAGATTCTAAACGGTAAGATGAAGTTAGTGACTTAGTCAACTAATCAGAGCTTACATGCCGCTTGGTTATCGCTTACTTATTATTTCACGCGTGAGATCAGTAAGTTTATCAATCTCCTAGGAAATTTAAAAACTTGCTGTTTTTGTTATATTCCGGTGACATACTTTTATCTTCCTTTCTAAGAATAATACATTTTAAACTCATAATTTGTTATTAAAATATTCTGAATTTACATTTATTATAGAACATAATCAAACAGACTAGAGGCTTATAGGATGTTAAGCGATACCGCCCATGGACACTCGACGCTAGAGAGCTCGCAAGTGTCATTTAAGAATTGGTACACTCTTGAAATACCTCTTCCATTTCACTGGCAAGAATCTCCGCCACTCATTTTAACCGCCAAGTTTTTGTTTTTTTGTAAAGGAGCTACTATTATATTATGCTCGTGGTTAAGCAATACCAAAAATTACTAATCTTAAAAAAATATGTTTATTGATTGATAATATGATTTGGGAACCTTTTTCAGTAAAAAGATACCTGTGTCAGACCAAGACCCAAACATATACATTGTACCTGTTTAATAAACCTCTCAAAAAATAATAGTTTTTTTATTTATTTTTTTAGAAGATACACTTTAACTTATCGCTTAAAAAGCTAAAAATATAGCAAATTATATTGATAAACAACGAATACACAGATGAATTTTATGAAGAAACAAAATTGCGAGAGATTTGGTAAAATGTCCCAAAAGACACTCATAAATTTAGAACCGAAAGATTGTTGCCAATAAATTTTCCAATCGTATCTAATTGTTATTCAATAAACGTGTACAGTCAAATTCGTTTCTGAAGATCGAATATCGATTAGATGTGTTGATAGTGTTATCACGGAAGCATTAGTATGCACCTCAAATGCAGCTTTCGCGTTTAACGTAACAGTGTTTAATATGTAGAAGCTGAAAACTGAAACACAACACAGAATTTTATAAATAGCTTTTAGTCCTGTTTCTTGTATAATTTTATGCGTACACATTATTTTAGAACTTATAAATAAATAAATGGTGTTACGTGATACTTGCGCCCATGAACACTCTCAAGTCCACCCGTATCACGATCGACGTCCGTTGTTCCACAACTGAGCGATTCTAAAGGCAGTTTCCGAGGCAATTCGACTTAGCACCCTTCAAGAAAAGAGCGTACCAGTTCTTAAGGCTAGCAACGACCCCTGGCAATATGAGTGTCTATGGGCATCGATATAGCTTAACATCAGATGTGCCCTCCTGCCCGTTTGCCCCATTTCATATATTAGGTCCTTACATATAAAATTGGCGTATTTCGTACTGGCCACTTTAATCACGAAGTTCTCCTCTTTGGTAAGGAATTCCAAATTCAAATTTGTACAGATATAAACTCATGTATTTGTGCTTCGATGACCGTCATTCATTTGTTTTTTTTTCTGTTTGCGTCACTCATTTTACAAAATGGAAAACTTAAAGTATCGCATTATTTACGAGTACGAGTTCCGCCGTCGCACTAGTGCTGCGGAAACGACTCGAAGGGTGAATGATGTGTATGGCGGTCATGTTGCATAAGAAAACACAGTTCGTTTTTGGTTCCAACGTTTTCGTTCTGGATATTTCGACCTGCAGAACAAGCCCCGTGGACGGCCTGAGACCCAAGTTGATAATGAAGTATTGAAGGCTATTGTGGAAGCGGATCCATCGCAAACCACGTCCGAGTTAGCTGCAGGCTGCGGTGTTAGTGATAAAACTGTTTTAATTCACTTGAAGCAAATTGGGAAGATTAAAAAGCTTGAAAGGTTTAGGTACCTTACGAATTGACTGAAGGAAACGCGCGTCGTCTGCTGCGTTACATTACTGAACCGGCACAATAATGAAGGTATTTTAAACCGAATCATTACCTGTGATGAAAAATGGATTCTTTACGATAATCGGAAGCGCTCAGCGCAATGGTTGGATCCTGGCCAGCCAGCCAAATCCTGCCCCAAGCGAAAATTAACCCCAAAAAGTTACTTGTAAGCGTTTGGTGGACTAGTGCCGGTATTGTTCATTGCAATTTTCTCAAATCTGGCCAGACTATTACGGCTGATGTCTATTGTCAGCAATTGCAAACCATGATGGAAAAGCTAGCGGCTAAACAACCTAGGCTGGTCAATCGCTCCACGCCACTGCTACTTAACGACAACGCTAGACCACACACTGCACAACAGACGGCTACCAAATTAGAAGAGCTTCAATTGGAATGTCTAAGACATCCTCCATACTCCCCGGACCTTGCTCCAACAGATTACCATTTTTTTCGAAATTTGTACAACTTCTTGCAAGGGAAAAAATTTAACTCTGATGGGGCAGTCCAAATCGCCTTCACAGATTTTATTGATTCCCGTCCGACTGTTTTTTTTAGTAAAATGATCAATGAAAAAAACTACCTATGAGATGTCAAAAGTGCATAGAAAGCAATGGTTCATACTTTGATTAATTAAATATATTATATTTAGAAATATCGACTTTTTGTTCCTCCCATACAATTGCATATGTCCTAGGACCTAATATTTAAAAAAAGTTACAAATATGGTATCGCTTACATGATTGCAGATATTATTGTCGTATCAAATACACTTTGCTCTATTGTCAATATTTCCGTAGCGTATGCGATTTTTGTATTTTTTTCGCTCCTTAGCTTATCGAAGTTTTCATACCTCGGCTCATATTTCCCTCGGCACCCGAGATTATAAGTGATAATCCTTTACAGCCTATTTCATCAGGAATTATTTTCTGTTTCATTTTTAAATTAATGTAGTATTCTAATTGTGAAATAATTTTTCGAATCGGTCCAGTACTTTGGAGCCTATTAAATAATAACAAACAGTCACATATATCCTTTTTATAAGTATTAGTATATGATAATTTAATGTAGTTTTATACTATTTTCTACTACTATTACATCTTAATACACGACGTGATATATACTGTTATGTTTGTTTGTTCGTTATACTTTATCTTCAAATATACTAACATTATGAGTAGGAAAGATTTTAATTAATAAACTCAGAAACTGCTAGGCGATTTCAGTAACACATCAACAATAACATATTATTATTAACATAGACTATATTTTATAATATAAATTATCAATGTCTATAATATATATGTTCAAATAGAGTAATATATGTGCAATGGCATATATATATTTTTAGTATTTATCTCTGTAATAGCTGATTCTAAATAAATCCAGCCAAACCAACCAGCATAAATTACAAATTTAATGATCTATAGATTGGCGCGCAATTCGAAATTCAAATTACTTATTTGAAAGCCATCTTAATTTAAATTAAATTCTACTTCAGTCATTTGTTTTTAGGCAGTTTTTTGTTTTGTGCAATTTTGGTAGTTTTGGCGCCATGAATAAACAGAAAACATTTTTCCTATTTTTGAAATGTAAAAATTATCTCTAATCTTAGATTAATTTAACAATAACTAAATTCCATTTTGGCACTCCATGAAAAAACCTAAATCTCTTCTCAGATTAAATAACCATTTTTACGAGCCATTTGTTGATTTTGTTTAACTATGCTTCATGAAGAAAGCGTGCCCTAAATTTTTGATTTACAGCGCTTTGTGATATAAATCGTTGTTTGTCTCCAAATTGTTTATTGTTTTAAGTTGTGGCCAGTATTATTGTAACCGCACTGTGACAATACCGTAGGTCTGTTATAGCCAGCGTACAATACTTCTAAGGCGATTTCAATTTCTTTAGTAATAGCGGTATCAGCGCTAAATCGAAAATGGCTTGCGGTAAAAGACGAAGTATTACCAGATCCACACAGAAACTAAACCTACTGCTACTAATACGATAGTTCCTCACATCAACACCAATCAATGCAAAACACTCAGTGTTGTATCGCGCAGCCCTGACATACAACGACAACTAGTCAAGCCCTGGCTTGTTTAAGCTATCGCAGAATATTTTTAAAACAATTATTAAGAATATCTCTATAGATATAGCTCTATAGCCAGCTCTATAGTTAAATCACCTGCAATCATGAGCACACCCCATAAACACACCCGAAATACCTTACACCACGTACATACCTTCGCTTTCACACCATCACACAACACATCCGAATTAGGAATTACGTATATATTTAGTATAATTGTTTTTGTTCTATATATTTTGCTGTAGGAATATGAATAAATAAAGACAGTTTATTTTTCAAAACGTGTACAATTTTACAATAATATTCCAGTGCTGTATGCGTACAAAATTAAATGCATTGTATGTATCAAATTAACCTGCAAAAGTGCACCTATCAAGATTTAACTTTAATATAAAGCACTCTTTATAAAATAACAAAAATACTACGATATTAACCTACGAATAAAAACGACAGTTACGTGTTTCATTTGTTTTTTTGAGTGAAATTCTATTCCAGTCGATTGCTCGCAGTTTTTAGTTTTAACTCACTCTTGTGTAAAACTTTCGCTTACAATTAACTAACCTAATGCGTTTAATTATAACATTTCCCATTATTACATTAGATACACAAAGTAAAAAGCAATTATATTAGACAAAAATCTGACGCAGAATCGTTTGCGTCAGATTCATCAGAAGCTCTGAAATTAAAATGACAATAGGCTGGTCATGTAACACGATACCAGGACAACAGATGTACACTAAAGAACACAATGGAAGCGACCAACCGGGAAAAGAAGAGTGGGCAGGCCAAAAAGACGGTGGGCTGATGACGTAGCAGTAAAAGACGGAAGAAGGAAGACGGAGCAGACTATTGGCAAAGAAAGAGCCACCTGAAGAAGGCCACCCACTGTGGCTGAGTGTGTTACCTGGACAAGGGAGCGTCATGAGGTCATATCGGTCATAGGGGCGGACCTCACCCCCAGGGTGTCTGGATATCATATTTGCTATGGAAGTGAGGAGGCCTGGAGTGCAATGGTCTTCTTCTGTGAGCATGTAATGTTGCAGAAGGAGGCTGTTGAGCGATTGAGGGCAAGGAGTGGGGTTGATCGTAGTCTGGCCAGTGGTTCAAAGCTGGGGTCACAGTATCGAGTGACCAGGAACCGCAAGTCGTGATTGAGCTCGATGTCGGATATAAGCCCAGGACTCTTGGGTAGAATGCCTTGGCGAACCTGGAGGTCCCATCTTAGGCATGTGAAGGGTGAGGTATTTTTAGTGGGTAGGGTAGCGAACTCCCTGAATAGCAGTCCCAGCATCAAGCTAGCGACTTCCATGATGCAGGGGTCCATGTGCACAGGCTACTAACAGTTAGCTATAAGTAAATACTGACAACATTGCAAATGTTAATTCATTATATGAAAATAAAACAAGGCTCTATTATTATTTATCATAATTAGGGCAGAAATAGTCTCATTTCTGTCTCACAAACAGTGCGTCCAGGTGATAATTATTTCTTTCGCTATTGATGAAAATTGATTACAAAACTGGGATATCCTCAACCGTTTTACGACAGACTGTATTTCTAAACCAACTGACCTGTTTACAAAATATTCATTACTGTTTTGATAATATTTTGGATATCATAGCATGATTTTACTAAGATATGTCGTCTATTTATAAACTGTCAATAAAAATGTATATATACATATTACATAGTTAATAACAAATTTTCAAAGTTAGACCAATTATGAGATTGTACCTCTCATTTGAATTCTTCGTGAATATAACAGAATGAACAGTACAGAGAAGACATATTCGGTAGCAGGCTGATGAATTTAAAAAAGCATTGTTAAATGCATGTTTGATACCAAATCCGCTTTTTAAATCGAAAATTGAAAGTGTCATGTATTTTTATTTCTTGTAAATGTAATGGTAAACATAATTGTTGTATATTTTGTATTCTTTTAAAATATATCATTATATATGATGTGGTGAACTTTAATAAATAAATAAATAAAATAAAATCCATCTGATAATAAATAATATTCTCGAAATAAAAATTAAATAAAATTATTTACTGTTATAATACATGAAACTCGTTTTAAAGTAGGTAGTATAACAAAAACCTGTCATTCAAACAGGGGCCACCAGGTTAAGTAATTCACTGAACTATTTCTTAAGTAGCAAGAATCGCATTGTTTTTATCTCAAAGAATTATGTGGGAATTTTTTTTGTAACTTAGTAATGTAATAAATATAATAAACTCACCTAAATTAAAATTTGTTTTGATTTTCTTTTTTATTTTTAATTATTGTACGATAATAAAATTGTAAATATTGTTTATTTGAATGATAGTTTTATAATATTTTTACTTACAATAATACTCTATTATAATTAGTAATTACATTGAAACTTAAATAAGTATTTGTTTAATAATAATAAATAAAAGCCTATTATATCAGGATAAACTCACCTAATATCCAGATTAACACAATACACAAACACAATTCGGGTTATCAAACAACTAATCGAACGCAACGCGATAATTTTGGCAATTTCACTTTCAATTCCTTAATCCAGACAATAGCGTCCTCCAAACGTTCAAAGTACAGTGGTATCGTGTTGCTTTTCACTTGCCGGCAAAACTCTCTTCGCTAATTGGGATGCAAATGGTGTCCTTAGCTTTCCTTATGAGACAATGCGTACACGCACCCAGGGGTGATAGGCGCTCCATTGTAGAGGTTAATTCATGACGGGCGGTGAGACGGCGGCACAAGTGAGGAATGAAGGCCGCGTGCGTATCGCGAGTTGGCCAGTGGGTTAGCGGTCCTCCTCTTCCTGCTACTTGCGTGACTTGTTCGGGATTTAATAGTGGGAAAATTTTTAGAATCTTTACTTATATGGCTGAATAGTTTATCAGGAACTACTGGAAATATATTTCAGTTTTCATTTATTATTAATACACGCAATATCAGTTTTATTTATTAGATAAAGAAATATACTAAAAAACTGTATATTTTTAAGACGCTAATCAATCTTATGCAAATTATATGTAAATATGACTAAGACAGTTTGATAAATATAGAACTGGACAGTTATACATTTATTAAAAAATAAAATAGCGTGGCAAGTAGTTGAAGGAGGCCTTCTCCCGGACAGAGGCCGCATCTTAGAGTAATAATAAATTTGTATTTATCTCTTTTTCTATAATATTTTATTTTATTTATTAACACTTCGTTAAACTACAGAAAATAAAAAATTTAACATAATTAAATCAAAAGGAGGGCAACTGGCGGCCTTATCGCTTTCGAGTGATCTCTTCCAGGCAACCACTGTGAGTAAAGAAAAAATAAATAAAAATGTATTAAATTACATAAGATAGGCAAGTAGCGCAAAAATACATGTTATACACAGTTATTAAGACAAAAACTAAACAGGAACAAAAAAAAACTAACCAAACTAAAAAGATGATACATTAAAAATAGAAAATGGAAAAGCAATATATGTCAATAAGACGTGTGATGGCTTATTAGTGTTACTCTTATGGTTCTTAGACTGTTTTATTTTTACAAGTGCAGAATATAAACTTTGCAAATACCCAATTGAAAATCCTATAAGCAATAAACACATCTGTGTCTCATCTATCAGGTAGCGCTGGCTACTGGCGCAACTCTCAACCCTGAGATCGTACGTTCAAATTCCAGCATTCATTACTTACAGGTAGGAAGGTAAACATCGTGAGTGAACTGAAAATTATAATTGAAGTTATAAAAATTCTCGAACTCGTGGCAGAGACGTATTGGACGTGTGTGACATTGCTCTGTCCTGCTGGAACCATATTCTTTGGTTATAGCCAGGAAAGCTTTGAAGTTCAGGCACCAAGTAGTCTAACATTTTCACATAACGCTCTGAATTTATTATAAACTTTCTTTTGCGACACCTGTTAGTATAAGTACCGTAGTAATATAATTAAAAAAGATGGCAATTGGCTGCCTTATCGCTTTCGATCGATTTCTTCCAGTTAACCACTGTGAGAAATAAAATAAATTAGATAAGGTGAGCGGAAGAAGTGCAACACTACATAAGACATACAATTTCTTTATGTATGTATGTTAATTAATGAATGGTGAATGGAAACATTAAAGACCCGTCCGTATTAAACCGTTCGTTCGAAGAACGTGTACATTTATCGACATTAACATTCTAGACCGCGTTTTACTAACGAAAGCGAAACCTCCAAAACTGTAATGAAAAGATTAAGATTGTATAACTTATCTGGAGCATACGTGACGATTATGAAACCGAAAGTTTAAGGGATTTTATTGAATACGACACAGTTTTAATTGTCTTGTATAGACGGCTGAATTGTTAATGGTCATGTCTAGGGCGCGGGATTAAGATGGACACTTGAAGCAACAAAATAGATTACTGGAATTACTGGAAGAGATGACTTCAAAAAAATATGAACAGATAACGTAATAGAACTAGGAGAAAAACTGGATAAATGTTGATCCAGACAAAAAGAAATGGAAAAACATGGAGGAGGCTTTTACCCATACAAATACAAATGTTAACTAACAAAACTAACTTTAATTCTAAGAAACGTAAACTATTATTTTATCGAATAATAATAATTATTATTAAGCCTATATTGCTGACACCCAGTAAAATACATTTACACTTATTTAAGTTATATTACGTAATCTAATAGATCATATCGCTCATTGAATGCAAAACAGCCACAAACCAGAAAACTCATTTTTTACAGGAGAGCCGAAACAAAATTTAAAAAATGTTTTTTTGAAAAAAATCAATCATTTTTAAATTGTTATAATATTAATATATCATTATTTTCCTTATTTTATGCTCTATATTTTTTAAATAATTACACTGTGATAGCACTCTTCCAACCTGATAAAAACAACAAAAGCCCTTTTTGCATTCAAAATGTGAACCAATGTTAGGGTAATTATCTCAAAAAATGAAACAAATATTAAAATGAAACCTGCTTTATTTAATGTTTTACTAAGAAAATAACTAAAAAATACAAATAATTCGCAGTAAATCTAAAAAGATACAAAGTATTCATACGACTATAACAAAACTAGACATTGTTTTATCGTTTTATGTTAAAAAACGCGATATTAATTTTAAGGTAATCTAAATTATCTTTTAATAAAATTCTTAAAATATTCATAGTAACAACATTATAACACAAATCTAAAATAAAATTGCTGAAAGTTGAACATTAAAAGATTTGAAATTATGCTTAAATTAGTATAATTATAATACCTTTTACTATTTATTATTATATCACAGCCTGTATGGCTAAAATCACAAAAGTAATATCTAAGACAGTCTTTTTTTAAAGGCACATTTATAAATTTTGATAAAAACTTTCGTAATATTTAGGTATAATATTTTTCTCAATAAGTTTGAGTATACCTTGTTTTTTCGTTTCCGATATTGTAAGTTTATGATTATACAACTTTTTTGGCACTATGTTGTAATTAGTAGATGATTTAGACATCCTTTTTGTCAGCGTGGAGACTGAGATGAATTCTTCGCTTTCGTATGAAATTTTATATAAAAACTGGTGTTTATGTTCTCTGTGGACTTTCAATATTTTTATCTCGCACCATTTTACTTTTTGCCCATCTTCGGATGTGACAAAATTTCCAACACCCAAGCATTTTAAATCTAAAAAACTGTCATGTGCAAGTTCGTGAACTGCGAAAGGTGTACCCTTTTTCTTTGCTGTCTTAATAAGAGTAATATACTGGTCCGGCACATAAATGCACATTTATCCCTCTCCTTTTCAGATCAAGCGAGACATTTTTCTTGTAAATGCAAGTCGTACTTTTCTTTCAAAACAGATTTATCATCTGCATTTAGGTAAGCTGTACAGTGTTCACACTGGTCCTTTTTAGGTTGCCAAAAGGAGATGTTAAAGTCCTCCATGAATATATTATAATATATTTTATATAAAACATGTGGCTTATTTTCTTCTTTGCACTTGACAACGTACAGGCGATGCAAAGCAGCAATTGACATGTTTCCCTCAATATATTCACGTTTTGTGTGAGCACGGCAATAATGGCTTTCAATTCTAGGGATTGAATTGATATGTGCTTTGACACCATCTTTCAAAGAGGCCTCTAACTGGAACTGGTTCCCATGTTTCCCTCGATTTTCTTGCATTAATCCAAGTCGTTCAGAATTCTTTTTGACAACAGTTCTTATAGTTTTATCAGAAATAGCAAGTGTATTAGTATTAGTATTCATATAGTATACTTTGCATACTCGAATGCGTCTATCGTTTTTAGGGAAATAATATGCGTGATTAAAGTTCTGACGAGTGCTGCCAACACGAACATAGCGATACTTAGGTTCAACATGCCTCTGATTTATCAAGTCACCCATCTTCCAAAAGTTCTCAAATAAAGCCAACCTTTCGTCCCGTGAAAATTGGTTAGCACATTTTAATTTGCATTTATCGGAACATTCAAGTCCAATTTTCTTGGCTTCTATTTGTTTGTTTGAGTTGGACATTGTTTCATATGCCTTTCCGCTGTTTTTAAGAGCCTTGGATTTATTTCTCTTCCAAGATGCTGGGGTTACATTTTCTTTTTCGGGATAGCAGCTGAGGTTCCACGCTGGGTGGTTGACAATCAATACTAGGGGGCTGGGTGTCAATGCTAAGGGGCTGGGTGTCAATGCTATCGGGTTGGGTGTTAATGCTAGGCGGTTGGCTGTCAGTACTAGAGGGATGGATGTTACTACTGGGTGATTTTGGTTGTTCAGTCTCTAAGATAGGTGCCTCAGTGTTAGAAGGCTGCATTTCCATGTAGTTGGTTTCATCATTTGCCCTGAAAGGTCCCGGTTTTGGTGAAAAAAAATGGTACTTAGGCCGTTACAACTCTATGTATTTCTCAGGTAGAAAATCAGGATCCTTTCCACTATCATCCGAGGAAAAATCAGTTAAACTAGATAACGTAGAACAGTTCACGTCACTGTCGTCAGAATCGCTGTCTGATGACTCTGATGAGTCAGTAGGTGGAACGATTTTAATAGGTTTTTTCCAAGTTCTTAAGCTCTCTTCATCATCACTAAACAACGATATATCGTAATCAGGCTGGCTGTCAGGGTAGGAGTCCGTATCAAAACTAAAATTTGCCGTTTCTCTTTGTTGTCTAAACTGTGCTGCTATTTGAGGTTCCTGGGTGATGTCGTCGAACAAGGTTTGTTTCTCTTCAGTTCCAGATGGTAGTATGTCCTCATTTTCAACATTAATTGAGGTCAAATCGTTAGGGTTAGGTTGACTGATTGGATGGCACTCCGTATCAAAATAATCCTTACCCGTTGTAATGTCTTGATAAACTCTTGCTGGAATATTACAATCCTGAATTTGTTTAGAGTTGATAACGGGCAGGTATTGTATGCCTTCAGATTCGAGATGATTTTCTGAATGGCCGTGGCCATGCTTAAAATTATTTTTGCTCTGCTATTCATTCTGTAAATAATTATATAGACTATTATTTCTCGCGAAGCAATGCGTATCATAAATTGGGTGCAAAAATGAGATGAAAGTGTGCGAAGTTTTCATCAAAACTAGCATTTTTTTAATCTGTGAGGAAGATAAATTACTTTGGATATATAAAAGCTATGAACCAACCTAACAATTTTGAAGTGGTAAACTGTAACCTCTAACTGTGTGAACGTAAACTCTAAGAAGTAAATGTTGATTTAAAGTAAATAAACATTTTATGATACTTCAATTATACCTCTGAAATTGAAAAATTTTGAAAACATGCAGTTTAGCTGTACATAAATTATTATTACCTCCGTAATAATTCAATACAAAAAGTACACATTTGAAAATATGGCATCGACTTATTACATTTTGGAATGCAAAATATACATATTTAGAAATATGCCATTGTTCTTTTTCAGATTGGAATGCAAAATGTACGTTTTCCAAAATATGGCTCTATTGCATTAAAAAATCAGATTGTATTCACTTGAAATTGGAATGCAAAACGGACGCATTTCAAAAAGTGGCCCCTTTGCACATAATACTGAATTAAATATTGAGTGTTTTTCAGAATTGTGGCCGTTTTGTATTGAACTGACATGCGTTCGCTCCGAGTTCTGGGTTGCAACTGATAAAATGGCGGTTTTGTTCTGAAGTTGCCGCGTAAGTCAGCCCAATACAAAAAAGGCGGTTGATCAGTTTGGCATAAAAATAAGTCAAAATGACGGGTGTTTTCAGCAAAACGTAAAATACTGTAGCTTTAGTTCCTAATTTTGTAATAAAATTGATATATGGCCGTCTTGTATTCAATGAGCAATATGACCCGTTTTAAGTAACCAGCGTCTCCTGTGACACATAGGCCTCTTCCAGCTGCTTCCATTCTTTTCGGATGTTAGCTCTTCTTGTAAAAGTTGTGCCTCTTATTATCTTTATATCGTCTGCCCATCTCCTGCTCTGTCTTCCTCATTTTCTTTTTCCATCGCGTGGTTGCCATTCAGTAATTATTTTTGTCCATTTCAACCTGCAATCTCTAGTCATGTGTCCGCGCCATTTTAATTGCCTTATTTTCTTTGTAATGTCCTCTACTTTGGTCTCTTTCATTACGAAAACGTATGGAATAATTAATAAAGTTTTAATAATAATATAAAATGGTAAATACAGGACATTATTACGTGTTTGATAAATTCCTTTGAAAAAGATCAGCTTACTGAATTCGTGATCATTGTTTTTTTCTAATAGGCAAGGAAGTAGGTGATTAAACTTCCGCAAGATTTTTTCGGTCTAAGGTATACCGGTTTGCCTACGGTGTTTTTCATCACAATATGAGCAAGTTTTAACTGAGAGAAACTCCATTGGTGCACAGCGTCGAACCTATAACCTTGAATTCTCCTCTTGGCCGGGGCCAGAGAAGCATGTATAACCAACGTCAAAACTCTGTTCAAGTCAATATGGTAGCAACATAACGATGTGGGATACGAAAATATCTTCGGTTGTACGAACGATTTCCAATCCGAACTTGTATGGATATACGTTCTATTATATTAGGCGCATTTTAGAAACCTGTGCTAAAAAATATATAATGCATAGTACAATGTCAACCAATTGTAACCAATCAATGTCGTAAAAAATACTTAAGTATATTGCGGCATGATACATCAGAGGTCCTGAATTATTAAGTTTACTAAGCTACAAAATCTTCTATTAAAAAAATTACATATAAAATCTTAGTCTACGTTAGCTATTGGTATTTATTTGTGGTCTGCAATATGGTCCCCTTTTGAGGCCTCCTCTTGAACTTTCCAATTGGATCTGTTATTAGCTTGTTCTTGCTATTCTTATCGCCGAAGCATCCCGCTGGAGGGAAACTCTAGAACAAGGAAACGTGAGAAGACCACAAAAGCGATGGGCTTGTCGCATCCAACTAGCTTAATTAGCCGTTTAATCAATGGCTTATCGTCTTAGCCGTAGCGTTTGTTACAACATTTAATAAACTGGCTGGCTAATGCTTAGGCCATTGGCAAGACCATGATGATGACCAACCGTGACTATGAAACTGAAATATCTGACAAAAGATTTTTTTTATTTAATATATCTATTTGAAATGTAACATATTAGTGTTTTTACACTTACTCTCAGTGTCACTACACACTTCCATACTATTTTTAATAAAACATTGGAAATTATCATAAAATTTGTTGTTTGCCGACGCTATATTAACAGTTTGGTGTAGGGCAACTAAATAACAGGATAGGCAAGTAATGTAACGTCATCTATCCAAGTCATTTGCCTAGCAGTTTGATCAAATGGCTAAACATCATTCAGGCCGCTAGTTGAACGGCGTTGAACTTATTGAATTAATTATGCAATCATATAATAAAATACCGTCTAAAATTCGTAATTAGCGTGTTTAACCAATTCAAAAGGGCATTAAAGATACAAATTAGATTGGGACTAGTAGACTAAAATTAGGACGGGTCTAATGGCGAGGTGTCACTCGTTCGTATATATAAATGTTTCATGTAAAAAAAAATCCAAAAGAAACATCCGCAAAACTACAGGAATGCCTGGCCTAAGTATGATTATGGTTAAAGTGTGGGATACGGCCAAGCCCAGCGATCAGTTCATGTGACGTTCACATTTAGAAGAGAAGAGTGCTCATCGGTGACTCTGTAAGGAAGTGTCTTGCGAAAACGGAATACAGCCAAATACTTGGGCATGCACCTGGACACACGCTTAACATGGCAAGACCATATAAAAGCCGAGATATGGTCCGCATGTTAATAATAAGCTTCGTAACATGAATTAGCTACTAGGTAGAAAAGCCGTACTCAGTCTGGAGAACAAACTTCGATTTTTTAAATTGACAAAAGACCAATATTGTTCTATGGGATCTGTCTGGAGCAAGCCGCTCTAATATCGAAATCCTACTGCGGCTATAAAACAAAACACTGCGAAATATAAGTGGTATGCAGTGTACATATTTGTGAATTACTACTGTCAAAGAAGAGATTTAAACAAAACTTCAGCAACACGTCAATTCTCAAGCTGCTGGCCTCTTGGAAATGGCGAACTGCGTGTTTCGGCTGGCAAGGGCAACACTTGCCGCAGTTTGATTTGAGTTTGCGAGTTACGGAAGGAAAACAAATGATTGGATTTGCATTCCCTTATTGCCAAAATCATATCGTAATATCTGATAAAAGAGTCTAAGAGTCGGATGGGTACAAAAAAATAACATTTTTGAATAATGAGAAATAAAGTTCTTTAAACATTATGTAATTACTTGAAAAGAATTGGTTACTACAACTGTGGTCTTACAATCAATTTTAATGTTATCTTAAAAGTTAACAGCTTCGATTAACTTTAAATGTACATGTAGAGAAAGTTCAAGGAAATAAAATAAACTGGAAAATCTAGAACCTAATGGGAACTACCCAGTTATAAATACGAGGAATATCTAATTTGTTCTAAATTCATAATATTAAGGAGGAGTCACTGGGTTACAATAATAATTAATCGTATTAATTATAATAAATAATCAAGACCAAATTCGAAAATGAATTAGTTTTTCCAAAAACATTATAGTTTTCGTATCAAATGAGGCATAAGTCACAACCTGTTCTGAGCAGTAAACCTATGGTTCGAGTTCGACGCCCGGGCGGTTCCCAAAGGTGTACATTTAAATTAACTACATGTTTCCAAATAAAGGGTGTAGAGATGAGAAAAACATGCCAAGAATTCGCCACGTATTCTCCTCCTTCTCGTCCGTTCTACGTCCTTGTTTTGAGAACTGGCAGTAAATGTATAATTAGAAGCATTTGATTACATTGTGTCACCTTAATGAATAAATGATTTTTAATTTGAATTTAGTCACCAAGTTCTTGATTATCTGCCTCTGGTAGCTTGTTTTCGATCGTCATCCCTATTGAATTTTAGCTCAAAGGCCATAAAGGCATATCGGAGCCCATCAGCCTTGCCAATCATCTACGTCTTAGATAGAATGCTTAGAACGGCCTTTAAAAGACGAACGAACTTTAGAAGGCATTAATCGTTTGTTAATCTTTTGTCCTATACAGTGTAGCAGAGTACTCGGAATCCAAGAGAAAACCAAATGATATGATATCGGCAGTCGGCAACACAAAATATCAGATGATCCTCCTACCCGTTTGTCCCTTCTACAAATAGGTGGTTAACCTACATGCCTTAATATTAACTCACCGATGAAGTCATGTCCCATGAGATAACGGGAATTGTTGCAGCGGCCGTTGGTAAAAAAACAAATTACCAGTTGGCAAATTACCAAAAAAAGTTTATTGAAAGTTCGCGTTAGTGCCAAGTCGTATTTATATTTTGGAAATAAATACAAGTCTACATTACTACGGAGAATTCTTATGGTGTAAGAATTTATGAAAACGGTTCAATAGTTTAACTTAAAGTTAAAGTTATTACATTGTATGAAAATTCAGCAAGTATGCTACATCATTACATTGAAAAGGCGTGGTCAATGTTCATTGTTACCGCCACTGTTAACTTGCAGCTGAGTACTTGGACTAAACTTGATTTAAATGCGTTATGAATGGTGGCCTTAGGAGACACTCGATAATTTGATGGCAAGGTCCGTCTAACCTCGTTTATCTATTTCCCTATCTTCACTTATATAATAACCTCCTCCTTCGGTTAGTTAAGTCAGTTACTTACGCATTGACTAAAAAAAATAAAAAATCAACTAGGATAACTCGTCTTACAGAAATAACTTTGTAAAAGTCAAGATCCGTTAAAACAGCGTAAATGAAACGCACGTAATTCAAAATTTAAATATGGAAACTCAAACAAGTGCCACCCATGCACTAAGTAGTATAAATAATGCATTTTACTGCAGTATTGTTGTGGTAATTAACTATTTAGCCCACATGCCCACTTCGGGGTGAAAACATCGAGATTTGTATGCACTTTTGACAAGGGCACGTCATGTTTATACACGCTCATTTCCTGTTTTAGAAATACGTGAATTTTAAACACGCCATAAACATAACTCTATTGTTTTTGGAACAACAAATTTTTCATACTTTCTCGTTTGCAAAAAGCATTCGTAGTTTGAATTTCGAATCACGTCTTGCGAGATGAAACTAGCCGATATAATGTATATACGTTATTTTGATTCTAGGAATCGGGAGTGATTTGCACGCACAAAATTGTTGGATATTGACCTCTTAAAGTGAAATATACGTATGACTAAAAATTAAAAGAAAAATTAGAAGACGGCTGGAATCTTTAGTCATACACTACTACATACGATATCAATATCCAACGCTTTTGATTCGAATTGATTCGAAACGACCTAACTAATAAATCTAAAAACCTTTATAAATTGTGTATATATACAAAAGCAATAAATAAATCAGTGGCGCTACAATCTTCTTAGGTCTGGGCCTGAGATTTATGTATCTGTTTCATGATCATTTGCCAATCTAATAGGCAAGTAGGTGATCATCCTCCTGTGCCTAACACACGCCGTCGTACGTCGCACTTTTTTAGGTCTAAGGCATGCTGTTTTCCGATGGTCTCCTTCATGTTGCGAATGTTAAATGCGCACATAGAAAAAAGTTTATTGGTGCACAGCCGGGGGGAACGCACCTACGACCTCAATCGTACGCTGAAGCCACTAGGCCAACACTTCTCAAAAACTAATATAATTAATATATTGCCATAAAGACAAGTATTGTATTTATACCGTAGTAATCCCATAATAGACAAGAAAACGACAATTGTCTTGGCACAATACAACTATTAGGTTTACACGCATAGAATATAAATACGCAGCCGTAATACAGATAAAATCATAAACAAATATTTATTACTCAAACGCAAGGTAATGTTGTAATTGTTTTATGTATGTGTATTGTATTCGATATGAATAAAATGTAGGGAAATAAACCAGATGTATATAACCTTATTTATGAACAATAGACAAGTTTTCATGACAATAGTCTATGTCTTTGACCACCTCAGTAAGATTGTCTATAAGGTCCGTGTCATATAACGTAAATTCAACTTGAACCTAGTTTCAAGAGCTGCAACATTTCTTTATGTAGAAATTTGACATTTTTGGCAGCGGGCAAGAATTAGAATGTGGTTATTGTGAAAGTGTCAAAATCATTATCATCAATATGGCATATGCCAATGACAGTGCTTAAATAATATGCCTTATTTATTTATTTAAGTTAACCACATCATACAAAATTCTATATCTACAGTATATATTATAACATAATTTAAAAAATTAAATTACAATAAAAATTATAGAAAATTAAATAAATATATATATTTTTTATTATATATCAAAAAGAAATAATGCTTGAAATAATATGGGAAGATTGGAAGATCTTAGAGTAAGCCTATGTCCAAGGACAAGCTGTATAAAAGAAATTAACCGGCTTGCCGATTAATTATTAGTGTCTATTTTTTATTATTTATTAGTGTCAATTTATTAGTACTTCACATGTTTTTGTACTAGTATAAATACTTACAGCTACAAAGGCTTTTAATATTATTATAATTATTACTATATAAGAACGTAACACCCGCTAGAGCTCCGACTGTACAGTGACAACATATTAAATTTTCTAATTAGCTGATAGTATTCAAATCCTTTTCGGGGAATAGGATTTGATTACTTTCAATGCGTTGCAAATGGATCGCAAATAATGGATTCTATATAATGCTACCGTATTGAATATGACTGCGCACTTGAGCGGTCTTTTTCTACATCTGTTACGACGAATAAAGGCCACAGAAATATGGCTAATGACGGAAAAGTAAACTCCTAAACTTTCCAATTACGAAAAAACAGTCACAGAATGTCTGCCTGACCGGGGCTAAAGAACCCTTACCACTAAATGGTGCCTATGTGAGTACTTTAAGTTGAAAGTGTATCTACTTACCTTTACACGGTTTTATCCCTTATATTGCGTTTCCTGCGTCTCGTTAGACTAATTGACATAAATCTAGAACACAGATATAATCTTGTGATGTGTGGGACGTAATTAGTCGCAGTAAAATTATAAATGTCTCAGGGTTCACACCACAAGTGGGACGGAAAATAAAAATAAAATTTGGTTTTTTTTATTATTTTATTATACAAAATAAGCTACCATGATAGATTAGGTACTCCAATGCGGTTATTATTTACATTACATTGATTTAGAGCGATTTTAAATATTAAATTAAAACAAATTTAAAAAGTTTGATCCTTGCAGTGTACAATTCATTCTGGCAGTATTTCCTCGCTGTATTGTAAATACTTATTGGTTGAAGAAAGCTCAAGCTCTAGCGTCACCGGTACTATCTACCTTAATAAGCGCCTATACACTTAAACCCCAAGGCTTAAGAGTCTTTACTCACAGGTAACTGTATCAAATTCGTTGAATAAAGTACCCTCTCTACTGTAAAACTGTAGAAAACTCATGATTCTATACAATTTACATTAAGCCTAGATCCCAACCAACAAACGAAACCAAATATAACTTATAACTGTAATACCAAAATGATATTGAATACTTTTTGGACCAAAGACTCGTGGGGTTCAAGTGTACAGGCGCTAATTAAGATGGTAGATAGTACTGGTGACCAGTGGTACTTACATAAACGAATAAGTTTATAATACCACAGAGACCAAACATTTTAAATTTATTTTAATATTATATATTAATTATTATTGCTAAATAGTTTAAGAATATTGTAAATACTATTTATTTATGTGTTGGAAATTATATTTTGGTCCTACATTCAACAATAGAGCGGAGTTAGCATACCGACCAACTTCACAGTATTTCTTAAGTACACGTATCTCGAAACAACCGCTGCCCATTTACAAATGTATAAGATTTATACTTTTATTTTTGTAAACCGTTATGACGTTTCGAAAATGATAACCTCAAAATAAGCACACTTTCCCTCTACATTAAAAACCTAAATTTTGTAAAAAATATATGGATGGTCGTTAAACTTCGTAATACAAAAATGGAACGTTTTTGAAAGAAATAAATAAAAATGTGTTTATTTATTATATGCACGCATTTACAACAATGCATTACAATGTGTACGATTTGGGAACCCTTAGAAGTAGACAATACCGGGATTCCCAGCTCTTCTATTACAAAATTAATAGTTATTTCCATAACAATTGTTTTTGTTTCAATAAAAAAAAAATTACGTGATAACTTCTTATAAATCAATGAACATCGGCTGCACGCACAAAAACATGACTCATTGTCACGTTCCGCCTGAGCCGAGCGCGCAAACGAGAGCGCGGAACCAGCGATAGAGAGGCACGATCAGCCTAAGTGTATGTGACGCATTTATCTCTGAAATCATATAGTAATTTTTTCATTTAAATATCTATATGATTTGCTTAAGTGGCAGACTTTTTTACCATCAGCAACATACGAATTTCATTGGTCCCAACTTTAATTCCTGTATCAATACGAAACACTAGTAGAAAACATATTTTAATTAATGAGTGTTAAAATAATAATTTTAAGTTAAATCCTTGTTTGTATTATTTTACATGGATTTAACACTTGTGGAATAATTACTATCAACATAAAATCAAGATAAAACAACTATCTAGCGATGGCGCCGTTTACAAGTACAAGTAGACTAGCGTTATGACCTGGTTTTAACTGCATCTTGGATTCTAGGCGACACATATTTCTAGTTGTGTACTAAACACAATCGACCCTTTGATTCGTTTACCGTACAGATGCCGGCAATCTTCTTGAGAATTAAACATGGGAGTGGGGAAAAGTTTGCGCATCGTACACAGCGCGGGACACAAACGTGAACTGTTTTACCAATCACGCAATCGACACGTCACTCTCCCGCTCCCCCCGCCCAGTGATACCTAAAAATCCCTGCGCAGGCAACGACATTAATTGTTCAAGATGTTTGCCGGTATCTATAGACAGTATTTATTATGGAATATAAGATACAGCCTGTATCACTTATTTCTCGTCATTAATTTGTATCCGTAGATATCCATATAGCTTATGATAAGCACCCTTGAGAAACTTTAAAAAAGAATTAATAAATTGTCTTTAAAATTGAATCATTTCAACGAATACTTTGAAACTATAAAAAATAATAAACAAAATAGAAACATTATAATACCCTAAAGCATCTTATCTAATCGATTTTAATCGAAAAATCGCTGCAAGGCGATACCGCCTGATAATCGATAAGAAATATCATTTCGCAATTAGTGTTCAAGAAGTTATGTCGGAAAAATTAAAGAAAAAGCCGGGCTTGTTCAGCACCAAGCGATGGAATAGTCAAAAGAATGATCATCCCATATCAGCGCCGATGCAAAGCAGTCCGATTTTGTCACCACCAGTACCCTCCAGGTCCACATCGATTGATAAGACAACGAAGTAAGTTCTGATTCCATATTATTCCATTAAAACCGAGTAAATTTCAAGAGTTCGTACGCATATTTCCAAATAGGAGTCAAGAGAAGAGTGTAACCTAAAACCGCAAACGCCAAGCTGGTGAGATGTTCATGGGCAGCGATCTAAGTAACCCTTACTAAGCCCTGTTCCCATAAATTATACTCTTAAAGCCTAAAAATGAGGTACATATCCAAAGTACCTGTTTTAAAGATGTATCGGTGAATAGAACATTGGTTCCTACCATACACAGGGAGGCAATTTCAAATTGAAACGATTTTAGTTTTCCATTATATTCTAGAAAATTTACTGTGTTTCAGTAATTTGGGAAAAACCTATCACTTGTGTAAGTGTAAGATTCAAGGTTGTAATTTTAAAAAAAAAGGTTGGAGTCTCTGGTTAGACCCTTTACAACTTACCCTGTGTTACAACTTATTCAATTCAAATAAGAATTCCGATGGTTTTAGTATAACTAACCTACATTACTAGTGATAAATTACTAGCTTATAAATGTCGTAAATCGGGAAATGGCAACACCAGTCCTCTCTCAAATTCTTAACGAAATATGTGAATGAAATAGGGCCCGGTACCACAGGCGTACGATAAAGAAATTTATAAATAAAAATATTAAATCACTATTTAACTATTCAACATTAACACTGTTCAATTGTACTAATTTAGTAAAAACAATATGAAATGTTTTTCGTAAGGCGTTTAAGATTGTCAGAATCGAAGTAGATTAGAAATGCTTCGAGTCGCGTTAACGCTGAGTTTGACTCTGAGTCGAAAGAGACGAAAAAGAGTGTAGACTAAGAGCGTTTCTTAAGGCAATTTCTGCCGCGCACCACCAGTGGAAACAGCTGGCCACTGAAGTATTTCCGAACCAATTCGACTTAGGGTCCTTCAAGAGCGTACAATTCTTAAAAGGCCGGCAGCGTGCTTTCGAGCCTTCTGGCAGTGTAAGTGTCCATAAGCGTCGGTATCACTTATCATCAGATGAGCCTCCTGCCCGTTTGCCTGTCGTATCAAATAGTCCAACTAAGCGTCGTTAATCTAACTCCAGACATTTGGAACATAATTAAGTGAAATTGGAAGTTGAGGGATAGAACATGTTTTTTTTTATTTTTCCCTTTTTCCCGAAAGGTAGGCGTGTCCACGGATCTCCACTTGCTTGATATACCTCTCTCGTTACATCCACCTTTATGATATTCATGCTCGGCGGTTTTGGGTACTTTAAACCTGCCCCTTCCTTTGGTCCAGGTACGTACGACAAGGCTAACAGCTCATTCATCCGTACTACATGGACCTAAGCATTCCCTTTCGTATACTTATCATTACGCTAACTTTTAACCCACACTGCCCTTATAAAATCTAATTGTGACATATTATCTATAGTAAATCATATGATCTATGTTAGTTAAATAAAAGTTAATAAGTTCTAAAATCTATGTCTTTAAAGAGTAAAAGTGTATTTGAAATGTAAAACAATAGAATGAAAGTAAACGTCAAATCGAAAGATAATTGTGTACTTTCATACGTCAATGTGTGATTATGCATTTTCCCAATTAATCGATTGAGGGCTGCCACTATCTGAAAAATATTTATTACCACAGCGTATGCAAACTACCAACCGTTACAGTGCTAAAAATAATTTGGGTATTTTTTTATTAAACATCTCAATATTCTTAATGTATCAATTAAGGGAAATTATAGATTATAGAATTGTAGAAAACAATAATGCACAACTATTAAAATTATTATAGATTTTTTAGTTCTATATTTCTATTACGCTCACGCTCATATGTATAATATTTTTTTCTCTTTAATCGCCAGCTCATGTCCGAGCGTCGTGGTCATCAAGAAAGCACCTGGAGCAGACTATCTTTCCACCTGTTTTTTCCAGTTTATGACAGTATATAGTTGAGGACGATGAGTCCTACTCAGTTAGATGATGGGCCACATTATCTTATGCTTAAGTGTTACCAACCACGATCAGTTTCTCCAAGTTCTCATCGCATCAGCGCATTGTATATAATAATAGCCGAAATTAGATACAGTTGGCTGTCGGCATATTGTGTAATATTTAAACGTTTCTAAATTAATAAAATATACAACAATAAGTCAATCTAACAAAACAGCCCTGATAAGTTTGCCAAGTAATTCACAAAGAATACAATGGAATAAAAAATTAACAGGGAAAGTCATAAAGAAACGGCGCCTACATTACGCGAAAATCTCCATGCATTTGCCAAGAACCTTTATAAATGCATTTCACTTAGTTAACATTCAGAAAATGTCGCGAATCGAATACATAATAGGCTGTAAAGACATGCCCAGTAACTAAATACTTTTATTTATGTGGTACACTAACATTAATGTAACAATATGTATGTACGCTTTTAGATACTTAAGAACAGTTTTACTGATACTAATTCCTTTTTTAAATATTTTGAACTCTCATGGTCAACGAATGACACTGACTTTAATGATATAATTGTTTTTTTAAATAGAGTAAATAGATTTTACGAATTACGAAGATAAAACAAATTAAAAAACAACAACAAATCGTTTTAAATAATAATTCCTTATTTATAAATGTCAACGAGTGACACAGACTTTAATAATATAGATAGATTTATTTGAATTACGAAGATAAAACAAATGGAAATCCATAAGAAATAAATTCGTGTATGACTTTACTGTTTTCGCGTGTTTTATTACATTATATTAATGTTGTTAAAATTCATGACGTGCATGATTCATTTTTATAACACTATATCCTCTAGTATTATTATATTCAAAATGCGTCATAATCTAGGAGCTCTAGAAGTTATTTTATGATTCGATTATTTTCAGACTTCCAGCTAATGGCATAAACGATCTAGTACAATGTGCTCTCTGCCTAGAACTGCTGAACACGCCGAAAATGTTACCTTGCCAACATACTTTCTGCTTAGCCTGCCTCAAAGTCTATGTAGCCGGTAAGCAGTATTACATAATATTTGTTTTTATAGAACAGGGAGCAAACTCGCAGGAGGCTCACCAGTTGTTACGTGATACCGCTGCCATTTGGACATTCAATGCTAGAGGGCTCGCAAGTGTTGTGTTCTATAAGGAAATATGGATAATTATTTTAGTTATTTCTAATGGTATTTTTTTTTACTTTAGCTACTTTTATATAAGTTTTTTGTACTTGAAACTAACAAGTCAAAAACATAATGTATAACTGATCGAAAGGAAGTAATTTAATGATAACAGTGAAGCAATATATTTTATTATAAATCGATAAAGAATGGCATGGATAAATTTAGCTTTACTATTAAGATTATTATTATTGCTTCCGGTTTAGGTTAAGGGATAAATAAATATATAAGTTGTATAATATGTAACTTAAGAGTTGTTCAATCTCCTCACAGATAAATAATGTACCAATGTATGAAAAAAGTTGGCGCCATAAATAAATTTAGTCACAGATTATTGACACCACAAAAGATGCGTGGCAAATGTTGGAAACTCTTTGGTCATATATATTTTTTTAATTTGCAATTTAATGTCGATTTGTAACATCGCGCGTTTAAGTTCTAACGATGTTAGTAACAATATGCAATTTGGATATTGTATCTTAAATAGTCAAAGAATCATTTTGTCGTTCTGAACTCTGGGTTAATATAGGATACGTCGAACGATGTTTTTGTTTCTTCTAACGAAAAAGTATGTAACACACTTCATAATAAAGAAGGAATACAACTGTAATAATACGCAAATTTCCAGATCTCGCCGTCGTCAGCTGCCCCCTCTGTCATACCAGAATTCAGACTGGCCCCAATTTCGTTGAAAGTCTCCCTTCAAATCTATACATTGATACCCTATTGCATATGGTGGGTATAAAGGCCGAGAAGACGTCCAGTTCGACACCTCCAACTACTCCAGCAATCGCATCTGGATATCAAAATGTAGATCTGTTTGCAGCAGGAATGAGATGCACTAGTTGCAAAACCGTCTGCGATAATTCAGATACGTCATTCTGTGAACATTGCAAGTTGGTGCGTATATATATAATCTGTGGAACTTATAAAAAGCTAATAATATTGTCTGTGGTTAAGGCGAATTCAATATAATATGAAAATTATAATTGCTTATTATATATATAAAGTAGAACAGTGTTTATATGCTTAAGCGTTGGTTAAGGGGTCATGCGCTCAGATCAGGGCGCCCTGGTTTTTGTTTTTATTTATTAATAATTCTAGTCTCTGTGAAATTATAAGTTAGTGATTCAAATAGGAAATTTTTTAACAAATCTTAAATTACAAATAATATTTTTAGATTTTTTTATAAATATTTATTTATATTAAAAAAACAAGTGCCGTACTGCTTAAGTGCGTTTTGGCCCCGTGGGTACAAAGGTACCCACTGCAAACAATATGCAATATTTTTGATATAAAAAAATTGTGAAATTTAATAAAATTCAATCATCATTTTCGAATCCCTGAGATCAATCAACTTGGTATCGCAAATACCCTTGGCATTCGCCGTTCCACATATTCCCTATGTACAAAGAAACTGAGTTTTTGGAAAGCACTTGGGTTGCTCACCACCCCCTGCAAGACTTTATGCAGATAGTAGGCCAACTGTAACTCCCGTCATTGTCGTCTTTTTTCTAAATAAAACATACTTATTTAAAAATTTATCTGAAATCTGGATTTTCTAACAAGACTATTAATGTAAAGCAGTGTTAGCCCAGTGGCTTCAGCGTGTGCGCATTTAACATGCGCTCGAACGGTGAAGGAAAACATCATGAAGAAACCGGCTTGCCTTAGACCCAAAAAGTCGACGGTTTGTGTTAGGCACAGGAGACTGATCACCTACTTGCCTATTAGATTTCCAAATGATTATGAAAGAGATACACTGATTCGTTTTTGATGTGAAACATCTATAGCCGCACGTAAAACCGATTTCTGGCGTGGCGACGCATGCCGTGGCGACGTGTCGCCACACCGTACACACTACTGCATATAGACTGTATATATATACCATCGTATATATTGTTACAATAATAATTATTATTGTAACAATTAACAAACAAATTTATTGTGAAACATTCATTATTGATACTTATAATTTACGATTTTAGTAATATATTGAAATAACTAGCTAAGATTCTTGAGTTTACTAATATATTGAAGCCAATTAAAATTTACTAATGTTATGTCCAATACTTTTGTAACATACTTCAGTTACCATCGACCAATTTTATTGTCACAGTAATACCGTTCTCAGAGGCAACGTCGAATATAACTATTACCGAAGTCACTGATTAAACGAATTAAGTAGTCACGATTTGAAATAAATTCGTATTTTTTTGTATTTAATGAAAATAAATGTTTATTCAATATATATTCATCGATATCTGGAAAAAAATCGTAATATTTTATTTTATCATTATGACATATTTAGTTCCTATCACAATATGTTCTTTTCTGCATATTACTTTTACAAAATAATGTCGATGTTTCACATCTGCCAGGCGTCCCGTGACGGCTCACATTTTTTTTCTTTTAGTCTCAACTTATAAATTATTTAACAGTTAACCATAATCTGGAAGTTCCACGGCTGTTTATTCCAATTTTGTTTTTTTTTCAGAATTTCTGTTTTGTATGTTGGTCACAACATTTAGAGGATTTACGTATTCAAGTGGGATCCATATTGAAGCAGCTCGAAACGGCAGAAAGTCGATTGACCCACAAAATCGAACACTATAAGGTAAATATGCACTAATTTGTATTTTTTGTAAGTATGATGTATATATATATGATGATTTTAATAGATTTTAATTAAAATTCCGGAACACCTCAACAGTACGGCAACCTTTTTATGGCGAGTTAGTGATCAGCCTTTTGCTATTTCAATACGAAACTATAACCATTTCGTCGCAAATAAGTCCTAGATCATATATTGGTTCTTCTACACACATAGCTAAAATAATTTTCACAGTGGTGGATTTACAAATTCTCAAGGTATAGTGTGAAGTTAGCACTTGCGTCTACAATCCAAGAATTTCGTTGAAATTGCACGTAATATTTGGGTTTGATTTTTGAGCACAAAATTATACACAAACCATGCAGTTCGCAGCCTCCAACCAGTAGTAGGGTTGACATGTATGGGTTAATAAGAGGAAGGGAGATAAAGGAAATAGATTTTCTGCAATCTCTCTCTTTTCACTCATACAAAGTGTCTATTACTGGTTGGTGGGCGAACTAGCTGTTTTACTCTAGAACATGGAAGTTTGCTACTCCGAATTACAATGACTGATACACTGATGCACACAACAGTTCTATCAGCAAAACATCAAAAAAAAGCCATGCAGAAATCGGTTCCCAAATGCCGCCCCAAAAATATGCCACCCTAGGCTGGAGAGCCTACTCAACCTGCTGGTAATTCCTCCACTGAATTTTCATACTTTATATATTACTATTAACATACCAGCACTATCGGGTTAGAGAAACATATGTAAAAATAGAAGAAGATTGTTATAACTGTTTCTTACAGGAACACGTATAAATGCCACCTGTAAACCTACTAGTAAGGATTCAGTTTAAGTGAGTGTAAGAATTTTCTTATAGGATCGCTGCGAACACATCGCTGAACAAATAGACCTGGCTGCAGAGGAGAAGATAAACGCCATTTTGGAAGCTAAACATGTTCTTCAAGAAGAGCTAACAGGTTTGCAGAAGTCAAGTGACATGTCTGCTCTAGCTTTGCAGTCTTCGTTGGACGAGGCAAAGCAAGTTGCTAATAAAGCGTTTGAGAACACAGATGATATTAACAAGGTAACTTTCTTGTCGTGACCTACTCAATGGAAATTAAGGTTTTTGTAGTCTGTCCTGTCAAAACACTAATATTAAACAGAGATTTTATTAGATTGTTGAGATAAAAAATACTTATTATTTTCAATGAAAGGATTTAGCTTTTTTACTTTTACCCATACTCTATATATTCCGATATTAACGAAATTTTCTACACGTGGAACGAAAACTGATAATTGAAGTCGTGATCCGCTATCGTTATTGGCAAAATATAAATATACAACCCTGTCCTAACTGGTGACCCTAAATCGACAAGAATGCATAATTAATGAAAAAAAAATTGACACACGAAACAAAATAAACCAAACTAAATTAATTAGGAAAAATAAAATTACATAATACAAAATAAATACTAACAACTGTAAAGAAATCCGTTAACAATAGTAAGGTAGACTGAAACAAAAAACAAAAGGATGTCGACATTCACAGAAATTTGAACAAAAAATATCGTTAGACACATTTCGTTTAAACCTATTTTTTAACGTTAAGCTTTTATGTATAATTTTTAACAGGTCGAAACTTTTGTACATCTCCACCAAAACACTCTACAATTGCTGTCGGATGTCTCGAAATGGGATGCTGAGACCTTCATATTCGATAAAGAGAATTTCAGAATCGAATCCGATGTATCCACGCCTTGCGATGCGGAATCAGACGATCCTTTGCCAGAAGCGGGTAAACAGAATAACCCTTTGGAGAGCGACACTAGCCTCATGCTGCATTATAAGTATGTTAACTTACCCTGTATTTAAAGCAAGGTAAATTTGTACATCTATGGACCGAAAGCCAGTTTTCGTTTTGTCAAAATTTTCAAATGTCAGTTGTTGTTTTGCGCGGGAAAACCTTAATATTTATTTGCGTGAAAAATGTATACATGTTTGAAACTGGCATAAAGTTGAAACTATTGCCATTATATAAAAAAAATGTAATGTTAATAATGCAACATTACATCTCCGATCTATATGTATGTAATATAGTTGGGATATGATAATTTAATTCCTCCAAACTTAATAATTTTACTTACTTTGGTTTAAAAGTTCAGTAGTAGTGTATGTATTTCAATAGTGACTTGATATTAGTTAAATTTATTTTAAATTACTCTAAAATTAAGTTTTCTTCTATTGTTATTGATAAAGAAAGTAAGGTGAAAATAACGAATATAATGGCTTGTAACAATACTTCCAAAGAATCTCATCCTGAACCTTGGGGTCAGGGTTGACGCTTATACCCTTACAATGGTACCTACTAATCTACTTTTTTTTCCTGTAGTCGGAATAGTTTACAAATTCGACTGAAGACAATCTACAATAACCAAATTTAGACGTTGCAAGATCCAATGGTTGATAATAAAACGCAAAACAAAACATTTCGTTCGATCGTGATTGTGATGACATATCATGTCTTGTGTAAAAGCGTATTAGCCTAAATATGCTAACATAATTAAACGGAGCGAACATTCATTCTGTTTTACATTCTCACCCGTATATTCACCAGGTCCAGAAACTTTGTGCCCCATTACATGTGGCGCAAGACAGCACGGCCGTGTGGTGTCGGCCTCAGTCCTTGGAACAACAATCTATACATTTGTGACATGGACAGTCACAGTGTAATAGTCGTCGAGAGGACACAGGCCAAAATTGTAATGAGACTATCCTGTGAGCAAATGCTGTGTCCAGTCCAAATTGCCTTTATGAAGAGTTTGGGCGAAGTTTATATTACAGGTAATCATAATTTTATACCTCTACTTTACACTCGTTCTTTACAAGGTTAATATGGTTTGTAGCACACACTAAGAGTTCCCTGAGGTCGCTGTAGGTCTGAGATCTAAATTAGGACTGATCTGGCAATTGATACGTAGCTTTCTGCCCTGCCAACAATGGTTATTTCATCATCATTCATATTTTTTTTTAAATTATCAATCAGTGGCGCTACAACCTTTTTAGGTCTGGGCCTTAGATTTCTGAATCTGTTTCATGATCATTTATAGGCAAGTGGGTGATTAGACTCCTGTGCGTGACACACGCCGTCGACTTTTTAGGTCTAAGGCAAGTCGGTTTCCTCACAATGTTTTTTCCTTCACCGTTCGAGCGAATGTTGAATGCGCACATAGAAAGAAAGTACATTGGTGCACAGCAGGGAATCGAACCAACGACCTCAGGGATGAGAGTCACACGCTGAAACCGCTAGGCCAATACTGCTGTATGGTTATTTCTATTTGTGCCAATAACAATGAAAAAAGAATACCTTGGAATACTTGGCATATCGAATAATGTCTCTCCGAGCACAGAAGTATAATTCATCTGTCAGACTAGATGTCAGATGGTTGTCGCTGCTGTGGAAATATTGTAGGTCTAAATCCTATATTTCTTTCTTATAAATTTTAGACAAATGGAAGCATTGTATCCACGTGTTTTCTAAGGACGGGGAATATATAACATCTATAGGACAAAAAGGAAGTCGCGCTGGTATGTTCCGTTCTCCAGAAGGAATCGCCACAGATAACGCAAATCATCATATTTACGTCGTAGACACTGGCAATGATAGGGTTCAGGTAAAATTATATTATTCATTAAATATATGAAAACTCTCTAATTAAAGTCAAAAGAATATAGATTCATCAGACGAGATTCCAATGTTTTTGACAGATCAAACGTTTTTCGTTTTTCTGTACGACTCGGGTTCTGAATTTTAGAATTATATTTGAACGTTTAGTTTTAATATGACACTCACGACAATATTTTCTGAATGGTCTTTTTCATTCTTTAGTTTGTTTTCCTAACACTGTCAATTCAAAGACAAGTACTAACAAAGAGTGAGATTCAGTGTCAAGACTTGGCACGGACTATAAATATTGTAAACCAAAATTCATTAAATTTTTGACGTATAGATGACGTATAGATGACGTATAGATAGACATATCACACATCCATATTTGTGTCTATTATGGGCTCATATTTATCGCAATAATTTGGCTCTTCGACTGAGACAATCTGAAATGATTTGATAAGATTTTCACTGACTTTTGTCTCTGACCGTCGCCGAACACTATACTAATATTTTATTTATTAAATACATTAAGTTAACACATTTGCTTTTGGTTTTAGGTCCTAGAACCAAACGGTAAATGCGTAGACCAATACGGTGTAGGCGTCCGATCCCAACCCAAAAACACATCCAGCATTTGGGAGATGAAGGAGACAATGTGCACCGAATTTAACGCTCCAACAGCGGTAGCGGTCACAAACGACCGGGTCATCGTGCTCGACAGTGGAAATCGACGGGTCAAGATCTACAACAAACACGATAAGAGCAAAATCGTCGAATTCGGGTCAATGGGTCAAAGAAAAGGTCAATTTCGACAGCCAGAAGTTCTAGCTGTCGACCCAATGGGGTATATCCTAGTCGGCGATTCGGGCAATTGCAGGGTTCAAATTTTTAAGCCAAATGGGCAGTTGGTTAGGGTTTTCGGGCGACTTGGCTCCGAGCCGGGTAAATTTAGCTGGATTTCGGGTATACATGTTACCAAACAGTTAGATGTGATTGTTAGCGATACTAAAAATCACTGCGTTAATTTCTTTTAATCATAACAGCGTAAATGAGGTATCAAGTGTTTAATTAATCTTTGAACAGTGGATAAATGTATAGTTCCGTAGTCCTCGACAATTTACCCTCTACCCATTCGATATGTATGTACCCACTAAAACACTTAGGGTAACGGTAACTAGATATAGCACGAATTACGATCCATAAGTCAAAATCCAAGATTTTAAAGAGTGACTTAGCCCGGTCTCTTTACAGACTCTTACCCTTGGGTATATATGTGTTAAAAAGGATTTAAGGATAAAATAAAATAACATAAGTTCAACTGCATATATTGTTAAAGAAAATAGAATCATTAAATTATAAAAAAACATGAGTTGTTTTACTTAAAGTAAATAAAATATCACAAAGATTCAACGAATCACAGATTATCTCTTATTATGAGAAAATACTGTTCCACATTCGAAATATTTAGAACAACCCGCTTAATACGATCATTTACAAGTAAAAATCTATATGGCCTTTTTGTTCAGCAATGTGATTTTTTTATCCCTATAAAATCGTATTTAGCGAGTATTTTATAATCTGTAAACTGCATAAGAAACAAATTGCGCTTGTTGCTTTATAATAAGACAATAGAAAATCACAAATTGAAAATCGCTTCAAACATTGCATCTAGTACTACGCTGTATTGGTTACGATATTTGGAACGAACACAGAGCATATTGTTACCAAAATTAAAAAAAGCCTTTTTCAGTTTCGTTTATTTTTATACATCGTTATGTCTATCTATTATTTTACGTCAATAATGTGACAAACATAATCGTGTTGTGTCTATTTTTAAACAAAAACGGATTGTTGGATACAAAATGGGATCTCCAATTACGGCTTACGATGACACCTACAAACGTCCTCATATAATCTAGTGTATAAATATAAAAACTGTAATATTTCACAGTCTACACTATACTTTTAAATGTTTGTGTAATATTTACTTAGTGTTAATAATCGTGCACATTTGCCTCAATTTGTCACGTTTTGACGTCCTCCTCATAGTACAAAATTTCTTCTGAACAGCGAAGCGAGGACACAAAAAATCTACTGCTTTATTTTCAAATTAAACATACTATGTAAATTGACGGCTATATTACGATGTTCGTAACACTCTCAGTTTAGTTTTATTTTTAATAGTTTTCTCATTATCAATGGCTGTATAGTACCTTGTGGGTTAAGAGGCCTCGGCAAGTATGTTTGCCATAGCAAAACTCGCGTTTCTTGAGTCCACTTTCGAACACACATGCACGGTCAAGTCTACCGGTTTTTCTCTTGCCAACAGGTTGTGAGTTCAGCAAGAACCTAAACATTCTAGAATGATATCGTTAAGTCTTGATTTTTTTTTTCATTTTTGATCTAGCACGCTTCGACCGCGATACACAGACTTAATTTCGTTCATAATATTAATTATTATACACGGATTAAAACCATACATAGCACTAATACAAAGTATAAATTATAATTTTAACCTAAACTAAGTATGTTTATGAGATTAGTGACATGTTTTTAATTTTTTTTTTTGTAGGCAATTTATATAAGTTAATATGGCGTATCTCAGTCTCGACTAGGTGGTTTAGTTAAGCCAGCAAGCTTACCGCGTAATTCCAACCATTATTTTTTGCACTACATCATTTCAGATATTGAAGGATCGAAATTGTTTGTAGTTAGGTGACGTCATTAGAGTTCTATTAGGAAATTCTATATCGTGCTGAAATCATTAATAGAATTGCGTGGTAAGCTGGCTATTACTAATTTGCTAAGTTGTGGATGTATTATAAATATTGTGACAGAAAAACATGAATAAATCAGAACAAATTATGTACCAAATCATTATATAAAGCAAGATACAGCTTTGTTTTGATTTCCTTCATGAGCAAAAATATCTACATACTTTAATAACATTCGATGTTTAAAAATAGCTTAGAAAATAATGTGTTGTAATACAATTAATTATTATGACTTGCCACCATAGATAATATTAATATCATGGCAACTTTATATTAAAAGTTTAATATTAGTACATTCATGTGGTTTGAAAAATAATGGGTACCTGAAAAGTTTTACGGGAAATTTGATTAATTTATAGAGTTTGATAGGGAACAAATCATTAACGTGCTTTATTAATACATAAATGGTACGGTTCAATTGCAAACAACTGTTTTTATCGTAAAACGTCGATCGATATTGCCAATAACTTTGTGGCGCCATTTTCAAATATGGCGGCGGGGGCGGAATAAATGAGAGTTGGCAATATTGAGAAATCACTAAATTCTGAAAGAGCACATCAAAATCTACATTTATAAAATTACTAATTATCAAAAAACTCTTGAAAAACTTACAAGGTAAAACCAAATTACTGCATTATATTTGGTAAATAAAACTAGAATAGAATAGAAAAAATAGAATCTTCCTTAATAAACATTGGCTATGAGGCAGAATTTATTAAAATTAGAACTTATTATAACTCAGGGATCATGTAACCATTAATGTAAAAAAAAAATTATTTCATGGTCTGTGCCGTCGGCTTGACCTCACAGGATAACGACCTTTAATTACCGTCTGGCTTATTCTTTAAAGCTTTAGGGCCACCCACTCATACAGCTCACTTTTATGGACCTTATTGATCCATCCGGGTAAACTCAGTTTGTTTACGAAAAACTAAGTCTAAATTACGACTATTGTTTGCATTATTTTGAAACTAACTTCTTTCGTTTGTTTTTAGCAATGCCTTTAACAGATATGTGCACACTTGATTCGCTACTAGAGTGGGAAGCAGATTACCGCAGTAACAAAATAGTTTTAAGCAGAATTATTCAAGTCATAAAAAATCTCCTAACAGAGGGATGGAAAGAACGGAAGGTTAGAATAATTAATCAAGAAGAATTACTTGGCAGAGAATCAGATTCAGAATATATAGAGACGGATTCTTAATAAAATCAGGTTGGCAATCCCGACTGTGGAGTTAGCAAGAGCCTTTTATGCAGACTGCTCATCTCTAAATGAAAAAGTGTATCGTAACATAAAACTAAGACTGGCACTAGCTGCTAGAATACGTGGCTCAGCTATCCAGAATAAATTGGTTATAGCCTCCCTAACAGATATGAAACCTCTTCTTATAAGTAGACAAGAAGCCGATAGTTGTCGCAAGCTGATATTTCAGATGACGAGGTCTACGAAAACATCCTCTGGAAAAACCAACAAGCCAAGTAGCTTGGTTAAATTAGAGCAAAGCCAGCTTAAACTAGAAAATATAAGCTCAGATTCCTAAAGCGATTTCGTATTGGAGCCATCCGAAGATGAAGATCCGAAGGATCCGATCCCTCAACCCTCGACGTCTTCTACAAAACCTTGGGAACCACCTGCAGTTCTTCCAAATAATGAGTTTGAGTGGACTCCGACTACAAAACAGCTGGACCATTTGATTCCAGCTGCTAAACCCCAAAAAGCCGCGCAAGGTACTGAATGTCAACAGTTAGGGGATATAACTTTTAATCAAATTCGCTATGCATGAAGTTCAGAAGAAACTCCATGCCAGCCCAGTCTTCGGTCCTCGTAAAATAAACCCCATTCTTACTACGTATGGATCTACTCTAAACCAAGAGAACTTAGTTAGAATGGACTACACTTTGGGGACAATCACGCATGGTTTGTTATTGTTACAACGCGAGTCATTGGCTAACACCTTTAAAGGAACTGGCCAACAAACACCCAACTGCGAAACAGGATTTAAAAAATGTCCTGTCATCAGAATCTTCTCTAAAATCCATTTCTGAAGATCTTCTCCAATAGACTTGTAGAAGAAGAGCGGAAATTATTGAGCAAATACGAAATGATTTCCTCCCAAAGAACGGATATCAAGCAAGTCTTATGAGTGCGATTCCACCATCAAATAGTCACATTTTCTACGAAACACAACTTTTAGATTTAATGAAAGAACGCTCCTAGCAATCATTTTTTCGCAAGCCTATTAGGAGCCTTTGCAACCCAAAAACTATAATTATTCCACCCAAACTCAAATAAATCAACACATAAAAGTATCTTACAATAAGTTCCGCACGTCCAACAATACCGGTGAATAGAATGAAGCCTTCAAATGCTCATTTATTAGAAAAACAAGGGCCATGGAAAATCTTCTTTTGGAAACAAATCATCAAATGACCAGGTCCCAAAAAGACATAAGGAAAGACTGATAGTTTCAGCGGTGGCGACTGCTACAATTTGTAAATGTATGGGAAAACCATGCCCCTGGCCCTGGATGAAAAAATCCCCCATTAACGTGCAAAGATACTCATATATTACGAGACAAAAAATTTAGACTCAGAAATTCAAAATTTGATACAACAGAGGATTTTAGAATCTTCAACATCTCCAAATGGTTTCCACGATGTTTCAAGTTCCAAAAACCAAAAACAATATAAATCCGATAATAAATTTGAAAAACCTAAACACTAATATCTGGTTATCCTATGTGTTAGTAAATATTTGAAACAGTTAGTATGTATCAGGAACCCTCTCCGGTAAAGGCCTCTTCTAAGGCTAGCCATCTTTCTCTATCCCGAGCTATTTGTATCCATTGAGGACCCGCGATTTTTTTGATGTCATCATCCCATCGAGCGTAAGGTCTGCCTCTGTACCGTTTGCCTGGTGGGCCTCTCCATGAAGTTACTGTTTTCGTCCATCTGTGATCTGTAAGGCGCGCTACATGATCCACACGCTTCCACATCATTTTATTGGCGTTGCTTAGAGCATCAATTGCTTTAATTGCTTTGATAAAAATAAATATATCCCAAGAATATTTTACATGCAGAATAAGAAAATATATTTCTTTTCATATATGGTTTCTATTATTTAATGAAAAACAAGAACATACTACCGCTTTAGGCACAATACTATCATAATTCGTATTTTCACAGTACGTTAGCCTGTGTCATCAGAAGCCAAAGACTTCTCACAGGTCAAGCCGACGGCACAGACCATGAAATATAGTTATAGCTATTTTAGTTATAAACACAAAAAATATTTTGTTGATTAGTCTAGAAACATTACAACCTTCGAAAAAGATTTTTTTTCTATTCATGGTTTTAATATGATTATCTGTAAATAATATCATTTCTTTTATAATTAAGGAGGTCAGTTTTAACCCTATATTTAAGAACAAGTCATAACAGTAAGGTCCTATTGCCATATAAAAAAAACAGCAAGTTCTATATCCATTCATGCGTTATGAAGAAAATTCGGCAAGAATAATGCAAAGATTATATTTCCGACAAAAAGTCATTTTACGTGACACACGATTTAATTTATTTAACGCGTTTTTCGAATTTACCTAATCTCTTTTTTGGTACTAATTAGATTAGTTTATGGCTTCTCCGGTCAAACTAAAAGCAACTAATACTAATATGCCACTAATGCTAGAGCTGTATAACTTTATTTTATAGATTTGGCATGTATTTGTGACAAGTTAACAGATCTTCGTCGCCAAGATTACTATTAATAAAAAACTAAAGATTTTGTTCGCACCAATCTCGGGAATTACTGGTTCCAATTACGAATTACTTTATTTTTGATACTGCATAGAGCCAGGCTATATAACATCAGGTGACAGGTTTCTTTGACACGGGATTCAGTATTAATATAATATATAAAATTGTCTGGTTAACAATTTCAATATCAAACCTACAACGGTTTGAAAAACTCGGACATCATTTTACATAGAAATTAACACAATTTAAATATTCTTCATATATACAAATATTAACTAAGAACGGCACGGTTGACACCGACTCACAGAATGACTTTCTCCGAGTACAACAGCATCAGTGTCAGCAGGTGGGCCTTCGCTGCTATCATGTTGACGCTGAAAACGTCAAGTCTTATCTTAATATTTCCTGTCTGTTTATCAAGGCAATAAATATGAGTGTATCATGTTATGACAAACTTATAAATAGAAATTATATTTTTTCAGTATAATAAAAGGTTCTTAGACATACTTTAAACTTTAAATAGTTATTCATTAGTATAGTATACTAAGTTTAAATGCCGATTTAGCTTACACTGTTAATAAATAATTTCATACCTAATACACATTTTTATTTTTATATAAATGTTGTACATATTGAAGAACAAGTTTTAAGATGACTAAAAATTAAATCAAAATTTAATCTTGAAATTATACTATTGAATTAATTACCTTCAACTCTGTAGCTAAGCTTCGGAAAGTGTCTTCAACATTAGTATTGTCCTTAGCAGAGGTCTCCATTACAAACATAATCTCTGGAACATAACGGCAGAAAGACTTAGGCTCTTCAGCTTCAACCTCACGTTGATCTGCCAGATCACACTTATTTCCAATTAAAGACACTATGACATTTGATGATGTATACCTTCTAACTTCTTCTATCCATTTCTTTAGAGATAAAAATGTTGATCTCTTTGTAATGTCATACACTGAAATATATACCATAATTCATTAGCCTGGGAATCATTGACATAGTAATAAATTGAATCTAAAAAAAAATACTATAAAAAAGGTTGTTGATGACCTATTTGATTCAAAATAAATCAATGTACAGAATTACTTGCAACGGGTTCTACCCCACCGCTATAAAGAAAATGGTATTCAATGGACCTAGTAAAAGTCTAAGTGCGGAAGCTGATTCTACCAACCGACCATTGGTATAAATTGTACTTATATGACAAGTATTAAAATATCTTGTATGATTTTTGTTATATTGGAATATGTTCAGATTTTCAAATGAATTTTAAAAAATCTAATATTTATTTGTTTGGTACAAATAAATATATGATTTAAATAAATGCAAAGAATAAAGCAAGTGCTGTGACCTTGCTAAATTGAGCAAGAGAAATATATTAAAGTTTCTTGTAAATTCAGTTGAACAATAACATTTTTTTGTTTACACAGGTGTATTGTTATTCATACTAACAGTAAACTCATCAAACAGATGCAGAGGAAATTCAAACTAAGTTACTCAAAAGCTGTATGTTATCAAATCTAGATCTATTATCTACTACTTGAGAGCAATAAATTGATTTTAAAAAGAAGGGTATAGGTAGAGGATATATGTCTTTTGCAACCACATTGATTCTGTAGGTGGGAGTAACATACCTATTATTACTCCATTGGCTGAACGATAATAACTCTGAGTAATAGTCCTAAATCTTTCCTGTCCTGCTGTATCCCATATTTGCAGCTAAAAATATTCTATATTAAAACTCTGTAATAATAGAAAGAAATCTACTATTGTTCATAATATTTAATGTGCCATCACGTATAATTTCATTAGGGACATCTTTGATTTAAATACGTAGTCTTATTGGATTAGAAATTTAATCATTTTAGATATTTGTCAACAATAGAATAATTTCTCTTACCTTGACCTTCTTTCCATCAACTAATAAAGTTTTCATCGAGAAATCTACGCCTATTGTATTTCCATGTCGTTCTATGAAGTTTCCGGATTTTAAACGTTGTACAATACATGTCTTCCCTGTTCCGCAGTCACCAATAAGAACTATTTTAAATAAATAATCAAACTGATCGTCTGGTACACTCATTAAAGTATTTGGATTCCGGTTGCTCATGTTTTTATTTATAAAAAATATATAACGAAATTATAAATTGAACACAATGCATAGAACAATAAAGACCTATCTTTGGAGCTAGAATTAGGGTTCCTGCTATTAAAAATTCTAATATAATTTAGGACTAAAAAATATATATTAATTGTATGACCGATTGACCAAGAAACTAAAACGGAAGAAATCGAATCGACTTGCCTAAGAGAAGCACTGACTGAAGGAAGGAGTGAGGAAGCCGTCTCCAAAATTGACAATTGACAAATATATACTATAAAATTTTTATAGTCTCTAGAACGCGTTAAGTTTGACTTTTATGATTTCAAGTCTGTTAAAAAATCGAAAGTCTCTACCAAATACCAATAACCAAATAAACCAAAAACGATTCACGTATTTTTTTTTAATAATTATCGTAGATGTTATATTATTTTTCAATTAAAAATTATCCACACGAAGTCGTTTTAAAGCCCAATAATTTAATCCTAAGATCATTCATTAACTTACAAGTTATTTACCATAACACCAGTTAAAAAGAGTTACACAAAAACTACAATGATGTTTCCAAAAGATATTCTGCAATGGACATTGTCATTTATGTCTATCCTTATTTACAGTGAAGCGATAGATGTAAGTTGATAGTTTATATCGGAGTTATTATTTTACAAATCCATTTTCTAATAAATTTCTTCGCTCAGATTCCAGAGAATTTTCAGAAGTCCAATCATACTAATAATTGGGCTGTTCTCGTAGACACATCGCGATTTTGGTTCAACTACAGGCATGTGGCTAACGTACTTTCAATATACCGGAGTGTAAAGAGATTAGGAATTCCGGACAGCCAGATAATACTAATGATATCAGATGATATGGCATGCAATCCTCGAAATCCGCGGCCAGCTACAATTTTTAATAATGCTCATGAACAAATCAATGTATATGGTGATGATGTAGAAGTTGATTATCGTGGATATGAGGTAAAAATAATTTGCTGTAAACATTTCCAGAGCCCATGTTACAGATATTTATATACAATATCTTGTACTTATACATATATTGATAATTCTTGTTTACCTCAGTGGCCAAAATATAACTTTTAGGTCTCTGTAGAAAATTTTGTGAGATTACTAACTGGAAGAGTTCCACCGGACACCCCTAGATCTAAGCGTCTCCTTACTGATGAAGGGAGCAATGTCTTAATATATTTAACTGGTCATGGTGGTGATGGTTTTCTAAAGTTCCAAGATTCAGAAGAGATAACTAGTCAGGAATTAGCTGATGCACTTGAACAAATGTGGCAGAAAAGAAGGTATATTAGCAATAATATATATTATCAGAAATTGCCTTGAAAGTTTCTATTAACTAAATTGAAATTGGTATAATGATTTGTGAGTTTCTTTCATATTATGTGTCAATTGTGTTCAATACTTAGCAGTGGTAATGGACAGGCCATTACCATCAAAGTAATGCAGTTTACTAGAACTTTTATTTTGAATGAAACTTAAGTGATATTATTGTTTATTTCAGATATAATGAAATATTTTTTATAATAGACACCTGCCAGGCTTCTTCAATGTATGAAAAGTTCTATTCACCAAATATTCTTGCCACAGCCAGCAGTTTAGTAGGAGAAGACTCTCTTTCTGTAAGTTTGTGTTAAATTTACTTTTTGGCTGGATTACAATATTTTTTAAACAGGACTTCTGAGCCAATAATACTTTATAAAAAATAGTCATGATAACTATCATGGCATCACTTGAGACATTTAGTTTGTTATTACAATTACCTTCTCTACTTAGAAATTCACAACATTTTATTAGATTACCACTAAAAAGTTATCATTTTTCAAAGTGACACTAGAATGGCAAGAGCAAAAGCTAAAATCTGATGCTGATTAATGTATGATCTATAATACCTTTACAGCATCATGTGGATTCAGCTATTGGTGTATATATTATAGACAGATATACATATTATGTACTAGAGTTCCTGGAGAATGTTCATCCTAACAGCAAGAAGACGATGTCAGAATTTGTAAGTTTCATTCTCATGTAATAATTATATTTTTTTGTTTTTAACTAAGATTTATGGATGTTTTATAAAATATAAATGTCACAAGTGAAAAAAATTTTTTATAGGTGTGCAGTATAAGGTAATTAATATTTCTCATGTATCATTTAAGACTTTATTAGAAAAACAGTCCATGTAACTAATTTGTTATTTACATGTATGCTCATACATTAAAAAATATGAGCATTGTTGGACTAGTGACTAAAGCATGAGCCCCTCAACCCTTAGGTTGTGTTTGAATCACAATTGTGCAAATCAGCATGCCTTAAATCCAAGATGTGTGTCAGGCACATAATGCTTATAAACCACAATATAAACTTTTTGCTTTTCAGTTGGCTGTCTGTCCTAAACATGCTTGCATATCTACTGTTGGTGTTAGAAGAGACCTATTTAAGCGAGACCCAAACAAAGTGCCGATCACAGACTTTTTTGGATCTGTCAGACCAGTCATTATAACCACAGATTCTATAGATATTATTGATATACCAAAGAGGAAAAATTATGTGTAAGTATATCTTTAATCTCTATTAGTATTTATATAGGGTATATTATATATTATATTGTCATCCATAAATTAGTGTACTGACTATATATTTTGCTATATGTGATGGATCAAATTTTTTATTAAATATTTAACTAATTTTGCAATATTGTATATATTGATTGGTTGTTACCTTTTCGAAAAGAGTTGTACATTGTCTATGGCCTTTAAAGGTTTCCAAAATTTTTATTGTTTTAGAAACACCACACAAACACCTGAGAAGCGAGGATATTTACCACAGTTTCCGGTTCATTTAATACAAAATACAGTTTAGAATAGTAAATAAATTATAATAAAAATATAGTTTTATTTAAAAATCGTTTCGATTTTCGAATATGATTTCTTGTACCTTTTTTGTATTACCTATAAATCAAGTAATTTTATGAGAGACTTACTCTAAGGAAATAAAAAAAAAAACTGTTCATTATTATATATTTCTCTATACTAAGAATAAAATCTTATTTAACATCAACATAACACAACCTTCCCTAATGGGAGCTAACGCGGCAACAAGTACATAATATGCACGTCTCATTCTGATATGAGATCAAATTCTAAAGGACTATAGCACCATTCCAGTTTCTTCATAGGCCATGTTTTGGTCTATTCCTTCCAACTAGATCTAAGACTTCCAAGGTAACTTGAATAATTATACATAAATGCGAAAGAAAGGGCTCTGTAATTTACAAGAATTAAAAACTGGCTGAAATTTAAAAAAAAAACTGATATTACAAAATTGCAATTTTTTTTTCAATTTTTTATGACAGCCTTTTCGTTAAATAATGTCACTAGATAGCGTTGTACCAACTTTTAATCAAGACTATGTTGTGTGATTATCAAATAAAATGTAGTTATAAAAGCTCACTTTGAAAGAAAATATGTGATAATAAAGTACATACATGAAAAATTCTATTACATTATTGTTACTATAAATATTCGTTAAATATTTTTTTGTTCAAAGTCTATGACAATTAACATCTAAACATTTTAGGAAGAACTTATTGAGATAATAATAAATCTCAAAATTTGGTTTATCAGAGTAATAATAGTTCAAAGTATACTAGTTTGGTGGGTAGTTATAATAAGCTCTACACAACTCATGGGGCTTCAGTCAAGATGCCTTATCAGTAGTTGTTTTAGACTTTCTACACAAACTACTGTTAAAGCATCTTGACTAAGGCCCCTAAAGTACTAAAATTGTGTTGACAATAACACATTGTTAGTTATATTATTTATTACATTCATAGTACTAGTATGTAAGAATTATTTCCTACGAAAATCAATAAAATTTGTAAAAAGTAACTAAATTCAGTATAAAATACGAATCTTTGTATATTCTGTGGCATATATTTGAATGTATCTTCACAGTCTATCGAGCTCATATTAGACTGAAGAAAAGTTGACAGTTGACAGAATACGAATATTAACACATAAGAATCAGATACTTCTCTATCTTTATTTCGTGATAAAAAAGATTCTGTTGAGATTAATTGACTATTTTGAAATGGGTATTGTACATTTCTTTACAATAATTTAGTCGTAACTTATAAAAGTGTGCGCTATTTCTGATGTATAAATAATATAATAAGATTAATAAAATATATAATAAATTAATTATTAGCTGTTTATAAATATAATAGTATGATAATCTGTATTTTAATTGTCTATCGCGTAATTAACATTAATGAGATTGACACTAATTAATATATTATTTTATATACAAAGCACTAACCCCGCCTCGCATTCCAAAACGTTTTTCAACTCTTATAATATAGCCATATGCCATAGACAATAAATTATTTGACAGTTCTTTAATAAAGATTTAGGTTTGACGTTTTGAAATACGAAAGTCTACTTACAAAAATCTTCATATATTGTACTTTTCTGTTTTATAATGTACCTTTCATTAAAATATTTTATGTAACATATTTTAAATGCAAGCTGATATGATTTAATATTGCTCTCCTTTACCCGGCTTCAGTCAAAACAAGGGGAAAATAATGGATGTTTATTAGTCCTAGTAATAATTTACATGTTTTAATACTTCGAGGAGCATTGCCATCGACTACTAGCTGCAAACGCTTTGGTACTACAGTTCTTACAGTAGTTGTAAGATATTCTTAGGTTTATCATTGAATCGTGAATAGACCCTTATCAAAGAAATTTTTACACCAGTATCTGTTTCGTTTCAACACAGCGTAAACATAATTTGACAAAGAGATCGACTACTTTGTAATTTATGTATTTAGATCGATTAAGTTTTATAAATAAGGATTTTAATTAAAAAAACTATTTTCGACTTACTTATTACGGCATCTAGGTATCGCTTATCGAAAACTTAAAACTATCAAAGGTGAAGGAAAAACGATACTTACGTTTTTATAATCTTTGGATTTGCTACTTAGTTAAGTATTCTTACAAAAAACAGATGAAATAAATAATATTTGTAACTATTGAGATGTATTATACTGAATCTTATCTTATATTAATCTCCCAATACTCACGAATATCGAAATATACGAATACGGCTTGAAATATAGCTTTTTAGTATAATATTTCTAATAAGAGCATAATTACTTTTAAGTATTCTGATGTTTGTTTATAGACGTCTAGTTGTCCATGACGTTTGCAATATAAGCGAGAATGCCCGTTATTTCAAATTTGAATTTGAATTAGATTAACGAGATTCAAAGCGATCCTCCACTTCAGTCTTAGCCAATATACTGACCCTTGGTTTGGTCTCATATTCATCCATAGGTGGTGTCTTCGCTGTGAATGATGTCATAATAATTTTGGATTGTATAGTTGAAGAGCTGGAAATCATATCTGGAAATAAAATTAAAACGTCATATAATTTCATTAATCGATAATTATCTTTTCTCTATAATACGAGAAATTAGTTATCATGCTAGGGATGAGATCGAATGCGTACGATTGTGTAAGTATCAAGAAATTTTAGTTAAAAATCTTCGGGTACTTATTTTGAATTGCATGTATTTTCACTTGTCATTCAAACGTTTCACTTGTTTTGTATCGTTCCCACGGTATTTTAAACGTATTACTATAATATACTAAAGCGGTGTGGGCCTAGTGGCCTAGCGACCAATGTACTTTCTGTCTATGTGCGAATTTTAACATTCGCTCGAACGGTGAAAGAAAACATCGCGAGGAAACCGGCTTTTATTTATAAAAAGCCCCCTGCAAACGGGCAGGAGGCTCACATGATGTTAAGTGATACCGCCGCCCATGGACACTCAATGCCATAGGCCTCGCGAGTGCGTTGCCGGCCTTTTAACCCGGCTTGCCTTAGACCCAAAAAGTCGTCGACGTGTATCAGACATACTACTACCTACTTGCCTATTAGATTGACAAATGATCATGAAACAGATACTGAAGTCTAAGGTTCAGAAGGTTCAGTATTATAACACTTTTTGTACTCACTACACTAACTTCCATTATTTCACTTGCCTATTTTCGTCTATTACAGAACTACGGTCAGTGCCAATATTATAATTTTAAATAGTATAGGGCGGCAAACGAGACTGCGGGGTGCCCAAAAATGCCAGTTATCGCACAATGGACACCCATTTTTAGCATCCAGTGTTGGCGGCGGTTTGAGGGAATACGCGCGACAGTCTAAGTGAGCACACCCAGGAACGAATTCTCCAGGACCAGAAGTGCAGGTACCCTCCTGGTGCTATTTATCATATTAACCCCATAGGGTGCACCATATTTGTAATTTAAACACTATACAGAGCTCAACATCTCTATGGTGTAAAGCCAAGTTTTTTTTTTAATTTTCCCAATTCTTATCTGTAGTAGCGCACGCATGGCACATGTGTCATAGATGAAGCATAGAGATAATATGTGACAAATGTTTAAAGCTAGTGCCTAAACCATTTATTTTACTTTTGTTACCATACAACTCCTACCTATCTATAATCTTATAGTAAAACGTACCTGTATAAATTATACAGCCCATCTAACTGCGATCTGCTGAGCCTCGAATAAAGATGGTTGATATTATGCAGCGTGTTAGTGCCCTTGCCGCTGTTCCGCCACTCAGGCCTAACAATATCTTGAAGACGTGACATTTGTATTAAAAACCTTTGGTCCTCCTGCAATATAAAATTGAAACCGATCAAACGCTGATTGGTTCGAGGCGCCTAATCTCTATTGAGACCTGACGCAGGAAATATTATTGTGCATGAAGACGCACATTCTCTTATAAATTATAATTTTCATACTCTTTTTTTTATATAACAGGGGGGGAGCCTTCGCGAGTGAAACCGCCCATAGAAACTCACATTGTCAGAGGGCTCGCATGTGCGTTACCCGCCTTTTGATTGACTCAGCATAAATGATCGACATAACAGGAATGCAGTGGACATGCCTATCACCATTAATTGTAGATACACAATATTCTAATGTAGATAATGCGTAATTGTCGTCGGATTCCAAGGTTCTCTTAGGAATTCCTACCCTTAGGTACAGAAATAAATTATATCAGTTGTTTGGAGGAACCGACTGGCCCAAAAGCCTCAATGGCTAGTAAGGTATATGTGATTGCACACTTTGATATCAAGGGAAGACGTCAAATTCCAAATATCAAATGATTGTATGAACAACGTAAACATATTTTTGTATGATCTTAATTTATTAAAGCTTGCTAAAAGCCCATAAGCCGAGTCATAGCAGCACGTCAACCTTATTTGTAGAACACGAACAAATTGGGAAGATCGTCAATCAATCGGTCGGTGGTCTATATTGGATCAAATTATGACGCTCCTCGATATGTGATGTGATAACGAATCGAAAGGTATCTAATAAAACCTACAGCGCCAATGTGTTTGTAATTTTATTTATTAATGTTCACCACATCATCTATACTCCTATATTTTTTATGTAATAGGAGGCAAACGGGCAGGAGGCTCACCTGATGTTAAGTTATACCGCCGCCCATGGACACTCACATTGCCAGAAGGCTCGCAAGTGCGTTGCCGGCAAATACTACAGTAGTGTATGAAGTATTTCCGAACCAATTCGACTTAGTGTCCTTCAAGAAAAGAGCGTACCAATTCTTTAAAGGAGCACTTGCGAGTCTGGCAATATGAGTGACCATGAGCGCAACATCACGGCATTACTTAACATCAGATGAGCCTTCTACCTGTTTGCCTCCATAAAAAAAATATGACATCGACATGCCTTGCCGTATGATGATTTACGCATTTTATATATATATATCTCGGACTATATTGTCGTCATATTAAAAACTTAAGTATATGTATAATTTAAGTAAATAGCATTTCTTTTAACAACTTTTTGTATAATATTTACAGTAAGTTTTAAAAAGATGTCTCTTTAGCCGAAGTTCAAAATTAATTATTTTGATGTTCCTCTCTGCTACTTTCATTCCCATAGCTTGTTCAGTATTGTACCTAGCCATACATTGGACAGTCAGTCGGGATTGTATTACCCAGTCTAGTTTTCAGTCAATTTAATTCTAGTCCTAGACAAACTCAGAAGATATATTCTAATGTATAGCTAAATTAAATAATTCTTTAAAGGATATAAGCGCGTAATAATCTATAACTAGAAGTTTCGAGTGCTAAAATTGACTACATAAAACTATACAAAATTAATAGTAAACATACATCCAGAGTTTCAAACTTGAGAATTACGTCGAAGTTGAACTTGCATGGAGTGCAGAAACTCGTGTATGGCGTCCAATGCATATCCAATGTTCTTTTGGCCTTCGTTTCATCCAAAACGTACGAGACAAACTCTTCAAAGACAGGATACCTCTCGATTGGGGCTGGTTTTGATTCTGATGCCTGAAAGTACGAAAGTTATATGATGTTTTTTATTTAAAAATACGAGATGTTTACTTTTGGATAGTTTTGTTTAGATAAATATGACGTAGCAAAACTTGGTAAATTTGTCGAATCACCGATGGAGGCGATCTTAAAACAACTCGATTTTTTTAGATATTTTCATCACTCGGAAATAGTGTACCATTCAATATGGTGGCGCATGCTCTTTAATACCATAGATATTCATTAGAACATAATGATTTGTGAAATGAATGATAGAAGGTAAAAGTTTTTGGCTTTAACCAAACCAAATGTAATTTTTTGGGACCGACTGGCAACTGAGACAATATCATTTACATCATGCATGTAATATTATCAGTTTAATAATTTTAAGGGAACCAAAGCTATGCGCCCCAAATATAATTTTTGATCTAATGAAATAAGAATTTGGCCAAGTTGTCTAAATATTAGTTTATTTAATGACCTGTTTCCCGACGAACTATATTTATTCTAGCTGGCAGGCAAATACTGTTATCATTGTACAGAGAATAACGATTATTTAAATAATAAAAGGACGATTTAACAATCATTAACAGGTACTTAGATAAAAAGGTCGAATATCTCATTTCGTCACGTTTAAACTTAGCAAACCACGAGACCAACGGTCGACTTTCTTGGTGCAATGTCCGAATTTTATTTTTCAAAGTTTGCTTCAACATACGTAATTCCTTTTTATCAATTTATTTAAACATTCAAAATACTTTATCTCACAATAATACTAAGTAGTCAAATTGACACGTATTTTGAAGTTAATGTCTAACATATTGATTGAATGCTAATAACGCCATCTATATGTCAGCCTACGAACTCGTCAGCCATCCCGTTACATGAATAATATACGTAAAATACCAATAAATATTATGTAAATGTTACTCGCAATAAAAATCTAGTTTTTGCTTTAAACATTCCTGAAATGCACAAATAAATAAAACAAACAGATAATAGTTATACCTTTCGATACTTCTTAATGATCCTACGTCCCATTTTATCATGGAACGACTTGGGCCACGCGTGTACTATTTTGTCGTTGTACGCCGACGCCAATCGTTCTAACGGGTGCCTCACGATTAGAAACGTGATGGAGTCCCCCTGGGCCTTTCTAATCATCTCGACAGTTGGCCTCGCGTACCGTTTCCTGGCCAGTTCTAAGGGAACTTCTTTCGTTCTATTGAGAAATGCCGCGGTGTAATTCGCCATTAAATTAAAGTTATACATCCACGATGTTGATGCTGCTTTGAATATGTTACACCTGGAAAGAGGAATTTATATAAGTGAATTAATTTTAATTTGTTAATTTACACTTCATTTAAAGTAATCAGCTAATAATATAGAGTATTAAGAATATGAAAAAAATAATATCTTTGGATATTCTTAATCATGAGGATACGGGTGGCCTTATCACTCTTGTCTAGGCAACCACTGGAAGGATTTTCTTAAATTAAATTAGGTGAGCGCAAGAAGTGAAAAACTACGTAAGATATATAATTATTTAGACATAAATAATGGAATAAACGAAACAAACATATGTAGACAATGATAAAGGCACAATTTAAGTTAGTAGGAAAGTTGGGGATACGATATGGACAGGTAATACTTGTACATCAGATTTAAAGGAAGAAAGACGAACTAAGCGGATACGAATGGGAAGTGAATACGATTTTTTTGAATAGAATAGAATAAAATATATTCCTACACAATAACAAAACATAGAAATTATTAAAGAAAACAGAAAACAGGTTTCAATTATTTTTGTTTATAACAAGTAAAACACGTACGACTAAATAATACAGTAGGTATTTGAGATGTTAACAAAAAAACTAGTGGCGAGTAACCTTTTAGATCTGGGTTTCTGATGTCTGTATCTTTTTCGTCATCATTTGTTTTTTAATTATCATGTAGGTGACCAGCCTTCTGTGTTCACGCCGTCGACTTTTTAAGTTTAAGGCCGTTTTCACAATGTTTTCACTCTTCGTATGAGCTAGTCAATTAGTTGCATACATAGGATACTTTAGAGCACAGCCGGGTACCGAACCTACGATCTCAGGGATGAGAGCCGCATGCTGATGTAGCCTAGCCCAACCCTGCTTCATGGTTAGTTATGAGATCAGTATGAACTAATTACATTTCATATAACTTCATCCGCTACGGAACGGGTGCTACTTGTGGTGACTGGTCGTACTTGAATTCGTGTATGAGGGGATGTTAGTTATTTCGACTATGTATTTGCGTGTTGTTCCCACGAGAATGTAAGTGCGTGCTCCTATTTCACCATGCCTCCTGCTGATAGAGGGCAATCTTTGTTTTTAATTTATTTTATTATTATTAATTACTTAAGATGTCATGTGGAACATGGTGTAATGGTTGCAGCTCCTAACAAACGTTGTGTAAAACCAAAACTTGGCCATTTAAAAGAGTGGCGGGGAGTATATTGGCAGTTCTTCTCTTCCGTTCTACGCCCTTGATTTGAGAACTGGCAGTAAATGTAAAATTAGAAGTATTTCATATACATTTCTGTTTTGACATTTAAGTGTACATTGTGTTACCTATATGAATAAATGATTTATGAATTTGAATTTTAAAAGGCCTTTAACTTTAACCGCCTCCAAAAAAAACCAAAGGAGTTGGACGTGTATTTTTTTGGTAGGAACTATTGTTGCTCGGAGCTTTGCATAAGTTTAGCTTATATTTTTTTAGCTTAGATTATATTTTTGGATTTGGTGCCGTAAAAAAATTAAATAATTTGCCAAACGTCAAAAACGTTTTTTCATATTGTTTGTACTCCATGTCTCTTAATGACAATGACTCGATTTTAAAAATTCCACTGCACGCTCTCAATCAGGCAAAACCCCATGAAACAGGAAAATGAGCTTTATATGTAAATGTTCTTGTATTCGAAGTTTTACTGTCAGACGAACCCAAACAATGCATAAAACAAAATGTGATGTCTGGACTAAAATATAACTCAGGAAAAATAAGTAAATACTATAATTATTGAAATAATTTGGCTTTCATAAGCAATTAACATAATTTATATACTATTGTGAAAGACATAACATTGTCTAACGCCTGAAGATTAAGAACATATTGTTTCAAAATAATTCTTATAACACTGTTTTACTATTATAACCTTGAGTTGTGACTCGAGTATGTATATAACAGTCATTAGGTAAGGTATAAAAATCAAACAGAAACACAACTTTTTTTTTAAATTCTTGTTACTGAGTTAATCTCCGTTCTTTCACATATTGCGAGCTAAACTCAGTCATATATGTGCGTATAGTTTCAACAGTAGACGTTTCCTAGCACGCAAGTTTATAGTATGGTAATACATTGGGGAAATTTTCCAGAAACGTTAACGTTAAATATCAGGGTGTGTCAGGTTGCACCCAAAAATTAGTAGTACTCTTTATAATTAATATATTAGAAGGGACACTTTAATAATTGTTGTATTCACTATATGCTGATCAGTTTACAAAAGCGGATAAATTATGCAGGCCCAAAAAGAAGTGTTTCAGCAACTTTCTTATTTGGGGCCTCAGATTTATGGATCTGTTTCATGATCATTTGTCAATCTAATAGGCTCTTGCCTTCTAAAAGTGATCAGCCTCTTATGTTTGACACAAGCCGTCGACTTTTTGGGTCTAAGGCAAGCCCCTTTTTCTCACGACATTTTCCTTAACCGTTCGAGCGCATATTAAATGCTCACATAGAAATCCATTGGTGCACGGCCGGGGATCGAAGCTACGACCTCAGGGATGTGAGTCGCACGCTGAGGCCACTAGGCTAACTGCTCAACTGGCCAACATAGGATAAAGCAAGCGAAAATAAAATTCAAATAATTTATTTATTATAACTGTAATTACACGCTAATGGCCATTAATTATTATAATTTCCTATTTCATTCATCGGCTATTTTTAATGAGAGACATCCGTAAAACGCAAAACGAGGACTTAATTTAAACTGTGTGTGTGAAGGTTAAACACATTGTCCTTGTCTGTATTACCTGCGACTTCGCTTGTGTGTGTATGTAGCTACAGATGACAAAATATAACTCTTAAGGACGAATCCCGATTATATTTTGTAACACATTTATTGTGTGTGTGTAGTTAATTGATGGACGTTTTAATACAGTATTTGTTGTGTATACAATTTTTTATTACTTTGTAATAATATAAAAAAAATTGATTTGATATATTTTGATATCAAGATTCAGCATAACTGTCTGATCGCTCATTAGTAGGTGGGTAGGTGCGAATCAGAGTTTGCGCGTAACGTACACGTTACTCGTTGACAGAACGTTGCGAATTTTTTCATCTAATAATTCTCATGTTTTAATCGATTAAACCCATTTAACACCTAGCTTCAAACAAAGTGATTCATTTATTTGAACATCCCTCCAACAGCCACCGATCGTAACTCTCGTTAACGCTGTTAACAGATCTGTTGCAGAAAACCGCAAATAGATGGTGTTGTGTTCCATTTAATGAACGACTAGACAGTTTTTTTAGATGTCAAAAGGTTGTGTTATTATTACGAAATGTTGTAACGACTTATTTATACAAGTTTTACATAACTACGTTTGGTAAAAAGCGTGTGAAGCGTGAAAGACAAAATGCTCTACGCGGTAGTGTAGCTTAGTAGGTAAGTAATAATGTATCTTATCATACAAGAGTTAAGTTCGGGGGCGGTTGTTGTATGGATATGTTAAGGTGTATGTAAAATGAAACACTTTGTTTGAAGCTGGTTAACAACTTACTTTAATTGTTTAATACATCCGCTTATAACTTAGATAATATTAGGGATAGTATGGTTTCGACGCTGGATTAACAAAAAACTAACTTGACTTATTAAAGAGTTCGTAAAACTAAGTGACACTTATGTTATTGGACATTATCGGAAATGAGAAAGTTAAAATACAATTTTTGAGTGTGGTAAAAACTAAAGGGCTCATATTGGCTTCAAGCGTGCGATATTGTATACATTTTGTTTACGCTTTTAATTATTAACTAAAATATATATATGTAACTTAAGTAATGTTAGGTTAATAACTCGAGCTGGTCCGAATTTCGCTTACGTTTATTTGTACCGATACCGGCAAACTTCTTGAGCATTAAACAATTGGTGGAAAGTTTGCGCATCGTACACAGCGCGGGATACAAACGTCACCCGATTCACCAATCACGCGATCGACACGTCACTCTCCAGCTGCCGCTCCCCTCCCAGTGATACCTAAAAATCACTTCTGCGCAGGCAAGGACATGTGTTCAAGATGTTTGCCGGTATCCGTACGTGGACGTGAAATGTCATGACAGCCTTCTCCGATAAATCTTTAATGTTTTTTTTTAATTTAAATTACAAATTTACTAGAAATTCTTCAGCTCGGTTTATAAAGTAATTCATGTGTACTTTTTCTTTTTCAGGTGTGCTCTTTTTATAACTTTGCCGTTTACTGTTTACATATGTTTTAATTAATTTTCTTTGGTCCACTGTCTAAATTTATTTATTTATTACAGAACTACCATTTAATAACTACGTATATATATGTATTATGTAGTTTTGCGCTCACCTTATCTAATTTTTTTCTCACAGTGGTGGAAGAGATCGATAGAATATGATACGGCCGACAATTACCCTCCTTTTTCTTCAATTATTTTAATTGCTATATTTCTGTATAAGAGAGCGTTCAATTATTACGTAACGAAATTGGGGGGGTCCTCTTGTACAACGTTACGATGCGGAGCGGGGATTGAATTACGCGTTAATTGATAATATTATTTTCGAGTTTACAGTACTTTACACCACATAATGGTAAGTTTTAGGTATAAAGAGTCACTAGTCACGAAACATTTTACTATTGGATACAGAAAACGTTATACGGTGCGTTTCATGGGGGAGGGTCAATAATCTCCAAAAATTGCAACGAAGTATTAATAGGTAAATAAAGTGTATACATATAAGTACGTACCATATAACATGATACTGGCGGTTGATGAGGTATTCCCACGCATAAGCCTTCTGGCTGGAGCCGTCCAGACTAAGTCTAGAACATTCGCTCCTAAGAAACTCTCGCCTGGAATCCATCCGCGCACCGACTTCCAGAAACTTCTCACGCGAGAGAAGACCGTCATCGCGTGTGCCATTCTCAAACACGAACTGTAACAAATGAAATGCATACATAATTTATTGATTTTCACATCTAATATGTTAAGCCATTCTTTGTGTGCGTCGTACGTTAGAAATACGGAATGAAATCCCGATCTCGCGTGAACGGAATCTCGGTATCTCGTGCCATTTTTCGAGATCAATCTCGAAGCGTAACTTGACGTGATTTCGTGGGATTAACAAGATTAAGTAGCAGTAGTATGATAAAAGTTAATGTCTTCGATGAATAAGCTTACTTCTGACGGTCGAATAAATGCAACTGCGTTGTTGTATTTGAAAATACCTGTAATATATCACCAAAAAACCACTCCTAAATATCTAGCATGGGTTAATGGAAGTAATTTTTTAATCACCACTGTGAAGGCTTGTATTAAAATAAATAACTAATATATTTCGAGATTTGTTATAAATAATAGAATAACTGTTATAATAAAAATGAGTTACATTAAATATTTGTAATTAAAATAATGTATATGTATATATAATGTTATATTTTAATAACCTCATGTTTTCGATTTAAACGATTGATTGTAATTTTTAATCCGATCTCGAATAATCGATCTCGATTCGAGATTGAATTCTCTAGCCAGAACCCTGTGCACTAATCGAGTTTTCTAAATGCGTAAACTTGCTTGTAGATGAAAACATGGAAATATGAAAACGACACCTTTGGTACGGCAGATCACCTACTTGCCTTTAGAGACGTTAACAATAGAATAGACGAAGTGATGTGTCTAATCCATGCGATAATTTGTACATTCTAACACAATAATATTAAAGAAATGGTAAGGGTTTTATTGTAAAATTCATTTCTATGGTTTTCCATGCATTTGGGTTTAATGGAATATTACTGTTTGCAGTTTACCTTTCAAACGGAATGTTTTGTATCAAACTAAGGGTGAGTTTTAAAAACCTTAATTATGTATTGAATAAACTTACTAAGGAACGGTGCTATACGGAAATATAACGTATTCTTTCGAGGTTAAACACCTTTAAATGTAAGAAAGAAGAATTTATAATTAGCCCGCCTAATTAATGAGACAATAAATCATATCTATAACGTCTATAATGTCTAATCTCAAGATTTAAAATGTATAATTGTTTATATATCAGATAAAAATATCTATATATATCATCATTATAAATATAGATAGATACAAATCTACGACATAAAAACATTCTGAAAAATATTAGGAAAACTCATTACCCGTGTTTAAATTTATTGGAGTTAAGGGATATATATTATATAATGTAGGGTTCGTTTTTATTAATAGTAATTAAATATCACCATTCACACATCTAAAACACACTTGTCAAACCATTCCTTCGTTTACACAAAATATATTTCTGAACACACGCAGAAATAATTCTGACATTATTCAACATTAAAATCGAATATACGCCATTATCCGAATATGGACATATATCGTGACGATTCGAAACCTTTATTTCAATAAGTTTTTATTATTATTTGTACTGGAACTTTTTTCTTCAATATTTTCGTCAATTTTCCATAGTTATTTTGCTTAACAAATACAAGAAATCAGACTTATAAGTGCTCGAACCAACCCGAAACCCTTTGTTTTATAAGTATTATAATAAAAAAGATTGTTTCAATATGGTAGCCCCGTTTAAAAGTAAAAAAAGGTGTAAGTATAAAATGTTAAATATTAATTTTTAATGATCACATAAACATTGCTGATTAAACACTTCTAGGTTAATTAACGTAAGTAACAAATATTAAATTTTGCGAAGCGTAAATCGCGTTGAAATTTACACGACCGAATGTTAATATTTTTATTTGGAAAGTTTATTTTTAATTTGTATAATTACTTTTTTGCTTGACCATAATCAGCACACTGTCAATCGAGCAAACTCCATGAAACTGACTTAACTTTTTATAGAACAAGACAGGGGCTCATCTGATGTTGGAAGGCCATAGAACTTGCGAGTGCCGGTCTTTTAAGAATTGATACGCTCTTTCCTTGAAGGACCCTTAATTCAAACTAATTCAGAAATACGTAAGTGGGTTGATGTATTTGTAACGCTTTTTGTTGTCGAAACTATTTTACTGGGAGAAGCTAAACCATCCAAAAGACATGTGTCGGATGTAAATCTTATGTCTAGACTAGAATACAACTAAATATAACTATAACTGAAACCATTACGAAAAACACATCATTAGCATTTTACATTAACTACAAATTACTATGTATTACAGCCAAAACATTGTCGTAGCGCCTGAAACGTTTAAATTTGACATTATGCTTCAAAATCGTTTAGTACTAACGAAATACACACAGAATAATAATAACCAATAAAGAAATATGTCACAAAATTATGAAAAAAAGGAATAAGGTAGATGTTACGTGTGTAATGTACCTTACCACACACAGTGTTGTGGTTGTAACTGACCCTGGCTCAGCATTATGCTGTGGAGCAGACGTGTTCCAAAGCGCTGGTCTGTCAGATACTTCTAACAGTTGGTTTGCGCCTCATACGCAAAAAAAAGAAATTTAATAATAATTTAAAAAAATATTTTTATCGATAGAATATCGATCGAATTATACAATTTATAAATATTAAGAGGCTCGCCCTTCAACACTAATTAAAAACCGTGATAAATAAATAGTATACATCTTAATTACGCATATATCCGTGAAAGTACTTCGTAATATACAATACCATCAATATTTATTTATCATCATTTATATGTATCCTTGTCCTCCTTGTAGTGTTATACGAAAATTATATTTATAGATACCGTGATTGTTTGTTTTGTATTCAAACATAATACTCGATTGTTATCAATAGATCAAAGGCTGATCGGCTAGACTAGTGTTTATGTAGATTTTGATTCATTGTTATTCTTAACAGGAAAGACGGTATGCAAATCCTTAAGACTTTATATGTATATAGCTTTTATGTATAATGTTTTTGTTACATGAGTTGATTCGTTCAAAATTATTATGAGAAAATTTGGGACTGTAATTGGATTCGAAGATCTTAAAAATATGCAAAGCTATTTTTATTTAAGTCGTTTATTACATTAAATTTCAGTTATTTAACTTAATTAATACAAAACATGAGCGGGACATATTTAAAAGGCGTGGGCAGTCAAACAAAGTATTTAATTTTTTTTTAAGAAATGCTTTACACGTAAAGTGTTGAGTGAATATTTAAGGAACGAAAGGAAGAATTTATTTTGACTTACTTGCAAACATTTGCCAAAATTTAAGTAAATTTACAAAAAACACTGGTATTTACCGTGATTTCTAAAAGAGATAAAAAAAATCAGCGCCGCTACAACTTTTTTATGTTTCATGATGATGTAGATTGTGGGTGATCAGCCTTCTATGCCTGACACACGCCGTCGACTTTCGGGTCGTTTACGTCGTTTTACGGGTCTAAGCAAACCAGTATCCTCACGCTGTTTTCCTTCACCGTTTGAGCGCATGTTAAATTTGCTCATAGAGTCTATTGATGCACAGCCGGGCTTCGACCCTTAGACCTCGGGGATGCGTCGCACGCTGAAGCCACTAGGCCAACAGTGTTATGATGGTCTTTAACATGTTTAATATTAAAAGGCACCAACAGTGGTGTTTCGTAACTTTTTTACACGTAATTTTTTTGTTTTTATCTATGTAAATGTAAAGCGGCTATCACTCAACTGACCGTGACCTAAATCTTTGTTTCAAAGAGGTTCCTTGGCAATAGGCAAAATTTAAAGATCATTTCTGTTTAAAAAAACACATCAAACACTATAATAAAACAAAATTTTCACTATCGGTTCAAAACTTTATACATTCACTAACTATCTTCTAAACTAGTCCGTAAAATCCTATAAAATCGTAAGTGTTATGTAGAATTTATTACATCAAGTACGTAAAATCGTAAATACGTTATTTTCTTTATTTTTATTAAAATAACTAACTCCTGAAATTAAAGAAACTTCCATATTTATTATAGATTAATGATCATATCAACCCTTTTCTATTCTTAGTTCAAAATATATTCAAAGTGTATAAATGATTTACGACGCCATAATTTTAGCGACGCGGTAAGCGTCTCCACTTTACTGACCGTTACGGATAGGATTCGTGTCAGTTGTCACAGCCTGTGTGGGATCTAAATTTACTAAAGACTGCAGTTATGTTCGGTAGTGATTCTTGTATAGAAGCTGAGATATTTGTTAAATTAAACACTTCAAGAAAACACTTTTTAAACGGATTGAAGATATGTATTATTATAATAATACATAGCTTAATATGTAAAAGCTATGTTAACAAAAGACGATACCATGAAACACTTCGTTTGAAGCTGGGTGTCAACAAGCTTTAATCGTTTAAAATATGACATTATAACTAACATAAAATTAGTGGGGGCTGTCAAAACTACGCTACGGATAAGCTAGTTAAAATCAAAATATGATATTACAATTTATGAGTGAGGGAAAAACTAAAGGGCTCATTTTGGCTTCAAATGTGCGATAATTGCTAACATTTGGTTTACGCTTCTAATTCTTTACTAAATATATAATATTTAGTAAATAACGTACAATACTAATATATATAATTATAACCTATACGTATATGTAACTTAAAACTAATGTTAGGTTACATAACTCGGTTTCGGATAGAAACATTATTTGCATCTGATGTAGTTTTAAACATCAAAATCTGGTTTAATTAAATTGAAGGCACTTCTGTACCTACCACTAACGAACAGGAAAATATTGGATTTAATGTGGATTTTGTCGATCTAATAAATTACAACATATGTAATATATCTAATTACACATTTATATTGTAAATGGACACGCTTATTTACGCCTTACTTAGTAATTCTAGATGGTTTCATAGAGGCAAATAATAAATATCGAATCGCAAAAGCAAAGCCGACTAAATAAGCTTAATAGGATTTCATATTTTAATTAAATATCATTTTAGCTTGACAGCTTTCCTCGTACAATAATTTAACTAAAAAATATCATAAAACATCTATATTTTGGTTAGCATAGTAGTATATATATAGTAGTATAACGCGCTTTCAGTCCGCGTTATACGAAAACATGTTACAGATGTACCGCGTTACTGTACGTGATGTACATTGTACACGTTACATGTACAATCGATAATACTTTACGCAGCGAACTTGATTTAGGTATTTTTTTCACTCGTATGGTACATTATCGAAGTTTATATACAGCCACCTTACTTTTTGTAATTGTGTATTTTGTATTATGTAAATATTCTATAGTCTATATTCATTAAGGATAATGTAGGATTCTATAAGAATTTTTCAAATCAATAGTTTTGGATTCATTCAAAGCGGAGACACAAATCTTTCCTCTTAATAATATTAGTATTAGATGTTTCTTATTCCAAGTAAAGCGGTCCAAGTGGCCAATTGAGCCATGGTCTGTTAGTCGTATAATGTATTACGTAAGTCAGAAAATCTTATTAAAGATTATTACGTCTGTGGACAGCGAGTGTGACAGACACGTGGGAAAATCAAATTACCATTTCAACGTGGTCTTTGGGGCTTACCCTTGAACAACAATATTACCTAATCAGATTGTTTTGTCAATCATTAACTTCCATACGAATATCGTTAGTTAATAAATAAAAGAATACGCATGGACAATATCGTGTGTGTCAAATCTATAGCCAAAAATCACTTTTAATATAAGGCTAAAAATATAGATAAGAAAACTAACTGTTTATTACACAGTTATATAAAAGTCGTCTCTTATATTTCGCCTTATGATGTCGTAAAGTCGAACTAAATAAATATATAAACGTATATAATCTATAATTATTGTAACATGATAAGACAATTTTTTCTATGACTCAATGATAAGCAAATTTGCAAGACTGTCTGTGGTTATAACATGGTATCGTTACGAGGTCGCTTCAATTTTCTGAGTGGTCTGAAATTTATGATTATTTATCAGAACCAATGATAAAACAGATACAGACGTCTGAGGATAAAAACAGAAATTGTACAATTTATGTAATTACATTTCATTTGTTTTATAAATTGAAAGGTAAAAACCTAAATTAATCTTTATATTTATCAATTATAATATAGCTAACCGTTATTAAATTAGTTTAATATTAAAATGCATTAGGAAGAGACAAATTAAAATTATGACACAACAAAAGCGCGGGAAGATAGCTATGACGGCTGTATACCGTACCTATGAGTATGTCAGATTTTTCCGTGTCACTGGCGCATGAGTGATGTCATTCATTTTGAAATAGAAATTCGTTCACAGAGGAAATGCACTGTTGCGGAACTGAATTGGAACATCACATTTGCAGTCGGGCTTTTGTTGGTATAACGATATCTATGTATGCTCTAAGGAACATAATTATTAATCAACATCTGTGTTACACATTTCATAGCATATAGTCCATAGACGATGTAATCAATTGTGTATTACGGTATTGACAAGCCACTGAGAGCGAAGGAATTATTCGTACCTTAATAATAAAATTATAACGCCAATATTTCAAATAAATATTCAAATAGACAATTGTTTTTTTTTAAATTATACTGCAAAAAACGATCAAAACTCCAATTTCGATGAACGCAATGTTTTCGCTTCTTCGTTGACCTTAATTGCTTTGTTCAATACGGCCATTGTACGCGCTAATAAAAAATGTCATCAAAAACTGACAAGTCACGAATAAGCTTTTTTAACCATAGATAACTCTTCATAACTGTCCTATTTGGTCACGCACGGCAGTTTAGTGTTAAGGAAATTGAATTAAAAACGGTTAAAATGCAAGATGGTAAATTCATTAAATATAAATAGAACTGTCTCCAAACTGCGGAATGTATTTTTTTATAATATCCTGGAAACTGACATATGACAAAATATCGTTTATCTTTGTTTTTCGTTTTTTTAAGCCGGTTTCAGACGTCATGTCGCCTAACGACTTGTCTAGTAAGAAAAATAATCATATCTAATTCTAAGGACAAAGATCACGGGTTGTAGCGACATTGGTTATTTTTCTATAAACAACTGACTTAAGTGAAAGTAATTTTTTTTATCGATTGTGATTCATACACGATAGTTCCTTTCAAGCAACTTGTTTAACTCTTGATAAGGTATGGAGCAGTTTCTTAGCCAGTTCTTTACATCGGTTCTACCTTGTTTTGACTATTAGTAATTTAATTACAATACTTTTCGAGATATATAAATGTATACTAAAGGCTTCAACGTGAGAGACCCACGCCACACAGGGTCCTCCTTGGATGGATTGTTAAGATTCGAAAATTTATTAAAATTATTTGGAACTGGAATTTAATATTTTCTTTATATGTTATACTTAATTTGTATCGTTAACGTGTTTAATATACTATAACAGAAAAAGAAGAATAAATTAAATCTACAGCCCCTTGTGGCGTTGCGATTACGTTACGAGCGATAAAATTGGACTATTTATATGTAGAAAGTCTAGCTATTTTATATTAAAAGCTTGTCAAAACTGTTCCACTCAGCTTTAGTATTCGATTTTTTTTGTACGAAAAAGTCACTAAATTTTACGAGTGTACTAAAACTATAAAGTTATATTAAGCTTTTGGATTATAGTGATGACACTATAATTGATATACAAAAGATTCCTTAAAGACTTATTTTTTCATATACTCGTAAATCCTGTATGGGTGAGAAATATAAAGAGAAAGTTCTCGCATTGTCGGGTGAGTGTTGTAATTTAGGTGCATTGTGAGAAAACGTCGCAATGCGGTAGTCCGGCCTTGCGAATGCATCAAAAGTGTGTTAACTTAAAACACTAAATCAAAAGGTCTCCTTATGATATATATGAACTACAGACGGTTAGTAATACTTCGTTGATACACAGATTTATCATTGACAAAAATTATTTAAAACGTCTATAAATTAGCGGTAGTTAGCTGTTTTGTCAAGCTGTACATTTATCACATACAATATAATGTAATATTTTCCTGTACTAATTTACTTTTTGAAAGTAAAAGTGTGAAATAGTGTGAAAATAAAAAGGATATTCCATTTTATTCATTCATATCGGTAACTGTACATGAACATCAATATTTAAAAATTGTCTTCATGACAGCTGCCATTGTAATGATAACAGTGAGCCTGTGTTAACATCAAAGTGAAATCAGTACATTGGTCGTTTTAAAATTGTCTCTTCTAAAGAATATATATGTCGAAGTAAAGTAGTTAAATCAGAGAGTTAATTGAATCTCGAGACAGTTAATAAAAAATCGATACTCAATCAAGTCGCTAATGTTCCATCAGACAAGTGAGTGAACGAAACGTTTAACGAGTTTCCAAAAAGTTCCTAGGCAACAAGAATAACCTAACCTAACCATTTACAATAAAGCAAAACACGGAATATCCAAGCTTTCAGTTCTTCAAGATCACGCCGATATAACAATAACAAATGTAATAATCATGGCGGAGGCTTGTTGCATTGTTAATCAACACGCTGGCTTTCGGTCAGACAGATAGTTAAACGTTTTCGACGCTGCTATATTTAAATCAAAATGCTCAAAGATCAATATGAATGAATATCGACATTTAATTAACTGTCTAGAGATTCAATTAACTCTCTGATTTAACTACTTTACTGCGACATATATAAAAACAAATTCACTTACTCTATGACGATGGTGTTATTAACTAGAAATATCCTTATATGCCTAAAATATTGATCTACAGAGAAGTTCAGAGTTTCGATTAACACATTTAGCCATATTAAGATGGAACACCAAATATAATTATAAAATGAATAATAAAAAGACGATTCGAGACATGTCCTTTTATGGTGCTGGGTTGGTTGCGGGTGTGCTGCGGACGTTATAGGTTACTGGTAAATACGGTAAGCTTTTCAGTTAAAAATATTAAATTAAAAACCCATTTTTATTACGACAATATACTAACCATAAAATAAATATATAAACGAAAAATAAACGAGCGGTTTTATTTATAAATGGAATAATAAATGGGAACAATGAAAATTCTTCTCAAAATAGAATTTCTAGTCTCGGGCCTTGCATATCGAATGAATAAATATTTAATCAGACAATACGGAGTCTACTCTCCAGGCATTTGTTTATTTTTTTTATGTTACAAGAGGCATACGGGCTGGAATCTGACCTGATGTTTAGTGATACCGCTGACCATGAATACTGGCACTGCCGGGAGGCTCGCAAGCGCGCTGCCGGCCTATTAAGAATTGGTACAATACGGATGGTATTTTGTGCTGCCTTGTTTTCTATGTCGATTTTAACCAAGATTTTTTAATACGGGCAACGTACTCATATATGAGTAGTTATATATTTATTTATTAAGACTTCGACCTTAAGCATATATAAAAAACAGGTAACATAAGTTAGGCAACTGGCGGCCTTGTCGCTAACAAACGACTCTCCAGGCAACCCTAGAATGGAAAAATAAAAAAATAAACACCTACAGAGGATAAAGCAAGTATATAAAGCGAATCCTAGGGTCGATGAGTAACAATTAATATTTATAAGTAGCTAATTACGAGGCAGAAGATACATGTACAAAAAGATTTTTTTATAATATTATATCTACGCTCTTGTACTGTTTTTGGGCCATCGCTTTCAATAATAAAGGATTTTATTTTACTCTATATTAACCACTCGCGTACAACAATAGAATATAATAAAATGTTAATTGCTATGTAACGAATGTAATGTAACAGTTGAAGAAAGTGCCTACGTCTGGATATACTCTTGGGTCGTAACTCCCATTATTTAGGTAATCGCCACGCTTATACTAAAAACAGCCTGAGTTAGCAAAATGAACAGCCTTGGCTTGTACAGCTCATGTACTTTTGATTTGCCTATTACGCGTACTAACATCAGGTTTCGTGTCCACCATGTAATTCTTATAATACTCAATGTTGATATGTTTTCGTGATCCCCTACTGCTTTCTTGTAGTTGCCTTTTATGTATGTACTATAAATTGGTATTAGCTCACGCTTTTATAAAATTTTATCTGTAAAACAATTTATGGATACTTCTTTTAATTGTAACTTGTATATATTTTTTACATATCTTTATCTACATCATATTTGTGATGTGTCGTGTTTCCTTTTTGATAAAGAATTACTTTTTCTGATATGTTTGTAAATGTAAGAAAAGTAAATCAGTTTCTAAAATAAAAAATAAAAAAAACATATGTGTAAAAATATCCTGAAAAAAAAATATCTTTCTTATTATGACAATACTCGAATAACAGTTTTTAATCCAGAAACTCATGTTAATAGAAAAACTTACGTGTTATTGAATTATGTAAAACATTATCAAATGTAATACATTGATTTATATTTTCCATTCAGTTTTGTTTCTTTCTAAAAATCTCTTCAGTGGAAAGCTTATTTATTGGAGGTAATGCTGACGAAAAAGCCTTTTAGTATTTTAGTAATGTTAAATTTAACCGGAGACAACCGACATTTCTCCCCGTATTCAGGTTTGAGAATAGTACTCAAATAGAGTGCTAATAGCACACTGTCACTCTTTTCTTGGACTTGTCGGCTAACCGCTAGACAATGATGCCTCGTAAAAACTCGACAACTTAGAAACTGGGCTAAGTGATATGCCCAATATTACAAGAGCATTGTAAACTCTAAATACTTTTGATAAGACCACTAAACTTTAGCACGTTAGTGCAAAACGTGCTAATGTTGTTCAGAAGAATCCTATAGTCCATACGCATACTTTCTAGTGACTCTAATAAAAAATCTATATAATTTATCTATATACGGCATACTAGAATTAATTTTTAATGTATCATCTTTTTAGTTTAGTTTGTTTTTTTTTGTTCCTGTTTAGTTTTTGTCTTAATAACTGTGTATAATATGTATTTTTGCACTACTTGCATATCTTATGTAATTTAATACATTGTCTTTTTCTTTACTCTCAGGTTGTCTGGAAGAGATCGCTCGAAAGCGATACGGCCGCCAGTTGCCCTCCTTTTGATTTAATTACGTTTTTTTTTTTATTTTCTGTAGTGTAACGAAGTGTTAATAAATAATAAATAAATAAATAGAATACGGTTTAAAGGCAGCATTATTGCAAAAAATATTACTGTGGCATCTCGAAAAAACTTAGAGAATCGCAGAAAATTTATGGATATATCGTTTGCATTTATGATTAGCAATCAGGATTGGCCCAACCTTTTAACAAAATTTAAATTTCGTGTACTCTAGATATCCCAGGCATTCCATATAGTCCCTCCTTTCCAGAGAACGCGTTTTTATACATTCTGTTAAACGAGCTGGGGCTGGATATCCAAAGTTGCTCACACTTTTAATTAGATTTTCGTTTAGTTTTTAAACATATTGTACTTAAAATAGGTATTTTACATACAATTGTCAACTTTTGATTACCTATAATAATGCAATTCAATTTCTATGAGTGTAATTTGATATGATGATAAACTATTGTTACTCGCACCTTATCAGTAGATAATTTGCGTGTGTCATGCAAATCGGTAATAATTCCATGAAAGTAATTTTATGGTTTTTATGAGCATGAAGTTTAATTACATAATTTTTTTATTGCGTTCGTTTTTCATTCGTTTATTTCCAATCTTTACAAATGTGGCATATACAGATTTCTATATATTATCTGACGGGTAAAGACCCGTAAAGGGTTTTCGATCAATATTGATCTCTATCCATAGCTTTCTTTCTCCATTTGCTTCTTACCAACGCTTCTATTTGTTCTATCCGCCTTTTTAAGATGCCCGCTTCCCCCTTTCTTTATAGTCTTTAAAGTCTACCTTCTATCTGTGCATCTTGTTAGATGCCGTGCCCATTGCCACTTCTGTTTCAGGGCATAATGCAATGTGTATATGATGCAATCTATAACTTTTGGTTTCACATCTTATTTTTCCACTTTTTAAAATAAAAAGTGTATTGTTGTTATTTTTAGTACGCTTCTAATTCTATATAACATCTATATTGCTGTTTAAAAAGCAGTAGTGAACGTAATTTCCGTCGGAAATAGTTAATACCAGGAAACTACCAAGCTCTATTTGTCACCCTGAAAGATTTTAAATTGAGAAAAGCCGCTCATAAGAAATTATCGAGTTTAATTTAAAAAATTATGTTTTTTGTTGTTAAGATAAGCGTACTCCTCACCAAACCATAGCCATTCCATTAAAAGAGAATGAAGTACAAGTTTTCAAAGTATTTCATTGTAAAAAAAGTTCTGCTCTTTAATTAATAATTAAAGAGAAGAACTCTGGTTGCGGTGTGTTTCCGTATATTCCGTTATTTTGAGGTAATTAGGTATGACGTTGATGAGATGGGACATTTTCGCAGAAACAGCTTCACTGCACACATTTTCACTTTCATTATTTAAAGTTTTTACTTTCACAGCATTGTTAAAGCCGAAGTCAACGCTGTTAATTTTACACACTCAGGCTTTCTATGTATTTTAAGCGCGGCAATTTCCTAAATCTTCGGACGCCCTGAGAGTATAAGCAGAAGCACTCTTCTTAGCATTATTATTTTATAGCATTGAATTCATTGGCATAAATCCTTTTGTTGTACGTGTTTAATATAAAGTGAAAACAATATCCTCTATTATTAAAACCATACCCAGGAAACTTAAAAGCAGTATTTTGCATAGCTAATGTATGCCTTCGTGCGAATATTTTTTCCAAGTTTGATTACGTGATAGGTATGTCCTAGCTATTTTACTAGCGTGAAGGAATAAAAAATTCCACTTTTATTTATTGTTATAATTTACTGTAGTAGAAATTATTGCGTGAAAAATTCAGTATAAATTTATGACAATGTTTAATATTTACTAGCTAAATTGTTAGGCTATAATATTCTGCATTTACAAGCTATGCTGTATGTTATTTATAATAATAAGAGACATAGAAAAAACCATCGTCCAGGCCATCTGTTGCCCTCCTTTTTTTAAATTGTTGTATTTCTGTATAATTGCACCGAAGTGTTAATAGATATATATCTAAAAATAGCATACGAAAAGTCAAAACATGAGTAATTATATACACACATTCAAAAGATAATGGAGTTGAAGTATATAATAAACTTAAATAAATCAATGGCGCTACAACTTTTTTAGATCTAGGCCCCAGATTTCTGTATCTGTTTCATGATCATTTGTTAATCCAATAGGCAAGTAGGTGATCAGCCTTCTGTGCCTGACGCTCGCCGTCGACTTTGGGTCTAAGGCAAGCCGGTTTCCTCACGATGTTTTCCTTCACCGTTTGAGTCAACTGATTTACCAATCACGCGATCGACACGTCAGTCTTCCGCCGCAGCTCATCACCGCCCGCTGAGCCAAGTGATACCTAAAAATCGCTTCTGCGTAGGCGTTCAAGATGTATGCCGGTATCTGTAATAGTACTTAAAAAAATTGTAATAATTTCGTGGAATGCATCTTGAATCTAAATATTATTGTAACTCATACAATCGTTAACTCATCTTCTAGGTCATTTTATTGATAATAAGCAACAATATCATTGACAAAGTTCATTGAGCGGACTCAATGAAGTATTTAGATCAGAAGCCTTGATATTGTTGTGCAATTAAAGCTCGAATAAAAAATTAAAAGTATATTTTAATTATGTTTAGCAAGGTAAAAAGGGCGAATGCCGAAGTTTAATAGTTTGCGAGTTACGGAGCGAAAAAAAAATTGGATTTGCATTCCGTAATCGCCTCAAAATCGTATCATAAAATCTGATATAAGCCAACAGGCAGATTGCAAGTGGGTATAAATAAAAAACAAAAAAGTTTTTTGTACAGATTTGAAGATTTGAACTATTCCAGCATTCCATTTTTAAAAATTATTTTTTGTATGGACTTGTGGTAGGTAGGTGTGTGGGGTACCGCGGTTACAATACTTCTTTCATGTTTCATGATGTAATAACCTCGATAAATGGGCTGTCTAACACATAATTTTGTGGTTTGAACCAACAGTTTCTGAGATAGGAGTGTGCAGTAACTCGGCACGCTGCAGCTAACTAGCTTAATTAGCCCTTTAATCAACAGTCTAGCCTCTTTACTAAACAGCGCCGTTTAACTAGCAGCCTGAATTATATGCAGCCGTAGCATTTAATGAACTGACTGGCTTAGGCCATTCGTAAGATTATGTGATAAAAGAAGTGTGCGTACTAGTTTACACACATAAGAATTGAAACTTCTTTATGACCTTTTTTTTAGAAAAATGATATGCAACTTTACAGAAATTAGTTAAATAAAGTTTAACAAAAGGCGTTTATTATCATAGACATGAATACAAATAATACAATTATTTCATTTTACCTTATTACTACTAAGATTATAACAGAATTTCATTAGAATTAGAACTATCACTATAATTGTTCTCGTTATTATTTATTTTTGTGATTAATGGCTTCGAAACTCTTTGAATCAACCGTTGTAGGGACAAGAAAAAGTAGGCGCGTAACGGAAAAATGTGACGGTAATTTTTTTCCACCGTCGATAAGGAAATGTCACTTCAATATAAAAGTTAAAATATCTTATACAAGAAATTAATTATTTAATACATTCAAAAAGTAATTTATTAGTGTTATTAAGGTACGATTTCATCAGAGTGCTGCACAGCGTACGGCACAAATGTTTATTTTCGTCGACTCACTCTCAAGTGAACAATAACAATAGCGCGCGCAAAACATTTATGATAAAATATAAATGTTTTAGCAAAGTTCGCGCACAACTGTACTTGCGTGCGCGCACACTGTACAAGTAGTGGACTCGTGTCGACGGGCACACACTCGAGTCTCACAGGAGACGCCCTTGCGCTAGCCGCGGGATAAAAATGCCATTCTGGCCGAGCTACGCTCGCCAAAACAGCCCGGGCTGAGCTGTAAAGGCCCTTAAGGCCAACAGCGAGATTCCATTCTCAAAAAAAAAAGCGCATACACACGTTGTTCGCGACTCATTCTTGCTTCCGTTTTCAAAGCGAACACATCTAATTGTGTGCGCACTTTGTCAAGTATTTTTTTAAATGATCAGGAATATATTGCGGAATATATGACGCATATGTCAATTTATAGATTGTCCCTCATGTTTTACAGCTCTTTCTACGGATACCTATCCCTTATGCCCATATTATTTTTGCCCAACACGCTCATATTAGAAACAAGTCAACACTTGACTTTTTCTTTTTACGACAATCACCGTCAATGGCCAACACAGCACGTGAAACGACAAAATTTTTTTTTAAGGGCTATTCTATCTATCTATTATAGATGGAAAAAACAGCTATTCTTCTTGCCCGGGCTTTTCCTATCTAAAATATGGATTGGACGAATGAAAAAATTTACAAATTTATTCAAACTTATCGTTTTCTATGGGATACCAGTCACCATGATTATAAAGAAATAATAAACACGCCATTCAAGAGTTGAGCCTCAATCGTTAAGTATCAATTGTTAATCGACTGAGGTAATGAGAAAAACCGAACGTCAGCATGTCATCATAAGACGAAATAAATGAACAAGTCGTACGTTTTATATTTTTATTTTGTGTAACGTCATCGATTCAAGTCGTTTACCTACCTGTTTGATCAAATGGCTGAACATCATTTAGGCCTCTAGTTGAACGGCGCTGTTTAGTAAAGAGACTCGGCTGTTAATTGAACGGCTAATTAAGCTAGTTGCGACATACATACTTTATATAAGATAGATATATTCACTTAAGTTTATTATAAGATATATGAACATAGTTTATGATATATTTAACTAAACACTTTTCGGACCGGATTTGATTGATATATTTATCAAATTATTACTACCATGTCACTGTACAATGTTTTTTTCTACAATTTAGATAATTTTCAATTTCATTTATAGCATTTTAAATTAGATTATACATTGTTGTATATTATTTGAGTAAATAGGCGAATTAACGGAAGCAATGATCATTTAGGTGCTCGACGAACCACGAAATTTAATTCGTAAATTGTTTTGGAAAATACTTTAAATTACACGCTGTGTGACCATGATAAATAGGTTAATTTATGATATAAACGGTAAAAGCTCATTTGTTAGTTCTCAAACGTAATGGTAACGTCATGCACAGCGTATGGCGCGTCATCTTTTGTCAAAATGACAATTGACTTAATAATATTTGTAACAATTTCAAATTGCGATATAAATTCACGCTCCTATGACAGATTTCAGACCATTTACTTATTTATAAAAGTTCGCCACATCATATAGACGAGTACTATATCAAGAGTATATGTTACAAGGTTTTTAAAAAAATAACATTTTTTAACTTTAACACACTTCCAATTTCAGATTTTACTAGTAATATTTTGAAATTAACCAAAAATTACTAACTAAATAACGGGTGAGCTATCATATAGGCAAATAACAACGCTTTTTTTTCAAGTTGATCAGCCCACTACTGTAGACTACGTTATGTAACACTTAAGATACTTTTGTCCGCGTTCATATGTATTGTTCATAACAGTATTGTACAGTAACCAATTCCGCTACCGTTGACCGAAAGATGAGACCTGCATACCAATGAACCGAGCTTTTATTTTAGACATCTTACTTGAGACATTTTTTACACATGACTATTACAACTATCAACTTATAACAGCTCCCCACGCATATACTACAAAAAACGGCCTTCATATAAAACATAGAATTTACTTATCGTGGTATTTCTTACCATAGCTAACGACTTTATATGGAACATCGTAATTATCACGTAACTAAACGTTTTTTATTAAGGTCGAAATGGTCATTATAGTGTTTTAATTAAATAATTAAAATTAATCTTGACGGAACAGCCTGGTGGCTGCGTTGGTGGAGTTGTCAAGCATTGTACCCGACCTTCCCCAGCTTTACAAATCAGCGCGAATTGGCCAATGTGAATGGCCCTTGCTGTGCCAACGTCCATTCCACATCAATGTGTGATGATGATGTGCACAAGACTACGCTGTTACCGGGTCCTGCCTCGAGCGATTGCTGATGGCGCCGTGAGGTTTTAGTATGCACATCAGCGAGTCCCACACAACATTTCACCACGACGCAGCCGTGTCGCAGGAATTCGTAACGCATTTCCACACAAAAAAAAGGAAGAAAAAAGGTGGAGTTGTCAAAGACCTCGAAACAGTAGGCGTTCGAAGATGGCAAGAAGCACGAGTCACTCATAGCCCACACGGCACCCAAGCGACATTTACGTCCGATACGATTTATTTATTAGGGCCACATCGCGGGTTTGTTTTTACTCATTTTTTAAAAGATTTTATTGCCTGGTAACACCTTTAAACCAAGACTTATATTCACGAACTTTCACTTATTTTTAATTGCTTGTAATTTCACTTGTTTATTTAAATCATCCCCAGGGATTACGGATTTTACGTATTTTTAACACTTTGTTTTTGAGTAAATGACACCAATTGCGGTTTATTTACCTTATAATCTAGTCAAATGCTTAAGCAATGGGTTGAAAATTAACACATTGCGTCAAATACGTCAATATGAAAAATAAATACTAGGGAAATCTGACATTGATAACAGTGTTAGGTAATCCGCAAATAGTGACCCAACCTGTTATTAACCTGTTATTATGATACTGATGCCAAAGGTGAATCACGCAGAGCCTTGCCATGTATTAGAGACACTATATACATATATTTCTTAACAGCGCAAGACTGCATAATAATCAAATATAAATTTAATTAGAGCAGTGTTGGCCTAGTGGCTTCAGCGTGCGACTCTAATCATTGAGGTAGTAGGTTCGAGCCCCGGCTGTTCACCAAGGGACTTTCTTTCTATGTGCGCATTTAACATTCTCTCGGACGGTGAAGGAAAAAGGTCGTGAGGAAGGTCTTAGACCCAAAAAGTTGACGGCGTGTGTCAGGTACAGAAGGCTGATCACCTATTAGATTGACATATGATCATGAAACCGATACAGAAATTTGAGGACCATACCTAAAAAGGTATTATTACCTTATTTATTTATATTTCTCGGCACACTGATTAATTAATCTTGTATTAATTGTACTTAAGAAAAATAAAACATAAGATTTAATATTACAAGCACTTATAAGTCTAACAAATACGAAGTGATAAAAAAATATATCGATTAATATATTATAAAAACTATAGGAAAATCGATTTCAAATTGTGAAAGCAACTATGGATATCCAGACCTAGCTCGCTATCAGACTCACCAATATCCAGAATATTGGTGAGTCTCGCCAAACCGCGCTATAACCAGCATTACCATACAGATTATCTATGGATTGGGGCACAATTCGAAATTCGAATTTTATTCGAAAGCCGTGATAATTTAATTTTCAAATATAGGCATTTGTTTTTAGATATATTTCTGTGATTTTGTGGTAGTTTTTGGCGCCATGAATAATCTGAAAATTCGTATAATTGTCGATACGCAGCGCGCACTGTAAGGTCACTAACGACATTTCGCACCGGCTCATAGTCTAAGTCAAGTGCTGTGTTGGTCGTATGCTGGATGTCTAATGGAGAAAATCTCCAACGAGAAGCTTTGGGAACACCGACGAGGAACTCCTTCAGCTAGCAGATCAAGTCACGCAAGTGGAAATGGATTGGCCATACACTTCAAGGAGATTTCAATCATATCCAGAAGCAGGCGCTTAAATCCCGCAAGGAAAACCGAAGCGCGTCCCAATCAATATAGCAAAAAATATAGATGAGGCAAAGACAGCCGGAAAGACGTGGAGCGTGAATTACGAGGCTGAAGACCGAACGCGATAGAGACTAACTCTGGACGCCCTCTGTCCCATCTAGCGGATATAGGACATAATAAAGAGATGTTATACTTTTTTATTGACTTTATATACACTGTTTTTTTTACTTTAAACCACACACGTTTTATATACTAGAGTCGCTTCTTTATGTCGCATTTTTTATTTCGTATCCAGTAGAACATTTACAAATCTTTGGATTAGGCACTGTAAGCTGCCATAATGATTGTTCATACCAGTTGGAGAGCTAAATCTAGTCTTTTTTATACATGTGTCTTTACTATAACATAATCAAACATTACGGCCTAAACTAACTTAAGACTAATAAGTAAAGTCTTACCTAATTTACTAATAAGGATGAAGCTAGTCCGTAATAAACACATCACCTCAACCGATATCAAAATTCTTCCACACATCATTATACTGAGAAACATTGGAAGTGTTTACAATAATATAAAAGAGATGTTCAGCCGCACGTTTATAACGGTAAAATATTCTTACCTTAACCGCAAGTTTAATATCGCATATCGCCAAGTCAAATGGTTAACCGCAGATATCACCCGCTTCTTCGTTTATGCAAATGGGATGCGTCTGCGCATACATTTTATTTTCAGTATTTGTTTACAAAAACCAGCTTGCAACAAAATCCAGGGTACAATAAACGAAAAAGAGGAAGGCAACTTAGAAGGCGGATATACCAAATTAAAGAAAAAGCTATTGCAACAGGTTCATACCTGTACTACTCTGTCATCAGAGAGAGGCACAGTGCGGAGAGGAACGGAGGGAATTTGGAGGAGGCCTTTCCCAAAAATGGGATACCTAATGAAAGAGATAGAAATATAAATGTGTTTAAGGGTTAGAGTATCTGAAATATTATTATTCTATTCGTAACTAAAGTTTCTTACTAACTACTAACTGACGTAAGACTTATCTTAAATTATCGTGATTTGTGTCTTTTTACTTTTTATTCTTAATGCATCATCTTTTTAGTTTAGTTTGTTTCTTTGTTCCTGTTTAGTTTTGTCTTAATAACTGTGTATAACATGTATTTTTGCATTTCTTGCCTATCTTATGTAATTTAATACATTTTTTTCTTTAGTCACAGTGGTTGCCTCGAAGAGATCGCTCGAAAGCCAGGCCCTCCTTTTCATTTAATTGTGTAAATTTTTGTATATATTGTAATGTAACGAAGTGTTAATAAATAAATAAAGTTTAAGATCTTTAAACAGAAACGTGGGTGTGTTTCCGTATAAAGAAATGGGTGTCCATGTACTGCGATGACTGCCCTTTTATAGCATCCCGTAGGCTCGTTTGCCCCTCCTATATATATAACATCTAGCCATATAACACAGGGGACAAAGGGGCAGGAGGCTCACCTGATGTTAAGTAATGCCGCCGGCCACACTCACAATACCAGAGAGCTCGCAAGTGCATTGCCGGCCTTTTGTTGTTGGTAAGCTTTTTTTCTTGAATAACCTTAAGTCGAATCGGTTGGGTAATTACTGCAGTGGTGATAAGCGGCAAAAACTGCCTTAAGAAACGCTCAGTTGTATAATGGATAGCATTTTAGATAACTGATATAGATGTGTACAACACGTTTAGGCCTTTATAAGATACAATTATGTCATCCAGTACGTATGTTATAGAATATCTAGTTTTATCGTAGATGACACGTATACTGTTTTTGTATAAAAACCCCAATAATTTTAAAAGGAATTTGAATGCATTGTGGACAAATTCTATACACGCAGTTTTGTACACTATTGTGTATATAAACTATATGTATAAACGGCTGAATTGACTGTTATGATATAATAATTATATGGGAATAATGTGTTATACTTTTTATTAAACAGTCAAGAAGATTTTACACATTATTTAAATGGAAGTTAAAATATGTGTTATATCGCGAAGAAATTAACACTTTATAATAAGCTATTGGACAAGATTCTAATAATTATTTCAGATTGTCGATTCATGTTTGTAGAATGAATAAAATAAAAATAGCCATACTTTTGAGTATATAAGGATTGCATAAAGTTTATGGTATTATAATTAATATTAGTACACGACCTACGAGGGAGTAAAGACCTCCTCTCCATTCTTCCATTTGTCTCCCATCTTCGCTACTAGAACTTCTTGTAGAACCAATACAAGTGTTTATTTTCAATTTTATTATTAAAAATTCAAATGACACATTAACAATTTCAGGAACCCGCCAACAATATTTAAAAAAAAAGTGTTTTTACGTCGTGTGGTAAAATTATCTATATAGACAACAATTCTGTGTCAATCACTAGCTTGCTGATAGTGTTGCATTATTAATAATAATAAAACTTTATTAATGTCAGAAATATGTATGCTTGTGACAAAATTTATGTGTAGCTATGTTGTGGTTAACTAGATTACAATTATTCCGTGGTACATTGTTTAAAACATTTTATTAAAGAAAATGTTGTCTTAGCGTTACATAATTATAATCAAACAAAAGTCGTGAATGTATGAGTATGAAGGTAGGGTTGTGTGCGTATAATACACTCTGTGTTATAAGCGTGCGCTGTGTCTATGTTTGTTTTTGGAACCTCAGAGTCATGCCAAACAAATTAATCATATTTTTTTTCAATTATGGAAATTGATTTAACTTTATGCCAGTTTCAAGTCTAAAATATATAGTTTATATAACTATGGAACCAATTGTGAATCAGTTTACCAATAGGTACGTAGTATTTACTCGAAAAATTAACTTGATGAAAATGACTTTTCTTGGTAGATATGTAAAGTCATAGAAAAAACGGTAGAATGAAAACGTTTCTTACGAACACTATCCTAACGATAAAGAAATAAATACTTTTACTTTACTTTATGATATTTTAGCCATATTGCCAGGAGAAAACCGAATAGTAATGAGAGAAAATTATGGATCTCAACATACTAAGACAGCTGTGGATAGAGTGGTGTGAAGGCAGCCAGTCGACTTATCGGTTAGGGCTTTTTCGGTCAGGCACCTTTTTTGATTTTCTAAAAAAAACAAGACCTGTTCGCGACAAAAAACAACTCAAAACTGTTTTTACCAATATCTAGAATGATTCATGACGATGATTTAAGTATATAATCTGTCAAAGTTCACGGTCACGGTTGCCCTTGTGAAGCCTGGGCACTAATAGTAATAAAACCAATATTGCTTGGTTTGTTTATTATGTATCAAGCCTAGACTGAAATATCGAGAAGGCTCTCTGGTAACTCCGATAACATAATTTCGTGGTCTATTCGATATTACTCATACGCTGATTTTGTTAATATTATTTATAATATATATATTAAAACCTGCACAGCGTACATACAGTACGACAATGCCCCATCTCGAGAAAAAAGGCACTCACGTCTCTATTTATAATTGTAGTCTATGTATTGATCGTGTTCTGTAGTGTAGTGGTTCGATGTAGGAATTCTGTATCTCCGACCACTTTATATGAGGTTTGAATGACAGGCTGCTTTTGGAGAATGGTGACATCTATAGTGGCATTTAATTATTGAATGCATTTAGAAATCATTTTAACTACTATTCCTGTTTCGCTTATAACGATACGACATTCGTTAGGGAATTCCAATTGGATAATATTAGCTTAAATTTTTTGTCTTTGGCTCCTATGTTGTAGTCTGTTGCAATTGTAATATCTATTAAGTAGGTTTTGTTATTTATTTTATCAATATAAATTAAACCTGGTGAACAGTCTTGTGTGATAGCGCTTCAATTATTGTGTCTCTTTAATATTTAAATATACAAAAATCACTGTAATAGGTTTTACTGTTATTTATTTTATAAATGATCTTAAGTAGAAAGGCAACACAATTGGAATTGGTGTGGTGGAAACACAAACTGGACCCAGTTAAAATATATTATTATTTTTTAAATAGTATAATCAATTGTGTTAAAAGTTAAAGTAACTTAAATAAAATTCATAACGATAAGATAGTTTCATTTCTGTGTTGGCACATTATTATTTTAATGTGCTACAAGAAAAATAACTATGAAACGAAACTACGCTAAAATAGCAATCGAAAAGATATAATGGAATATATTTAAATCGCGAACTTCGTTTTGCCTTAATATGATTTTTTAACATTGAAAACTTTATTTGGTACTTGAAGCTACCTTTGTAGTAGTTACGATATGGAACATCTCGCTAGACCGTATATGGAGTATATGGAGACCGTAATAAAAACCTATGTACTAAATAAAAGTAAATTCTTTCAATAATTAGTTGAAAACAAACTGGTTTTTATGTGAGGTGGTTCAACATTTGCTCTCTTAATAAAATCTTCTTAAAACTTCAAGGAATAAATAAAAAACAGTAATTCGCAGCCAGCCGTCTTCCAGTATTGCGCTTAGCAACTTATTTTCCGATTATTCATTTATATAGATAAAAAGAACTTCTATTTACTTAGATTAATAATATACTAATACTTTCGTTCTGTATTAGTATCGTCAACAACATGTAATACCGTTAAAAATAATTTAAGGAATAAAATTACAAACCATCTTTCGTAAGCGTAATAGATTAATTTAGCGGAGCACAGAGTATTATTTCTTCCACCATTGTAAGCAAGCCCTTTTCTCATTCAACACTCCGTTATTACACGGTTTTAAGTATTGATGTCTCTTTTCATCACAGCATAAATACAATTTGACAAAAAGAGACGAGACTAGTTAAAAGAGTGCTTTTCAACTGAGCTTTTGTTAAGGTTAAATTAAATATGATACAGCAATGTGTCAAATTCGTGCGGAGTCGTCTATAGACTTTTATTTGAAAGCAAGTGCGCGTACGTCTGATTTTTTTTACCTGTGTCCGATAAAATGGTGTCGTTACGGGAGCGTAATACGTCCCATTTATTTTATAGAAGTCGCTCTGTAAAAGAAGAAAATTTTTATACCGAATTCCTCAATAAGACGACACAACACGAAGCATGCAAGATTTGTGATCTTAATTAAAAAGTAGAATTGTTTGGTGTAAGGCGATAAATTAGAATACACACGAGCGATTCAAATTTTCAGTATTGACAAGACACGAAATTGCATCAAATTAATTTTTCTATAAATATGAGTTTTTTTTTATAGAAAAGGCGGCAAACGGGCAGGAGATTCACCTGATGTTAAGTGATCCTCTTGAGTGAGTCCTCTGCCCATGGACACTAAATGCCAAAGGGGTTACGAGCCGTCCTTTTAAGAATTGGTACGTTATTTTCTAAGTCTATTTGGTTCAGAAATACTTTAGTGGGCAGTTGGTTTCACATGGCGGGGCAATAACAGCATTAAAAATACTCTGAGGTATGAGTTATAGAAATATGTTAGGTTATATTAACTTAGGTGTATGGGTGAGATTCACAAACGATCCTTACCGCTAAGTCTGACTCCCGTTCGTCAAAATTAAATGGATTTTGACATATGAAGCCATAGTTCGCGCTAAGTTCCTACCTGAATGTCACCTTAATGACATGACATTATTTTAATGTCATTGCTTTAAGCTTCAGATTCAGTTTAGCTTGATGGATACATTTATCCAAAAAAACGTTAACCAAGTTTAGAATCTATCTCATATTAATTATTAACCTTAAAACAAATACATAAATCACAAGCGTTAAACAAATATCTAAACTACAAACGACGGACATGCTTAAATATAATATTACTTACCTCCTGATAGAAGATACGTTTGGAGTTATACGTGAAGTTATACTGCTGGTCTGCTACCATAAGAAGAATTGTGAATGGCAGCAAAAACGCAGCGGCGGCCAAAAACGCTACGCACCTGCCCAGCCTTATCATGCCTACGTTTCTCTTGCCACGTTTATTCATCACTGTTTATTACGTCCGCACTTTAATTAATATCACATTTTAACACTTTTTGTTCACATACTCCGATGTCTGGTGCTGAAAAGTATTTTTTAATTAAAATAGGAGCGCTCTAGGACGCTATGAAGTCTGAAGGAGAGGGGTAAATAGGAGACAGTACTACCGATGTCTGTGGCAACTTTACAAATTTAGTATGGAGTTTTTGCCGTCTTAGCCTCTACAATTGTCATGTCCAAGATTATTTTTACAATCCAACAATTTCGTTGAAATTGCACGTAATATTATTAGGTTTGATTTTTGATTATACACAAACTATCAAACTTCCGATTCCGTCACGATGTTTTCATTCACCGTTTGAGCGAATGTTAAATGTTGGTGTACAACCGGGGTTGAATCTACGACCTCAGGGATGAGGTTAAATTTACTAAAAAGTATTTATATTTCAACAAAATATTGCTGCTATTTCCTGCAAGTTCGAATAATACGACACCTTGGACATCCAGACGTCAACGAAGGAGATAATTACACTTTTTCGATTAAAAGCCGTTTACGTAATTTTCTAAGTACCCGCAAGGTTGCGTTAATTATGGTTTGATTTAAATTAACATTGGGATTCTGTAAACTAATTGCATAATTATGAAGGTTATTTTAATATTTCTTTTGTAACCTTAAAAGTTACTATAATCCTATAATTATTCCAAGTTTTTTTTATTTATTGTTGCTGTTCAGATTAGGACAAAAACTCTACGAAAGGCGAGGTCCCTAACTTCGTACTGCGGTCACTCCAGTGAGCTTCAATCCTTCGGTGAATTACCACAATCCCATCTTGCGCTAATAGCGGAAAAATACTCATGCCGGCCGAGCTGGCCGGTGTACGCTCGGCAAAACAACCCGAGCTGAGCTGTCAAAGCCCTTCCGGCCAAAAGCGAGAAAAAGAATAAAAATATTTCCTACTTAAATATTACAATTAGTTATCGTAAAAATATGATTTTACAACCCGCAACGCTCTACATATGAGACAGACGGCTTTCTGTGCCTATGTTAAACAAAGACGACCTAATTTTTAAACGCACCGCACCTTACCGTTAGTATAGTTTTATTACATAGAACAAACACGATTACAAATTGATGTTTTTCTAGTACCTCTCCATACGTATAACGTAAACTTGACGTGGGTAATGGCTTCTTCTTCTTCTAGTTCCGCAAACCTAAAGTTTGTAAATACATTCGAAAGGTTCGTTACACTGGATACAAACGCGTTATAAGCTAAATAATCTAAAAAGCGGACCAGTCAAGATATATACTATAGGGCATCACCGTCATAAAAAAGTGACGTTTTTATTACCCCCATGGTTTAATGTTCACGCTTTGATTGTTTAGCGGTTGAAAGTCTATAAGTTCTTGTAATAATTTGCGATAAATATATAGCAATTTTAATATAATCCGTTTGAACAAAAACCTTATAAGGAAACTCAAATAAAATTTCAATATCTATAAAAATAAACTTTAAACGTACAGTTCCACAGGGACCGAACTTTTGAAATTTCTTTTTATTATTACTATTTAGGTTCAGAATATTATAAATATATATTTGATTGTTATGATTACTAATAAACGTAATTATTTTAAGAAAAATAAACTTGTTTGCAACAGTGGTAGTAACAAACACTTCAATAAATATTAACCGCGCAAAAGAGATGAAAACAAATTGAATTCATCTTGCATCAAAGAGATTCGTTACAAAACGGATTTTCGTTGCCATAAATATTTCCTGTGAATTTTTTTCTCACGTAAGCAACTCCGTTCAAAATACAGCATTTGCAGAGCTTTTTAATGATTATCAAAGAAGAAATCGATATTTAAAATAACTCCGTAACAACCAAGCGTGCGTTAATTTGTATGGGCTTATAAAGTAGCCGAAGCCAGGAAACATATATTCGCGTTATCCTTTAAACTTATATTCAAAGCAAGTTTTAAGTGCGCAGTTAACACACGACGTATGTAGGAGATAAAACCAGACATCGAAAAATCTACGTGTCTGGCCAAAATTTGCTTAAATATATCCGTGACAGAAATGCGTAAACCACATGTAAGGGGACGTTTTTACTTCATACAAAGTTCTTGACATGATAGTGAAGTTCAAACTAGTTAGGAAGAATGTGAGGATCGTTCGCGGAGCAATTCAACCTAAATTGCTTGAATTACGCAAACCAATCTTCTTACAAACGGATAAGGTGATTTAATATTTAACCCGGTCCCTATTACCATAGTACGTTTATAGCCAGATTCGTGATTGTATGTAGGAGGTGCATGACGTAATATCCGAATACTTCTAACAAACTTTATAAACGAACTGCCCACCTGCCACTGTAATAGAAGAGAAAAAGGGCCGGCAACACTCGCGAGCCCTCTGGCATTGAGTTTTCATGGTCGGCTCACTTAACATAAGATGAGCCCCTGCCCTGTTCTATAAAATAAGAAACCTAATAGGAATGTTTTTGTGGAGTCCCGTATAACACCTAAAACTATTGATTCAACGCAAAATCGAGGTAATTACGTAATTAGGCGCGCTTGAGACGATTTAAATCTTTTATACTTCGAAAAGCACTGGTGAAATCGGACTGATGGATTTTAGCAATCTTGCTGTGTCAATTAATTGCTATTATTATTTTCTTTATTCCTTCATAATGTATTTACATCGTATATTAGCGAATGCTTCCCGACCCATGCGACGTCTTCAATACAAAGAGTCGCCTCGGGAGTTGCGTGCGATATTGCGGACTACTGGATTGTGAGGAAGTTTCAAGGATCTGGTAAACGCCTTCTTATCATGTCAGTTTTACGCGTGTATATCCTTTCTATAACATATGTATATGTGTCTAAATGTCATCATTACAAAAATTATACTGTTTAGCGGGTTTGAATTTGTTTATAGATTTTAAGGAAAGACTTTTAGATTTCTAGTTTATAGATTTATTGACTACACATTGTCTGCAGGCAAATTTAATAAAACATGGTAACTGACTTGGTGAGAAATGAATGGATAATTAAAATAATAAAAGTGTTCTTGTTTATAATTAAATTTTCTTAAATAAGCTAATGTAAGTTACATGAGGTGTCGCGTTTTAAAAATTTCAAAGCTAATTTTATGTTACGGTATAGAAATTATTAAGAACGAGTTTAATATGTCTACTTTAAAAAAAACCTTGTGTCCATTAGGCTATCTAAGTATTTAAAACACATAAGTATAGAAATAAAACTAGTAATGTTAAATAAAAAAAAAACAGGCACTAATTGTGGTAACGTATATGAATTAATAATGCAATTTTCATTCATTTACAACATGCCCTAGTACTTCGTAGTTTAAGCTATTGTTCTTGGCATTAAATAGTAAAGAAGATATTTTTGGACAATGTCCAAGTTTTCCGAATCTTTAAAAAATGACGGTCTATTGTTTTCTAAAATATAAGAACTGTTCATTTGTTTTTTTTTACTCTTGTGTACTGAGTTCTAGATTTTGAAAACAAACAGTTTTATATGGGTTTTTGGTTGGATTTTGTTAGAGGTAAGCGTAATTAACAAGACAAGAATAAGAAGAATCAATATATTCAGCGTGTCTTCAAACTATAGAGTATAGAGCTTAGACGATATTTTTAATTGTAAATAATTATTGGTTTAAATTAAGTTTGAAATGATTGGTTTATAGAAATAGCTTAAACTTTTTAGAAGATTGACAGCGTAGGTATTTTAAATATCTTGCGAATCAAAATTGCTTTTGAAATAGCAAAATATTTGAGTGTCATTTATAATTTACAGAAAGTATATTTAAAAAACTTCACGCTAAATTCATGCTTGATATTTAAATACATCAATTTAAGTAAAATCAAACCACTGTCGTATTAGCGTTTTATGTTGTTTTATTAATATAATAAAAGAGAAATTTTTGTTTCAATAATATCTTCCCATAGTTAATGTTTATTATAATGTAATATACAAAAGAGTATGGTCCTAAATTTTGCATATTATACCTATATTATTTGTATATTAAACACGCATTAAACTCTGTACCTATTTGCAACCAGCGCTTTACAACAAGGACTGTGGTCTGTGACACAAATTAATTTCTGCACATCAAATATCCTAAACACACGGATATAAATAATTAGCACTTCGTTTGTTTATAAATACCGATTTACAAGCAACGTAACACAACCGCGCACCGAGGCAGGCGCGACCACACTAACAGAGCGCTCACTATATCGACCTCGGACCTCACAAAGTCCAACATGACAACGATTGGACTGTGCCGACACCGCAGTACTGCAAGCACTGCACTGCAGCTTATTCTTGGCAGAACATCCTGGCTCCTAATGCCAAGTATATGATTAACTGGGCTTTCTAAATTAATTCTGTTGACACGCATGCGTGCAATCCCAACAGATGTGACCTTGTTCCCACATTAATTGTTAGATGTGTGTTTAGAGGTTAAGCCGCGAGAATACTTCGATCGCTTTATTTGCTTCTGATACAGCATTTATAGATCACCAGGTATATAGCAAAAATTGCGCAGCAATAACCTCATGAGTAGGAATAAAATCTTGAAATAAATCGTAAAAGTGTAACACAATTTCATTTAAAGCTAAAATATATGGATAATAGATAATAAGAGGGTAAAAGATAATTTGCAAGAAAAAAAAATCGGCTTTCTTCGACAATAACTTGGTTATTTCTTTAATTAAATTTTTGGGTAGGTTAAGAAAAAAACTTTCTTGTTTGTAATGTTTAAAAGCTATATTAACAAAAAACAATACTTTTACGTAGGTTTTTCGAAATTACTAGTGTGTTGCCTGTGTTTTAACAATATTTAATCCACGTGGTCCTTCGCCTCGTTTATCAAATGAATATTATGCTACGAACAAGTGAACGACGAAGGCTTACCAATTACCAAGTTTTGGGATCACCGAGACCAGGTACAAGACTACAGCTTAGGCCTCTGTTGACAGAGTGACTCGAATGGGTACAGAAGGCGCATGCGGACCGGCTTGGATGACGATTACCGTAATCTGGGCCTAGAAGAAGAAATGGGGTAGATCAGTGTTTTCCAATGTAGGCCAACGAACATGTTGATTGTTTGATTCAAAAATTTATTAAAATTATTTGGAATTTGAATTTCAGTTTTTCATTATGTTTTGAAAATTTACTTTGTTTTAATAATAATTTTCGTGTAATTTCTCCATAAAACCTTTCAATTAAGTTTCATAAGTGAAAATTTTTTATATTAAATCTTTGGGGCATAAGAATTTTAGAAAGGCTAAGGTGGGGTAGGGCTCTAAAAAGTTTGGGAGACACTGAAGTAGATACTACGAAATATTAAATTTATGCGTTAAAGATAATATTTTGTAGTTGTACCCTTGATAATGTATAGTAAATAAATAAATGACGCCTGTTGTGATGCTGGATGAATTGTATCTAATCTTAACTGCCATTTATAGATTTAACGGAATTGTTTGCAACCGTTTGTCGTAACTTATTAATATAAAACAACTAATTATACTTTTTATGTACTAACCTTTTATTTGGAATACTTGTTATTCACGTCTAATTTAATTATATAAGGGTTAAATATGTTTATTCATATTATTATATGTTATTATCTTGGACGCGTTAATTGTCAAAAATTGTCAAATTTAGATTGAAAATTTGACCGAAAAGAGCACAGAGCTTTAGATTCCCATAGCCATTTCCCACTTTAAATTAAAATCTTTCACACATTTTTATTTAATTCACACACAATTACACATATTCACACACAACCAGTTTAGTTTTATTTTTTTTGTTACTTTAGTTTGCTCATAGTATATAGTAATCTGTTTGTATATTTTATATCTGCGATGGAAGGCTGGTTACAGTCCTATTATGCGCAACAAAATACCCTGCTACAATATTCACTCACAACTTCTTGGCCTATTTTTTTGCAAAAAACTAAACGTAACGCATGCATTCCTCTTAAATGCGTTGCAGTGAAAGTTATTTAAAATGTAACAACAACATTTATTGTTTATCAGATTTTTGTCCCAAAAAGTTATTATAGCCATTGCAGAAGTGTAACTTATAAAGGTATAATTTGATAACTACCGTTTTGTTTAAAAATAAGTGTTTGTTTCTTCGATGGAAGGCTGGTTACAATCCTATTATAGGCACCAGCCTCTCACAAAGACATCCTGCAATATATGAGCTTGTAAAATACAATATTTAGAAGAAGCAAACAACTACCAATAGTTGCTTGAGCGATCGACCCTCCCGAAGGTCGTGCCTTTGAATTACGGCTGTGAATGGAAATACTTTCTATATTTGTACTTGGACCTACGGTGAAGGCAAACATCGTGAGGAAAATGTAATTGACATATCTCAAAAGCGTCGATGCCATGTGTCAGTCACGATAGGCTGGTCATCTTGTCTATAAAATTAAAAATGATCGAAGAAGCGGATACTAACTGAGGACAATGTTAATTTAGAATAATAACGCCATTGGATTCACAGTTATTTTGTTTTCAACCCTAATTTATTAATTACTTAATAGAATTTTCATCATTAATCGTCGTACTACCACTGCGTAGACGCATGGTTCTTAACCCAGAATTCGTGACTTCTCCAGCTGTAGATATAATGTTTCTATAGAATGCTTGATCATACGAAACGGAGCATGTCTTATACCCATTAGTCATTAGTTCGTCAGGCAAAGACTGATCACCTACTTGTCTATAAAAAACTTATTTTATATTGTTTGAGGATCATTTTTTTATGAATATCTGTCTCTCTTATAAGTTTTGTATGCATCTGTTTTATTTCACTTGACAATCATTAAATAGAAAGTTCAGCTCCTTTCTCCAACATGAATCACATTACTACGTATCCATAAAATTGATATTCAAAATATAAGTAAAATAAATGTCGTGATTTCTTATAAGACTTTCTATAACATATACATATATACCTGATAGGTACAGAATTGCTTCCGTGGCATAGTGCTCAAATGGCATAGCGAAGGACCAGGAGTTCAATTCCCAACAAAGTAATAATTGTCTTGGGTCTACACAATTTTTTTTATTATCAGGACGTCCATCGATCGTCGACGTCTCAGTTATAGCATTTTTGAAGTGGAACTTCTTTATCGGCGTTGGGAGAAAATTTCCGTTACGCACCATCTATTTCTTGTCCCTACCACGGTTGATTCGAAGAGATTCGAAGCCATTTATAACAAAAATATATAATAACGATAACAATGATAGTAATAGTTCTAGAAAGTTCTATTACAAGTAATGAAATTCTGTAATAATCTTAGTAGTAATAAGGTAAAATGAAATAATTGCATTATTTTCATTCATGTCTATGATAATTAAAGCCTTTTGTGAAATTTTATCTAATTTAACTTTATTTAACCAATTTCTGTAAAGTCAGACCATTTTTCAAAAAATAAGGTCATAAAGAAGTGTCACTTCTTACGCGTGTACACTAGTACACGCACACATTTTTCTTGTTTAAAGGCAGTTTTTACCGCGCATCACCACAAATTATTTATTGGAAACAGCTGCCCACTGAAGTATTGCACGATCTTAGGTTCCTTCAAGAAAAGAGCGAATTAATTTAGCGGTTATGTGTGTCATCACAACAACATCAAATATCAGATGAGAAGATGAGCAGTAATGTGTCTGCTTCATGCCTCATTTGTGCGGGAACCGCATCGCTTAATAAGGTCTTTCTTTCTTTTGCTAGTTTCGGCTGGCCTTGTATGCCGGCTCCAGACCCTCGCCACAAATATTGGCGACTCGAGGTTGTACGATTGGTTCACCACTTGTCCACACTCTCCGTCTATTTAGTTGCTCGCCACATCTACGAAAGATGGACGTGATTGGAATGACAGCGGTAGCTACTATATGAGCCTAAGAGTATAATACTATTTTTACGTCACTAAACTACGTCATAATAAGTGCACGCGCATCCTTACTCGTTTACTCGTCGATGTTCTCGACTCGCCTCATCGCGTCCTTTGACTTGCACCCCAAAAGCCGACAAAAAGTGATGAAGCGGCGGGGTGACACGAGGGCATCGTCGCTCGCGTTCCCTCTCGTCGCCTCGTGGAGTGTGAAGATGAGGGTTTACAATTCCCACGCTCGTTGACCGTATGTGGAATTGGTTACTTCGATAATTAAACCTTTACAATCGGTTTAAGGATGGTATTTACAGGTTCCGGCGAAAATATTATCTTTAATGAAGGTTATAAGTTCACAAGCAGTGATAAGGATAGCACATTAAACGACATCGGAAATTGAGGACATTTCGCCGGAATATGATAAATGAATATATTTATATTTAGAACGATGATATGCCATAATCAATAAAATTAATAAATTTTAATGCTTATTTAAACTTTGTTATATTAATAGTACATATATGATTAGCACACATAAATTATTAGGAAGGCATCGGCCTCAGTTAACAAGCGATTCCTTCCAGGTAAGCATAGTAAGGAAATATAATCAACGATGGGTAAAAGTGTACCTTCTTACAAGAACTTAATGAAAAATTATACAATTACTAAACAAATCTAATAAAAATATAAAGGTTAATTATAACGTTAATAAATCACAATTTTAGGTTCCATAATTCAACATGCAAAAACATACATGAATTACAAAAGTCAGGATGCAGATGCATATGATACATTTGCAACAAATCTTTAATCTGTGTTGCAGATGTTTTTATCCTTTAGCTGCTTGCATAACAGAATGTTACGTCGATGTCAAATTTGACAGTGACATTCGGTCTGCACCATTGTAATACAAAGTCTATTAGTCAACACTATTGCCATAATATAAAAAAGTGTATTTAAAAATGTATGTTAACACAAACCTGGTAGATGCAATACGTCTTGGCTACGAATCATTCGATAGTTGACCAATTAACAGGAGATTTGAGAGATTTGTGTGGTTGAAACCTTCAGTAATTGGAGAGGCAGCGCAAGATGTTAAGGAACACTGATGGCTGACCTTCATGAAATTAAATAATTTATGATCGAGCCGTTCCATATATTGTAGCGGTGAGCAGTTCCCCTTAAAAAAATCGGTTCCTGAAAAGTTACCTTTATACAGGATTATGTATAATATTATATACATATTATTATAATGGCGGAGGAAGCATTGATTGTTTAGCACGTTAGATAGCATATCATGAGGTCTCGTATAACACGTTTAATTCTTTCGAATTTTTGTTAGTGAAATGTCAATAATAATCATTCTCGAAATATCTGCTTTTGTGATATCTCCGGCAGCTTCGGACACCATATAGCCAGTCAAAAGCCATAGTCGAGTTGGATTGGAGAACATTACAATTCTTATTTGTACCGTTGCTTATTTACTTTGTATTTGTATTTGTATTTTTAGAAACTTTAAATCTTTTAGGATGTAATGTTGTACGTCGCTCAACACGTAGGTATTAACAACGGTAATGTTTACAGTACATTTTGAAATAATATATTTGATATTTTAAATTTATGGTTTTTCTTTATGGTTAAATTTGTATTGGAGGTCTAAATAAAATAATTTACACATTACAGATGCAGCTGAACGAGCAATTTTGGACCCAAGCATCTCTATCCATCCGGGGATTTCCATATTTCCAAAATTTCTAGTCCATAGTTCAGCAAATCTCATAAGTAAATTTTTTACAGCATCCCCTTCAATCTTTGAGATTGCTGGCTTCTGGATCTTCTTCTAAGAAAGAAACGCTTTCGTAATTGCATGGCCAGGTCAAAATTTTCAAGTTTCTCCAAATTCACATAAACTACAAGTTGATTTATGACAATCTTTTAAGCTGTAGTATAGGTACGGCGCGTGCTTTTGGCCGTGGGTAGGTACGGTCATGCCAAAAAAGTGCAGGCTGCTTCTCGAGACATGTCGCACTTTACGATATCATACGCTGGTCCCTTGCCACCGTCAACGTGCCAAGTCTACTTGAACCGACTGCCGAGTTTGATTCCATGGAAGATAGGCTGGTTGCTGGTATGGAATGCAACATGTTCAGACACGCTTCTATCTACATGGAACCGAAAATAGAGCTGACGCCGATTGTAAAGCGGTTAAAAAAGCTAAGGCTTGCAAGGGTTTAGGCTCCTATTATGATTTTGTCCCATTTGGTCATCCCTTGGTCGTTGTCGACATCACAGGAGACCGAAGAGCTGGCAAAGAGACCTCAGACAAAGAATTAGTCTACCTATTCAAAGGGGAACGCTGCCAGTATCTTCGGAACCTTGCCTAAAAGGAATCCTTTTAATGATATATTTTAGTTATTATATTATATTTTTTAAGGTTCTTAGTTTTAGGTTCATCTAACGTGTATTTATTAAAATAATACTTTTTTTTTTGAACTAAATAAAATATTTACACATTTCAATATAGCATTATTAATATATTATTGAATTGTAACAACGCAACCATCAAATTGGCAGAATATGAAACGTTTACGCCTGCATGAAATATATGTGTAAAAGGCACATTGTTCATACAATAGACGCCGTTAAGTATTACTTTTTTCATAGACTGGACAGACATTTTGCCGCCAGGCTATCTGTCATTGAGTTAGGTTAATTGTTATATGGCATTATGGAAAGCTGACTTGTAAAAAATATACATTCGCAATTACTTAAATTAAACAAAAACAAATAAAATCTAATACTTAAAATGTTTTAAAAACCATATATATGTACTCAAAATATATAAATAGAACAATAAACTTAATAAAAATATGGTATCAATGCCACATCTTGTCAAAAAAAATAAGTCTGTTTTGCTTGGTTGACTGATCGAGTTTATTATGTCTACCCACATTTTTTTGCTGTTTTGTTTTGTTATTTTATATACCTACATCTGTGCGCTCTAATTATTTATCTTAGTTTTACATATTGTTTCTCAGTAAGTGAATTATGTATACAGTTCTTATGAGAAATCAAGAGATTCTTAAACCGTTAAAATCTAAAAGAACGTCAATTATCAGTAACGAAAGGCTGAAATTCGTGTTTAACGACTGTACTTTAAAATGTACATTTCTCAGGAACATTAGGATGAATTCAAACGTATTAGTTTTGTGAAACAGTTGAATCTCTGTTTCGTTATAACAGTACGTAATGATATAGCACATTCGTGAAGGGAACCGTTATAACTAATGATAATGAAATTTTTTGTGTACTAAGTTATTAGGCTAGACATTGCCTTAATTGGTTGAGGATTCATGCATGTAGTACGATACTACTTGTTTTATAATAAATTTAATTGATTAGAGTAATATACACAAATATATTGACGTCTATAATTGTACAAAAGTTCTAACAATGAATATTGTTTACTATGACCATATTACGACTATCACACAACAAAGAGACAAATTATTGCTTAAACTCGAAACTCAAAATAACTTTATTCATATAGGTAAACAAGTACACTTAAGAACGTCAACAAAAAAGATGTTGATGATTTTAAATGTACATTTACTACAGTTCGCTAGTCAAGGGCGTAAAGCGGGCAAGAAGAACTGGTAAAAAACTCTCCGCCACTCTTTTTAATCGCCAAGTCTTGAGCCGTATAAATTGTTTGAAGTTTAGTTCTGTTTCTAATACTCGAAAATCTTTTAATACTGGTGAAAGTCACCATTTGTTTTAAAATCTTTTATATTGTTTTGATCATATAACAAGGCTTCAAGAATATATTGACTACATAGTGTCATAATATTTAATTCCTTAAACTTATGCTGTACCGAGTCCTATAGGGAAACACAACAAATACCTCGAACAGCCCGCTTCTGCAGCACAAATATGGATTGAATTTCTGCAGCAACACCCCAAAGTAGAATATCGTAGGCCATAATGTTATAAAATGATATATTTCAAAACATTTACACTATTACATAATGTCGTCTCTTGAATGCAAAGACTTTATAATACATTAAAATGGATTTAAGATTTCTGTTTGTAACCCATGTCTTGTGTATAGTGCGCAAATCTAGGACGCCCAGTTTCTTTCGCTCTTTTTCTTTACGGCTTCATAGTCTTTAATTCTGTATACAATATGTATTTAGGTAATCTTAGCTGTATATTACTAGCCTAAATCTGTGATCTCGCCTTTATTCTTACAATGCGTTTAGCTTCCGCATCCAAAGCTATTATTTCAATTTGATATAAGTGGTATGTCAAACAATTTCAGAAAGTACATAATTCCCGGACAAATAACTTTACTTTTAAATAGAATGTTGTGAAATTTATACGTCATGAATTTTATTAGTTCGTGCGATTTTGGTAGATACAATAATTGTATCGTTTTACGGAATTTGTATTTACGTCTGTTTTACTCTTATATATTAAAGAATGATTGAATATAAATAACTCAGTTTAAACCGCGTGTCAGGGTGCATATATTTATAAGTTCATTTCGATTTCGTTTAAGATTATAATTAATATTTGGCAAACATTTGTTAAATATAATAACATTTCTCGCGGTTGAAGTCGGGCATTAAGTTGCAATAAATTAGTTTAATGTATCGGCAATTCTAATTCTAGGATCTGGAATATTAAAGTTTCTAGACCAACGCAGAGTTTAACTCGATAAAGGAAGTATGCCATTCAAAGTAACTATTTTAATCTCCACTGCCCACCTATTCTATTTACGTACCTATCCAGCTAAATCTATCTAAAAGCACTATAATATTTTGGTACCTAAACGTTATTCTATATAATTTACCTTTAATAATGTAATAAATATTTTAAAAAATATATAAATTAAACCCTATTCTACTGTTGTTTTTGACGCTGGTACGCACTAGGACATTACTTTGTTCTGAATGGCTAGACTTCCGAGGTGCAATAAAAGAACAAAAACTTCGTATTTTAAAATATACAAATTAACAGTGAATCAAACTTTTTATAAACTGTGTGCGTGATAAGTATGTGTGTCATATGAATATGGCTCCCGTCCCCGTAGAATGTAGACTATCATATTTCAAACCATCACAAGTAAGTATAGTGAGTAAAGTAAATATTTGCAATTGAAGAAGACCAAATGCCAAATATGAAGTCACGTAACTCCTGAACATGCCGCATACACCGTGATAAATCCTACTAAAACCGTGTTAGACAAATAAATATTATATGTACGGAATAGTGTTTTTTTTGGAAAAGTTTAATTTCATATAAACGTCTCGTGAATGAAACGCGACGCAGTAACACCGGCTCGAGCAGGCAGCTCAAAGGTGACCTCTCTCAACGTGGTGTTTATTCTTGAAGTATTGTGTTAACCGCATTTTGCTAATATTATGTATACAATAATTACTAAGAATTAATGTTTTTTTTTAATTATCCAGGATCCTCATTATAGTTAAAATAAAAGATTATAGTTAAGAAATCTGTATCTTTATGCTCAGCAGAATTTTCTTTTATAATTATCATGATCGAGTATCAATTTTTTTAAATTGCGCGAAACTAAAAAAACAGTCCTATCGGTCCTGCTGGAAATACCCAACAGTTTCAATAATAGTTTTTTATGTAAATGGTAGGTGCCAAGATTCATAATGACGTGTATTTTACTGTCTATTCGCGTAGAATAATCTATATCTTTGCTGTGCATTGACCCGGAAGGATCGATGTTCAATCACCATGTCAACGACTTTTGTCGGCGTGACTAACCATAAAATATTGTAACCAATGGTGTAAAAAGTTTGTAAAACAATATATTATTTTGTATACAAGTTCAAGTTTTGCTTCTAACATACCCTTGTGTTACTTAAATAAAAAAAGGTTAAAATATGAAGTACACAGAAGAATACACATTTATAACAGTTATTTAGGTTCATATTTGGCATAGATAATAGTTAATAATATTATATTCTGCTTTAAATAGGTGTCATTGGTTAAGTAAAATTGACAGATGAGATTTGACAATAATTTAACTGGTCGCGGCTCATTGCGAACCGCGGTATCTTTAGTTATTACTTATTACCGGTAGTCTGCCTTATCAAGTGTTTAATCTATTTCAACTTCATATTGACTTTTTGGTTCATCACAGTTCTCACGACTGAGTACAGTAATTATTTAAATACTACTTTCGCTTTGTACAAGTAGTATACAAGTTAAGGCAAAATCTGTTAGAGCGATTACAATGGAATCTGAAAGTATTCTAAAAGATTTAAATGAACTATTACCAACATCTATTCGTCAGGAAGTCGCCTGTTTTTGTTTTTATGATGATCATCCCAGAGATTCGCGAAAAATAGATATCGTTGTATGTACAAAACGTGGAGAAGTTATGGAGTTTCATCAAAGAGAACTTGTCTCGTCTTTTTTCTTAGAAAACACATCGGACATCAACGATATAATCATTCTCCGCAATGAAAATTGTGATTTATTTTATTTCGTACATAGCAACTCCCAAATAATAATTTTATCTGTGAAAGAAGAAATGAACATACATATTTTAATAAGTAATGTAGAAAGATATGAATTTCTCGATATGGACTTCTCGGGCTTGCCATGTTTAAAGGTCATACGAAAAGAAGACGCCGTGCCCTTTATCTATGACTGTAACTTTAAGCTTCTTGGACCAGTTAAAGTCGAAAAACTAGAATTTGAAACTTTTCCTATTATGTCACAACTTGCAAGAAAACTCACTGAAGCAAAATACAATGTCAAACAGAATCAAGCCACCCTAGATGAGTATATCAAAATTAAACAAACTGCAGCTCATTGCTTGTATCAAAGAAATAGTCCAAATACTGATGAATCCTTTTTTACATTAGGATCAACCTCAGTAAGTTAAATTATCCATAGACTTGTATATTTATGTGGATTACTAGTGATGCCTATAACTCTTGGTCTTGTCCTCTTATTTTTGTATCTATCTCATTGATTACTGCACTTGTGTGTCTGCATAAACATGCAGTTGATTTCTCTTATGTGCACAGATGACTTCAAACATAGAATGTTAGGATTTTTAACATAAAACTTGTATATTATAACATATTACATAAAATTCCAGATACCGAAGGTGTTAAGTATACAAACACAAAAACCACTGGTGAAGGGTTGTAATAAAAAAATTACTGTTATTGTTAACATAAAAAATGAAAATAATGTGTAAGTTTGTAATTCTCAAACATCATAATACTTGAAAATACCTTTAAACCATTGAAACCAAAGAAGGATAAATGTTAGGACTGAAATGTCTATTAAAGTAGCTGACACCAGTAATTTGTAATAAAATTATTTGAAAGATTCTCATAAAATCAGTGATACTGAAATATCAATAATTAATATGTTAGATTCTATTTTGTTAATGGCAAGCTTTTCTCCATTAAACATATATTGTTTTTAAATAAAGATTTATACTATTTATAATTAAAGCATGCAATAAAAAATTGAAAAAAATATTTTCAGACCCATAGAGAATATACACATCCTCTTTCACGGTACAGACAACAAAACCATTACATACACAACAAAAGTGTATGAAGAATCAAGCACAATTTGGAAAGAAATAACAAATACAATGAATAGTAATCAAGAATGTTATGTTGTTGCTGTATTAGATATGAGAGAATTAAAATATGGTGTGTTTAGTAAAATTGAATTTGAAGCAGTGTTGTCATTTACAAAACTTGGTACTAGTTATGTGTTGCCATTAGAAAATGTTTCAATATCTGTTATGGAGATAATGGGGGAGGATTTTGAATTGCTAATGAGTAATGAAGGTATGTAAAACTTTTATGTTTAAAAACTATTTTTTTTTAATTAAATAAATAATTTAATGGTAGTTTTAATTTAAACTACACTACCATGAATTCTTTAACATAATTGAGATTAGTATTTCCAAACCTTTTTGTGCCATTAGACAAACCTTAGCCTTACTAAAATTCTCATCATTTTAATCGCCCCCTGTGGGCCCTGGCTCCCAATGTGAGGGAATTGCTGATTTAGATTGTCATAAAACAAATTTATACATACAGGATTTTATTTGTGAATTTCAACATTAATCAGTAGTAGTATGTTTTAATAATTTTAATATTTGTTTTTGAAATAAAAGTTGGTATAAAATTGAATGTGTTCATCTCCATTAAATAAATTGGTTGATTTCACATCTTCAATCAATTGCATCATGGTTAAATTCCACAGAATACAGTTTAATCTGAAATACCATAAAGTACAGAAAATATTTATGTGTCAAATTGCAGATAGCAAATTGAAGGTATTAGGTCTCATGGCTACTTCTGAGAAAATGGAACTTATTTTAAGACATGTAGATCCGGAAGAACAGGGTGTAAATATTCTTGAAATTCTTTGTAAATACTTAAATATGGAAGCCCTGGATAATGTGGATAATGTCTTAGTCCATAAGAAATCTCCCACTCATATACTTCATGGCTTGACATTAGTTCTGATGGAAGATAATAAGATGGGTAGTTTTAAAATAGATGTTTATTCAAGGTAAGATTTGCAGGTCTTTTGTTTTTACTAAAATTTTGATTATGGTAGTCAAAGGCCGTGATGACTGGGCCAGTGTATTGGCGAGACGATAAATATGGGTCCTCCAGGAAGTCGAATGATCGATTTTTTTATTGGTTTATATATTGAGAGTGGTGTGGAATTGTTGGAAGATGCGAATTATTCCTTAATTTTACCATCTACGCAAAACTTAGTTTTCCCTGGATGGGGTTTTTAAGAGGATATTACCATTGACTAATTTTATGTACAAACCACCGCCACAGCAACCACCTCCCATCACCGCCCCAAGTAGTCGATCAAAGTTTGTTTGCACCTTCCTCACCATTTAGGCGGGCTGTTGAAATTTTTTGTGGTATGAAACTCCGAGACGGAGACCGGAAGAGATAAATCTATATATTATCTGTAACTGATCTGCCCGACCAAATATAAGTCGCGTTGTAAATATCACCTATGCACAAGCGGCGATTTTAGCCAATATGGCGGCCATCTTTTTTTTGGATCAAAACTTCCACCCCATCAAATCAGTTCTTGACGAAATGTCGCAAATTCCAGTGCCACCGTTGAGGCAGGCTGTTCAATTATTTTTCGAAGATTCAGATCCTGAATTATTCCAACACTCGATTTTGTAATAATTATTCAAAAACATTCAAAAAACTGTAATGTAGGTAATTGAGCTTTATTTAGTATAATATGTTCTTATTGGTCTCATGAAATAATTCTTTTTTTTAGGTCAACCGCACAAGTACTGGCACTCATCATCTACATGTATGACAGGATTCCACACAGAATAATGGCAACCCTGCCAGACCATATTGTATCTGCTAAAACCAGTGATTTAGCCCGCTTCAATAGCAACACTGAAATGGTAATTGACACCAAGAACTATGCGTCAAGCTTATTAAATATATCGAATCAAATATTGGAATATTTCGATGAGTGTATGATAAAAATGAATAATAGTACAGAACCAGAGATAAAAGCTCAAATTGGACAACAAATTCGTTTTTTGTCTGTGGGGTTGCCAGAGTTTTTGAAGTTCCGAAACAAAGTTTTAGAAGAAAGTTCGATTGGAGTACAGACAATAAAAATGGAGACATTTTCAGAAGATATGTCGGTTGAGTCTTTAGATGTTTAAAATGGTTAAAGCCTGTGCTTAATTTAAGTGGTCATTGGTACTTAAAGTGCCAAAATACATAGTAAGAAATGTGATATTAATTACCTCTAAAAAAAAGAGTACAAATTCTAATGAACAATGCTAAAGAAGTTAGCGCTAAGTATCGAGTCTGAAACTGAAATAATATAATAATTGTTTGTTATCGACTTGAATAGCAATGATCTGCCCAGAATCGTGTCTCGTATATTAATCGTGAAAAAAAAGTGAAATTATTTTGGTTATTATTTAATTTAAAAGTTTGTTTTGTATTATAAATAAGACAAATTTTTAATATATAAGGGAAAAATAACTTACGTTGTATCAGAATAACTATAAAAACGCCACAATCATTGTATACAGGGATTGTGGTAGGTTCCAATAATATCACATAGATGGCAGTGTTAAAAACTCTTGTATCCGAAATTTAAAGTCATAATTTTTATGTCGCAGTAAACTAGTTAAATCAGAGTTACTTGAATCTCTAGACAGTTAATTAATTGTCGATATTCTATCAAGTTGCTAGCATTTTGATTTACATAAAGCAGCGTCGAAAACGTTTAACTATCTGTCTGACCGAAAGCCAGCGTGTTGATTAACAATGCAAACAATGCAACAAGCCTCCGCCATGATTATTTAATTTGTTATTGTTATATCGGCGTGATCTTGAAGAACTGAAAGCTTGGGTATTCCGTGTTTTGCTTTATTGTAAATGGTTAGGTTAGGTTAATCTTGTTGCCTAGGAACGGTTGGGAAACTCGTTAAACGTTTCGTTCACTCACTTGTCTGACGGAACTTTAGCGACTTGATTAAATATCGATTTTTAATTAACTGTCTAGAGATTTAATTAACTCTATGATAACTACTTTACTGCTACATTTATATTACACTTCCTAAGGAAATACGTCATATCACTAGATGAGACAGGCGTCGCCGCCGAAAGAGGATGATTTTCTTTTTGGCTCATGACAAAAAGTTTTTATATGTGCGCTACGATACTGGCCATTTATCATTGAATAAAAATGGAAATGGTACAGGTCCTAAAAAAGAAACTAATACTAATGCATGTTCTTTTTCTTCATTTTTTAAAAATTCATAGTGTACAGATGTCAGTTGCTGTGAAATCACAAACAATTCAATTTTCTTAAAGGTCTGTATTATATTTGTCTACAATTTTACAGTCAAATTTATTTCCCAATCAATTATTGTTTTACATTATAGATGGCGTTGTTAGCTAGTTTGCATGCATTGATCAAGATGATGGTTATAAAAATAAAAAAAAAACTATTGAAAATAAAATTATTTTAATTACACAAAGTGTTTTTACAATCTAAGCATATAAACATTACAATACTGGCTACGAGTCTTTATAAAAAAATATTGTCTATACTTAATTATAAAACTAATATCTAAAAAAACTATGTTTTGAGCATCTTGTAAATTTAGCAATAAATAATAAGACACAAATCCTTAACATAAAAATACCCGGATATCCATTAAGCACCATTCATCAGCTATATTTATTAATAATTAAATATTTACCCAAAACCATAATAATGATACACGTTGGAAAATTTACAACATTCTTAATGAACACGGCAATTCTTTTTAATAAACAAAACAATCTTCGATGAATATAAAAAGATGATTGAAGCGAGCGATATCAGCAGGCGAGCAATTTATTTTATGATTTGGTCGTATTTCGTATAGTTAGGAATAAAAGTTCGGACCAATACGACAAAATTTTAATTGTGAATTAAAGTCGTACGTTGCTGCGTTTTTACGCTCATAAATCATTTTCTCGTGTCCGACTCTGGGGTTAATGAATACCATTTAGACAACGAAGAAAATATATAAGGCGGACATCCAGGTGTCCTTATCGTGTATCGGCTATTAAAAAAGTCTGCAACATGAGCAAATCATATATAGATATTTTGCTCGCCAGTTCGCTAGGTTTGAGTTTTGGCAATTGTAAAAATTTTGCAAATTTGTGAAAATAATTTGAAGACTAACCACTCTACTTCTATATTGTCTTAAAGCAAGTTTCAATACTCTGTGGCAACCAATGAGAAACCATAATTGTTAGGAGTCTAAGGGTAGTTTAATCACCATAGCTATGAATTGGATATTAAAAAAAAGGAGACATAAATATTTATCTATACATAGAAAACGTTGCTCTTTCCCAACATGTAGCGAACGAATGTGCTCTTGTGTTGACAGAGAGAACTGGAGCACTTTGTGCGTCTCCCTGGAGCACTATTGTCAGGTACAAGGAAGCTATAATCTGCCGCCCGACTCATAAAACTGCGATATTTACAATATAAAAATATCATTGACTAAGTCAACATTATTAACTAATTATTTTTATGAAGCTAAGAATAAATTTGACCCTAATAACTATAAGAAAACGTCAAACGTTTACGAACAACCTAACTTTTACCTAATAATAGAAAATAAAATTGGACATGTTATTTACACATCTGAGTTTATTAAAATAAAATAGATATTTTGAAATATATTAAGTTGATATATTTTTTTGATGCGAACATGAAGCACGTGTCCAATTAGGCACTTAGATAAAAAAGAATATCTATGTATTCATAAATAACACTAAATGCTAAGGCGCCAAGCGGAAACAATATTATTACAAGCTTGTTTACTTTGTATTGCCATTTAAAACTAACTAGACTATTATTGCATTGCACAACCGGCCATTTCGTCGTCATCGCGTTTTACCTACATTATTATACTGCATAACAAGTTACGGATATTGCACATTATATTGCAAGTAATTCACACTAAATTAACATATATAAACTAATTCATTGCACAAACGATTGCACTTATTTTATATATTATATAATTCACTTATACTTATTAATTTTTAACTTTTAGTTTATTTCTAACACTTTTAATGGTGTTGTGTTCGGGTCTTGGCTGTAAGTTTCTAAAACTACCAAAGTACACAGAATGTGTTTCTACACTTTCAGCTCCCGATTCACTTCGTGCTTCATTACCAGTGTCATCACTGTCACTACAACTGGCTATTTTCGCTATCACTAATTTCCTTTGAAAATGTCTAGAGCTCGTGGAATCACTACTAAGATAGCCCGAGTCTTCGATACTCAACCCCTTCTTCCTTCTTACTTTTGGTTTTTCGAACTTCTGGTCTTTGACAAAAGTGTTTGTATTAATTCCGCTTCTTAATGAATTCCGTCTCGTTGAACTTATAGTGTATTCATTAGGTCTTGAGATGTGAGACGTGCTGCTTTGGTTCATATCATCATATTCCGATATGCTTTGTGATTGGAATGAGCTGTTCATAGGACTACAAGATGGTGCGTCAATTAAATCACGCGTACATACGTGTGATTCTTGGATGGAGGGATTTTGGTTTCTTGGACTAAGACTATCACATACAGTTTTTGACCGCGGATCGAGAATAATTCTACCACTTTCAACTCGTCTGGGAGGGCTTGATGGATTTTCATAAATAGGATTATCGATTGGAGGCAACGGAGGAAGAACATCTGGTCGAGCTAAATGCTTCTGCTTTATTGTGGGTGGTGTACATTGACGCTGTCTTTTGGAATGTCTTAGTTCTAAAGTTAATATTCGCCCTTCTTCTGACGTCCAACCCCCTGAATCTTCTAAACTTTTGTCCGAAGATTCCTCGTGGGTAGAAGAATTATTAAAGATATTAGGGAACATCATCGGCCGAACTTGACCGTTCTTTATGTCATAGCCACATCTCAGACTATTGAATTTGGAAGTGTGCTCTGTTTTACCATTATGCAGAAATGTTCCACTACTTCGCAGTTGAATTCGTTGGCAATTTTTCTTGCCTTGGTTGTCAAGACTTCTCAAAAGATCCTGGCGACTGAAGTGCATATTTTCAAAAATTTCCTTATGCTTTTGTTGTTTACGGTCTAAAGTATCTGGTTCAAAATCATCAGATTCGTGAATTTTAATGTAATTTTCTGGCGAATCTTTTACCTCAATTGTTAAACACCCCGCCTTTTCGTCAAGGTCTGGGATTGTTACTAGTTTTCTGCTACCTAGTGAACATTCAGAACCACTTGGCGAAGTAGGTGCACTACCAAAGTTGTAACTGTTATTAACATATACTTCACTAACTAAGCTATATGAAGGCACCTTTATCTCAATATCGTCTTTATTTTCAATTTGAGGAGGACTTTTAGCACGGACAGTTTCGTAGTGGTTTTGGTTAATACATAAATCAACTTCTGGGGAAGGGGTATTGCTATCACTACTAGAGTTTCTTTTATATACCGCATTTCGCATTGTAAGTTCTTCTTCTAAAGGTAACGCAGTGCTTAAACTAGGACTTGCTTGAGATGATGGGATATCATGAAATTCAATCGGTGTAGATGATGTTGTAACGTCTTTCTTATTAGAATTGCGTTCTAAACTATCTGTTTCGTAGTCATTTATTATAGGACTCTCTGAGGTATTAAAGTAAGTATTATCTATAATATGTTTAGGTGAATTTAATGTAAATCGTTCTTCGTCACCACTATTATGATTGTATGACTTTGAGAATTGATCCAAAGCGATAGCGTCATTGACCATATCTGGTAGAGAATTGTTATTCGTCATTCTTCTGATTCGTCTATCAGAATCGTTGCTTCTTGAAGTAATTGACCACAATTCAGTTAACTTACTCTTTTGATTTATATTATCCGATGCATCATTCACTTGTGGTATAATCGTGTTACAATTACTCGACGTAGGCTCGGATCTTACCGATGGCGACGTAGACTTTTTCGATATGTTTGAAAACATAGAAAATCCATCTGAAAAACTATACTGTTTCTTTACCTTATTTCGGTTTCCTATCCCAGGTAGACATTGTAAAGATCTTGGCATACGTATTTGATCGTCTGTTTCAGAGTCTTCGACTAGTTCGTCATTCTCACTCGGTATGTTTTCTAGCCATTCTCGGATACTGCTTTGTTTATCGCCTTTTGTATTTAAGCAATTCGAACAATTTTGAACTTTGTTTTTTTTGATATTTTGTATATCATTATTAGTATTAGATTGACACCCAGGGCACCCTAAACAATCGGAGGATCGACGCCTGGCATTATCTCGTTTAAGACTTATTACACTTCCACTTCGTTGGCTACCAAGTCCATGATAAAGATCGATGCTGTTAGCATTAGAAGGATAAGTTTCTTCTTCTGGTATTTCATTTAAAATGGGGTGAAAACGTTTTGCCGCCATTTTTTGTTTAGCTATGGATATAACTTCGCGTATTTTAGAGAGAAATTCTATTGCTGCCGCTGGAGGATCCTGTAATTTTATAAGATGTTCAGTATGTAATCAATGCAATACTAACTTCCTAAGACACAAATTCCTAAGCTTTAAACTTCAAACAAAGCTGATCATGCTCACACTTTTTATTTGAAATGATTAATATTTACGGCTACTTAGACATGTAAAACATGCCAATAACATCTTAAAACTTACAGCCATGAAATGAGGTTCAAAATATGCCGGGTTGAAGTATAGTTTTCGTCGCGTTGTACCAACAGGACGCGCGATCTCTCTATCATCAATAGTTTCTACTATAGAAACGTGTTCGTCTGGGAGACGTTCGATTCCAGACTCGTCTCGGTGATTTATTTCCACGTTCTCAAACGGATTTGAGGATTCTTCATTGTGTAGATGAATGATTGCAGATGTCGTTCTTTTCTAAAAACATTAAAAGTTTAATTGATAATCCAAGTAGTGTGAATTATTTAAGATAAAATTACTCACATTGAATACATTATCGTCGCTCTTCAAACTACTATCAGGCATATCTTCAGAATCGGATAAATTGCTACAAGTGTCACTAGGGTAGGATTTATCAAAGGACCTTCCAACTGTAAGGAGCGGGTTCTTTTTAACGACACCCTCCTCTCCCATGGCATTGGAAATCTGAACTCGTTCATTGTTGATTCTGAGTATATCTCTTTCAGTTATTATGGTGCCGTCTCTTTTCCGCCCTATGGTTCTTCGCACACTGTTTTCTTCTGTAGATGCTTTACGTCGCTTCCTTATATGTAGGTACAGGAAAACTGAGGCTACGTAGATAAGTCCGAGAAGGAGGGAGCTTATCCCTATAGCTATATATTCGCTAGCACTTAAACCAGTGGACGGTGGTGTATCTGATGTATGAGCTGTTGGTGTGAATTGCACTTCAGTAATATCTGAAATTCATTTAAATATTTCAATTCAAGTTCGAGTATTACTAATTTGATTGTTTTCTTTATTTGTACTCTCTCAAATTTTCTAAGCAAAGTAATATTATTTTTAAATATATATAAATGAAGGCTGACAGCTGTTCCAAATTATAATACGTTAGCCTCTATAAAATATACTTACTCGTTGCATGTCTGGGTGGAGTCCCTTGAACTCTGAAGGCCACACAAGGAGTGAATACACCTCGAAGATCAAGCGGTGATGCAGGAGAGGTGGAGACATCTCGACACAACAGTCTCACGACCATCACTCGACCAGACATGCGCGTGCGCACATCTTCTTCACCACTCCACTATAATATTGAATAGTTAACAATATTTAAGAGTTATAGACTTTCATCTTGCTTACAATATAATCTTAATAGATGCTAATAGAAACAAGTATTGCTGAATTTAACCTGCAAAAACGTTCGACCCTCATCCCTGAAGAGGCTAAATGGTACATCAGCATCCAGAGTATTGCGGAGATCCAAAAAGCCTTTAGTTGTGAGAAACTGAGCACCCGATACAGCACATATTGGAGTTTTGACATCTGGAAATAAGGATATTAATATCTTTAAAGAGAGTAATTTTGTCGCATAGTTGTGTTAAGATAGCCACGTTATTTCAAGGTAGCTTGCTATTTTTATTTAACAAATACGTAACGATTTAAATTTCAAAATAATTGTTTTATTGAATCTTAAGCCTAACAATTCGGTTGTCAACTAAGCCAAATTTATTCGCCTTTTAATTTTGTGCTAGCAAAGTCATCGCTTTGCTTTTTTCATTATTAAAAATTATTAATATTCATTTGAGTTAATATTATTATATACACTGCATGAACTTACTTTGAAAAGTTATTTCCCGGGAAGGATGAATGATTTGGCCCTTCAGTGGCAAAAACACAAAAGGGATGCGTTGCATGGCATTTCCTGTGCCAAAAGTTGCAAGGGCACATTCTGTAAATAAAGTAATGTTATTTTTGTAAAAATATACGGAAACTGTTCAGTATTTTAAAACTATGATTAGTAATTACAAATATCTTAGATATCCTAATTATGTGAAGTTGACGATGACCACAGATTATATTATAAACTGACTTGATTGGATTATACCTTTCCCGTCAAACGTCGTTTACAGAAAACACCAAAAGGTTTATTTGGAGATAAAATATTCTGTTTTCCCTTACACGATATATGAACGTTCATTTTGGAATAAACACGTGACATGTTATGGCAATAATTTAGGCTTAGCCATAATACAATGTAAAATACAATAACGTTTTGACATTATTGCGAGTTCTGACATGATTATTATGGTCATTATTGTTGCAAAATTTCCGAACACCTGTCATAAAGTACATGAATTTCAATTCAATTGGAAATTTAAATATTTGATAAGTAGACCACATGGAAGCCTTGAATTTTACTCTGCATATACTTATAACTTGAATTATTAAAAGACCCTTTAATAAATTGGATACATATAAAAAATGGAGCATTGTGTTTATATTAATAATACTAAATCATTTATTTAACAAGATAGTGGTACAATTAGATCGTTCAACTACAAATATCCGCACAACCAGCCATATATAATTAGTCATGCAAATATCATGTCAATTTTTTCAAAATCTTATAATAGGAACATAAAATAATGTTAAAGTTAAGTTAGTTAAGGTCCAAATACTCGCCTACGCTATAAAGGCACCTTGCCTTTAAAAAAATAATCACCTTCCATGAAAGAATTACACAGCAGTGATCTATAACTGTTAGGAACGTGACTAAATAGTTTTATAGCCATGGCGTAATAATTTTTTGCATAAATCGTGGTGGTGGTGCATGCAGAGACCTACAGCCGTTGGTATACAATACGGTTAATTTCGTAACGACGAATTTTGCCACCATTTAATAATATTTCTTCAGGGTCAATTTTGAACGATCCTTCTTGTAAAGGGTTTTCAAGGTTTCATCGGCGTGGCTACAAATGTAAAGTGCCTTTGCAACATAAACCCTACTTTGTTTTTAACGCTTCACGATGTGATTTCCTCTTACGTGTGACGTTCTTCCAACGTTATCATTACTTTAAGCTTTTGAATAAAATTAATAATATATTAATATAATAAAACTAATTAATTTATTTTTCCAGATCTATTATAAAATTCATACAACATTTCCAGTTTCTTCCAAGAGCCGAGAGATGAGAGACAAGAATACCATTGCTGTAATACTAAAAAAAACCTCGAGATATATTAAACTATGTGTTAATTATTCAACTATGTTTTGTGTTTTCGTTTGCATTTCACCATGCCTCCTGCTGATAGAGGACAAATCTTTGTTTTTAATTTATTTTATTATTACTAATGAACTATTAATTACTTAAGATGTCATGAGGAACATGGTGTTATGGTTGCAGCTTACAAATACAAACATATTGTATAAAACAAAAAACTTGGCGATTAAAAAACTGCGGCGGAGAGTTTATATAGCCAGTTCTCTTCCGTTCTACGCCCTTGATTTAGAACTGGCAGTAAATGTAAAATTAAAAGCATATGTATATGCATTTCCTTTATTCTCTTGTGTTACCTTTATGAATAAATGAATTTGATTTGATTAAGTTATATATAAATGTACATTACCAAACCAAATATGTACATTCAAATCGCGTTCATATTTTAAGTATTTTATGCATATCATAGTGAATATTTGCATACATTTGATACATTTTGAAGTGCGAAGGAACTTTCACAAACTTAGACTTGTAACGGTCTTAAATGAGCTTGCATTTTTTATCTAAGAAATGTAATGCGGTCAAGTGACAACTGTTTAATTGGTCAACTTCTTAGCTTTAATTCAAAAACTTAAATGAGAAATTCTTTACTGATCAACGACAGATAACTGGCGGCTCGTAAATTGGTATGATGCACTATTAAGTACGTATACATACATGAATTTAGTTTCCTAAAATTGGGCCTTTAGGAACATTTCGCTAAGATTCAGAGTTGATTTTTGGTAACACGACGGTCGTATGTCTAAAGGAAGTAAAGTACCCTCTTGCCTTGCTGAGCACAGCTTCTTGCTGGCTAATTTAGGCCTTCCCTCCAAATCACCGCAAAACTGATCTTTGTTCAATATGACAACGCCGATGCTGGCTATGGTTTTAAGAATAGAGTCTTCGAAAAGAGGGTGGTTGTTTTTTTGGAGGAAAATAGTAATATGAACGTCTCCAAATACGCGCGCATCAGCTTATTAAGCTGTTAGTGTCTTTATGTATATAATAATAACTGTCTAGTAATTGTCACTGGTGATACTAAATTGCGATTTACCTGGTAGATCATCCACACATAGCTCTCTATCTTCTCTAAAAAGTGGCGCTCGTTGAGGACATGCGCACGCACAGCCGCCGGCAATGGATGCGTCGTACGAGTTCGTCGCACCAGCGCCATGCTCTGCACATTGTGCTGCGCCGCATTCATCGCCTATCAAGGATTTTTAAGATTTATTTTATGCCTGTATTATATATCTATATACAAGATATAATGAAAGTTATATGAATTGTTTTTAAATTTTCAAGCGAAGAGACATTTTCAACGAAATCCATAGCTAAGTACGAGTGTTATCGTTATATTATAACGAATATTTTGTTAAACCAAACGTCTTTGCAAAGGCATATGACAAGAAAAATTACCGTAACGATGATAGTGCTTGAAAATGATTAGCACCAGATCTGATTGAAAATATGTATGATTTATAAAAATGCGACCTAATTTTCTAGGCTTTTTGTTTTTTAATGTATGTTAAATGCCTTTATAGAAAAACTAACCTCCTATTTAAAACGTGTGGCTCTTTTTATCAAAGCGTTAACACAATTTGAATGAATGAGACGAAAGAGTGTAACTGATTTATATATTTCCTTTTTTATAGGACAAGGGCAAACGGGCAGGCTCACCTGATGTTATGAGACGCCACCGTCTATGGAAACTTAATGCCAAAGGGCTCCAAAGTGCGTGGCCGGCCTTTTAAGACTTGGTACGGTCAAAATATTGATACGGATATTAGCTTTAAGAGACGTTTCAAACACGAAAACGTAAACATTATATGACATAAATGTCTACAATTATTAATCCTACCGATAAGAGTAAAGACGTCGCCAGTCTCCCGTCTTGTGAGGTCACCGAGGCTGGCGGCGGCCGCGGCTGTGACGAGCAGCAGCAGCGCGGCCATGCTACCCCGCCTCGGGACTCCGCCACCCCGCCGCCCACATTGCTCTCACCTGTAAACCACAATATTATTTTTATTTATTGATTTTTAATTAGTTACATACATATAACATAAATTTTCATCAACATCATTTGATGATTTGATCATTTCCAGGTAACCCTAGTAAGTAAAGAAAACAGGAAATGCTAAGGGTAAAGGACATAGCTAAATTTAAAACAGTAAATTGCAGATTGAAAACACAAAATAAATTAAAAACTAAAAGCTAATCTTACGAGTCATGAATCTATTATCAGAGAATATTATTACCACCTTTACCCCATCGATCTCGAGCTTCGATCGAGCTTTTAAAAGTGTAAAGCTTTATTTTAATGAGGTGATTGCTTACATTTTTCTAACTGTGCAGTTACATACAGTGAACGTAATGAAAACAGCCAGCATTACTAAGACAACAATTATTATATTTCCACGTGTCTGACACAGAGGGCTGAGCACTTACTTATATATGTATAAAAGCTTTCCAAACCTCGGCACACTGATACATTGGTACAGGAAATATAAAATATAATGTTCAATGTGACAAACAGAACACACAAGAAGAGTTAAAAAAAAACTATTCTCAATCTGAACATCGGTGAGTTTTAGCCAAAACGCGTTGTCCGGAAAGGAGGGACAAATGGAATGATGCCTGGGGTATCTAATAATAATAATAATCATTTATTTGCCAAGATCAGTTTATCTAGGCCCCACACGAATCTTTAATTTTGTTAAAATAATGAGGCAATCAACCAGATTGTTAAGTAACTCAATTGCAAACGATACATTAGTTAATTTACATTAAAAGACAAATTGTCAAGGTCTGTAGTAACCTGGGTAGCTGTGCAACTGTTTTCTAGGTTTTCAAACCTCATTCTAGTATATATTATCTTTATTTTTAATCATAACTTCGATATTTATTTATGTATTATCACTTCGTTACACTACAATATAAAAAAAATATAAGAAAAAGAACTTAATTAAATCAAAAGGAGAGCAACTGGCGGCCTTGTCGCTTTCGAGCGATCTCCTCCAGGCAACCACTGTGAGTAAAGAAAAAAGAAAGAAAAAATGTATTAAATTACATACGATAGGCAAGTAGTGCAAAAATACATTTAATAACACAAAGAGTTATTTATTAAGACAAAACTAAACAGGAACAAAAACAAACAAACTAAAAAGATGATACATTAAAATAGAAAGTAAAAAGACACATAAATCACGATAATTAAAGATAAGTCTCACGTCAAGTCGATATTTAATTTAATTTAAAATTGTTTTTATATTCTAGAAACTATCTTTTTTTCGTGAAGAAATGCATAAAGGCTGCCGTATGCCACATTTTCCGCAAACATGTCTTGCATTCGACAGAGTCGCACATTGTTGACTCGGCGTAAACGAGTCTTTTGTGTGTGTTTTTTTTATTATTTAAGTCTAAATAATTTTCGATACACCACTCCATGACTCAATTCTCACTATCCAAAATAATTTCAAAAAAATATATACTACAAACTGTTTTGCCACATGACGCACCATGCCGCACGCAATTGCGCACATTGTGACAAGAACCATTGTATAGCAATTTTTAACATTGTAGCATGCGGTCTTCTGGCATGCTGCAATGCCGCGCAGTGTTGCTCCGGTGTAATGTCTCTGGGTGGAGGGTTATATGGGACTCACTGCTACTGCTACAGGACCCGGTAAAAGCCTTGTCCCGACCCCCCACGTCTAGAGACATCAACAATCTAATACCAACTTCTAATTATTTCGTAAATTAATAAATTTGGACTAGTTCCGCTTGTTGATGACGTTCCTTTATATGGTTATAATATTTTAAATTTGCCGAACCAATGCTATATTTGTCGATGATTAACAAATCCATAACAGGTTTTGCTTTTCTATCACAGTTTTCTGAAAGTGGACGGTTTTATGTACTTATCCGTTAAAATATGCGTAATGGCACCTATTAGAAGTGTTTTACAACACATGACTCTGCAAACTGTGCATAAATTGTAGCTTAGACGAGATTAAAGACGTTTATATTATAAGCAATATTTAAATCGAATTATTAACTGTATGTTAGGCATGTTGTAAACCGTCATCGTGGTTTGGGTGCCTTCACCTCCTTTCAATCCTTGAATCAATTGTTTCGATAATTGGACTAATTGGCACCTGTATTATTTTTGTAACACTTCATATAGGTTTTGTGGATCTTAGAAGTTCCATTATACCAAAATATGTTTTATATTATGTGGGATATAATTTGCAAATATTTCGCTAACAATTAGCGTTGGCCAAAACACACCGGTATTCAGACTGAGCATTGATAAACGAGGTAGGCCTGAATATCCATAGTTACTTTCACACTTTGACTTCGATTTTCCTATAGTTTTTATATTTTAATAATTTTGTTTGCCTGGAAGCGCTTCCACATTAAATATTGTGTTTTGTTTTTCTTATACCAATGCATCAGTGTACCGAGCGGCGTTATAAATCAACAAATAAACATTTAAAAACGTTTTCTATTGTGTATACTCACGTTTAACGCGAGTACTTTAAATTTAAATAAAAGCAGTAAAACTATTTACAGACTATAATTGTAAAGTAATAGCTGTACGTTTATAAACAAAATTGACGTGCAAAGATCTGCTTTTACTACAAGAAAAATATTCTTACATATCGAAGCGTGTCATGGGGTTTACAGTACTCGATATTTCCACGTATTTAAGTCGGTTTTATATGAGCTTAATTACTTGCTTAATTTCCACAAATTAAATGTGGAAATAATTTTATATGGTCATTTCGCTAATTGATTAAATTTTATGTTTATTAATAAAACTGTCTAAAAATGCATAAAATTGCTTTTAGAAGCAGAGATCGTATAATGTTTTTATTTCAATACATAAATGTGTTTTCATAAGTTTTAGATTGCTTTTAAATGAGAATTATTTGATCTTTGATAAATGAGCTTCGAGATTCAGTCAGGATTTAACGTTAACTGCGATTGTCATATGTTCAACTACAATAGTTTTTTGACGTATGGGTGTTATAACTAAGACTTAAGGCGTTACGTGTTTCAATTGTTTCAATTATTTGTTTTATAGAACCGTACGCAAAAGTCTTATATTACCTGTGACACGGTCGTATTTTGGGTATATCATGCCGTTGTCCTCATGATGTTTGAACAACTATTCACGATAAAGAGATTACCTTTTTGAAATTTAATCACTAAAAACTTTTGTATAACGAAGTCTATTTACAGAATCGCAGGAGCAGTTATTAAAATGACGAGGGGAGTGTGAGCGTTAGTCCAAATGGTGCAATGGACCACTAACACCAAACCCAACGAACCTTGCTGCTCGCTATGGACAAGAGGCAAGGTAATCGTTTCTCTTAAACTGTGCTCTCTGTATTTGCCGGACTAGGCAAGGTCAGCGCGGAGTACGGGCGATATGATGCGCCGTCTCGTGGTCCTTTTGGGAAGAGCGCCACGTTAGTATCTTAAATGTTATTCTTATCCCAATCGAATCATCAGATGAAATTAATGGCGATCAGCACATTACGAACAGTTCAGTGAACAGCTTTATAAGCTAACTCTAGTGTAATATAAATCCCAATAAAGTTAGTATAATAGCGGAGAAATCGCACGACATCGCAAAAATTCAATGGCATTGTCCTAAGTTCGATTTCACTCTGTTCACATTATTACCTGTGTACGATAACCTTTGTGAACTGATGAGAAAATTGCAACTTTTTATAAACATTGAACAATGTCTCTACCTAGTTATTAAAACAACTTAGAAACTGTGCTTAGTTTTATTTACGTTCTGAAATAACGCGTCACATTTATACGCGTCTAAATATCATTATTCAAAAGTTAATGAATCAATATTTGCTGACAGAACAGGATTTCGTATTACATGTTGTTTACCTTATGATAAATCACTTTTAACTAAATAAATATGCCAACTAACTTAGAGTTAAACAAGTAAAAAGCTTAAAGATACGTAAAATTGTGCCTTTTGTCAGTAAGTGCTCATGGGTGGCGTTATAGCTAAACACGTGATTCGTAAGATATTTTATAGAACAGGGACCAAACGGGCAGGTCAATTATCTGATGTTAAGTGATACCACCGCCCAGGGACACAACCAGAAGCCGGGCAAGTCGTCAGCCTTTTAAGAATTCGTAGGCCTTTTTCTTTGAATACCATTAGCTATTATTGAAAACAGTAATGGGATTACGCTATCCGTGTCTCTGAATTCGCAGTCTTCATTTAAGATCAAATAGTCAACAGTAAAGCTAGATTCGCAATGGCTATTGTGAATTACGGAGAACCTGTGCAGCTGCGACTCCAACAGTCGAACTCTGAGTTTCTCATTAATAGTAACTTAAATCCGTCCGTAAAAGTACTATACGTAAAAGCACACATAATTTAAACCATCTTATAACAACGTTTTCATAAAAACAAATACCCATTCGTGAGGCTACTAGAAATAAAACATTCAAGTTTTAAGTCAAGTCTGTTTCGTCAATATGTAAATGCATTAAGCCAAAAAAGTACGGGCACGCTTTCATATTGACACTTACGATCTTTCCCCGTTCGACAGGCTCTTCGAAGTGTTTACTCCGGGCAAACAATAATGAACAATATTTGACAGTGTTTCTTGATGTAAGTTGATGACTGTTGGCGGTCCCGACCTCCCACTTATCAATCAATGATAGACATCGTTAATCTTTAACATTAGTGTTAAGACAAATGTTTGAGGTGAGGTAGACAAATGATGATTTATAGAAATCTAGTTACCGTACCGTTAAGTTCGTAGCAGACACGTTAAGGCACACTGCGTAAATTGGTAAATGCACAGATTAAAATAATAAATAAATCAATGGCGCTACAACCTCTTTAGATCTGGGCCTCAGATTACTGAATCTGTTGCTAGTATATTTGCCAATCTAATGCAAGTAGGTGACCAGCCTCTCCTTGCCTTCCAGATGGCCTTCTGCCTGACACGTCGAGAGCAAACGGGCCAGAGGCTCCCCCGATGATATGTATATGAAGTGGATGTTTTGGCCCACCAAAAGAGAACTCTAGCGATGAATGTTCTTCGAGGATGTCATGGCCGATAATAATGTCAGCACAAAGATTTTTCACGATAAAAAGATTCACATTATCATATTTATGATTTCCGATTTTCAGGGTTTGCAAAGTTTGGCCTTCCACTTGTGAAGTATGATTAAGAGAGGCCATAGAAATTGTCTGATTGCAGGATTTTCTTTTTAACCCGCATAGTCTTGCAAAGCTGTCATTTATAAAACTGATGGAGCTGCCGGTGTCGAGAAGTGCTTCTGCTCTTATTCCTCGAATATAAGCAGGTACAGTAGCTTTACGTAGTGAAGAAGGTAACGCTGCTGTGATACAAGCGGAAAGATCTTCAGTACCTACCACAGAGTTTGTAGCTTTGGAAGAGCTTCTGCACACAGTGGCAAAGTGTCCCTTCTTGTTGCAGAGCTGACAAGTCTTTTCAAATGCAGGGCAGTTCTTGCGAGGATGTATTTGTCCCCCACAAAAGAAACATTTTCGTCGTCGAGGATTATTAACAGAAGAGCAGGGCTCGTCGTGCACAGTTTGTAATGTTGGTGCTTTTGGAGCAACAGCATTTAAAGATACAGTATTGAAGCTTTGAGAGTTGATTTCTGCAGTTTCTAGAGAGAGTGCTTGGTTGTAAGCTTGATCAAGTGTTAGAGTTAAGTTTTCTAAAAGCCTTTGTCTGATTTTATGCGATGATATACCGGATATGAATGCATCACGCACGCTATCGTTTTTATTTGTTTCTGCTTTAACAGCCGCAAAGTCACAATCTTTAGAAAGCAGTTTTAAAGCTTGTAAATACGTGTCAATACCTTCTTCTGGTCGTTGTTTCCTTGTTGCTAACATGTGCCTTGCAAATATTAGATTTTTCGGTTTTACATAAAGTTTTTGCAGTATTGTGATCGCTTCTTCGTAGTTCGTGGCTTCGCTTATATATGTATAAATATTTGGTGATATATGATTTACCAAAAGCTGAAACTTTATGCTGTCCCATTCTGACGGAGGAACCGACTGTGCATCTGTTTCTGAAGCGGTCGGTTTCTGCACGGAAATGAAGCTTTCGAAAGTCTTACGCCAGTGTATCCAAGCTCTCGTACTAGAGCTATCTGACGGGTCGATATCAAATCTTTCAGGGCGAAGATATTTATCCATGTTGCGTTATTAGCTTATTAAATTGAAATAAGAGAAAACCTTTCATGAATATAAGGTTTCTGATCTCTTCTGTAATAAATTCACTATATGATGATAAGTGATACCGCCCTTTAACACTTAAAAGTCAAAGTCAAAATAACTTTATTCATATAGGTAAAAAAATAAACATAGCGTTAAAAACGATGTTAAATTGATTCTAAATTTACTATAAGTTCGTAAGTCAGGGCGTAGAGCGGGCAAGAAGAACTGGCAAGAAACTCTCCGCCACCCTTTTAATCGCTAAGTTTTGAGTTATACAAATTGTTTGAAATGGAGCAAATCAATTCCGAGGATTAGGATCATTTAAATAATCGTCAAATTTTTAAAAAGCTTTATTGATTGATTTACGTTTAACCAGAGCTTTGAATTTATTCAGTGATAAATATCTAATTTCTCTTGGGAGTTTCTTGTAAGAACGAAAACAATTTCCATATAAGAAGTGGTTTATCTTCTGCAGCCTGGTTGGCTTAAATTAGTTCAGTTTATAATACTCGAAAATCTTCTAATACTGGTGAAAGTCACGATTTGTTTTAAAATCTTTTATATTGTTTTGATCATATAACAAGGCTTCAAGGATATATTGACTACATAGTGTCATAATATGTGTTCTTAACAGTAAACTATCGGATTTTTTTCCAGAAGGGTCGCAAGTGCGTTGCTGGCCTTTTAAAAATTGTTTTTTTTATGTAATAGGAGGCAAACAGGCACGAAGCTCACCTGATGTTAAGTAATACCGCCGCCCATGGGCATTCAAATTGCCAGAAGACTTGCAAGTGCGTTGCCGGCCTTTCAAGAATTGGTACGCTCTTTTCTGAAAGGACCTTAAGTCGAATTATTTCAGTTGGCAGCTGGTTCCACATAGTGGCTTAAGAAACTATTAATATTAACATAAAGAACGCTCTTGTGTAAAAGATAGCTGCATTAAAACAAATGTTGAAGTACGCAAAGTACAACTTCTAAAATATATATACAAGATTAGCCTCAATCGCTGTGGTGGTCGTTTGAATGATGTAACTCATACAGTACGTAAATATTGTATACATAGAAACAATGGCACACGAGTTTTATTTGAAGTAGGCTTTCAGTGTTAGGCTGAGAAATGGTAATTTGTGGCGGAAATACATTTAGGACTTAAATATTCTATTCATTGGCAGAGTCAAATTGTTAATTTCGAAACTGTTTTGATTTATTGCAATGGTTTGAAAATAAATTAAGGAACAATATGTGTATATTGAGGCGGTGTTTATTTACGAAGGGAAAGGCTTAAAAGAGGTTTTGTTTTCCGTTGATCGTAAATATCTATTTATCTTTCTTATTTTAGTTTTGATTTATGAAAAACTCAATTAAGATTAAACGTTATCTTTTTTAAACATATTATTAACAAAAATTATGTTTTAAATTAAAATAATATTTAGTGAAAAGGTGACTGACCATAATATCTTTTTATTAATTAATATTTAGTAATTTCTAATTATCATTTATAGGTTAAGAAAATTTATATACTGTTTATTTGTGTGTTAAATAAATATGTTTCTTTTTATATTCGACGACTTGTCTCGACAAATAATGATTTTTTAAATGTATTTATCTGAAAACAGTAGTAGTAGTAGGAGCAGTGTTGGCCTAGTGCCTACAGCATGCGACTCTCATCTCTGAGATCGTAAGTTCGATCCCCAGCTGTGCTCTAATGGATTTTCTATCTATGTGCGCTTTTAACATTAGCTCAAACGTTGAAGGAAAACATCGTGAGGAAACCGGCATGCTTTAGACCCAGAAGTCGACGGCGTATGTCAGGCACAGAAGGCTGATCACCTACTTGCCTATTCAATTCACAAACGATCTTTCATATACAGAAATCTGTGGCCCATACCTAAAAAAGTGTAGTTGTAGCGCCATTGATTTATTATTTTTTATCTGAAAACATGTCTAAGCTCCAGGGAAACGCCTACATCTTTTCTGCAGCATATATGGAATTTTATGGTATAATACCTTATTGCGATCTATTTCCAAAGAACAACATTTACCCTATAATAGGCAGCATAATGTAACATTATTGTATCGTGAGTGAGAATAAGTATAGATATTAAGGCCGAGCAGGAATACTTGCCTCGAGCTCCAGGAGCTGACCAAACTGGTTAATTGGACTCGGCTAATGTCCCATACTCATGAAGAATGATTAGTAGGTTAAGGTTTTCCAGTTCAGAAATGGTTCCGGTCGCCGCAGGTTCTATAATTAGTTAGGAGCCGTTACGTAATACTTGTATATTTATTATTTTCCATGTGCTGTATTTACAGCTACTGTTCATTTTTATAATATGAGTCTTTTGCGTTCAACTATGTAGTTAGATGAACTGGTTTAACATTCTGTAGTGTTAATAAGCGGCGTTATATGTAAAACGCTAACTTCCTTGAGGGAAAATTGTTCTGAATATTCCCTAGTGAGTGGAGCTTTTTTGAGGAGCCTTATATGATATTTTTTCTTTAATTTACGATCTTATTTATACGCAATTAAATCTCTGGGTTGACTGGGTTCACTTTTGTCTCTAAGTGTGTAGAAAATTGATAGTGAAAGTCCCTTTTCAGAAGGATTATTGCTAAAAAGGTTTACAACGAATATGCTGCGTATCTTTAATTTAAATGTATCAAGTAAAGGAAGACTCTCCAGCAGCGAGCATCCGAGGTCATTCTTGTGGTTAAGTATCCAGAATCCAACGTTTAGAAGACACGGAGTAAATAGGATAAGATATGCCCATCTTCTACCTCCTATATAGTACATTCTGTAGTTGGAGGTCTGGAGTTTTGAGCATATCATGTACCGTTAAGCCTCACCAACGCAGCCTTGTAGGATCTACTAGTGGTCTGTCTGGTGGTATTGCTCACCCAGTCTCTAAATAGCTGAGATTCTGTCGGAGGCTGGATGCTCAAATACATTTCCACCTCAGATATGTGGTAACGAGTTTTGCGAAGTTGACGGAAGTAGCTCCTGTCTCTTGAATCGTAGTAACGCGTACGGAAAGGTGTAATCAGAATAAGCGAAACAAACCGACAAAAGTAAACCGTATTTAAAACGAGATTAAGTAAATCATTTCACCTATAATGTCATCAAACATCACTATAAACCCATTTCAAAATTACGACCGTACGATTTTATTACTTGTAAATTAAAGGTTACTGTACAATAACTACATCGTAAACGAATCGTTCACTTGGAATATAATGTCATCTATCTTAAAGCGGAAATATTAAAATTTTATAATTCGAAGTTCCGTAAATTCAATATTCATGATCATCCTGCAAACCATATATATTATATAAATTCACCTTGCCTACTACTGATAGAGGACAAATCTTTGTTTTTTTTGTTATTAATGAACTATTCAGTACGATGTCATGTGGAACATGGTGTTATGGTTGCAGCTTCTTACAAACATTTTGTAAAACAAAACCCTGGGGATTAGTGAGTTCTTCTCGTCCGTTCTACGCCCTTGATTTGAGAACTGGCAGTAAAATTAGAAGCATTTAATATGTCTTCATTGACGTTACTTAAATGAATGAATGATTTTGAAAACCATTGTTTGGGGCCATTCAATTATTACGTAAACACTGGTCTTCTTATTTGGTGCGTCAACAGTAATAATTTACTTTTTTACGCATATAACCCACACGTTGTCGTTATACCCGGACTTTAATACACTGTTAAACAGAAAAGCAGTTGCTACTCAGATCTCTCTCTACGTTACGCCAAAAAACAGTTTTAGCGCATTTGAAAAAAACTGGGTTTATAAAAAAGCTCGATATATGGGTACCTCAAGAGCTCACTGAAAGAAACCTAATGAACCGTGTGGTCATTTGTAATTCTTTATTACCGCAAATAAACCGAACAATTTTTGAAGAAGCTGATAACTGGTGATAAAAAGTGGATCACGTACGACAAGAACGTGTGAAAAAGGTCGTGGTCAAAGGTCGGTCAGGCTTCACAGACTGTGGCGTAACCCGGGTTAAGTCGCAACAAGGTGATAATGTGTGTGTGTGGTGGGATTGGAAGGGCATTATTCATTATGAGCTGTTACCACCAGGCAGGACCATCGATTCTACCCCAAAATTTCTAAAGCAATGGGATTATGTCCCTACCTACCAGATGGCAAAAAGTTATTAACAAAATAGTACCTACATACTTTAGTTTCAATAAACTATATTAAAATATGTTGTGAATTTTCTTAAATAATGCGAAGAAACTTTTTTCCCAACCTATTACTTAACTAACATAAGCCAAAGGTCTCTCATTCCCTGACCATCTGTGTGATTGTATACAAAAGCTAAGAGTATATATTTCACGGCCTACTGCAGTCACAATATCTGTAAGGTATTTATAGGACATTATTGCAAGTGATTCTTCAACAGAAGCAATATCTGAACTCATTTCATACATCGCTATAACTTTCTGAATTTCGTACTAACGTATTCTTATAATTTAAATAACTTAGTTATAATGTTAAGTTAAATCACCGCTACAACGAAGGTCGTAATAAAATAATATGCACTATACTTAAAACCCTCGCTAACTGTCCCAGGAGCCCGAGTACTATTTGCCCATGTATTTACTAACCTAACTGTCTTAAACAAACTTTGCCACTTGAGTAGATCATTAGTTCTGCTTGGGGAAACACATGAGACGGTATATCAGATTTTGTATGACATAAGTTCAAATTGTTTGATCTGGAACCTACCGCAAGGTAAAGGTATACGAATGAAAATAAATTTGTGGACAATTCATTTGACGGCAAGCGGCGGGATGGGATATCATTGCTCCCTTGGAGGATGGGACAGGCTTTGGTATGGGAAGCTACACTTCCCTCGGATAAGCAAAAAAGCTGGGGCAGCCTCAGAGCAGGCGGACAATAATAGTAGTCTTTCCTCCAAATTCGATTTTGTTCCCTTTGCAGTAGAAACTCTTGGACCGTGGAGTTCAAGTGCACAGGCGCTAATTGAAGATTTTAGTTAAGATTAAGACCCCAGAGCTAGTAGTTTCCTCGCTCAACGAATAAGCATCGTAGCGAGGAAAATGCTGCCAGCATTAAAGTTCCACTGCCACGAAGACCAAAACTTTATAAATTTGTTTTAATTTTCTAGTTATTAATTTTTAATTATTATTTGCGAACTGCGAAACGAGAATATAAAGTTCTCAGCAAATACGTTGACAAGATAATTATGTAAAGATAAAACAAGTTGAGTTATGGCCAGGTAGTGTTTTCACGTCGATCGATTGCTAATATGTTCTAGCGACCCGCCTAGCTTTGCACGAGCGACCGTGACCTGTAAACATTGAAACATGACCCAAACTATCCTCATGAATATTTCTAGATATTACTGTAAACTGAAATCAATTGCGTGTTTGAGTTTATCGCTATATAACAATTGGACAAATACTGTCGTTCACTTTTTAACAGTAATCCGATTTTCTATTAAGATAATTAAATAACGAACATGAACCTTACGGGAGCATAATTATGTTATTTAAAAAATAATGCTATGCAATATAAGTGTAATTTATGACTAATAAAAATAGAAAATAAAATAAATCAGTAGCGCTATAGCCTTTTCAGGTCTGGGCCACAGATTTCTGTATCTGTTTCATGATCATTTGTCTTATAGGCAAGTAGGTGATCAACACTCAGCAGTGCTTGACACACGCCGTCGACTGTTTGTGTCTAATATTTTTCTTCGCCGTTCGAACGAATGGTAAATGCGTAAATAAATAGAAAGGCCACGGGTGCACAGCCGGGGATCGAAACTTCGATCTCAGGGATGAGAGTTACACACTGAAGCCAGTAGGCCAACACTGCTCAAAATCAATTACAAATACATATTAATATAAAAATTCCAATGTGTCATAAAAATAAGGTAAAACATGTATTATATGAACGTACTTAATGATCAACATTTAATATGAAAAATTCAAGCCCAAATTAATGCTAAGGTCATAAAATTTATCGTTTCACGAATATTCGAAGAATATGCAATGTCACTATATCATGTATTTCTAATTTTAAAACTACTTTAAACAGTTTGACCTATGTATGGGATGTGTCTGCCATGTCCCTTTATTGTAACGAAACGTTTTTAGAGACGCGACTTTAAATTATTGGAAATCAAACCTTAAGAAAAGAACGTATGAATACTTGAAAGCCGGCAATGTGGCGTGTCCCCACGTGTTTTATTAAATGAAACACCTAATCCATACCTCTCTAGGTTATCCACATCACAGGGACTCGCTAGTGTGGGGACTAGTGATAGTCTTTTGTCACAAGCTATTTGTCATGAATAAAGTTTTTATTGTTATTATTAATTATATTGCCACCACGCTTTCCATAATGAGTGACCCTAGGACCAGTGCTATGAATATTGCAGAGAACCTCATCGAAATTGCAAACAAACACTTTGTCTTCGGGAAGAGAACTGGTATGCACTACCAGTTTTCATTCCGCACAGACTCTATTGTTATCGAAAGTTAAATACCGGTGCTGAGAATACATCACTTAAAAAAAATAAAAATAAAAAATCTATGGCGTTACAACCTATTTAGGTCTGGGCCTGAAATTTCTGTATCTGTTTCATGATCATTTGTTAATCGAATAGGCAAGTAGGTGATCAGCTTTCTGTGCCTGAGGCACGCCGTCAACTTTTTGGGTCTAAGGCAAGCCGGTTTCCTCACGATGTTTTCCTTCACCGTTCGAGCTAATGTTAAATGTTCACATAGAAAGAAAATCCATAAGTGCACAGCCGGGGATCGAACCTACGACCTCAGGGATGAGAGGCGCACGCTGAAGCCACTAGGCCAACACTGCTCGTCAATACAACGAATACAACACTTACAATACAATAAAAGAACTTCTATGTTCAAAACAGAATTATAAAAATAAAAACAGAGTATTTTATTCGAGTATTACATAACCAGGATTACATTAAGTCCATGTCACTATGTTTAACATTAATACACGAGCTACAACGGAGTGAAAGCCTTTTTTAAATTCTTCCACTTGTCTCTCATCCTTGCCACCATTTGCTCATCCTTTGCTGTTCTTTTCATTCCATTTTCCCAGGTTTCTGGTGGGCGTCCTCTAATTTTTTTCCAAGTCAGGGTCTTTTTGGCACATCTGTCATCACAAATGCGGGCAATGTGACCGGTCCAGACAGAATTACCGTTACAAATCTTTTGATAAGTATTAGCAAACATTTATTCGTCTTAGTTTGTTTAGATATAATTGCTAGTTTGTCGCTTTATAAAGCTTCTATTGAAATATAATTAGGAAATTATCGGTTAGACCAATGACGCCGCCAAATAATAGCACAAAAAGTATGTTCATGAAGTGTATAATTAACATTATTTGTTTTTAAATGTTTTATAAGTCAATCAATGATAAATGCTGGTGTAATTAGGCTTTAACAAATTGAAGATTATGTATGGGATTCAAGAATGTTATTATTTATTTTAATAGGACAGCTTTCAATCAAACAGCGTGTTCCAATGTGCAAGCAATGAGTAGACCACAAGCTCTTTAGGCTCAAACCGCAAAATGTTCGATCTTCGAAAAATAAAACGAAAGGCGTTAAAGTTTTGTTTCTTATCATTAGGTTAATTTTTTAAGTGGGACCATTAAAAGCTATATTCAAATAATCCAACGATTAGAAAACAAAACGCTCAGGGGAGTAGTCAATGATCCCTGGTATATTAATGTAGAAGACGTCACCGGAACAATGAAAAAGATAGAGCCTTCGTTTGTAAGCTCTGCTGGAGCTCTAACATCACTTCGATGTCGAAGCTATTCAACTTCTTGACACTACGGGCTTAGTGAGAAAATTAAGGTCTAGTGTTAGACAACATTAGTGCTAAATGTTGGTAAGTGCAAAAATAATATAACAGAATGTCACCTTAATCTAGACTGTAAGTAGTAGTAGTAGTAAACACTGTCATGATAAATATAATTTTTAGTAAATTAGGTTAGACTTAAATTACTTTTTGGTCTAAAGAGAGGCTAGATAGTTTTTTTTTAAAAGAGGGGCAAGTGGTCCGGACTCTCACCTGATGTTAAGTGACCAAGGACCCTCACATTGCCAGAAGGGTGCTTGCTGGCCTTTTAAGAGTTGGTAATCTCTGTTCTTGACGTCGACTTGGATCGTAAATTCTGCAGTGGGTTGCCGCATGTTATGTTGATATGCTAATTGTAATCAATTTATACCGGTGTTAGTTTTTTCATTTAACCCGTTAATTTCTTCGCGAGATACTTGGTACACACAATTATATCCAAATTAGCATTTGTGCTTAGAATTTTTTTCCTAACGATTAAATTACAATTGCAAGTACTGCAAAAAATCTCGCAAAGTAGAAGGTCACTGTCTGGCACGGTCTTATTATAAATAATAGATTTTGCTCATTAAAACATCTTTAGAATTAATATGATGCATGATTACGAAATTACATTTTGATTTCGAAGTACATATGATGTTTTCTATAAAAGGTTTAATTTTTTGTTGATTTTTTTAAACCAGGCATAGCCATTATTAAATACGTGGCAATATTGGGTAAGTACTTTGTTTGCCGAAACAGTATGAAAAATAGCTTTTCAATTGTTTTTTTTTATAGCTAGGATATTTTTTTATTAATCTTCACAAAAATAGCCAGCTCCGTTACCAAGTTAGTGCAAAAAATATTAATTCGTGCTATAAAAAGTTTTATTTAAAAAAACAAAGATTTTTTTTGTTCTTTTGTTTAAACCAAGCCATGCTCATTGCGTGGTGATGCCATTGAACTATATTTGCCGAAATAGTATTAAAAATAGCAATTGAAAGGTTTTCTAAACGTAGGTAATCTTAAAAAAGGCCAGTTCCGTTACCAAGGAAGTCGTTCAAAAAATATCAATTCGCGCTATAAAAAGTTTTATTTAAAAAAACAAAGTTTTTTTTTTCTTTTGATTAAACCAAGCATTTCTCATTACGTGGTCATGCCATTGTACTATATTTGTCGAAACAGTATCAAAAATTACTGTTGTTTTTTTTTGGTAGGTGAGGATATTATTTACTATTTACTATTCTTTATTAATCTTCACAATAAACCAGCTCAGTTATCAATTTAGACGTGCAAAAAATATCAATTCGCGCTATAAAGAGTTTCTTTGAAAAAAAAATACAAAGTTTTTTTTTGTTTTATTTTTAAACCATTGCTCATTATGTGGTAATGTTATTGTACTATGTTTGCCGAATCAGTATTTAAAATGACTATTGAATTTTTTTCGGTAGGTAAGGATATATTCTTTATAAATCTTCACAATAAACCAGCTCAGTTACCAAGTTAGACGTGCAAAAAATATCAATTCGCGCTGAGCAACAAAAAGAATTGATTTTCTATAGAGAATCATCTTCTGTGAAACGTCAAATTTGTTTTGATGATTGATAAACAGTAATTGGTGTATGACAAGACCTCAATTGCTGTATAGCTCCGTATTTAGTTTCGACCAATATTTGTTCATTACAAACGTGAGAGTAAATTATTTTCATTAGATTTTCAATACAAATAAAGCCGTGGGATAATAATGTTCTTCGGGTGATTCGGTTACGGGAAAATTCTACTGAGACATGTTTCACCACAGTACACTAGTATTTTCTTCAAAGAGGTTAAGGTCAGGCCAATTTAGGGTCCTTCAAAGAGGCGTACCAATTCTTAACAGGCCGGCAGCGCAAGCGCGAGTCCTCTGTGTGAGAGTGTCCATGTGGTACATGTGGCATCACTTATCTGGTGAAACTCCGACGCGTTTGCCTCCTGTTTTATAAAAAAACCCGTGTAACCATGATCACACTTCAGTTTAACTAAAGCAGGTGTCTTGTAATCCTCTGTCATATAACGTCTCTGTGTCTGCGTCGCTACCCTATAACTTCCAATAGCAATACCGATTCCAACCTTTTTGAGTCCAATTTCGATATACTTTTCTCAATATACGTTGTAATATATTGTTACTTATAAAACTTAACTTTGAAGTCTGACACTATCTGTATGAATAAGGAGAATCTTGTAATCGTTACTAAATTTTGAATCTGTACAATCGTTAAGTATCGTGTGAACTAAACATTTTATCGCGTCAGTAGTCACTTGTCAGTTTGAGGCAGTTTCCCAGGCGAGTTCGCGTACATACGTGACTCTGTCAGCCATTTCTCATTACGGCAATTTTATCATCATATCGAAAGTCATAAGATAATTTGGTAATTGTTTCTCACACTAATACATATATTACTGGAAACTTTAATTGTTGTCATGTAAGAACAATTCCATAAATGCCACTTCGAAATTAAAATTGAGAAATAATAATTTACTAATGTATAGTATCAATAATTTGCGACTCCCATACGTAAGTTTCGATTTCGTGCACCAATGAACTTTCTGTAAATGTACGCATTTAACATTCGTGTGGAAACTGGCTTGCCTAAGACACCAACAGTCGATGGCGTGTGTCAAGCACAGGAGGGTGATCACACGCCTATTAGATTGACAAATGATCATGAAATCTGAGGCCCAGACCTAAACATTTTCTTTTTTTATTAGAAGGAGTAATAGAACCTTTGGTCGAACATTTATGGTTTATGACCGACTACAAGTTTCGAAGATAATTCATAACAATTAATCAATTTCATTCGGGTTAATCATACCTCTCAGGAACGCAAATACGCAATATTTATTTATGTTTATTTTTCAAGTTTAAAAAATAAGGCTAATTGAAATAGATTTTTTTATATATCACGCTTTGAAATTTGTATGGATCGTTCTTTTCTTTATATGAATTGTATGAATGGGCAAAATCATATTTAAAACATGTGTATGCGCGTACGGTGAGCATGTAGAAATGATTGTGATATTTGTCAGAAGCTTGATCAACTTATATACAATAAAGGAGTGGGCCTTGCCACTTCAAAATATATTTTAGGCATTTACATGTTGATATATAATATATGTTATCTTAATAAACAGTTTATTAAAACCTAAACATAACAATCAAATATACGGTATTTACAATATTTTTAACCTACATAGTACCTAATAATTAAAATAATTAAAAATTAATCAAAAGAAAATTAAAGTAAATAAAAAAGTTAAGTCCTTGTGACAGTGTAACTTTAACGCTGGTAGCATTTCCTCACTGTATTACGATACTTATTCTTCATCAGTACTATCTACCAGGCGTCAACTTAAATCTTTAATTTTATATATGTTATTTTTTTTTAACATAGCAGATAGAAGTAATATTACGGCCTTGTTATAAATCGTCTACTTAATCTTCTTAATGTCCAATAGCATCTAGATGGGTCAGAGGGCTTCCATAGTGAGTCTCTATCACGTTCGGTCTTGAGCCTCGTATTTCACCTTGCTCTAAATCTTACCGACTATCTTTGACTTATCAGTAATTATACTACGACCAGTGTGGGACGGCTTCCGCTTTCCTTGCGGGTTCCAATCAAGCGCCTGCTTCTGAATATGATTGGAATCGTAATCGTCAATAATAGTTAAATAGAGAATGGTAACCTAGGTGACAAAACCTGCAATTTACTCCATGTCAGGCAGAACTGCATTCCACTTGATTAAAAAAGGGCCGTCTCTGTACAACAGTGTTGCCATTATACATTTCGTTTCGTTAATATCGATTAAACGATTAAATTTAAAATTTTGTTGATCGAAGTTTATTGTTGCGCATAAAATGAGTTTACATGTAAATGAAATTGCATCCGAACGTGTCGCCAAAGTCATAAACGTGAAGATTAAAAGTGTCGTGGAAGCTGATAATTTTAACCTAATGATTTCATGGTAAACGCAGACATGATACTTTAATTTTGAAGCACCGTGCTATCGTAATATTTCAGAGTCCGTTTCCTTATACCAGTGTTTCCATTTTGCCATTGCGCCATAGCCTATCTAAAATTCTTATGTACCAACCCCCCTATGTAAATTGTACAATAAAGAAATTTCAATGATAGACTTTAGGAAGAAATCACTAACGAAACAATAAGTAAATTTTCAAAACATCATGAGAAACTCTTTTCGGATTAAAAAAGAAATTTAGGAAAGATTTTTATATATTAATTTAGTGAGATCCTTGCACTTGATGCTTGCTGCACAGAGATTATATATTTATATATCTTTGTTCATTGTTGTAAATTTTATATGGGAGAAAATAAATAAATAAAATAATTGTTTTGGGTTCCAATTTGATTAGTTCTCCACGTTGTATTTTACCGAGGGTTCCAAGTCCCCCTGTGGGGCATGGGACCCACGATAGGGAACAATGATTAATTTTTTACCAAAATATACCTCCCCGTATCAATTATTTCCCAAGTTTGCCTTTGGTGAGGAAAATTAAGGTAAAATTTCAAGTCAAGAAAATTTGATTGATCTATATTAAAAAGGCCTGTCTTCATATAAAATAGGCAATGTCTTTAAGTAGGCAAGACAAACCTTAGACTGGTCGAGAATCCTCCTTCCAGTCTGTGTATGTTTTTCAATATGAATGTTAAATTTTATCTGACTGTGACAACCTTAAAGTACAGTGTGTACACAGGTCGCAATGTGTTAAAATCGATAAAAAATTGATATTATAGCTCCAACATAAATGTTGTCAGAAGCAATAAAATAAGTGACAGCTAATTTTGAGAGCGGTGTTTATTTTGCGTCGTTATTAGTTTGACATTTTATACTAGTTATTAAGCTTGACTTTACTCGCTAAGGTCCTGCCCGCAAGGCATGTGGCAGACACCTGGCGGCGTCTGTTTTGTTCATTACTTTAAGCATACCTCACAACCACAAACAACAATCGTGAAGCAAACCTTGATCAAGGTCAAGAAATCAAACATATTTTTTTTACTAAATACGCTACTCTTAATGACTAACTCTGAGTACGTATGTCTGTTAAATCGATATGTTAATTACACCTCGACATTTTGTCTCGTGTATAACGTGTGTGGTTGTTGATACTATATCTTGGCTACTACCGTCGACACGCTGACACCTTTGATTGGGAAAATATGGGCCAGCGAGAAGCTTCCGGAGGACTGGAATAGGGGCCTTCTTATTACTGTGCCCAAAAAAGGTGATCTAAGCCAATGCAGCAATTGGAGAGGTATCACCTTGCTCTCGGCCCCTTTCAAGGTTTTCTGCAGAATTATCTTGGACAGGTTGTCTGCAGCCGTCGAGACTCTCCTTCGCATAGAACAAGCTGGCTTCCGGCCTAACCGCTCGTGTACCGACCAAATTAACACTCTTCGTATCATTCTCGAACAGGCATCAGAATGGCAGAGAGAGATTTATCTTACCTTTGTTGACTTCGAAAAAGCTTTCAATACGTTGAGATGGAGCAGCATATGGTCGCGACTCTCTAACATTGGTGTCCCGCCAAAGATAATTAACCTAGTTAAGGCCAGCTATAGGAACTATTCTTGTAGAGTGATTCACGATGGTCTCGTCTCAGATGATATTCAAGTGCACGCAGGCGTCCGGCAAGGCTGCTTATTCTCGCCACTACTTTTCCTGGTTGTTCTCGACGGGATTATGGATCGCATACATCAGAACCAGCGTCGCGGAATAGAGTGGGGATTAACCAACATCTTAGAAGATTTGGATTATGTCGATGACCTCTGTCTGCTGAGTCACACGCACCGCGACATGCAATCTAAGTTGGACGACCTGGAACGCGAGGCAGGATTTGCGGGACTCAAAATCAACACCCGGAAAACGAAAGAAATGCGTGTTGGAGTTGAGAATCGCACCCCAATGCGGGTGGGTGCAGAGGACATAGAAAGCGTTCAACAATTTCTTTACCTCGGAAGCGTCGTGTCTGAAACTGGAGGTGCAGAAGAGGACATCACTTTGAGCATTGCCAAGGCCAGAGCAACCTTTGCACAACTTCGGCCTATATGGCAGTCACGGATGTTGACGCGTCGAATCAAGGTTAAAATATTCGGATCCAACGTCAAATCTGTGCTGCTCTATGGGTGTGAAACGTGGAAGGTCACCAAACACATCTCGCACCGACTCCAAGTCTTCGTTAACCGCTGTCTTCGCCGTATTCTGAACATCTACTGGCCTGAAAAGATCTCTAACGAGCAACTTTGTGAGCGCTGTCGAAAAACCCCGATCAGCCAGCAGATCAAGCGACGCAAATGGAATTGGATAGGCCATACACTCCGAAGGGAACTCAATCATATTCCCAAGCAGGCGCTTGATTGGAATCCGCAAGGAAAGCGGAAGCGTGGCCGTCCCAAACAAACCTGGCGCCGAACAGTTGCGGACGAGGCAAAGAGAGCCGGAAAGACTTGGAGCGAGGTGAAACACGAGGCTCAAGACCGAACGCGATGGAGAGTCACTGTGGACGCCCTCTGCCCCACCTAGGGGTTATAGGACATTAAGTCAAGTCAAGTAAGTCAAGAAGAGGGCTATTCGTGCAATCTATAATTTAAAATATAGGGAATCTCTGAGAGATAAATTCAAGGAAATTAATATACTTACCTTTCCCTCGCAATATATACATAGGCACAATGTTAATACTTGGAACAAACGCAGGCTGCAATTTCCCCATCTTCTTTAATAAAATCCCATAGGCTCTTTTATCTCTGCTTTTTAATAAATTTAAGAAATGTATTGAAGAAAAGCTATGTAAAGGCTTACTACAATGTTAACAATTGATAAAAAGGCCTGGGACTAGGCTAATTCTAATTAATTTGCGATATTTGATTTAAAATAAGTGTTGTTTGATGATTTGCTATTTTAAAGAGTACCGAGAATTTTTTACGCGGGTTTTTTCTCTCGGCCTACATCCTCTGTCTTCTTTGTCGATTAGTAGGGATGTCTACTTATTTAAATTTAATGACGTGGAACTAGTGTTACTTGTATCTTATGTTCCATAATAAACATATTTTATTTTTGATTTTAAGAAATGTCGGTACCAATTCTTAGTTCAAGGCCGGTTACGTACTTAAGAGCCTTTTTCTATGTGCACTCACATAGAAAAAGGCCATGGCCATGGACGGCGGTATCACTAAACAACAGATGGAGCCTTCTGCCCGTTTGCCTCCTGTAAATGTAATCATTAAAAAAATATAAACCCCATATAAGACCCTTTCTCGTCCATTTAAAACTTTAAAACATAAGTATGGATGAAACTATTGCTAGTGTAAATATCTAAAAAACAAAACGGTATTATAAAAGGATACGTCAAAAATATAACGGTAAAATATACGCTAAGTAAATACTCGTTAAAACCATCGTTAAATTCATATTTTAAATCGTTACATTTTATACTCTAGGTGTTAGTTATGTTCAAATAAATTATCTACAGCCGTGAATGACTACGCATTATTTATAGATATAATTTTTGTGTAAGAGAAAACTGTTTAACATTGTACAACAGTTATTCTTGATATGATTTATATTATCTCACTAAAAGCAAGTTCTTAGAACTTATTTTTTTATTTTTATAAGTATTTTTTATCCCTATTAATTATTGAAACTTGCCCGAACCACAAAATCAATCTAGTTGGAGATACTGTTAAATGGTAAAGGACATAGGTGATGAAAATGACAATGTTGAGAAGTACAAATCGATAGTACATGTTACGTCCTTCGAACGAGCATAATGGTGGCGCGGAAGCAGAGTAGATGAAAAATAATAAACGGCTCAGATATAAGTCGTATATCTGCTTTTTGCTATATAAATTACTTCCTCAAACTTATAAAGATATCCTATACATAAAAAAAAAAACTATACCATCGTCTAGATAAATGTCCCAAAAGCTAAAATACGAGTTAGCCGAAAGATATACGAATTACAATTATTTGTGATTACGATAAAATTTAGTTTTTTAACTGACTACAGCATAAATAAATGTCTACTGTCGTCATGCAACGTATTTAGTTCGTACAAGTTAAGTCTTTAAAAATTGTAATTGAAAAAAAAAATACATTTTTCCTTTGTTATTGAATTAACTAATAAGTTTGTTACGGAAGAGCTGGAAACCCTGACGCAGGTACCTTTTACTTCGCGTTTCCTAATCATTGTAATGTATAGTTAAAATAAATAAACACATTTTTATTAAAGTAATTGGAATTCCACGACACAAAATGTGCAACGTGCCGAAATTCTCGCGCTCAACAATACACGGTAATACACGTTGTATAATTGTAATCTTTGACATTTATTCCACTGACCGTACTCTGAATAATTTTAAAAAGTCATGTTTGTAAATGGGAACAGACAGGTTTTCGCCATCATAAGTGAGGTTTTGTCAAGCACAATGACCATCGTTAGAACCCGGGCCGTTAAGTGTTGGCTCGCTGTTTTTTGGATTTCTTTAAACAAGTTATGGTTACTCGGAAACACTATGATCTAGTTTATAACATGTTTCAGTTGTTAATCATAATAGGCCCATGACTTGAAAATACTTTTATTTCATTTATTTATTTTAAAAATGAAAAAATCAATGGCGCTACAACCTTTTTAGGTCCGGGCCTCAGATTCTGTATCTGTTTCATGATAATTTGTTAATGTAATAAGCAAGTAGATTATCAGCCTTCTGTGCCTGACGCACGCCGTCGACTTTTTGGGTCTAAGGCAAGCCGGTTTCATCACGATGTTTTCCTTCGCCGTTCGAGCTAATGTTGAATGCGCACATAGAAAGAAAATCCATTGGTGCACAGCCGGGGATCCTTAAGTGATTAATAACATGACCGCAACTCCTTTCTGTATTACTTACTATTACTACATATTCTGTTTCCGACTAACATCTCCTGTCTTTTGCATTATCCTTTATTATATTATAATTATCTTCTTTCATAATCAATAATAATATTCAGATGTTATATGTCTATATTTTGTTTTTAACTAGTTTATACCTTTGTTTTCTTTTGATGTCTTTGTTTATTTATTCTTGCGTTCCTAACCTTTTACTTAAACTGGCATAAAGTTAAAACTATTGCCATAATATTAAAAAAAACTAATTAATAATAATAAACAGTGTATAAGAGCCACATAATCCTTAGTCCAATTTAATTTTTCGGCTGTACCATGAGATGTGATGTGATAATGTGTGACGGGTCCAGCTAAGAACAAAAAACAGAAACCAATAAACTGAGTAGGAACCATACGCTTATATATATAAATGGTCTAACATACAAATTATTTACAAATAATACAATACTAGTATCGCTGTTCATTATCACTAAATACAACACTTGACAAAATTATTGGGCTTAAAGGACTGGCGGCCTTATCGTTTTCGTAAAATCTCTTCCAGGCAGCCACGGTGACTAATGAAAATTAATAAGATAAGCAAGAACAACTCTATGTCTTATGTAACTGCATAAATACATAAGACATGTGTATTTGTTTAGTTGTCGAATAGAACAGATTAAAGATCAGGACAATAAAAAAAGGTTTTATGGTAGGTTTTATTAAGTGAATTATCAAATAATCGAACTGCAGATTATCTGTCATAATAAAAAAATCATAATACTTTGTCTAGTCCAAAAATTGGATGGCGACGGCAAAAAAAAGGAGGCCTTCTACCGGACACGGGTTTTTAGGGTAATATAATTATACATATATTATCTTTTGTATTATGTATGTCAATAATGTGGATAAATAAAAAATATTATTATTATATCGGTTTGTGATACTGTCCCCACAGTATTGACTGTTAAACAGTTATATTATCGTTTACCAAACAAAATTCCAAAAATTCCGAACGACTTCTGTGAATCTAATGATTTGACCTCGGAAACAACTGCACTAATAATTTTACATTCATAAGATATTTATTTCCCATATATGTAATAACAAAATATTATCAATTCAAGGAAGTAGCGGAGTAAAACGGGAATCTATTTCCCATTCTATATCCAAATCGATCGTTTTATTGATAAATTCGCTTCGCTTTTGAATTTAGTTACGTGTCGTCATTAGTGATCTTCATGTAACGGGTGGACGCGCGTGATTTCGTATCGCACCGCGAATAATATTCTGTTAGGGCTCTGTTTAACTGCTTAATAGTTTTTTTTAACAGAGACAAACGTGCAGGATAATTTTTATTAACAAAGTAAATAAATAAAAAAGTGATTTAGCCCATGGACACTGTAGAGTAGTTTTTAGACCGACGTCGTTGGCCATTTATGATGAATGTGAAATCACAAATAATTAATTTAATTCTAATTTTGAGAATGAACAAAAAATCACAAAGATTTTATTGCATTATAAGGTTTTTTCCCTTCGTATAAATGAAGAGAGGAGAAGGACCTTCTGCAGCTGAAAGCGAAAAGCCAGCAATAGGCGCGAGGTGGTACAGGACAGAGAGAAGAGCCAGTGGAGTGAGTGAGTGTGACAATTATACTTCTACTAGCTAACAACGTTATCTCTTTTCACTAGTTATTATATTCTTACAAATGTCTAACTCGTAGCATGTTATAATTCTAAAGTCGAGACTGGCGATAAAATAAGAAATTACATAATTCTTAACGAATAATTTAGCCTGTATGCCGTAAGTTTTACAAAATGTTAAGCGGTATTCTTTATTTTATTCATGATCTTAAATATCACATGTTAAAAGCGGGGCAATCAAATACTTTTGCATACACATTATATACACATAATATGAAAATACATGTGCCATTTGCACGGAAGTTGCATGCAACTTCCTCACAATTAAGCAGCCTGCAATATCACAGCACATAACTCCCGAATGTGTATCGAAGAAATCACAAACACAAATCAAACAATTGAAAAATCTTAATTTCTACCACGAGACACGCTATAAAAATGTTCATATGAATATCCAGTAAATTTTACGACAAGAACGTTTGATATACCCTTAAGTTACGATTGAACACGCATTCTCTGACGTTACAGACCACATCGGAGGCCCATCTCGGTAGAATAATTAACACAATTTAATTGAAACAGTCCTTATTAATTAACACGCACCGCTTTGTTAGAGACAGCTTACGGAATAATTGTTGAAAGTTATAGGATAACCTCACACTTAAGCTGGCTCTGCGACATAATGAACGACTGAACGATTTCCGGAGTAGTAGTAGAGACACGGAGCTCACCATGCCTAAGATTAAGCAAATAAAGTTAAGAAAGGGGAGATTTGATACTCACCTGCTGCCTAGTTTCTCGGACTCCTAGATTAGTCTGATAGGCTACTAGATAGGCTATATATGTGCTATGTATTAAAAAAACATGTGTGTGTACTTATTTATGTACACGCATTAGATTTCTACATAATTAAAGACATTGATGTTTTTTATTTTAAAATGTGGCTATGCTAACTTCTGGCTGTCGGTTTTTTGTGACGGTGTGCGCGCGCATCGTAAATCTTTATTCTCTCCATTTTTCCCTAACGCGCCAAAAGAATTATAACCTCAAAAGTAGCGCGATATAAGAATCCCATGCCAGAAAACCGACGAACTTCTAGATATTTATGACGCTAATTTCAAATGGGTAAGTTCAACTAAATAATGATGTTTGGGGGTTGCCTGTGTCATCATTGATCCCATATTCAACTTAGAACAACTTTAGATAAAGACTTTACACAAAGTAGGAATAAATTTTGAAGTTAATGTTTTAAAACTTTACATGACACCTTATAGTAAGCTCATAGCTTCGTTATCATGATTAGAATTACACCATAATTTACATTACATACATGTTACAGCGATATCCAACCTACCTGGTTACGTTAAATTTTACGATAACGCATAAATCTTGCTACTGATAATGTAAACAAGGCATAACGATGAATAATTATCGAGCATTTAGTGTTACATATTTTTTCAAATAAATTATTAATTTTATTCAAAGCATAATTCGTTTCGTTTAGTGTATTCATCGGGAATCAACACAGCTATCATACTAATAACTAATACCATAACACTATAAGAGGCAGTGAGTGAAGCACCGAACTTAGATTAATAAATCTGAATAATTTAAAAAGGTATTTTTATTTTGTTTTTGTGTTATAAGGTCAAAGTTAAAATAACTTAATTCGTATAGGTAAACGTCAGAAAAGAAGTTAAATTAATTCTAAATTTACTATCAGTCCGCAAGTCAAGGGCGTAGAGCGGGCAAGAAGAACTGGCAAGAAACTTTTCGCCACTCTTTTTAATCTTTTCAATTACCATTTAAGTTATGGAACAATTAGCACATACATTGTACATACGTTAAAATAAAAATAAACATAACAAGTGTCGCAAATGACAATACAGCGATGAACCAGCTTTAACGGTAAGGCAAACAAAAGTTTTATTTTTAAAATCAAAAATTTAAAAGCAAAAATTAATTTTAGTTTTCTATTTATCAAAGTTTAATTTTTAATTTTTATATATAAATACTTATTAAATAAATCAATATTTAGGGCTATTGATCCACCCATAAAAAAGCTGTAAATAAAATGATTATTTGTACCTCTAACGGCAATTTCCCAATCACTAAAATGTAAGCATTCAATAATATCTATACAATGATTGCTATATGTAAGAAGTGTCATTACCACGGACCATATCATTAAGCTACTGCGTTCGGAAAGTAATAATATATCTTAATAGAAGACATAGTTGTGTCGGCCTGTATCATTCGATTAATTGTAATATGAATTTCTTGCTTGTTTATGCTAACGGATAACTATGAAATTCCGTTACATCTTCAACTGAAGTAATTATGTTCAAACATTTATTCTAGATTTCTAAGATAAGGGTTTATTTACACCAGAATCTTATTGTGTTATAATTGAGAGTCAGTATTTAGACCAGTAATTCCCATCCTTTTCTTCAGTTATACTTCTTTTGGCGCGTTAGGGAAAAATGTTGAGAGTAAATTTTTACGATACGCGCGCACACCGTTACAAAAAACCGACACCCTGAAGATAGCATAGTCCATTTCTTTAATTATGGAGATTTTTTTTCTGATATTTGAATAAAATTTATTTAACTAATTAGTTACAATAAAACTTTCAGTGTATTTAATACCTTCTTTATATTGTTAGTGTAGTTTTTTTCTTCAAACGTAGAATAAGGAGAAAGACAAAATTTTTAAAAATATTTTTTTCTTGTTACGCCAAAGAAGTATAACTTCTAACTTCTGTACATAAGTATACACGCGTTTTTTTTAAAATTCTTATGCCCAATATTCCACAAATATAATTTTTAATAATTGAATTATTCACTATAGAAAGAAGATAATTTTTTGGAAGAAATTACTACGAATAAATTAACGAAAAACACAATTCAAGTACCAAATAATTTAAATAAATTTTGAATAGACAATCCTCAATAATACAATACCCTGTGTGCCACTGGGAAACACTGACTTAGACCATAAGTTTTTACAATAATTATAAGTTAATTAACGTAACTGTTCTTATGATATTGATAATTTAAATTACATTTACACGCCTATTTTGATATGGCTGATTGTACGGTGATTATAACCATTCATGAATGTACCACTTTCTTTGCAAATAAACGATTAGTTATTATTATTAACACTATGTAGAACTAGTCCGAGATATTCCAGAACTGATTTTCTTACTTAACTTAAGATGAAACAACTCATTTGCCTCCCTCCCGAATCCCAATACTCCCGAATTCGGTGTTGACGGCATACGCTGAATTGCGCCACTTATTAACTACTAACTTATTTCGACCGCTAAGGATATATACTTCTCGACCTTAGCCATTAGGACCTTCAAGCCAGTCTGAGGTTAGACTCGCCTAGGTTCCTGGCACCAGACCTGTGACAGCTGCATCAGACCTTTACAAATCAGCGCGAATTGAACACTGTGAATGGCCCTTGCTTTGCCAAGGTCCATTCCACATCACTCTTGGCCGTTGGGGTCCATGATTTCAAAGCTGAGGTGACTTCGGGTGAGTGCTGGCATCGTTGGATATGCAGAGTAGCGAGTCCCAGATAACCCTCCACCACAAGGCAGTCGCGCCGCAAGAGGAACGCAACAGTACACAAAGTAATGTAAAGAAAATCTTAAAGCCCATCTTGTTGTGAAATTTAAAATTCCATTCATTAGCTTCACCTCCCAATTGTTACTTATCCTCCATAGTTATCAGAACGCGTGATCTGCTGTTAATAATTGCCATCGCCCGAAGAATACCGCTCAGGGCCTTCAATCCATTTAAGAAGCTAACTTATACAAATTGTATCATTAGTGTTCAATTATACATTTATCAATCAATCAATCTACCAGTACTTTTCAAATATATGTCGAGTGTCTATAAATTATGTTATCGAAAGCCACGCGCTACGCAAGTTCTAATAACAATTACTGTATACATTAAAATAACATTTTTATCACGTAATCATTGGTGTGCACGAGTGGACTAACCCCACTTAAAGAAATCACGGCCGCTAATAGTGTTTGTAGAAGTGATTAGTTATTAGTTTTTTTCAGTATAAATAAATATTGTGAGTACTTGTAGGTTAAGTGTATTGAGATTTTGATGACATATCCGTGATAGAACAGAAATTGTATTTTATATTAAAGCTAATTATGAATATACATATTGTAAATGCACGAGATGTTTTCTGTTATATTGTGTAAGGAATATAAAAAGCAAGGCAAGAAGTAAGAAAGTTTTTAGGTCTAAAGCAAGCAGGTTTCCTCACGATGTTTTACTACACCGCTTGCTATGTTAAATGCTCATATAGAAAAAAGTCCATTGGTCAGTCGGTATGATTTTATGTACAAGTAATAGGACAGTATTTGTATGAAAAGCTTGAAAACCGCATCGTGTTTGGAACTAAACGAAAGCACGCACATGCATTGTTGGAATATATATGGATATCTATAAATTGTAGTGTAGTGTTGGCCTAGTGGCTTCAGCGTCCGACTCTCATCCCTGAGGTCGTAGGTTCAATCCCCGGCTGTGCACCAATGGATTTTCTTTCTATGTGCGCATTTAACATTAGCTTGTTCGGTGAAGCAAAACATCGTGAGGAAACCGGCTTGCCTTATACCCAAATAGTCGAAGGCGTGCGTCAGGCATAGAAGGCTCACCTACCTGCCTATTAGTTTAACAAATGATCATGAAACAGATACAGAAATCTGAGGCCAAGACTTAAAAAGGTTGTAGCGCCATTGATTTATTTATTTTTTTATCTATAAATTGTATGAAAAGTTTTAGTAAAAACTTAGACCATCGTATTAACGTAGGCAATATACCAATTTTCTTTGCTATGCTAGTTCATAGTAGAGATTAAGCACCAAGTATAATTATCGTGTCAATGTTTGAATATCTATAGGTACCTAAAATTATATGAAAGTATACGTTCTATAAAAACTTAGTCGTTGTTATTTAAGTCCATCTTCAAACTCAAACATCTGAAAACTCTTCCCCACCTATTGACAAAAGATTAATATTCCCCAATGTCTAGTTGACAGTGGAGATAAAGACCTTAGTTTATTTTTTGTATCCATGTTGGAATATCTAAACCTGTGTTAGTATTGTTTTTAAACTTAATACTCTTATTTTATTTGTTACTAATCGTTGTCCATTTTCTAAGCTCACCACGCAAGATTTTCTTCAGTTATTGACAAAAGATTCTGATTCCCCAATCCCTAGTTCAGTTCTATTCTCAATCCCCATGTCAACTGCATATAAATTATATTTATAATTCGCGTACGCTATATTTTTTTGTCACACCAAAGTTATACTTATTCGAATTCTTCGCGAAAATCAATATTAAAAAAAACAACAATTAAGTGTCTCTTTGATAACTAATCCGCTATTTTATTGTTAAGCTAAAAAATACTAATTTGTAACATTGGTTACCAAAATGGTCATATATTGTAGAATAGATAGTAACATATACTGTAGATATAGTATTATGTATAAATACTATTAAAACAGTTCAAAAACGTTTTCTTAGAAAGCTTTGCAATCGTCTACATTTTCGTGGTCTATAGCAAAGGTACGAGGCTCGTTTGGACAACTTCAAGTTAGATACTCTAAAACTCCGACGTGATTTCATTGACCTAGTTTATTTGTATAAAATATTTAACATAAATACTTATAATAACCCTCTTTCTAAATTCTCCTTTCTTTGTAAACCTAGAGTTACTGGAACTAAAAGTCCTTTGTAACCTATTGCTCACGTATCTGCTACTTTTAATGGTCCAGTGCTATCTCGCTCTTACAACTTGATTACTAACATTGATGAAAATACGTATTGATATATTTGCCGTAACTTTGTTGATGTTCTTATATTGTCATGCTCTTAATGAGATTTAAGCTTTCATTTAGTATCACTTATTATGTTATTTTGTGGTTGCTTGTTTATTTATTTCCCTTGCTACCTTGCTTATGTTCTAATATAATTTATGTATATGTGTATGTACATATGTTAAAATTTGTGATGTCACATTTACTAGTATAATTCTAAGCTTACACGTTTTAGAACATACAAATAAATATGATGTAGTTAATACACACGTAGAATAAAGAAACTTACATTATGAATTAAAGCTAAAATCGATTTAAGCACGGATCCTACACCGATAATTTATAATCACAAGTAAGGTGTGAACTATGAAACTTGAACATTAATTACTTCGACAAGGCTTGCATTTTCTCACCCGTATACAAAGTGGCCAGATTGAGATACACTCATTACATTTAATTGAGGATCGCTGACGGCTGGATTATGCTTTCTAATATCTTGTACTTGCGCTAAGCGATAATATTACAGATATTTATACTCGAAAAGTAAGACAAATATTTTATTTATAGGTTATGGTCTTCCTATATGGACGACTACTTTTCCAATGGCTATATATATATAAATTACTTAAAGATGTCATATGGAACATGGTGTAATGGTTGCAGCTCCTTACAATTATTTTGTAAAACAAAAAACTTGGCGATTTAAAAGAGCGGCGGAGATTTTATTACCAGTTCTTCTTGATCTACGTCTTTGATTTAAGAACTGGCAGTAAATGTGAAAGTATTTAATATGTATTTCTTTACCTAAATGAATATATGAGTTTGAATTTTAATAGACAAAAACTGATGGACTCGCAGGACGCAAGAGACCTCGGCAGAACCGCGCTGCCGCCTACCGACTAGGTGGACTGGCGACATTGTCAAGTAGGTGGTCTTCCAGTGGATACACAGAAGCCAGTGTAGGGCATACTGAGGAAATCAGGAAGAGGTCTACCTCCAGAAATAGACCAAATAAAGAGGCTGTTGATGATGATTGTATTCCTATTTATAGGGATAAACAATAAGAGTATGTGCAATTATTCAATCAATTACCATCCAAAATTCGCAATATAAGCGCGTTTATCAAATTCAAAAGGGCATTAAAGATACATGTCGAAGTATCGTATTAAGTTTCTCATGAAAATTAAACACAATTTTGTAATAAGAAATAAAGTTCTTTAAACATTATTTTATTTTTGAACAAATAACTAAACACTATAGAAATTTTAACTAACTTGTAAAAGGTAGGTGATAAAGAATAATCGTTGTTGAATTGTACAATACTGGACAAAAATCTTATTGTAAATCTAAACTATTATGGAATCAACTTGAACGCACAAAAAAATTAACATCCGTTTATTATATTGATATAAATATCAGAATTTTGTAGCTAATATATGTATATATGAATTTTATTACAGTTTTACATAACATCATACTAAACTTTTTTTATTATTTAAAGAATCTCTTCTCATTTGCGTATAATACATATTTTGAAGTAAGTTAAAGTTACCATAGATAAATTAAATACCATACTATTAACTGTCCCGTTTTGTATTTTACGAGGTATAAAAATATTTAATAACTAAATATACACTAAACAACTATTAAAATACTCTTCATTCGATACTTGATAATACATGATCACTAATGCCTTGATCCATTACGCCTGATTGATGATTCGGCGCTCTTTGACAGTAAAGGCTAGGTATATGAACCTATTTCACTTCCTGTTAACATAAAGATGTTGGACCTAATTAGAGTAAGTAAATGATGGTAAGAACAACCATTATTTTATTACAAGCGAAGTGCTTCAAACGTATAAAAATGTTTTACGAATAAAAAAAGGCCCAAAGAATTTTCGTGATGTAATTTAAAGAATTGCGCACGCAAGAACATATTTGTAATGTAATTAATTATATCTAATATATACTATATGTACGTTGATAAAATAAATAATAACGTACTAGACTAAACCGAACATAAAAGCCAAGAAAATAAAAAGCAATCATCCACTTGTTTCTGGAATCCCCAAACGAGTGTTATACCGTTTTAGGCGCAACAGGAATAGTAGCTTCCTAAGCTAAATTAGTAATACATTCAACAATCACTATTCTCCAAAAATAGGCTGTCTTTGACACCTCAAATAACGAATAACGTGCTGGAGATACAGTACTCCTACATCGAACCACTAGACCACAGAACACAGTCGATACATAGACTACAATTATTATAAAGAGGGACGTGTGTGGCTTTTTTATTGAGGGTCAAGACCGCACTGACTATACACCGGCTGTACGCTGTTCAAGGTTTAATCAAAATTTTCAACATTACAATTATTAACAACTTCGCTGACCTAACCTAACCTAAAGTTCGTTGAGTTCATATGAATATTTGTTTTTATCCCTTTCTAATTGAACTGCCTTTCAAAGTACACAATTATTTTACGTCAATATTACAGCTCAATGTAAACGTCTAGTAAGCAAACAATAGTACATTCTTCATATATCCTATTGTTATGCCATATCCTTCAAATACTAGGGGTAGACAAACCCTATAGGAAAATACTTTAGACGAAAGACAAAATTCAAAATCATTTATTCATATAGGTAACACAATGTACACATATGAACGTCAAAAACAGAAATGTATATAAAATGCTTCTAATTTTACATTTACTACCAGTTCTCAAATCAAGCATACAATCAATCAACACATAATAATAGACAAAACATTAAATTAAAACAAATGTGATGCCCTTATGCAATTTAAGATGTGCGTATTTATTATCTTAAGGATTTTAAATTTATAAATAGGCACTTCTCTCTCGTCTTAACATCCCGTGTCTACTATATCGTAGTGGAAACGGGTTATTTACACTGCCTTGACAAAAACAAGAACATAAAATTCAGTAATAAATCTAAACGCGACAGGCTGCTCCATAAATTATAACTTCCACGCAATTCGTACTAAAAGCGAGATAAACTATGCAGAGAGTACAGAAAAAAGGAGAAAGTGATACTCGCCGTAATCCCATCTATGAGTATGAAGATCAGGAGAAAATAGGAGAAGAATTGCCCATCTCCTACCTTTTATGAAGTAGTTGCAAGAAGGTTTTGATTTGATTTTCTGTAGGTGTACATATATCAATTTTAGATACTGCTGACTCCGCACACTTCGCGCGGCCTAACAGCCTGTATAGTTATGTAACTCAAGCTAATACATATTAGCTGAACTTAATTTAAGATTTTATGAAAATAATACAATATATAACCTTATAGCGTTTGACATAACATTGACAGAATGCGTGCTGCAAATATCTTCAAAGAGGATGTTAGAAAAATGAATATAGTTTATAACATTATGGTTCAATTGGAGTTATTATATTGATAAAATACATATATAATAATTACAGTCGCTAATTGTTTGTGGCATTAATCTTGAAAATCCATGTTTTTCACATGGCCGCCGCCGTTTTATGTCGCCTGTTCCCATGTCGGAATACCAACAAAACTATTTATATACGCAAGAAAAACAAACAAAGAATGTTATATATCATAAAGTAGTAATTTTTTTGGAGTAGACACCCCTTATCACTTAGGAACATTGTGACACAAGAATTTTATATATATAGAGATGATGTCCTGAGGAAACTTCACTTCAATCCGAATATTGTCATTGAAGAGCCACACATATGTACTTAAACGTTCAGCTGCATTTATTATTCTTTCTTCATTAAAAATATTTATTCGAAGCCTATCTCCATGAACCACAAGATGACCTATGATAATCAACTTTTACCTGTGATTATAACTAATTTTAAATTAAACACTTAAGTCGTCACTTAAATTGAAAGACAGCAATGACTTTAAAATAATCAAACAAGAATGAATTGTTTATTGATTGACTAACAAAAGCACTTAATTCTAAAACGGAATAACACGTTAGCCTAAAATTATTCAGTACGCGGTTGTTTTAAGACTGTTCTCTTAATACGTATAACTATTAGTAACCATATTATGCATTTTTAAACTTTGTTTAATAAAAATTACAAGACGTAATCGACGGAGCATGTATCGCGGTCACGGGTTTAGGATCGGGTCTTTCTGCCGCGCACCACCACTATGTGGAACCAGCTGCCAACTGGTTTCTAAACCATATCGAAGAAAAGATACTTCAAGGAAAAAGCGTACCAACTAAACAGAAGCAGAAAGCAGAAACATACAAAGGCGCTGGAAATATTAGTTGAAATCAGTTAGTTTTTTTGTTAATTTGGAGATTTATTTATTTCTTGGAGATTCATTTGCCTTTGAAGTTATTAAATAATAATAAAAATGGCAGCTCGGACAGAATTTGTCATATTCTTTTTAACTGTCAAAATTAATAATATCGTATTAACGTTTACGGTAAGAGGCATCAGCCACAGAAGCGATGGCGTTACCTATAGTTTAATAGCGCGATTTTATCTACGTTCGCACTCGAACTACGAATTTTTTACTTACGAGCCAGTAACACGGTCATGCAGTTAGCAGAACGCCGGTGTAATTATAAATAAAAATTGCTGACAATTGATGTTGCAATGTATTGTTTATTACAAATCAAGATGTGTCACTCAGTTAAACTATGCCTCCGGCGACGGAGATTGACTTATTGACAGCTCTCACAGTGCTATTAAACGATCAATTCGTTATTTTTTTATAGCACATAGCATAACTAAATTTGAGAAGCCATTCAAGATATTTAATAGTCTGTGTAAACTTTAATTCTGATATATAGTGTTTATTTTAAAACGATAACTTTTTTTTACATTTTCCAGCCAGTAGTATTAATATTGTTACGAGCTAGGGGATCGGATAGAAAATGCCGTAGATTTCTTCAAGGGTTTATTTCTTGAAAAATCAATGAGGAATTTATGGGCACAAAATTAATTGCAGAGATTCACTAATAACACACAAAAACACAGTCACTAAATACTTCACTTATGCACACTTCACACAGTACTTTATCACTTATATTCACTTTATTCGCACTTTATCGCTTCGGTGTTTCTCTCGTGTAATCGCATTCAAAACTAAGTGACTAGTCGCGTTTCGGCTCGCTTATATATCCCTGGGAATAATTCTAAACAATATTCGAGAACTTTCTAGGCGGGCTTGCTACTGAGTAGCGTTTGCACAATTCTAGAACGTTCGCACTCTTTTTCTCTTTCGCACGTTGCTCCGTCCTTCTCGTACGGCGTTCTAGAGTGCTCGTCTAGTTTCGAGAAAGTTCTGATCTTCTCTCTCTCTCTCTCGTATCATTTCCTCCTTGTCTCACACCTAGAAAGTTCGGTCTAGAATATTCCTTAACCAAAGGGGTATAACTAGGCCTGAAAACGCCTGAAAACGGGTCTCCTGAAAACTGCACTACTCGACTACACATGTTCTGAAACCGACTGAAAAAAGGTTTCAGCTTCCTGAAAACTAGGGTAACATTATGAAAATTACAATTTTCTAATATGTGATTGACCCTCTCCTGAAACGGTCAGAAATCATATTACAGCTTGCTGAAAAGTTCTCTAACTAGTGGAAAAATCTAGAAACATTGCAGTCGACCCGTCTTCGTAACACTACCCCTTCCTTAGACATGCTCGTCCCGAGCATCATTACATCCTTTATAGGGAGCCAATCGATTTATGTGAACGACTTTCGGTTTGCTCCTTAAACCACCCACTTTCTTTATGCGATAGGTAACGTCATTTATCTTCGTGACTATCGTGTATGGACCGTCCCAGTCAGCTTGAAGCTTTGGTGATTTGCCTTTTCGTTTTGTTGGGTTATGGAGCCATACTTGCGAGCCTTCTTTAAATTCTATATGATTCGTCTTTCTGTCATACCTAATCTTCGCAGTCTCACTTATTTTGCTTTGTGATGCTCGTACGTGTTCATGGATTTCATCCAGTTTATTACGCAGATCCGCAGCATATTCTGTAACACTCTCCGGTGTGTCAGGTGGTCGCCCAGTTACAATATCCGCTGGTAATCTAAGTTGTCTCCCAAACATGGCTAAAGCAGGAGTAACATTCGTGGTTTCATGAACCGCAGACCGGTATGACATTAAAAATAATGGAATATACTTGTCCCAGTCTTTTTGATGATTGTCCACCAGTTTTGCCAAGTGCCTTTCCAAAGTTTGATTGAAGCGTTCCACCATTCCATCTGACTGTGGGTGATATGGAGTAGTCCGCGTCTTATGAATTCCCATTAATCGGCATAATTCTTGAAATAGTAGAGACTCAAAATTTCTTCCCTGATCACTGTGCATTTCCAAGGGTACTCCAAATCTAGAGAATACGTCATTTACAAGTATCTCAGCTACTGTAACTGCCTCTTGATTGGGAATAGGGAATACTTCGGGCCACTTCGTAAAATAGTCCATAACAACCATGATGTACTTATTTCCTTTTTCTGTTAACGGAAATGGTCCAGCTATGTCAACTGCTATCCTCTCCCATGGAGCTCCAACATTGTATTTCTTCATACTCGCTCTAGTTCTCGACTGTGGGCCTTTAACAGCTGCACAAGCTTTACATTTTCGAATCCAGTCTTCTACATCTTCGCGGCAATGTATCCAATAAAATCTCTCTTTAATTTTCAAAAGAGTCCTTTTTACACCTAAGTGTCCGCCTGATGAGCCGTCATGAAACATTTCCAATATGTTGCGAATCTTGGATCTTGGCACAACTAACTGTAGATGAGATGCATCCCCACGAGCGTTTTCCCATTTACGACATAACACCCCATTATGAAGAACTAAGCTATCCCATTGAGCCCAGTAACTCTTGGTCGTGGTGCTAGTAGATGCAACATCATTCCATCGCGGCTTTATAGCTGAAGTTTTCATCCAGTCCAGAATTGGTTTAATGTCAGAGTCTTGTTGTTGCTCTTCTTGAATTAATTTACCACACCAATCTGGACTAATGGTATCCGTTCTTAGTATCCTCACATGTGCAACCTCTCTACCTTCGTGTCTTGTACAATGTTTACAGTCTTCTTCACATGGCCTACGAGACAATGGATCTGCGTTCCCGTGCGCTCTACCCTTGCGATGTTCAGTAGCAAAGTCATACTCTTGCAATTGATCGATCCATCGAGCCACTTGTCCTTCTGGGTTCTTGAACTGAAGTAGCCATTTTAATGCAGCATGATCTGTTCTAAGACGGAACTTGCGACCTAGTAAGTATTTACTGAAATGCTGCAGCGTCTTCACAACAGCCAGTAGTTCCCTCCGAGTGACACAATAGTTTCGTTCTGGTTTCGATAACGACTTGCTGAAGTAGGCTATTACTTCCTCGCGATCACCTTTTACCTGTGATAGTACACCTCCGATGCCAATTACACTGGCATCTGTATCTACCACATATTCGCCATCATGGTCCGGGTAGCCTAGTATCGGAGTCTCACATAGTCGGTTCTTGAGCTCATTAAATGCAATTTCACACTCTCCATCCCATGTGAATTTCCTCTTCTCTTCAGTGAGTTTGTGAAGAGGTTTTGCAATATCCGCGAAATTTTTCACGAATCTTCGGTAGTAAGAACATAAACCTAAGAAAGCACGGACTTCAGTTTTATCTTTAGGTACTGGCCATTCCTTCACCGCAACTATCTTCTCGGGATCTGTTCGAACTCCGTCCTGCGATATAATGTGACCCAAGTAGCTCACTTCTCTTTTGAAAAATAAACATTTCTTTGGACTTAATTTCAGGTTGGCTTTATGAAGTCTGGTGAGCACCCGTTGCAGATTCCGTATGTGATCTTCAAAATTTCTCCCAATGATGACTACATCATCCAAGTACACTAAGCAGACTTGTCCTATCAGTCCTGACAGTACTTTCTCCATTAGTCTTTCAAAGGTAGCAGGCGCATTGCAAAGCCCAAACGGCATAACTTTAAACTGCCATAGTCCTTTTCCAGTTGAGAACGCTGTCTTCTCTTTATGAATTGGGTCTATCTCCACCTGCCAGTACCCACTTTTCAAGTCTAAAGTTGTAAACCATTTTGCCCCACTTAAGGTATCCAAGGTGTCATCTATTCTAGGTAAGGGGTAACTGTCCTTCTTTGTGATATCGTTAAGACGACGGTAGTCGACGCAGAACCTTAAACTGTTATCCTTTTTCTTGACTAAAACTACTGGAGAGCACCAAGAGCTAGAAGATGATTCGATGACATTATGGTTTGACATTTCCGTAATCATCTTGTCTATATTTTTTTCATATGCGACAGGTACTCGTCGCGGTCGCAAACGTATCGGTCTTTCGGTTCCAGTCTCAATTCGATGTTTAACGACACCTGTCCTTCCTAGATCTCCATCGTGTGTAGCAAACATGTCTGAAAATGACTTCAATAGTTCCTTTGCTTTCAACATTTCTCCTTTCGACAAGGATTCCTTACAGCCCTCTAATACTTCTTCAACTAGATCTCGTTGTTTACTGACTGTACTATTTTCAGTGATGGATCTATAGACGTCATACCCACCCTGCAATGTATTACCTTTTAGAGAAACTACCTCATCTCTACACTTGAACGTACCGTTCTCCAAGTCAATCTTACAGTTGTAATGCTTCATGAAGTCTAAACCGATAATACAGTCATCCACGATGTCAGCAATAACCACCTTATGTCTGTATGATCTTCCCCCAATCTTGAAGGTAGCGATACCTTCCCCTCGAACGGTTATGTGCTGACCAGTAGCTGTAAGGAGCTGTACATTTCCACCAGAAAGGCTTTTGTAAAATGACTTCAGAAGTTGGTATCTAATTACTGTCCGGGAAGCTCCAGTATCAAGGGTTAACTCACACCTACATCCGTTAACTTCTCCATCGATAACAATGGTATTCCCATCCTGAGTTTGAGTGATCATAACTTTTCGGTCCTTCCTTACAGAACCGGCCAGCACCCGCCCCTTGGTCCTGGCTTCTACTCGTTTCCCTGCCGCTGTTCAGCGGCAGTCACACCCGCTGCTTCCGGTTCCCCACGTCTAGTCTTTATTTCGCCTCTGAGATATTTTTTAGGGCATGAAAACCTCATATGTCCTATTTCCCCACAGAGGTAACAGGTGGGTCCACGTTGGGAACTTGGTTTTTCCGTGACAGCCCTGATGCGGTTAGGTCGATGATCCTTGCAAAATGCTTCCACCTCCAACGCATGGGCAAGAGCATCCTTAAGGTCCTTATTGTGACCAAGGTTCACAGCCATTCGAATTTCACGGTCTCGAATACCGTCGACAAAAGCTTGAACCAACATCTTGTCTGCAACATCTGGTGAGGATGCGTAGGCCTTCCTTACCAGCTTCTCTATTTCAAGTCCCCATTTTTGCAAACTTTCATTTGTCTGTTGTATTCTATCCTTCAATTGCGCCCTATAAACGTGCTCTAAATGTGCGTCTCCATACCGTGATTCCAGGGCATCTAGCAGTTGCTTCAACGTCACCTTACCTTTCTTGGTATCTAATATGGAGAGGGCTTCGTCTCGCAGTCCCAGAATAAGGGCGGTAACAGCTTGGTCGTCAGTCCACCCGTTTGACTCTGCTACAGTCTCAAACATCTTCATCTACATCTTGCCTGCAGCTTGTACGCGCCCCAAGAAGATGTACCATCAAAGGGAGGCACTTTCAGATATCCAGGTGGTGCAACAGTCGTGACAACACCAGTGGTCTTCAGGCATTGGATTTCATTTTCTATTCCAAGGATACGTTTATCCTGCTTGGATAGCTTACAATCCATATCAGATTCCAAATTCTCGATTTTTTTATCTACCTGTACTTTCAGGTCACAAAGTTTTTCTCCGATACTGCGAGCCTGTTCCTCCATCATCTGATGAGCCTGCTCCTCTTGACGTCGTGCCTGCTCCTCTATCATGCGACGTGTCTGAGCCTGTTCTTCCATCACTTGGCGTGTATGTTCTTCTTGACGGCGTGCCTGGTCTTCCATTATTTGTCGTGCCTGTTCTTCTTGACGGCGTGTCTGTTCTTCAATCATTTGGCGTGCCTGTTCTTCCTGACGGCGTGCCTGGTCTTCCATCATTTGCTGCAGAGCAAGGAGGATGTTGCCATCGTTACTTTCACCCATCCCGCGGTTTGCATCGAAACTTTGTCGCCGGGCGGCGTCGCGTGCTGATTGCGCCCTTGTCTGCACTCCCTCCGCAGCTGGAGACTCTGCCACAGACTCCTCTTGATTCTCCCTTGGAGTAATTGGCATGTTTCTATCCCACTTCTGACACCAAAATGTTACGAGCTAGGGGATCGGATAGAAAATGCCGTAGATTTCTTCAAGGGTTTATTTCTTGAAAAATCAATGAGGAATTTATGGGCACAAAATTAATTGCAGAGATTCACTAATAACACACAAAAACACAGTCACTAAATACTTCACTTATGCACACTTCACACAGTACTTTATCACTTATATTCACTTTATTCGCACTTTATCGCTTCGGTGTTTCTCTCGTGTAATCGCATTCAAAACTAAGTGACTAGTCGCGTTTCGGCTCGCTTATATATCCCTGGGAATAATTCTAAACAATATTCGAGAACTTTCTAGGCGGGCTTGCTACTGAGTAGCGTTTGCACAATTCTAGAACGTTCGCACTCTTTTTCTCTTTCGCACGTTGCTCCGTCCTTCTCGTACGGCGTTCTAGAGTGCTCGTCTAGTTTCGAGAAAGTTCTGATCTTCTCTCTCTCTCTCTCGTATCATTTCCTCCTTGTCTCACACCTAGAAAGTTCGGTCTAGAATATTCCTTAACCAAAGGGGTATAACTAGGCCTGAAAACGCCTGAAAACGGGTCTCCTGAAAACTGCACTACTCGACTACACATGTTCTGAAACCGACTGAAAAAAGGTTTCAGCTTCCTGAAAACTAGGGTAACATTATGAAAATTACAATTTTCTAATATGTGATTGACCCTCTCCTGAAACGGTCAGAAATCATATTACAGCTTGCTGAAAAGTTCTCTAACTAGTGGAAAAATCTAGAAACATTGCAGTCGACCCGTCTTCGTAACAATATTCAAAGTAGACTGTTTAGGTCCATAATAAGAGAGATATTAAAGTATTTTGACAGTGTAATATTCTATGATATAAGTCATTTGGTAGATAAAAGTTGGGTTATCAATGTGATAAAATTGTAAAGCATGAAACAAAATTGTTATAAATAAACTTTAATCACGTAAATATTTATAATATTCGTACATTGTTGATTAATTTTTTTTAAATCTGGCGTTGACAGTTGACAGCTGATTTGAAAGTATGAAGACGCTTTCTGCTAAATGCATGACAACATGATTTTCATAAAATGTTCTTCTAAATTCATGTAGACGTTATAGAGATAAAATAAATATACTAAACACATGGTCAGTACAAAGGATGTTACAGACATTTTGGAATGTATGTTGTGTCGGTCTCACACCACTTTCGTTTTCAAAATACCAGTTCATCGGGATTATATCAATAAGTTCTTTATTAGGCTTACAATCTGGTTCTAGTGCTGTGGTAAGCAAGTGTTTTGCTACTGTGAAAGTTAACAAGCGACGCCTACGCTTTTTACAAAGGCTTCGGTATTAAACACATGAAACCATGGCTTCAATTACTCTATCTTAATGGTAACTTTTGAAGGCTTCTGCGTGTAAAGCCTTTTAATGCCTTCCTTAAGGTTTTTGTTGGGAATTTTTATCAAGGGTTGTTTTTTACTATTTCGAGAAGTGGAAACCAATCCAACCAATTATATTTTGCGTTCGATCGGAACTAGTGTTCAGTGCTCGGGGCTTCTAAATAATTACTTTTCCCGGGAATCAAATCTAGGAGCTAAGCCAAAGAGATGACGTCCCAATATTTAGGTTCTTTATAAAATAGCAATATATATATAAATACACGTTTAAAAGTTTGTCATATTAGCAATTAATTATATGTAATAAATAATAATTATATTTTTTATAAAAAAGTCTTGCCAGTACGTACTTATCATCTTTTTGGATGGATATTTAGAATGATTAAATTTTAATGATCGTCATAAGTATACATTATGTTAAAAAATAAATCAGTGGCATCATAACATCATTAGGTCTGGGCCTCAGAATTCTGAATCTGTTTCATGGGGATTTTTAAATCTAATAGGCAAGTAGGTGATCAGCCTCCAGTGCCTGACACACGCCGTCGACTTTTTGGGCTTTAGACGGTTTTCTCACAATGTTTTCCTTCCCGGGGCTTTATGTTAAATGCGCACATTGAAATAATGACAGCACACACTGGCTGGTGCACAGCCGGGGATCGAACCTCCGACCTCAGGGATGAGAGTCACATGCTGAAGCCAGTGGGCCAACACTGCCCATTGTTAACTACACCAAAAAAATCATATTTTGTTTAACAACTGAAAGGAAACAATCTTTTCGATCTATTGAAATCTTACTTAAACCCAACTTAACAAACGACTCAAAGTCGCTGTATTTACATATTCTTCAATATATGAATGCATTTTCTCCACTTAGGTTTAATCCGTATTATTACTGATTGCGTGCGTACGCGCACCAATTTTATGTGCAATTTCTAAGTTGTCACATGCTATCATAGTGGCAAGGAGGTATAATCTTGGGAAACTCAATTGGTGCTCAAGGAAGAAAGTAATAACGGCTTATAACGATATTTTTTATCCTGTATAAAACTTTTTTGACGCTTTATATGAAGCTTTCTTATGATCGAGTTACCAGGAAACGATTGCTGGTAGCCAATGAGACTGTTGCGCATGAATATTTCCTTATTTAAAAATTTCACAAATAAATAAACTGTTTATAATTATAGTTAAAAATGTATGCAGATAAATTAGAGGCAAAATAATCTTAAAGGATTTAAAATATTGGCGCGACAGAAACATACTTGTAGCTGTCTATGGCCTGAATTTAATTCCCGGCGAAAAAAATCACTGTTTCGGTTTATCGGAATGTAATACTGATATTTGTATGGCCCTCTCCTTTAACACGATCTTAACCGCCTTAATGAAACTTCTAATGAAATACAAACTACGTTTAAGTTACTATTTTTACAAAGAAGGTCTAAAAAATAATTTCTAAGTTCATTCACCTTATAAGTATGATATAACGCGATAATACATAATATTACATTAAAGGACATAATAATTTTCTATAAACAAGAAAATATCATTAATCAATAAACCGGCTTCAGAATGAGAATCCAATAAGAATCTTAATCAAAAAGCCAGCAAAAACCCTATCTGTGCATAAATAGCAAACTAAGCTAAGTAACTAGCTGATTTATCTTCTATCAAATGATCATCAAGAGAACCGTTACATAGATTTCATTATCTGTGGTGCAAAAAATGACCTTTCAACCGCATTCTACTCTGTAGAGACATTTGACAAGACAACTATTGAAATACAATTAGGATATCGGATTAAAAATAATTTATATTATTCTCTTAGCAGACAATTTACTTTTATTGTGTTTCAGAGACAAATTTAAGCGCGAACCAACTTCTACTATCCGTTCGCTGTCAGCTGTCAAATGGGATTTAGACAGAGTTAGAGTCAGTTAACAGATTACTTATGCCTTTCCTCAATAATAAAGAAAACATTTAGTATTGTGTTTTTACTAAAGGTTAAGAAGGGAATTTAATTATAGCACACGGTGCGACTGTGCGTGCGTAGCGCTAAACTTCAAAATAAATTGTGTGACATATACATAGATATTTATTATAGTGATGTTATAAATTCCGAAGAACGCTTTGATCCGTTGCAATCACGTTAGCTATTTCCTCATCACAGACTATCATTGCTATTACAGACTATCATCTAGAGAAAAAACTACGCGTGACACATGCCGCGTGCCTCAAATCGTCAATCTTCAGAAATATATTTTATTTTCTTCAACTTTAGGTTTCTTTTTCTGTGACAAATGTGTGTCGCGTGTAATGGCTATGCAGTTTAGTATGGTGATAATAGTGATCATTCAAGTATGTTACTTATGTTGGTCATTTGATGCTAGATTATATTTCTTCCTGATTTCGTAAAGTATTTCAGGAACGGGTGACTTTAACGGTTTTATATAACTAGCCTATCTGTATGAGCAGTGTTGCTTGCTTGAGCCTACCTATCGAACCTACGATTGTTCGATCCCCGACTGTGCACCAATGGTCTTTCTCTCTATGTGAAACTTTCGCTTGAATGGTGAAGAAAACCGGCCTGCCTTAGACCCAAAGAGTCGACGGCCTGTGTCAGGCACAGGAGGCCGATCACCTGTTTTACTATTAGATTGTCAGAAATTATCATGAAACAAATTTAGAGATCTGAGACCGAAAATGGTTGTAGCGCCACTAGTTTATTTATTTTATTTTATCCTGGCTGTATATAGCATGTGTCGCCAATGTTCGTGGTCAACATATGGAATATAATAAGCTGCGATGCGAGAGTTTATTTCGAGGTTTTAGGCCAAGAAACCAATGGTATGGTATGGTATGGTTGATGGACACAGTTTACCTTTAAGCCGTACGTTGTGCGCCCTGGCTAACTAGGCCGGCCTAGCTCCTTCACAGAAGTCTCTGCCAAGAAAGTATTCTACTTGGATTAAAAACTAAAATACTTAGTACGGATCTTGAGAGAATTTTGAAGATTAAAATTATCAAGCAGTATGTAAGATGCGTAATTTCACTATTATTAAAGAATTTGAATGGTTTCTATAAGTATACTTCAATATACGTAAACACTATTTTATAGTTCTTAACCAACATACTAATAATAATTAATAAAACAAAATTAAATTTTAAAAAAGTCCCTGTGGCAGTGTACCACTAACACTGGCAGCATTGCACTTGAAAATAGTTCTTTTTAAAGCCCTTATATAAATGAATTTATACAAGCACTGATGCGAGATAAATTATCTCAATGTTGCCTTAAATGTCGACGAGATTCCACGCTTTGAATAAACGCTTACGTACGGTTATAAGAGTAAATAAGCCTCTTAGTTCACGAATAATGATAAATGTTTAGCACTGTTTAGACTATTTGAAATTAAACTAGGCAAATATTTAAATCAAGTATAGCTAATAGAATTTTTTTTTTATTTGAGCATCCATTATGGGTGTTAATTAACGTCCAATAATTTTTTGGGCGGTGCTTCAACGTTGCACCAATAGATATTTATTTTTTTAAGTTCACCACATCATATATAATGCTATATCTATAGTATATTTTAAAAAATACGCTACATATGGTAAACATAAAAACAAAGGAAAATAATAAGAGGTCAATAAAAATATTACACTTCCTATTTTAGATTTTTATTTGTACTTAACAATAAGCAAAGAATTACTAGTAAATAAGTGGATTAGTTATCAGAGGCACATAACAATGATTTTTTTTAAAATAAATAAGCGTACTATATTTGCGGTGAATTCGAATGAAAGGCGCCTGAACTCCTAGGTTGCTATTTGCAGACGGAATTTGGAAAACTGCTAATTTTCAATCTCAAGGGAAACAATGTTAATGTTATTTAAGAGAACAGTCACATTCTGTATTTTGAAGTAGCACTTGCTAATACATCGTTAGCTGAGATGAGAAAATTCGAGTAAAATCTCCGACTTTAATTGACGATTCGAGTTTGAACTATTCCGACATGAATAGTTCTTAAATCAGATTTTGTGGTACGCGAAAAGCAAAGCGGTTGTGAAAACCCAAGTTTCTAAAATCACGTAGGTATGTTATTTATAGCTTTAGACTTTTAAGCCGATCTTCCACCACCAACTAAACTAAGTTAGTTTAGCCTAGCTCGCATCCTTGGGTAGAATGCCTGGCGAAGCCCGAGAGCCCATCCTTAGGGCGTGTGAAGGTCTGAGATGTTTTTAGTGGGTGGGTTCTCGCTACCCCTCGAACTACTACTCGGATTTGAGTGTAAACCCAGTCCCCGTATCCTTGGCGCGGGTCTGCGTAAGCGCATTTTCACCTCATTTTAAAAAAAGCTTAGCTTAGATTTTCATACATCCAGCGCAAACTATGCCAGCTAAGTTACGTAAAATAGCTTAGCTAAGCCGAAATAACTGAGTTATGTGTGCCGATCCGTATCTACGTGAGCCAAACTAAGCGCCTCTCAGTCCCTTGCCTTACCCCTCTGGCGTCTGTCGCTAGTGTTCTAACGTTATCTTTCTTCTGGCTATACAGCTTTTCGATGATTAGTATCAATATTAGCGTGTCTTGCCAATCATTGTAATTAACTTATCAAACTGTTCTCTAGATACACGATAGTACATCTTAAAATTTTCGTCGTCTAGCTCGTTAAACAAAGTGTTAAACTCGCTACTTGTTTTCCAGGATTGAATGTGTTTAGTTATCCAGTATCTGTGTTTGAGGTTTTTCTTTATCAATATCCTATGACGATTGTAATTCTCCTCTGAACATTTAGCATAGTCTCTTCTTCCATCACGTCCGGATAACTCAACGGTCTAGCACAAACTAACTAACACTAACATAGTTTTAGCTTATTCTTTGATGGACGGACAACTTTAGTTTAGATTACTTTAATTTTCACTTAGTTTAGTTGGCGATAGACGATAGGTTTCAGACCTTTAAAATATGTTTTTTTTTGTATGGGTCACGATGTTACCCAGATATCGAGTCAGTAGTTTGTCCCTTTCAACCTTTTTGTATATATTAGGTATTCTATCTTTGGCTATATGTTAGTATAATTGTTTTTTGTTGTACATAATATATGTTAGATGTAGGATTACGAAATAAATAAACAGCGATAGAAGAAAACACTTTAAAGATGATGGAAGAAGAAAGCACTGGACTAGTACTGCAGCCGGAAACCGATCCTAAGCTTATGCATGGACTCTAGACAGATCGCGTTCTAAATGTATGTACATATATTGAAATGAGCATAATGTATCAAGACTATCTTCGCCACTATCATCTGTCAAATTCAAGCCATTTGTAAGATGTAATGGTAAAACTAGACAGGAACAGAGTTTGAATCAAAATATACCATCTGGAAATTGATATATTAAGATAAATTATTGAATGTATGAAAATGAATTTCTGTTAAATGTTTTTAGTATTTTCACAATTTGTCCCTGTCATATATTTTTTCGAGTAACACGTTTGCGTTACTTTCAAGGCATTGGTACGTTCTTAAAGTTAATCCCTAAAAATACATTAACTAAGTTTTGGTTGCAACTAGCAATCGCTATTCCATATAAGGATTTAAAAAACACCGCTTAATAAATCATATGTATTATTTATTTATTATTTAATCATATATATTTTATGTATTTCTCATGACACAAATAATATAATTAACATCGCTAAAGTTTTATAAAAGTAAATATGTATAGAGTGATAATTGTTTGAGCCGTCTACAAATCACAGATTAAAAATATAATAATATAATAAATTAAATTTAACTCACCTACTTCATGACATCACGGCTCTTAGAAACTTCGAAGTGGCTGGAAGAAAAAAGTTATTGTTAGTGACAAGAAACTCGCAGTTGTACTTATATTTTTTAGCACGCGACTTTGTTCTTTATGTATAATTCAGCTGCAATTGAAATGTTTAGTTAAACTTTTAATTAAGCAATTTACGCGCGATAAACTCATTTATACAGGGAAAATAAAATAATGATTATATTATGTATTAGTTTTATATTTTGACATTGTCGTAATGTATGTATTACAAACAAATATCTTGAAATAGCAGTATGAGGAGTCTAATATGTACTATTATTTTTAAAATTATTTTCCTAGTGGCTTGGGCGTGCAAATCTCATCCTTGATTCCTTGTCGATCCCATCCTGGTCGTAGGTGCTATCCGCTTCGCATGAAATGAGTTTCTGCGTGCGCTTTAAGAGTCGCTCGAATCGAACATTGTAAGGAAATCCTTAGATCTAAACATTGACGGAGCGTGTCAGGCACAGAAGGTTGATCACTTACTTGTCTATTAATAAATACTTCCATATTCCTGTATACCAGACTCGTAATCGTGCTTTGTCGTCGTCCTCACGTCAACACCAACTATGCAAAAATCAGAGTTTTGTATCGCGCAGCCCGGACTTTCAACGACCACAATTAAGTTTTGACTTGTTTAAGCTGTTGCGGAATATGCTTAGGGAGTATGAAGAATATCCCTAAATCACCTGCTTCATGAACACACTAATCTATGTAAACGTGAGTTTACAAAATCACACTGGATAAGTGAATTAGGTTTTGCTTACATAATCTATTACAATATTTTACTGATTTATTCCTTCTGTAAATGTTTCAACCTTTTTATAAACATGTATTCCATATTTGGCTTAATCTTTAGTAATTGTTTTTTGTTATATATAATTTATGTTAGTGATTAGAACATGAATAAATAAAAATATGATCAGGAAACCGGTACAGAAATCTGAGGCCCAGAGATACAAGGTTGTAGCGCCCGTGGTCTTTTTTAATTATAACTTAAGATAATTCTTAGAGACAATTGAAAAAATATATCAGATTATCTTTTTAAAGTAGTATTTGTGTTAGAAACATACAATATACGTACCGACTACGCGTCCACGAGATATGTTATCACAACTCTTTGATTTCCTATTAATGTAAATGTAACAAAGGTTACTTAACAAATAATGTATGCGTATAGTTCATTCACTTAAGGTGTAATTATTGCGAGGGTGATCAAAGGTTCATGAAGTATGGTAATTTGTTCGCCTTTATCTCGTACTGAATAAAGGCGATATTATGAGTGCGATATGGTATGATGGTCAGCGCTGAAGCGTGGAACATGCCTGCGTTACATGGCTTTCTTCTTAGTTTTTTGAGGCGGAAATGATTTAATTGAATCAACTGTGTAGGTTAATGATCCATTCTTATGTAGCTAATATTAAATTTGTTTTAGTATGTCTACAACAATAATACGTAGTCTAGCCATAAATACTGTTTCAATTGAAAATTAACAAAATATTACATTTGAATTTGGAATCTGTCATTTTATATAATTGTTCATTGAGTTTTCTCATTTTGGCGCCATTACATTGTACAATATTTTGCGATATTAAAATGGAGTAGGTATGGAGCCATGCAATTTTTAAAACTCTTAATACGCTTGAAAATTTGGAGTCCCTAACACAATCCGTACGATTGGCAATGAAGATTTTTCCCATGGATAGAGTGCGTGCTTCTGTTGATAACTTGCCTCAACGTTTAAAGGACTGAACCAATGGAGACCACTTTGAATAAGCTTTTTATGTTTTAATTTGTTTTATATTTATGTATTAAAGTAATACACTGTAAAAGCATTATTTGTAAAAGAAAATATATTTTTTTTTGTTTCAGTATTTATGGCAAGACTATAAACAGGAAATATTTGATTGTTTGTTTATATTGCATAGGCTCCAAAACTACCGAACCGATTTGAAAAATTATTTCACCAATTAAAAACTTCATTTCCCTTATTTACACAGGCTGTAGAATATTTTCAAAAAATTTATCCATTCGTATAAAAACTTCGATACTGTAACCCAAGGTGTGAAAAAATACCTAAGTGTAGTCAATAAAGCAAATTTATGTCCTAGAGTTTTATAGAAGACATATCTAAATAGTGATACAATATGTATATTAGATATTTAACAAAATAAATGTAATAGATGGAAGACGGAAAGACGGAACTGAATGCTAGTATGTAAATAATAAAGAAATGTTACAGACATAGAAGACGATGAATCTATAATAAATGGAACAGATGCGTGATCTTAGATCATAGATCTCATACTTCTTTATTTTTTACTATAAATATAAACAATTTTAAAATGGGCGATCATCACCTACCATACATAACATACTTTATTACATAAAAACATAACATTCTTATATCGTCAAAATAAGCCCTTTTAATGCCAATGCGCAAGCAATGCCTCTCAACTCGGAACGATTAATATTTTGCCCAAGAACTAACCCAGAAACTCCAAATAGTACGCATTCCTATTATCTGTTAAACGCAGATTAATTTTGATATTTTCTTTTTGTATGGCTTATTTGACAGCTCTGCCTGTCAAATGGTCATAACATTTCGAGATAGAACAATTAGCTTGCGCCTCAACTCGAACCTTAATTTAGTATGACTAGGTGGTTTAATAAACAACTACCAAGTCCCATTCCCACAGTCCTGACAACCGCAGACGGTTTCACTAGAGGGCGCCATGCCACGCTAATTTACTATAATAAGCATGCGAACCGCGTAATAACGATTTATGTACGTAAATATATCTGTCACTTGTCGTTCACGAAAATATATTAGATTTTAAGATAAGAGGTAACTTTTAAAATAGGACAATACAGCCGATAACAATAGTACGGGCATTAACCAAAACTGAAGACCATTCGTGATTTGTTAAAAGAATTCACGAAACCATTAGACTTGGAGAAATAAATATAAAGATAAGCTTTACTACCGATAAAAAACCTCATACGAACGTAGAGTTCGATGCGCTGGACACAATACCAGAATACTGTATCTCGGAGTAGCGAAGGTAATGCAGATTGTCGTGAATATATCTCGATAAGTTCCCATAATAGATAGAATAGTTACCAGATAAGAGCTCAAAATTGGATCTACACCTAATACTTCTTCTGCTGAACTTCGGCAAATGTATGATAAATATGTTGTTCTGTGGTAATTTCTTGGCTATTATTGGGCATTTAATTTGTACAATGTCAACATTTGCAAGTTTCATAGTACAGACGTCGAAGCAGAATACGAAATTTCAGCTGTCACCTCGGCGTTTTTAAGGCAATTATTGCCGCGCACTACCGCTATGTGGTGAACCAGCTGCCCACTGACTTAGAGAGCGTACCAATTTTTAAAAGGCCGGCAACGCACTCGCGAGCCTTCTGGCATTGAGAGTGGCCATGGGCGGTATCATTTAACATCAGGTGAGTTCTATTAAAAAAACAGTATTTTAGTACCTCGGAAAAATATTCTCTATATTCTAAACTTTAGTCGCGGACATTGGCTTTCAAAATTTAAATAGTCTTTGGAGCGTTTATTTGTGAGGTGAAAGTGTGAATGCACAAACAAATACTTAGAATTAATTATGCAAACTGTGTGTAGACAGTTTGCCGCCATTGCGACGTGGTTGCACATTAGTGTTGCCAGTTTAACAAACATTTTGCCAGGACTTATTTTAATGTGTCAAAGTCAACTGTCAACTTTTGAAACACCACATTGTGAATTCTTAAAATGGTTTATATTGTGTTGTTAAGCTCTCGCGAGGTAGTTAACTTAGTTTTTATGGAAAAGTTAAGATTTAACTGTAAATATTTTATTTTATTTGTGAGCAAAAAATGCACGTACATTAAATTATTGTGTTAAATTTGTTTATACAGTTAGGAATGTTGACTTTTGTAGAGTTGCAACATAGCAGATGATTTTAATTTAAATCGGCTATGAGACTTTTGTTAATAAACATTTTAATTCAAACATTGTCAAAAACAGGAGGGTGACGTACCTCATAAGTAGCATAAAATTTTGCCTGCCAAAGTTTATGTATGTATACAGATTTATATATAAAACTTTTCTGAGATAAAAATATTTTTAACTTTTTGCGTTTTTTTGTAATTTTGGTGCATATGTCAGTATTATTTTATAGCACCATAGATGAAGTTTCTAAATACTGGTAGGTTTGCATTTCTCCTTTGTTTTCAGACTATTTCGAAAATATTATGATGTCAAGAGTCTGTTTCTAAATGGATATATGGAGTTCCCTTAATTTTGATGTTAGGCTATCTACTAAACACGAGAAAATTACGACCTCGGCTTGAACGCACATAAATGAGGATAATTCTGGAGTAGTTGTCGGGCGGGACATGCCAATCCCACCAGACCAAAGTTTAAGCAAATAAAGTCCCTTTTCGGGAAAGAGAAAATTTGAAACTCCCCTGCTGCCTTTTCGGCCACAGAATCTGATCACGAGCCTGATAGGCAGGGAACATGAAGGGATCCCATGTACTCAGTCGCTGTTAATAGGTTTCATACATTTCAAAGAAGCAATGGTCAAACCAAAAACGTTCCAGTTAATAATAAAGCGATTGGACTCGATTAACTAAGGAATCATAAAAGCATAACGAATCGTATAAAATGGCTAGTTACAGGATCGCATGTTACAGCCACCAGCCACCGTTATCCGGCTGACCGTTACCGAATATATAGTAACGAAGTATGATGTCTGTGCATCCAACATCTTTGATTTACTTTTCAACGTCTTAGATTTTGTTAGGACTTACAGTAGTTATAGATTCTCTCTAGCTCTTCTACTTTTTTCTAGAACGGGGGGGGGACAAACGGATGCTAAGTGATACCGCCCATGAATACTTTCTGAAGGGTATCACACTCAATGCCAGAGGGTTCGCGCTCTTCCCACCCTTTGGGGATTTGGTACCCTCTTTTACAATATATAAAGTTTTTAGGTGAGTAGACCCCTGTGCGTCACAAATTGCTGAAAACTTACAGCTATTTTCAGACTGTTTTCATCTGTGCTGACAACTAGTTTATAATTCGACCCAGAGCTAAGAGAGGTCTACTTCTCTTCCTTAAATCTATCGTTTGACTTGAGATACCGATTTTTGAATTAATTAAATGGGTGGGCTGAAAAGCCTGACATATAGATGGCACTAGTATTAAACGAATATGATTTTTGTTAGTCAGACGCGTGTATAAATTTGACGACTGTCGTTCGATACAAGTAGTTCACAAAATTCACAAAATAATAATTAAAAAAAATAACGAAGTATAGTATTTTGAGTGAATGAACTTTTATTTGATTAAACATTGTATAAAAAGGGATTTCGTGTGTTAATTATTCTGATCTTGTTGAAGTTATTCGAACAGTACAGTCATTCATAGATAGTTCAAAACAGACTTTACAATAGATGTTTTATATATTACCAATAGCAATAGCATGTTTTATATATTACCAATTTAGTTTTCTTTAGAAAACAGGTCCAGCAAATAATTACAGAAAATAAACCAGGGTTTTTATTATTTCATAATAATAGGAAATATTAAAGAAAACTTCGTAGACGAAGTTGCGGGCGTCAGCTCGTCACAGCATATGGATCCAAATATAACGGCGCGCGCGTTTAATTTTTATAGTAATTTAAATATCACCGGTGTTGCGCAAACTTGGTCTAAATTGAGGCAGATTCACTTTTCTAAATCGGTAAAGTTCATTGACTGTGAAAAATAGGGAAATTATTTGATGAGACAATCGAATGTGATTATTTCTAAGACTAACTGTACTAACAGTAGTCGGTTTGTGATTCGTTCGTTTCAGCCTGTGGACGTTGTTGGATATACTGTTGGATATACGCATCTCCTCTAAATTTCCCTCGGTTTCCCGCTCTGTTCATCCAATGTGGAATGCATTCCACTCCACCCTCTAGGTATACTTAGTAGGAGGCCGTTCAACACTTCGCCGACTGGTCTTCGGCCTCTATTCCAGGTTATTTTTACCCCATCGTTAATTCGTTCTTCGGGCGATGTGCCGAATGTTTCTGATTAGGTAACCTGGCTTTTAGCGATAAATTTTTGTGTATTATTAGGCTTTGCCTAGCCTAGTAGCTTTATTTTTCACTGTACTACACTCCACACTATACTACATACCAGAGATATACTCAAACGCCTCTGCATCAAAATTTTGCCGTTTTTACTTAAATTCGATCTTTAGCATTGTCCAAATAACTATTTGAAATAATAGAAACGTTGCCTGCATAATACGGAAATATCTGCCAATACGGAAATGCCTTGTTAACAATAAACTTTAAACATTGCAAAAGATATTTAAACAGACAATGAAAATATTTTATATTATTTTCTTTAATTTTGTGTCTCCGACAATTTCCCCAGTGTCGATTAACTATTAATTCTCTTTTATAAGCGATACCTCATTCGGTAAAACATACTTTTTTACGTGGAGCAATTCAATTCAAACAAAAGAGTTTTTCATCTACTTTTAATTTATTTCGATTTTATAATCTCTATACACACTTGAAGAATTTGTGCGTCACATCGTCGCTTAATGAATTTTCGCAATACGCTTAGCAGCCAATAGAGGTGTCGCTACTACCGTTACTGGTGACGGCACCGCCTTAGGGCGTCACCCTCACCGTTAAACCAGTAATGAGATCAAATTGTTTGTATAAGATTTTTCTTTATCTTAAATTTTAATGCGGAAATAAATTGGCATACAATTGAGCAGTCCAACGATATTTAATACATAATATGAGAACGTCAAAAACCCTCAAAGCGGTGTTGGCCTTGTGGCTTGAGTATTTGACAATCCTGAGTTGGTAGGTCTTAGCCCTAACAGCCCAGAATTTTTCATGAAAATAACACGTTCGAACGGTGAAGGAAAACAAAAGCTTGCCTTTTATCCAAAAACGGCGTGTGTCAGGCAAAAGTTATTGGAAATGTCACGAAACAGATATAGGTGTCTGAGACCAAAACCAAGGCTATTTGTATCGCTGTGTTGTTGTTGCATTTGTAAATAATAGTAACGAGTTCCCAATACATGGTTGATTGCACGAACAATGCACAATCATGTACATAATATTGTACTTATCAGCACTTATATCGAGGGCTCTTGTTTTTATTACTGTGGGAACAGACCGGAACAATCTTCGGAAGTGTTCGCGTTGCCTTGAAAAAGTGTATTAGTTTTCTCATGTAAGGGAAAATAATAAACTTCATTCGATATACAAATATATAGGGAATTCAGTCATTTTTCTTTTAATTTAGTACAGGGAGCAAACAGACCGTAGGCTCACAGGGTGTTTAGTGACACCGCCGCCCATGGTCATTTACAATGCCAGAGGGCTTGCGAGTAGGGTCCCGACTTTTTAAGAATTGGTACGCTCCTTTCTTGATGGACCCTAAGTCGAATTGGTTCAAGTTGATAGTCATAAAGCGCAGGGTTGCCCCAAAATACGAAGAGATATCATTGTAGAACAATATTGTCGTACAGACATTGGTCACACTTAACGCTTAGTCTCTAAATAGGTTGACAAAAATGTTGCAATTAGCGAAAAATAACCGGTACTAACCAAGGGTTTTGTTGTATCACAATCATGGTATCACTTAACATCAGATGAGCCTCCAACCCGTTTGCCCCTTGTTCTAGAAAAAAACATTTTTTTAGACGACCCCATGAGACGTTTTCATCGTGAAAATGTTTTATGTTTGAAGCTATTTGAATTTTATAGATATTTCTCTCTATAAAAAAATCTCGATTCTTTTGTATATATTTCTTTATAATCCACAACCTTTTTAAATATTAAATTAATTTAATTGTTGATGTGTGTGTGTGGGAATGTTTGTGCGTTTTTATATTGGATAAGTCCTTATTGTATATATCTACATCTAGAGGATATGAAACAGCTTAGTATGACGAGCTCACATAAGGAATATTAAAAATTATATAAATAAATAATTAAAAATAATTTTATTTTATTTAAAAAAAAATATTTTTTTTAGACATTTTCGTTTTCAATTGACTATTTAAATTGTTAATTATTGAAATAAAACACCAGCCCTATCACAGTTTGTTACCAATGACTTTAATTTTAGGTGCATATTCAGTAAGGGGTAAACAATTTTTTATATTTTAGTGATTTTACCTACAGTCGGACATTTTAACACTTTTTGTGTTTTTAGAAATTTCCATTTCTTAAATATAACGCTTAGTTTTTGCCTTTCTACTAAGGCCCATTGAATAGCGATATTAGTTTAACACAATACCTTTATGTCCGAACGTCGTCCACCAATGTTACTAGAAAACTTTATATAAACTTGTGAAAATAGTAGAACTTTTAACTGTATCGCATAATTTTAAGTTAATGTACCTATCGTTATACAATTGAGTTTCTATTTAAATAAAATTACGGTGAAAATATAATTGGAATTCATAAGTCGTAGCTTGAAAGTGATGTACTAAAGTAATTATAATATTACTCAAAAAACTATAGTTGTATAAACACACCAATTAAAACAGGGTTATCAAAAAAGGGTTATCAGTTAATATTGTTGTAATTGGATGATCTGTGATTTAGGTTTCCAAATCTTTTCTCATTCATTGTGAGGTGATTCCTTTGCTTTTATTTATTTATTAAAGTTTACCGTATAGATTTAAGAATGTTAAAAACTCTTTTATCTAAAATGAATTGACTATTTAGGTTAACATAAGTTACAAAAAAGAAATATTATAAACATACCAGAAATTTTTATTAAGCCGAAAATAAACCCAGCAAAACAGCGTATTAGGTTCGTGATAGACACTCAACAATGCTTTCTTTAAAACCGATAATCCCACTACTGAATATATCCAGCTCCGGAACTGTTTAATCCGTTATAATCGCGAAGAATTCGAAAGAGAGGTAAATTGGAATTTATATATATATATTAATATCTGAAGGAGGCAAACAAATGAAAGAACGAACCTCGCAAGCAATTGCGGCCCGGCTCGGCCAAAAAAACAACTATTATTTTAGAATAATATAATGTTTACAATATCTATTGATGGTCTAAGATTTATTTTTTAGATTTAAAATATAACACCTTTTCACTATATGCTAAGTACGTGATTCTAAATGTGTCATTTTTCGTAAGTTTCATGACTTGTTACTAATTACAATTAAAACACATATAATATTTATTTTGTGATTTCTAAAAATGTTGGAGTTTCTAAGCTAAGAGAACGTCGTTCCTGGGGTACCGGGTTTGATTCGTGAAAATTATAATTGTTCATACATAATATTTCTGGGATAAGATTGTAATTGCCCCTCAGTCTAGCAGTGGCTAGAAGACTTACAAATGCGTTTGCTGGCTTTTAAGAATCCGTCTTTACTTGAAAGATCCTAAGTCGTATTGGGTTGCAAATATCTCGATGAGCAGTTGGTTCCACGTAGAGGTGGTTGGAGGCACATATACATATTTGCAGCTTTTGGAATTATCATACGTCTTACTTTATTTTCTAAAGTCGGCCAAATTTAAAATAGGTTTGATTGGTCATTTTATGTCGGGATATTAGTTATTTTTAATAACTACTATTTATTGAGCTGGTAAATGTGTTTTTCTACACACACAGAGATAATGTATGTAAGCCTATATTATAGTTATTTAGAAAAATTATGTATAAGAATTTATTCTTTCGCCGATTTATTTCTTATATATATAAAAAAATATCTTATATTTTGTACTATCTAGGGTTCAAATTCAACTCTAATTAATGAATTTAACTGTGCGATAAGAATGACCCACTAAAGAAAATAAAATCAACGAGACGTTAAAGCTATCGCGTGATATATTTTAAAAATACGTATGCGAAATTGCAAACATTATATATTTATACACATTTTCATTCAATTTAAAATTTTCTATTAATTTATAGACGTCAAATCCGCAACATCTTATAATTAAATAATTTTGTTATAATACAATACACTTAATTCACTAAATTAGAACATTTTATTATCTATGAATTAATATTACTTACCAAAGATAATTAAAAAAGAAAACTGGAAAGACTAGATAGATTTGAAATCGGAACTCATTCTAAAACACAAAAGTCAATTCACTCTATGCACTTTTAAATTTGGATTTTTCTAAGTAACGCACGCTTTACCGCTTTCTCGATTCTGCGATACTCGACTCGACTGTACCGCGCGTGACGGATAAATGGCAGCGGCACCTGTCGGAGTCATCTCCACTTGTATCGCACGGGGATGCATATTCAAATTGATCGATTCGATAGAACATTTGCGTTGCGTGTGGCTTAAAACCTTAACATTATGTTATCTTTAATGCGATTGAAATGTGGCATGGAAGTTATTACGGGAATTATAATACAAATATAAAACCTATAAGTATTATCAATGACAAAGTTTAATTGTCTTTGGTATTATCAAAAGTTATAATATAAAGTAATAGATAGATTATAATAATATAAATAACATGTACCATTCATAAAATTCGCATCAGAAAATCTCAAGGGCATATGTTTGTTGATAAAAATATCTTAATATAAAAGTTCGATGACCTTTGGTCGGTATGCTTTAAGAATATTTTCGTTTTGTAATTTATCAAAAGCTAAAGCTATCTTACCGTAGATGCATACTGGACCCTGTCAAATATAAAATTGTATTCTTTCAAAATATGTAATCGCTTGGTAAACACATTTTATTGAAAGCTAATCACCACACAAAAGAAAATCTGGGAGCTAAGGGACCTCGGTTTAAAATTAAACATAGATATTTGATTGATGCCTGTCAAACCCAATGACAGTAGCTATTGATTGGATCATTATAATGTTGCTTAGCTGTTTGTAATAACGCGTGGGAACTTTTACAATTTAATATTTAAACGTCTAAATGTTTATAAAGTTTTGTATAAGTTTCAAATTTAATATGTTTTTGAAAGAAAAAATAAAAAGTTACTGGCAGCGGTGGGATTCGAACCCACGCCTCCGAGGAGACTGGTGCCTTAAACCAGCGCCTTAGACCGCTCGGCCACGCTACCGATACTGCGTTGTTTAAAATATCGGATTATAAGCTAAAACATGTAAAACTACCTATTTTATTTTAGTTCATACTCGTATTGTATATGAAAAATAAGAAAGATTTATATTTTTTCAATTTTAAACAATATTTCTCTATCATAATCCTACATTATTTATTTCAATAATATTAAAAAAAGGTATGTTCACTAACGTAATTAATAAGTTCACGTTAAAACAAATAAGTTTTAGAAAATAATGTTCCTAAATAACTTTGTTTTATTTTTTTATAATTTTAGTAAAGTAAGTTACAATTTTTACAATCGTATCTCGAAGCAATTTTCCTTAAAAGTGTTCCAGACATTTATCAAAAGATAGCGCGAGCCTATTATTAGAAAACATTTTATTTTGTTCACCGCTATCACAAAAGAAGCCTACACAATTGAATCATTGTGAGCAAAATCTATGTCAATTATTTAAGAATTTATTTGAAATCTTGGGTTCAAATTAAATAATAAGGCTAATTTTATACGGGTAATTAGACTATAATCTGGTAATTAACTAATTATGGTAAAAGTTACATGTATAAAGATAAGTTGAGGAGGAATTTTTGCGTTTGCTCCAACCTAAAGGAAAAATCCTCGACTAGTTTAACCACGACTGGCCCGAAGGTCCAAGAAGTTTTTATTTAAATTAATCTCGCCCTAAGCCCTAAAGAAACTGCTCAACTCGGGCTATTTTGGCGAGCCTAGCTCAGCTTGAATGAACATTTTCCTCACGACAAGGGCGTCTCCCGGGAGACTTGGGCCTCAAATACACAGGAGTGAGTGAACTACGCATTAATAGACCTCGCCTTCCCCGATCAAGGCGGTTTTTACCCTAGTCTGAATGAGGTTTTTACCGTAGTAGAAATGTATGTACTGCTATTTTATCATGCCTATTGCTGACACATGGCAAGCATTTGTTTTCTTATTTAGTTATCTTTCATTGCTATAATTAATTACTTTAAGATATGAAGGAGCATGATGATTGCAGCTATTGAACCTATTACGCTTTGTGAAAAACTTTGTAATTTAAAAGAGTGACGGAGAGTTAATGCCAGCTGTTCCCATCCATTCTACCTCTTCATATGAGAGCTGGCAGTAAATGATATTTTGATTTTAATCAAATAAATACTACAAAAACAACTCAAATTTTAGCTTCAACTGCTGTCAGATACATCAATAATTTTTGAACCCACTGGGTTAAACGATTTTTAACCCTGAACTTGTGAGAGAGAGCATGTCATTTTCATGTTTCTATATGCGCAATTAAAATTGCTCCGATGATAGAAAACAGTGAATGTAATTATTAAAAGTAAGTTAGTTAGTTTAGTTTTTGTTTTATTTTTTTTAGTCACCGGACCACGCACACTGTAAAGCACGCGAAACGTCGGAAAATTTAAAATTATGTAAAATAATTATAAGTTTATAATAATACAAATAGCTTTAATCCGGTTAAAAAAATGTTTTCTTTTAATTATATTTTATTAACAAAATATTACGATAAATAAAATAATTTTTCCATAGTAATCTTTATTGAAAAATTCAACTAATAATAGACACCATTATACAGTACATTATTGTATGTACAATTACACACAAAATTTATATATGCAGCCTTATTTCACCTCGTTAATCGAGATCTCTGCTTATATACACCTAAATTATAAATTAATAGCATTAAGAAGTTTATTTTAGCATCGAAATTGCACAAATAAATTTAAATCAAATATACTAAAGGGATTGCACAACCGGCCGGTCATAATTTTCTAGACATAGTCCAATAATTATTATTTTCTTTGATTACTAAATACGTATACTATACTAAGTACTATTATACAAATATGATGTACGAATTGATATGTATATTTACAAAACCTTATTCCTTATTGAGGTATAATTCGGTGGCTAACGTCTAAAAAGTCTTTGTGAAAATAATAAAAAAAATACATGACTTAAATAATCTTATAACTAATTATGAGCATTCTACAGATTGAACGTATGTCGAATCGTCCAATTTTGAGTTATTAGAAGTGACTGAGGCTCTGCCGTCTCTACCAGTCACAATAGAAATAACACTTTTATGTTCAGAGTCACTATCACCACTTAATATAATGTTCGTTTCACCTGCGAAGCCTGAATCAATTTGTTCTTGACTTCGAGTTAACTTCTCTCTGTTTTCTTCTTCCAGTCTTAATTCTTCATACATTCGTTTAGAGTCATTAAAGTTTCCGAAGAATACTGAATCAGTTTCTACGCTTTCTCCTCCAGATTCACTACGACCGTCACCCAAGGACTCTAACTCATCTGTATCTGATTCTATCAGAAGGCCCTGACTCAAGGCTGGAACAGGTTTTGAAATTATATCTGGCGTTTGCTGTTTTGGCTTTAGTTGCATTAGATATCTTGTTCGACGCTTGGATTCGTTAGAGTCAGTGCTCAAGTAACCTGAGTCTTCTGTTTTGGGTTTATTTAGATCTAGTCTACGCGTTCGTGTTCTTACTGAACGCCGACCCGATTTACGAGTCTGTAAGTTCTCAATTATATATGGAAATTTATCTCTTTCTTCAGAGGATTGGTAGCGATCACTATGGGGGCTATTATGTATTGAAGAATTTTTTGAAAGCATATCTAATTTGTGCTTGTTTTGTAAAATTTGCCTCTGATCACTTTGGTCGTTAGATCGTAGTAAATCTAGCTTTTTGACATATTCTGACAACTCTTTTGGATCATGTGGAATACTTCCTCGTCTTTCATAAACTCCTACTTCACCACCTGGATCTCTATTTTTTGCCTCATAAATTTGGCGTAAGCTACCAATCTTTCTTGTAAACGCCGATTCGGGCGGAGTCTTTTCTTTTTGGGCCTGGGGTATATTGAGTTTATTTTTAAAGCTTCCCCCTGACTTTAACAAAATTTTTTCAACACACTTTTTGTTTTCTTGTGTCTCCATAATTTTTTTTGGCTTACGATCAAGCGTATCTGGATCAAAGTCTTCTTTTTCGGGTTTTCGTTCTTCTATGGGGGATCCACGAACTTCAATGGTTAATGGTCCTAGATTTTCAATGTTATTGTAAATAGGTTCAAAACTATGTACAAATATATCTTTAGTATGCGACGCTCCTTTAGTGTCAGTTTCGAGAGGCACCGGCTGCAGTGACGAGAAATTACTATCAATTGCATTTTTTAAATCGCGCCAACTACGGGAGAGCCTCTCCCGCGATTTTTGTAAATTCTGTTGATTCGGAATATCATCCTGTTGAGATAAATCAGAGCCAAAATCAAGTGAAAATCTTCTGTGTTTATTACCTCGTTCTAAGCTATCATAGTCTATATCAACATCTCTTGACATATAAAACTCTTTTCTGTGTATATTTGGTGTCGTGTCATAATCTGCCGCAGTAACTGGTATAATTATTTTCGGTGTAGCTTGTTCGGGTAAAATAACTTTATCATTTAGAGGATCGGGTGCTATTCTTTGGCATTTATTTAACTCTCTAATTACTGCTCCCATCTTTTCCTTTACTTCCGGTAAGACTGGTTCTGGTTCATCGTCAACGTTTGGCAGTGCTGTTGGTGGTGGAGGTGGAGGTGGTAATTTCTTTCGAACTCGTCGAGTAGCATGATTTAAATCTGTTCTTTTCTCATGTTGTGTGAAGTTAGGATTATTTTCATTTATGTCGATTCCACTTTCTGTCTTTGATAATGTATTTTCATTATTTTTGTTCGTGCTTGTATCATTAAGTATTTCCTTTAAAATAGATTCGGAAATTATTAAAGTTTCACATTCTTCATTACGAAGAGTTTCTGCTAGATTAATACGCATTTCATCTTTTTCTTTTGGCTCAATAACCCTGGGTGTTCCACTTACTTTAGCTACTTTAGTCGATTTAGGCACATGTGTTGGTAAAGGAACGTCTTCTAGCCACTTTTGTACAATCTTTTGCTTATAATCGTCACTAACACATGTTTTGCAAGAATTAGACCGTATCAGTCCTGTATTTTGTCCCCTACTACTGTCACAACCTGGACATCCACCGCAGTGGATTTGTCTCCTACTATTTTCTCTTTTGAGACTGATCGCGCTAAACCTTCTACCACGTCGTGCACATGGAATATCCCACCCAAGATCTATGGTATGATACGATTCCTCTTCAGCAATATCTGATAGATTAGGTATGAATCGTTTTGATGTCATTTTTTCTTTTGCAATTGACATAACTTCACGAAGTTTATTAAGAAAATCGATCGCAGCTGGAGGTGGATTCTGAAATCAAAATAATCAATTGATTTAAACATTAATCTAACAATAAATATGAAATAAAACATTCTTTCATACCTTTAAGTGTTCGGTTTCAAAAAACACAGGATTAAAATATAACTTTCTTCTAATAACTGGCTCTTCGTTTGTTACTTGAGGTATATTCTCAATGAAGTTATTTTCTATGTTGCAATGCAAAATTGAAACATCTGAATGTGGAGCCTTTTCCATTTCTGGCGATGTAGACCTTCTTTGAAATCTTTCATTTAATCTCTCGGGAGTAGATGCAGCTCTTATGTTTGGTCTCGTGGGCTTCTTTCTTTTCGTATGCACGACTGCTGATACTACACTAGAATTTCTTTCCTGGAACTAAAATTAATATGATAATTGTAATTGAAATTTATGTGGTTATAATTTTTAATGTAAACAAACTTACTTTATGATAATTAGAAGGAGAAGAATCAATTGTGTCCTCTGTCTGTTCACTGACATCAGACAAACCTGCTTCATTTATATAATCCCCTGTCATTGTATCTAGCAAAGGATTGGTTTTCAGTCTCTGCAAAACAATCTAATATTAGGAAATTCCACTTTTCTAAAAAAAAAAAAAATTTAGTATACTTACCATACTATCCATATTGATTCTCGAATCAATAGTTGAACCATTTTCACTGATAGTATTGGTAATGTTCAATTCTGGATCCTTAGACTTCCTCCTCTGTTTCTGCTTATAATGTATATAGAATATTATACCAACAGCGTAAATGAAGACCAGCATTAGTACACACACTCCAATAGCTAGAGATTCTAGGACGCTCAAGCCGTGGCTTTGTGTGGTTGGCTCAACTGTCACCGTTTCTCCAGCATGGAAAGGAATTGATCTTACATCTGAAATATATAATAGCTCTACATTGAATTAAAAGAACATCTTACTTACTCTTTGTCTTAATCTTTATCGAAGAAAAGCAGAAACTCACCAATCAAATTGCAACGGCGTTGTGCTTAAACACTTAGTGATATTTTAATAATTATAGCTAGAATCGAGAGAAAGTATAGTTCACATATTTTTAAAGATTAAAATAGCGTATCTGACTATTTCACAAATATCACTGGAAATTATTAGAATCTGCGAACCGCCCTACACAATTAAGTTAATGAATATTGAATCGGAGACCAATAATAATCTTGCTAATAATTATTCACTATCATTAAACGTGTAAATGATTACCAAGTAGAGCATTATGCGTTGCGCCGGCGACTCGAAACGCAGCGCATGACGTTGCAAGTCTGGCGGGGGGCGGAGCTGAACACAGCACGTGAGCTGCCACCAACCTGCCCTCCAGTCTTGCGTGTAACGCTGATGACCCTTTCCACTGTAACAATGTATAGAATTAACACGTGTTAGAGCTTAGGAAGAAAGATTATTAATTTATTACAATAAAAAAAGAATGACTTTTGACGCGTTAGGGAAAATTGTTGAGAGTAAATTTTTACGAAGCGCGCGCAAATCACAAAAAACCGAAATCCTGATATAAGCATAGTCAACATTAAAAAATAAAAGATGTCCATTTCTTTAACTATGCAGAAATATTTTTTTTTGTGATATTTAAATAAACTTTATCTATCTACCTTTTTTCTATATATACCTTTATATACCTTATATATACCTTATATACCTTTTTTCTATTATTAGTGTCGTTTTTTCTACAAATGTAGAATAAGGGGAAAGATAAAATTTTTAATCTTTTTATATTTTTATCTTTCAAAGAAGTATAACTTCTAACGCGTGTACATAAGTACACAACATGTTTTTTTGTATATTTATTTTACAGAAGAATATAATAAAATTATAATATGTAACATTAAACGGTGTCCTTTGTATAAATCCTTCATAGAGATAATCTCTGTCATTTGACATTAATAATTTTAAGTTCTTATAATAATTTCTACGTAACACTAACAATTTTATAAAATTACTTACCTTAACTAACTTAAAATAACATATATAGATAAATATTACAATATGTTTGCAGTTGAAGAATTACTTCTACAATCATACAGAAATCATGCCTCATGCCTCAACTCTAAACAGCGTTACATCGATTATTCCTGTATCGTGCAGATCAAAATGAAATGAATGTGGACATTTCGTACAAATTGCTTTTTTCTCGCCATGCCTTATCAAAGAATTCATCGAGTGTCGCATTTTACACCCACTATGTTTGATTACAAATTGAAGGGATGCTTTGCATCAAAGACACCGCTTACTTCGTATTTAAGTTATAAATAATGGTATCACACTATAAATCTTTGAATTGTAATGGTGAAGTCGGTTTAGGTTTTCTACATACGAGGACAACTACTACTTTTTTAGCAATCATAATGGATATACCATAATAAAATAAACCAGATGTACTACATCAGATTTCTGTATATATTCTTATATTATGATTCAATTCCTTAGTTTTTTTAATTTATATTTTGCACTCTGAAGAAGGTGTTGGTAACGAGAAAAATTTGAAAAATATTATTTAGTACTTAGGTCGTTCATGTCGGAAAATCTACCAGACACTATGGAATATCATAGAGATATGCTCCATATGATCTATGTACTTACTATACAGGTAGGCTAAGTGAAAAGTGATATTAAGGTGAAATGAAGTTCCCGGGGGCGGCTATTATGTAATTAAATAATTAGAAATATTTATTAATCTTAATCACCGTACATTATAACAAAATATAGAGTAATGTCACGTATAACATGTATCTCCGCAAAATACATTGGTAGGTGTAGGAAAACGGTAGTCATCTAGTCGTAAACGAGACGGTGCCGGTGATTTTAAGAAGCTCGTGTGTATTTTTTCAAAAATTTTATTCTACATTTGTAGAGAAAATGACACTATCAATAGAAAAAAGATTTTTATTGAAAGTTTTAATATAATGCATTATCTAGTTACATAAAGTTTAATTACATATCACAAAATAAAAATTTACTCTCATCATTTTTCCCTAACGAGCAGCAAGAAGTGTAACTTCAAAAGGTCAAAATAATGTGAGTTTTATTCGAACTTTTTATCAGAAATAAAGTGTTGGGTAACATTTAGAGTCAAGAGAACTTTATATAGTTACCGTTAATAGTAAACTAAAATCACTTTAAAAGTCATAGAACTAATGAAAATTTAAATTATTAATACAAAATATATCTTTGTCTCATATTTATTGACTTTCTCAATATAGCAAGTCATACTTTTCAAGTACCTAGACATTTGAGTTTTTGTGACGATTGTATTAAGATAAAATGAAGCAATGTTGGCTTAGCGCGCGACTCTCATCCCTGATGTCATTGGTTCGAGCTCAGCAATAAAACTTGCTCGCACGGTAACATCGAACATTGGTAGACAGTACAGGTCACCCCAGTGCTGGAGCTTATTCATAGACATAAACATAACATTTATTACTACACACATACACACAGAAACACATATAATAACAGTAATCAAAAAATAAAAATAATTAAAAAAAAGAATAATAATAGAGAGATAACATTTTTTTTAAGAAAAAGGTTTAATCGTGTAATGCGTGTATGCTGTGGTTGTAATTGGCCCTGGCTCAGCATTATACTGAGGAGCAGAGTTGTTCCACAGCGCTGGTCATTCTGCCAGAGACAACAGGAGCTAGTTTGCGCTTCAGTCGCAAAAAAAACAAATAAGAATCTAATACTCAGTAGAAAATAAAAACGATACTCTACGATAATAGACGATTCTCGGACACACAAACATAGTGTCAAAACATTATAGAACATTAAGACTGTTAATAAATAATAATGCTAGATTGTAATTCAAAAAAAGACGCACTCTTATTTGTGAACTTTATTGTAGGACAAATATAGTTGTATAGTATCTATTTTTAATTATAACAGGATAAATAAAAATGTAATATTTTACTTCAGGTCCAAATCATAATTTTAAATCAAATATATTATATAAATATTTACACCAAAGTAGATACGGGTCGAATTGTAATCAGGTTTCTAAAGTCAATTTAAAAATAAACAATACCTATTGAATATTATGGATATTTCTGCTGACATTTTTTGTATCTTTTTAATGAACTTAATAATAATAACGTAATCGCAATTGTATGCAATCGATTTTCGTTTAGTTTATATAATTTATTGACAGCATATATACTAAACAATAAGTATTATATATTACAAACCTATTTAAAGATTATTAGGACATAGTAATAATAAAAATAATTAAAAGAATATGGTAAACAAATTTAAAAAGTTTGGTCTCTGTGGCAGTGTACCTTTGACGCTGGCAGCATTTCCTCGGTATATTGCAATAGTAATACGTTGAGCGAGGAAAGCAACAGCTCTGGAGTCACTGGTACTATCTACCAAGCGCCAACTTAAATCTTTAATTAGCGCAGTGACATAATAACGTCGTTTGTATACCGAATTTTTTTGTATATATTTTTTATCTTTATCTGCGTTATATATATTCTCATTCAATATTGTATTTTATTTGTCTTGTACCAATGTATCAGTGTGACGAGCGTTGGCAAGCTGTTATAAATAAATATGTTTAAACCATAAAGTGGATTGCTGGTAAAAGCAACGTTTAGTACTTAAATTATAACTACAATTAATGGACCCTTAAATATTTGATAAAATAATTTAACATGCAATTTTTATGTGTATTTTTATTAAGCAATAAACGCCGTTTGATAAGTGTTTATGATTATTAAACAGGTGAATGGATATAAACATTCGTTATAAGGAAAAACTTAGCTTAGGCGATTTGAATTGTTTTGCTATAAGAAGTTGAAGGTCGAATTCCATCTGATGGATGAAGCGGACTTCATATTAATAATATTTCATAACATGATCGAATGTCCTGCCCGTTGTCCTGTTACTTATGATAAAAAATTAATGTCAATGCACAGCTGCCCACTGAAGTATTTCCGAACAAATTCGACTTAAGGTCCTTCAAGAACAGAATTTTATTTAATATTTCAAAATTACCAATTCTGAAAACAACACGCATATGTGAGCCTTCTGGCATTGAGAGTGTCCGTGGGCGGTATCACTTAAAATCAGATGATAGTCCTGCCCGTTTGCCCTCTGTTCTATAAAACAATTAGGTAACCTGCGATAACTTTCGAGTTTTACAGACACTGGTACCAGCATACATGGGAGGTCCAATATTACCGTCATATTATCAATATAAATCTTCAAATAAAGATATAAAAATCTTCCTTACTCCAGAAAAGCGTAGATATAAAGAAAGTGTCACGAGCTCCCCTCTCCCTACGTCGGGAGTTAAAAAAGATATTTACTGACAAAGTTCGGATCATCATACAATTATAAGTTATATGCCAAAATGTTATTTAGTACAAGAGAAATTTGGAATTAACATATCTGCATATTGTTGATTCATTGTATTTTACCTTATCTACTTTTAATAAGCAAATATATTGTATTTGATATAAAAATTTACACGTAAGAAGATATGGGTGGAATTTTAATCAGGTTTTTAAAGACAATTTCATAATAAACCAATACTTATCACATATTATGGTTATTTCTGCGACATTTTTTGCATCTTTTCAATCAACTAACTATCACGCATTTTTAGAATTCACCTGCTATCGCGTCTTTCAAGTCATAAGCGTTAAGGGAAATAAAGCTTTCATCAATTTATAGGTCACTAAAACGGCCAAATCTTTAGAATACTTACGTGACCAGGCAGGGGCTTTGGGACTTTCAGGCCAACCAAGTTTAAGGTAAAATTTTAATATGAATTATATTTTTTTACATATTCTATGTATATAATAACTGCATTCGTGGTACATAGGCTGAGCAATGTTGGCCTAGTGGCCTTATCCCTGAGGTCGTTGGTTCGATCCCCGGCTGTGCACCAATCGACTTCCTTTCTATGTGCCCATTTAATTTCGCTTTAACGGTGAAGGAAAACATCGTGAGGAAACCGGCATGCGGTGGTCCAAAAAGTCGTGTCAGGCATAGGAAGCTGACCTGCTTGCTTATTAGATTGACAAATTACCACGAAACACATTTAGAAATCTGAGACTTTTATTTTTATATCTGTAGTTGAATATGGTTATAGCGGAATGATTGCAGAGCAGTTTGAGTTTTGAATTAAATTGTCATTCGAAAAGTATCGATGTGTACCAAATTCAAATCGTTTAACAAATAAAGACCACCAAGCTGAAGGCTTTGTTCCAAACATTAATATTAAAAAACATTATTTTTTTATGAAGAGCTCGCGTCAAACGGACCGGTATTTGCTCCCGATGAGATAAAAGTTTTACGAGCTCGCGACTGCACATTTACGTTATGTCCAAAGCGGCTGTATTGAGATATTCCTGGATGTGATCACTTAATTTTTTTTATATAAAACAATTGTCATAATTAAATGAAAAGGACTGGCGGCCTTATCGCTTTCGAGCGATCTCTTCCAAGCAACAACTGTGAGAAAAACAGTAAATTATTTAAGGTAAGCAACCAGTATTTAGACAAAACTAATGGAACAAAAAGCAATTAAAAAATTGCGTAAACAGTGATCAGTACAATATTTATGAAAGAAACCCATAAAAACGTAAAGTGTCGATAAATCACGATAATTTTAACTAGGGATACGATATGGACAGGTAAGAATTTATTCTTACATATTTTAGATTCGAATTTTGAAATTCATACAACACTTAGTTATATATTACGTTATTTGTGTAGAATTGTAATTCCTTATGATAAAAATATGACCAAGGAAACAAGGGTTATATGTATAAAAAATGTGAATTTCGTCTCTTAGGTTTGAAATTAACAGTGTCATGTGATTACGAGTATAAGTAAATTGTATATATATATATGCTCTAAGCAAGCTTTCCAATTAGCCGACAGAATGCAACGTGGGCACTATCCGACTTCAGCGATGGTTAGGTGGGGTATTAGCTATGAATGTATTAGGAGTGACTAGACCATACTTTTATGAAAAAGGTATCAAAACATCGGCAAGTGTATCCGTCAAGATACCATCTTTATTACCTTAATAAAGCCCCTTAACAACACCATGTTTAATAATCAAGAATGGTCCTTCCAGCAAGACTCGGCGTCGGATCATAATGTAAAACGTCAATACATTCCATTACGATTAATTTGTGTTTATTAAGATAAAATCCACGATGCCTTTCTCATCCAGTTCACGTGTTATTAAGATCAATGTTTTTGATAATGCTTCATTTTATTAAGTCTCCGACTTTTTGATAAAATCTCAAATTTTGCGAAAAAACGACCAATACTTTAATTACCTATTCTTGATAACGTTGTAATAAACATGTGATAGTAATTTGGCCATTTTGGACTAATATTACATTTAATTAATTCGTACTGGGCGGTTGATTATTGCTGATAAAATTAAATATTACCTCGGAGGTCTGGATAATACGATTATGAAAACTGGCTTTTTAGAAATTCATACGATTTGGACTTATATTCATTGTATGGTACATCCGTAATGCAGGCTTAGCCTTGTTTCCATCTCCTGCATTAGTTTTCCGTGCCAGTTTCGAGTCAAACAAATTCCCGTTCCTGCGACGTTTCATTCACCAAACACGCTAGTGTTAACAGCGCAAAATGAAAGAAAAATTTGTGAGCGATCACAGGATCGAAACCCTTTTTTCTTTGCGTTTCCCAAACAATTATATATTACACAAAGTAATGCAGAATTTAATAGAAAAATCCAAGGTTTCAGCCTTGAACCCAAGGATGCATCGATTGAAAAGACTTACCTGTAAGTATGTGCTGCCCTCATCCCTATACAGGCCGAAAGGGACGTCGTTATCCACCAAATCTCGGAGAGTAACCCAACCAGACGATGAAAGGTACTGAGCACTTGTCACTGCACACACTGAATCTTCTACGTCTGCAAAATGATTAGTTCTTCAGCTTATTTTTATCGGCCTTAAATTACTTTCATCTAAATTTTTATAAATATTTCTAATTTCTGATTGAAATACTTGATAAATGGCGGAGGTAGGAAATTTTTCACTTGAGCTGATATAGTTCCTCAATGATAAGTCTCAATGAGTTGTTAAGCGTTCTGATGGATTTGTAATTTATCCCTTAACAAAAGTGTCCATAGTATTTTTTGTAATAAGTCACAGTTAGTAGCTACAGCTGTTTAAATGCAGAAAGTCAAGTACGCTCAATGTACTACAGGTGAGGTAAGTTTAGCAACAGTAGGCGGAAAGTTGAGCTAAGAATGTCTAGCCAAAGTATGGGGGATCAATGTTAACTAAATATGCATTTGACAATCAGCTCTTTATTTATAGTGACAGAACAATAAAACAAATGCAAAAATAGTTTTTTTATAAATTTGTGTTATGAAAGAAATAGAAAGAAGAAATCATAAAGTAAAATACAGTTAATATTTCAAAAGGAAGAGACTGGCCTACAACACAGGGAATCCTAGTGTAGAGGCTAGTGAACTTTATTTCTCAAATATCCTCTTATGACAACAAAACATGAACATCCATATCTTTTATGCATATTTCATTTAGCATAGAACATGGATAGATCATATTAAGGAAACCGCGGGAGACACATGGCGGACAGTGGTACACTGCAGATGTGACGAGATCTGGACTCCTCCAGATCTCGCCATTGGCCTACGCCAACAAGGGTAAACCAAAGAATTAACAGAGTAGATGATAATAATAGTGATTTGAATGTACCTAGTATCTGAAATAAAAGGTTTTATATATAAGTGACATAAGTGATACTTGTATCTTATGTTCCATAATAACAATGTGTTGAATGATTCTCCGGGATAGCAAACTCAGATCGAATTACCTCCATAATTCGCCAATGTTTCGGGTTTTATCTATGACACCAGCTATGAGAATATTCATATTTTCACCTCACCATAGAAGATGTGAGGAAGTACTTACTTGTTTTTTGTTACATATATACAGTTATTCAATGTAATCTGTTTTGGCTTTCTGTATTGACTAAGTGTTTTGTTTTATAATGTGTATGATAGATGTCAGATTACATGTAATTAAATAAATAAAAATAAATAAGCTAATCAAGATGGACTCTAAATTGTACGCATATTTTTTTTTAGATAACCATAGTAGGTAGATATACAATTTAAGAAATGTGTAAAATTAGTTTATTACCTGTAAAAATTATCTCTTTCGATGGATATATGATTTGGCCCTTCAACGGTAGGAAGACAAACGGTATTTGGGGCTTTGTTGAACCCCGACCGAAGCTTGCCATAGGACATTCTGAAAAGAGGTTTTTGTTAATATATAGGATTATTATATACATAATCAATAAAAATGAGTTTAATGTGAATTGTATATTAAGATTTACTAGAATAATCTAAAACTGAATCCTCCATACATGTAGTGTAAGGTGTGACTCGGCATTAATAAACGGAAATCTCAAATTATAAGTCCCTTTAGGCAAGATAGCTATTATTATAATAAGCTTAAGAATGTCTTTATCTAGTACAGCGTGCGACTCTCATCCTTGAGGTCGTAGGTTCGAACCCGGCTGTGCACCTGGAATACTAATGTGCACATTTAACATTCGCTCGGTAAAGAAAAACATCGCCAGGAAACCGGCGTGTCTTATTCCCAAATAATCGACGGCGTGTGTGAGTCACAAGAGGCAGATCACCTACTTATCTATTACATTGACAATTTATCATGAAACAGATAAATAAATCTGAGACCCAACCTAAAAACGTTGTAGCACTACTATTTTTATTTTATTTTATGTAGTATTTAAGGCCTTCGTTAAACGGATATTTAATAAACTCTAAACCTTCTATAGAATTGTCGCTTCGAGGAAACGCTTTTCAGGGCCGGATTTAGAGAGGTTGCTCCTTGGGGCAACAAAGGAGTGGTGGCTCTAAAATATTTTGCGAATAAAATAAAATAAAAATATTTCAGTTAAGTCTTTCAATTCATACTTTATTGGGAAACCAAGTAGTAGTAGTTCTTTTAGTATTTAACAAACATTTAAATAAAATAAATCAATGGCGCTACAACCTTTTTAAGTCTTGGCCTCAGATTTCTGTTTCATGATCATCATGTAAAAATAACAAACATTTAATCTATTATCAAAAGAAAACTTGTTTATTAGTGTCCACTAGTCGGAATTTGATTATCTAATGTGGGGTCCCCCTGGCTACAGCCCAGGTTGCCCTCCCCTAAATCCGGGACTGACACTATTACAGTAATGCGTTCCACAGGACAATTACAAATAACCCTATCCACAAATTAAATATAATGCATGTGAAAGGTCTCAATTACAGTATACACTCATAGCCTATCGTCTACAATGACATGACACAAACAGTTGTTCTATACTACAATTCAAATTAGCGCCAACACTTGTACGGTGGTTAGTAATTACTGAATTGTTTATTTGATTTCTGTTAAATCTGACCTTACATTGTTCAAATGACCGTCACGCCCTCGTCGTGTACGTGACAAGTTACAACTTTCTTTAGGAACTAACAGGTTCAATGTATTATTTAAATATAGAATACGGTTGGGAATTTAGACCATAAAGTCTATGCCACTAAATTCACAGTCGATATTATGACTCCTGTATGGCATGATTTGTACGTAAGTACGTCTTACATTCAGAATTGAAACTTAGAAATCGAGAAAAACCGAGAATTACAAAAAATATATATTTAGGTGTGGAGGAAGAAAGTGCTCGTGCTGGCCGGCCCGAAGCCAACTGCTTTATGTCGAGAAGTTGTAAATACTCGTCGTTCGTTTCGAGTTTTTTAAATCACCTAGTAAGTATACATATATATATATATATATATACATAATATAATATAATATAATATAATATAATATAATATAATATAATATAATATAATATAATATAATATAATATAATATAATATAATATAATATAATATAATATAATATAATATAATATAATATAATATAATATAATATAATATAATATAATATAATATAATATAATATAATATAGTAATGTCGAAATGTTATGACCATACCGTAAGAAATAATTTTTTTTAATTATATATATATATATAAATATTATTTTAATTTATTACTTTATAATTTTGTGTTGTTTTTGAGGTTATACTTCTTTTGGCATACAAAATTTAAAAAGATTGTTATGTTGTTACGCCAAAAAAGTATAACATCTAACGCGTGTACATAAGTACACATGTTATTTTTCTATGTGTCTTGTGTGATATTAATGTAAATAGTTGTCGCAATTAAGTAATTTGTATTGTTTTTAAATAAAATTAATATTTTGTAATGTACAGTACCGTAAATTTACTATCAATGGCATATAGATTATCTTTTAGCATTTTTGTATGTATTTATAATCTTAGTTAGAATTTTTATAAACTTTCAGTCTATTGATGTTGTATAACGTTAATGTCAACACTGTACCATCTATGTGATTGACACATATGCGTCGATCTTCTCTGAAGGCGGGCGTGTCTTTTCGACATTGACACATACAACCGCTGCCTCCTAGTGCCGCTAGTGCTGTACCATGCGACACCTCCATGCAACGGGTTAGTCCACAGTCAGTGCCTGGAATATTTTAAAATTTTACACTAAAAGCAACGTGTACAAATTTCGTATTACAAAATTCGTTTAAGATTTTTCAAACTAATTATATTTAAGAAGTACTCAGAGTTCCACTAAAACAATACAGTATAAGAAATAAAATTGCCACAAAAGTTTTGAGAAATATAGGTTTTGTAATATTCATTTTTTTTATTATGTAACTGGAGTTATTACAAAAAGATTATTAGAACATTTTAATACTAGAAAATATATTAAAACACTTACCAACTAATGAAAATAAATCTCCCGATGCCATTCGTGTGACGTTAGCTAGCGCCATCTCTCCGTTTGTGTTTGCACTTGTTGTAGTCATCACTAACATCAGAACGAGAACAAGCGCCATCTTACGCCCCATACCAGCTTTATAATATTCCTTCTATGGTTTTTATGTTGTACGACAGATGGCGTTGGTACACAGCTAAAGATTTTAAACCTCGAGGTGGAAACATTTTGTTTAATAATATTTTTTTAATCTGTAACAATAGAAATGTGAAATAAATATTGTTTCGTTGAAATAGGGGAAATGTTAAAAACAGTTCATCATGTTAATTCACTTATTGTAACACAGTTGTAACGAATTCAGATAACTAATTATAATTAATCTAGATCGACGAATTAGCGATAAGGCGGCCTATTACTGATTGCTTTAGATTTATTTTGTGTGTACACTAACAGTGTGCTAATAAATATATAGCATATAAGAAGTGGATAACACATATAGCATATAAGAAGGAGATTTATTTCCCGACAACAAGAATTGTGTCGAGTTGCCTACAGACGCATAAATGTGTTTGCTTGAAGGGTTGCAATACTTCAAACATACAAAACCCGCACTGTTTGACAATCGTAGCTTAGACTAGAAACCAAACAATGTTTTTAAAACTTAGAAAAAGGTTCAGTGGCGCAACAATAGGGTGGCAGGGCTGGCAATGACACTGGCCCCCGACCCAAAGGGAGGCCATTTTTATTGTAAATGTATGCAGGTTTCCTCACGTTTCCTTCGCCAAAAAACTAGCGAATATTTGATGAATGCATTGAAATATTATGTTCTATGGATGAATGCAATACGCATTGGACTAGCGTGTGGACTACAACCATTACCTCTCTTAGGCGAGAGGAGTTATTATTTTGGCATTAGTGGGACACATACAACGTGTAATTGAGTGCTGAAAGTCTCGAAGTTTATTAAAATTAAACTGAGTACAACGTGGTGATTTTTACTGATAGGGCCCCATCAAAAGAAATTGCCACGGGCCCCGAATTAACTTACGAATAACAGCTGTAAAATACTTTAACAGCTGAAATTTATTTTGCAAAGTGTAATTGTTATCTTGTAAAATGGAAGGTGCAGAAGCGACCTAGCAACGGTCAATATACAGTCAGGTACAGTATAACTAAATGAATGAAATCATCAATGACACCTGAAACTGTAAGTATTAAGCATTATATGTAATAAAAAAGTGTGTTTACACTATAAAAAAAGCGTTTCTAGAACACATTTATTTGAAAAAGCATTTGTTTCTAGAACAAAAATAAAGCTCTTTCCAAGTATGGTCTCACCAAGGGCGTTCTCTCATTAATTGAGGGGAGAAAATAAGAGGTACTATATGAGCTAACGCTACCAGTAATAAATTAGGTCTATGAATAACATTGTGCTCAAGGTCGGATTCCGTTATTAATACGTATTAAATTTGTGGTCAACGTGTTCTACGTCAAATAACTAATAAAGTTTATCGCTATTTTCTAGTTAAAAAAACAAACAAGCTACCCGCTGTGCCCGCGATAAGTATTTTGCTAATCGCATTCAAGCATTTCATAAAACGTTCAAAAGAGAAAATTTATCACGTAAATACTTTCGAAATCGGTATATCTTGGAATTAATTATGCATACGATATCGGAATTATGATTTGTCCGTTACAAATATTTGACACAAATTTATTATCGTCTATATCGACTTAACTGGGGTTTTTTAACTAACTAAACAGGTCTGCCACCTTTAAAAGGAACAAAATGTTAAATGTATTTTTATTGAATTGATGTATTTTGATGGAGTTTTTTTTTGTTGTGTTACCTTTGGAGTAGAAACTCTTGGGGTTCAAGTGCACAGGCGCTAATTAAAGATTTAAGTTGGAGCCTGGTAGATACCAAGGTAACACTGAGAATTTTTAGAAAATGAAAAATGGCTTAATGTAGAAAGTTGCCAATACTTCTATTGTTTTTCGAAGTAATCTTCGTTCTTCTCTACACATCGTCGCATTCGATGGAATAACTGAGAAAAGCATCTCTCTAGGAGCAGCTCTTCTATGGCATTTTCGTACGCTTTCAGGGCTCGTAAAGCGAAGTTTATCTTAAGTTCTTGGGTATAAATGAAAGTCACAGGGCGCCAGGTCAGGACTGTATGGCGGATGACTCAGAAATAATCAACAGTCTGTTTTGTGCAGTGCGCTGAAGCATTGTCGTGGTGAAGGAGGATCCTGCTTCGAGGGCCCTGCTCTCGCATTTTATCCAAGACAACAAGCAAACAGCGATTGACATACCAGTCTGCAGTACCTGTCCTTCCATCTTCTAGCACAACTGTCGCGAAATGACCTTTCCGACTAAAGATTGAGGCAATCCTTTTTTTTCTTGACTTCTTCGTTTCTTTACCTTAGTTAGCCGATCATCGAAAGGAAACACCCACTGAGCTGATTGTCTTTTGATTTCGGGTTCGTAGCAATATATCCAGCTTCTATCATCTGTGACGATGTCAAATACAGCATTTGAGTCACCGCCGTTGAAGTTATCTAACATTTGGCGACACCAGTCCATGCGAAGGTGTTTCTAGTCGTCGTGGTTTCGTTAAAGTATGGGGAATCCATCCGGTACAAAGCTTCCTGACGCCTAAATGTTCGAGTAATATTTTTTGAGTTTGACTCATACCAATGCCTAGGCTTGCCCGTATCCGCTGATAGGTCACTCTCTTATTTTCCTCTATCATGCGTCGTACAGCACTGATGTTATCTTCAGTAGTTGCTGTTAAAGGAAGTCACGTGGATCATCATTAAGATTGCTACGTCCACGCTTAAACTCGCTAAACCAATTGTAAATGATGGCACGAGATGAGGCTTCATTAAGAAATGCTAATGGCAGCATATCATAGCTTTGTTGTTAGATAAGCCCACAACGAAAGTCATAATAAATCATTGACCGAAATTATTCTCGCGTTAGGTTCATTTTCACTTGTAACATGAGTTTTAGATTTTCCGCCAATTCACAAAAACAGATGACAAATGAATGCAATATACTACATTAGGTTACCAAAGACTTATAAAATTCAAAATCAAAAAAAGTTTTAATTAGAAACGTTTCTAACTGGCCAGTTCTAAACATTTTCAGTGTACCCAAGTGTTTTGTATACGTAAGTTATTGATACTTTTTGCTTTAGGAAAGTTAATGCTAAGTTCGATGTGAAGTGGAGGAGTGGCCTGCCTATTAGAGATCTTTTACCTATGAAGGCGTTCAAGAAATTTTCTATTTTAAGTAAATTTTACTGAGTAGGGATTCCACTCCATCAAGGATTTATTATGAGCTTCGGCTCTTGTCTTGTCTTCAATATTAAGAGCACTGTTGGCCTAGTGGCTTTAGAGTGCGACTCTCATCCCTGAGGTCGTAGGTTTGCGCCTCCGCTGTACACCAATGGACTTACTTTCGCGCTTTCGCTTTTATGTGTGCATGTTAACATTCGCTGGAACGATGAAGGAAAACATTGTGAGGAAACCTGCTTGCCTTAAAACCAAAAATAAGCCAGCATATGTGAGGCACAGAAGGCCCTTTTTTCTGAATGCAATATTGGCAAAGGAACACTTTCGATATAGCCTTTAATCAAATCTTTATTCAACAAAGTGAAATGATTAAGACGTTTTTATAAAAATCTGGCCGCTTGAAAGGTCGATGTGGTAAAAATATGTCGATTATAATTAAACATAAAAAGTTTGTAAAATACCTACTTATTTTTAGGATTTAACGTGACTAAATCGAGTTTTAGATTTTTAAGTGGATGTTTTATTACGGTTACGTTGCAGCGCGGAGCCCACAGATTGGCGGGCCCGCTTGCTACGTGGCTAATCAATTCAGGCTGCTAATTGAACGGCGCTGTTCAGAGACTAGGTTGTTGATTGAACGACGGATTAGGCCACATATAATATGACTATGGTGCAATACGCCGCTTTAAAAAATTCCGTATCTTAATTTGTGAGGGCCCTTTAAATGCTAATTCGATGATTCTAATGATCAATCTTCATGAATATTCAAAAGCAATTTACGATTATTACCGATCAATTAATTATATTTTAATAATTGTTCTACGTTTACACAAAATTGGCGAATTATAAAGATTTGATTAAAAAACAATTTGCCGCTTCTAGTGTGGTTATAATACTTTTTATCGCTTGACATACTTTTTAAACCAAGTTATTATGATAATATATTTTTTTACGGTTTAACGAATTTATTTCTCGTTCAGAATAAAGTTCATCATAATAGATCATAGTTTAAGCCAGATTACATTTTAAACTAATAGAAACGTGCATCAGAATTACTGAGAGTCTAAAAACTTATTTATTTAATAATTGTATAGTGAAATACTTTTATTACAAAATGTGACAGTTAACTATTACGCTTCAGGCGTTACAGACGACAACATCAGCTTTTATTTGATAAAATAAATAAAGATTCATCAATTTACTTAAAACACACACTTTAAACAACGTAATAGTCATCCAAAACATCTGTTTGAGTAACCTCCGCAAGTAACATTATTTTGAACTAATTTTCGTAATTTTATTTCTTTACTATGTCGTTTAATTCGTAGACGGTAAGCGTAAGTTTCAGTCTTCCACGTCAAAGCTACCTTTTTGACATACAACAGTCATACTTAGCGATAAGTCTCGACTCTGTATCCTACCCAAAAATACCATTATAATATTGTTTTGACCTAAGTTCAGCGATAGATTTCGTTGATTGTTTATGACCACAATTGCCGTAAGTAACTTAAATCATCGAGTAATAAATATACGGGCCTTAGTTTTTTTCTGTATAAATGGATGATAGACTGCATAATAACTAAGAAGTTATTATGCAGCAAAAAAGATCCTGACGTTCATAAGTGTACTTGTTTACCTATATGAATAAAGTTATTTTGGGTTTATGCCTAAAAAGTATTTCAGATCCCAGATTCATGCCATGCTGTCTGAGTGGAGCTATTTTTTAAGTAGAAAGCATTGTTAGTAGTTGAAGATAGTATGTAAGTCTAGTCTTTAATTATTGATTAAAGTATGCTGTAATATTGTAAATAAATAAACAGACATTTTTTAATTCGAACCAGTTCCAGCTTTATAATATTTCTATTAAAGCAATAAATACGCTTTTATATTAGTTAAAAAGTTTCAATACCAAAATGCTGTCGATATCATTAATCTACATGACACTTGACTTCTTTAATAAATAACGGTTATGGCGAATCGTCGGTTTTTCTTGACATAATCTGTGTCCAAATAACACTTTCATACTAATTACAAGCTGAGACCCGTTAGTTAAAAATGACTGAAACGACATTAATTTAACTATGATTTTTAACCGTTATAATCTAAAGCTTGTTTATGAAATGCGAATTATTAATTATTGTAGCATAATGATAAATTACAACACGGCATCGGAATTTATTAGAATTATATAATGCCAAAGTTGCACCTCAGTGGATAAAACTTTGATGTTGATTTTAATTTATGAATCTCATAATATAAATATCTCAATAAAGTCATAAAACGGTTCGTAACCTTTATACTTCTATAACAAAGTGTGAGAAAGTCAAAAACCAGTTTGAAACTCAATACACAATACAATAAAAAGTAACAATAATGTCGCATTGATGTATGGGCAGGTAGCAATTATGTAAATATTATCCAATAAAGCGACGAGTTAACAATGTGTAAGACAGTTATTGGACATTTATTATGGGCCTAACCTATTGTGACAAATCACAAGTCAAAGTTGTATTGGGCACTGGCGCAACCAATGACATAGACCCAGAGCTTGATACATTTAACGTTACGTTTATAAAATCTCACGCGGCACGATCTTATTTTTAAAATTAAATTCGTTAATTTTGCGTTTAAAAAAGTACTTGATAAGGTAGGATATATATATATATATATATATATATATATATATAAACGAGTTTTTAAAGTTAAGTTGTTAAGTTTTTCACATAATTAAACGTGTTGTCAAGTAAAATAATAAGGACATTTCATCACACCACTTTAATTAATTTATAAGTTTGGTTTGTCTTCGAGAAAGGTCGGTTTGAGTCTGTCAAACAATCTTCAGAAAGCTTTCTGTGTTCCTAATATTTTAACATTTTGTAAAATTAGACTTAACTTACTAATAAGTGAAATCTTACACGAGTAGGATACAATAATTAATTGTATTTTTAACTAAACAAATATACAGTATTTTAAAAAAATCCATTTTTTTCTGTTCTCAGACCTCAAGAGCGCTTGACATTTTGCTATAACGCAGAGGTAATACCGAAACTGAAGCCTTCTATAAAAATTGTATGACCGGTATAACCATTGCATCGCTCTCAACGGCTATATTGAACAAGCAAATTAAATTCTATCAAAGTTTTTTTATATGTTAGTCTATGAACTTTTCAACCCACCTAATATGTTTGTAAAACCTTTATCCATCTCTTTGTCTATACCTCGTTGAGTCAGTATTATTAATGATACATTGAAACAAATGATTCTCACTGGTAAATTGATTTATAGGCATGATAATCAAATTGTTATTAAAGAATGATCGAAGTGCTAACTTAATATAATATTCATATTGTATAAGCTGTACAATTAATATGTTTTCCATTTACTTTAATCCAATGTTGCTGAATTAGAATTCATCATTCTCATTCATCTCTGGAAATATTGAATTGGAATGACACCATTTTTAATAGATATTTTTACTGTTGCGAAACGAGAAAGATGCCGGCAACAATTTCCTTCAATTTGATGTATTACTTGCGGACTTTCATTATCATTTACAGTTACCTCTGGAAATATTGAATTGAATTGGAAAATCACCGGTTCTTTACACATTTGGTTGCGACACGACTGGAACATCGCGCAAAAGGTCTTGCTAACAATGTCCTTAAATTTAATGTTTCATTTTTGTTGTCTCATTCACTATTAGTTCTTAAACGTTAAAAGTTCATAAAAAGACAAATAATATACCATTATGATATATATAAATGAATCCCTATTTCCCTTGGTCACGGCATCACGCGTGAACGGCTGTGCCGATTTCGCTTATTCTTTTTTTGTTAGATAAAAATTATCAAATTTAATTAAGTAATCCAGATTTATTTAGTTACATCAAAAAAATTGTTTTTCAGTGCATAGCGCTTTTACAATTCAAACGTTTTTCATGTATAACCTTATGGCGTTTGACATAACATTGACGGAATGCGTGCTGTGTATGTAAGAAAAATGATTATAGTTTTAAACAAATGCTTCGGTCGGAGTTATTATATTGATAAAGTCGCTATGTTCCCGTGTCGGAATACCAACAAAACTATTTATATACTCGCCAGTAAAACCAACAAAGAATGTTGTATATCATAAAGCTTTGCAATACATTAAGCATTACACTTTTTTTTATTAAAAAAAATTTAGTTAATTATAACAATTCAAAATCAATATTCATAGTTAAGACAGGACAACGTGTGTCCTGATCTTCTGGGTCTGGGTCTGCTAGCAGATAATAATACACTTAAATTGACTAAGAAAGACAATACTATAAATGATGTACATATTAAACGGTATCGATTCATATATTTCTAGTTTCTAGATAGACTATGCACAAATATCATTTTGGTGTATATTTTAGCATTAAATTGTGATTTAAAATGTTATCGCGACAATTAATCCAGAATGCTTTTATTTTGCTTTCATTTCAGATACTAAATGGTGAATAGTATTTAATTATTGCTTATAAATGTTAAATAACAGCTTGTGAATACAAAAAATATATTTAGAAATTATATATATTTTTTTAATGTTTTCATCATACATTATTTTGTTCAGATTTTAGTAGTGACCTTTCTAATATTTAACACTTGGGTAAATAAATTATTGGTATACAGAAAGCTGTCGATTGAGAGTACGGAAGCATTTTTAAAATTTACTTTATTTACAAGATTTGATTTATTTGTCTCTGATATAATTAAAAACCTCATGATATTAAATTCTTGTTAAGTTACTTCAGCAAAAGCAAATATAGCATATTTTAAATAACACTAATTGTAACGAAAGCTTAGCACCGATGAGTGAGCAGTCAATAATTACATATGTATTTGTCGTAATGTCAACAGAGCATGAGAAATGAGATTGTTTATATTCCCACATCTGACGGTTTTCCTACACGCTTCCTTTCTAGAAATTGCTCATTTATCAAATCATCAAATCAAGAAAGGAAACTGTTCAAAAACCAAAACAGAACGATAAAAAAGCTTCTGTATTAGCTTTGTAACTAGAATAAAACAGATTTGTGAGGTGGTGAGCGTATAGTTGAACGTGGTGTAAGTTGTAACAAAGGTAATATAGTAGGTATATAGTTTTGCCTTTTGTTAACATAGCTTTACACATTTAAAGAAAACACTTTTAATTTAAAATTATGTAAAATATTTATAAGTTTATAATAATACATAGTGTCAATCCCGTAAAAAAATGTTTTCTTTAAACAGGTAATGATAACTGTGTTAGTTGAATAGTAAGTAAACTTTAAAATTAGTTTCAATCCCAATTTGTCGAAAGCTGTGTTTCTCTCAATAGTGAAAGAATAGTACCAAAATTGCAGCATGACAACAAAGCGAATTCGTTATAAGAGTCATGCTAGTACTGCAAGTCTGTAGTCACGTATTAGAAAATAAAATTATGTTTAATAAATTTCCTAGATATAAATAAAATGGTGCGCGTCGAGCTCTCGACCGAGGCGGACGTGTCATTTGTGAAGCGCAGACGCTGTTATTGCTATGCGTTGACGTACCTACTCTTCACGAGTATTGATCGTCTTTGGTTTGAAGAATTTCGTTTGTGTCTTGAAGAAGAGGAGAGTTATTGTCTAGCGTTGATTAATTTCCGCATTATTTTATTGGTTTTGGTATAATTGTTCAAGGTCATGCGTTGATTAATTTCCGCAGTCTTCGGATAATAGGTCCAAAGTCTTGTGGTTCTTAATTTATGCATCTGGTGTATAAAACTCATTAATGTAATTAGTAAACATAATTACTATATAAATCATTGATTTCTTATAGATTTGGTGAATTATATCTAACCACTTGACGTAATTTCGTATTTTCATTAATATTAATATTTGTTGTCTTTTGTGTCGTTGTGAGTGTGTCTATTGTTGTTGTCTGGAATATATATTTATATTTATTTATATATATTTACATTTTTTGTAATGATATCTTGGTTTGATAATTAGTGTTGTTGTTTGTATAAAATGGATGACTGTAGCTCGGAATCGAGTATATCTGGGGTGGCAAAGACCCGTAAACGGTCTTTCTTCAAGGCTCCTCTGGATGTCGACGGTGTATCTGCTTCTGATACTGAGACAGAAGGGTTTCAAAGAGGGAGACTGTAAAGAAAAAGCCGAGTTCTCATTGTGTGGGTATTGGTAAAGCTAGGAAAGCTTTAAAGGAGGCTAAAGAAGAAGCGGTGGAAGTTGTCTTTGAGAGGCACTTACGGAGTAAGACTTGTCGCAAGGAAGTCGGAAAGAAGTCTGTGATTAAACCTTCATTTCTTCTTGATGAAGATATTGAATCTCTGGGCGCAGTAGATATACGACAGAGAGCGGAGATAAGAACAGCTAAGCTTCTGGAGTTTGCAAAAAATCCAGGAAGTCTTACTGAACCTCATTCTGACGATCTGCAAAAGGCGGCAAAAGACTTGCAGGAGATTATTAAATGTTTAACGTCTCGTTCAGTGGCAGAGGAGACTCGCCGCCTGCAGGCGGATAACAAACGTCTGCGAACCCATGTTGCTGATCTGGAAGGATCTTTGAAGGCACTGCGAAGGGAGTTCTCGGAAAGATCAGCTCCTACTTTCTCCGAAGTGAACCCCTCACAAGATCCAAATTTTATGAAGACGCTAATAAATGAGATACAAGGTGGGGTCATGCGCTCGGTCGGTGCAATGATCGATGCCAAATTGGCGGGAATGGAGGACCGCTTATTACCAGCGAGTATCATTCGTCCGCCCCTTGCATCCTCAAAAGAAAGAGAGCAAGTGCGACCTGTAGGGTCCTCCGTGAATGTGCTGCCCGATGCAGGTCCAAAGTTGGGTCCATCTAAGAAAAAAAGGGCCACTGATAATCAAGTTGAGGCGGGGCTTGAGGGTCTTTGTCCTACCCTAAGTTGCTCTCAGGAACAGGATGGTGTCTGGACGTCAGTTGTTGCGCATCCTAAGCGCAAAAGTAAGATAGATACAACCGCGGAGATGGCAACTGTGCAAAACCCTCATCTAGCACAAAATCTCTTATTTTAAAGGATCAGGGAATAGGTTATGTTGTGGCTGAGTGGAACAGCCTCATAATAGTTGGTGTCTATTTTTCTCCCAACAGAGAACTATCGCAGTTTCTTACTTTTCTGAACTACTTAAGTCTCCCAATTCAACGAGCACGTTTGCCAGTGATAGTATTGGGTGACTTTAATGCCCGATCTCAAACATGGGGTGATACTTTCACTAACGATAGAGGTAAAGCTGTAGAGGAATTTTATACTGAATTGGGACTTTTTCTGCTTAATAGAGGGAACGTTCCAACCTGTGTGCGGTGGCAGGGGCAATCCTTGGTGGATTTAACTTTTGCTTCACCAAGTCTAGCCCCCTATGTGCAAAATTGGAGGGTCGCGGAAGATAAAGAGACTCTGTCAGACCATCGCTATATTAGGTTCAATATTTTTAAATCGCAAAGACGGTACGAATCGGGTGGTAATAGACAGGCCTTCCCACGCTGGGCTTTGAGTAGTCTAAATAAGGATTTAGCAGAAGAGGCGGCCATTGTACAAGCCTGGTGTGCGCCTGCTAGTTGGCCTACAGACGTTAATGAAGCAGCTAGTCTTCGTCATGTGGCAAAAGCAATATCAAATGCCGCCATGCCGCCAAAATGGAGGCGCCAGCCACCACGCAAAATGGTTCATTGGTGGAACGAGAATATTGCTCACTTACGTCAAATGTGCAACATTGCTAGAAGAGCATATCTTCGCAGTCGCCGAAGACATAAATAAAATAATAGAATTGAGTAATTATTTCTTTCTATCATTATGACACCCTCGCAAGGAACCTAAAAAGGCACAACATTTGATGACAAAATAATATAAAACTAGTTGCAGGGAAAGCTTGGTTGAGGGTTGTGAGAGTAAAGTCAGAATGGAAGAAGGTGGTCTTTGTTGGGAAAATCTTTCTCTATAACTTCATTTTAATTAGTTTTGCCGGGAATTGCGAATATATCTAACATCTTACTCACGCTACGCACAGTTATGTATGAATCTACTCAGTCTACTATTATGATGTTATTACGCGGTGGAGCTAAAGATTGATTACATATATTTTGATGTTACGATATTCCTATTAAATAAGAGTCTTGGTTCCCGTTTTACGTGCGCATTAACTTAACAGTTACATAATAATTAGATATAATGCTCAGAGTATGTTTTTTGTGTTGTTCCCAGAAGTTTTGTTAGTAAGCAATGAGGTTCTTCGGTCACCTCCTGTTACCCTAGTATATTATTATAACATATACAATAAAGCTTCCGCAAAAATACACCATGATCTCGTTTAGGTAGATTATGATCAATATGAATTAAATAAAAATGTTAAAGATATTATACACGTATTACACTATTTATTTACGTTCATATGATTTATTTAACAATACTGCATCGAAATTGCGCTTACTTTGTTGAAGTGAAGAACATAAAACTCCGTGGAATGCAATTGCATTTAAAATCCAATTTTCTTTTAAATAAATAAATACAATTTGAGAGGAAGAGACCAGCTTATTAAGTCCGACAAATATAAGTTTAAACATAATTTTATAAGTCATGGTTTTCCACGACTTATAAAATTATGTTCACAAAACAGAACTATTTGAAATAATAGGATCTGTGGCTTTGCAGAATAGTAGAAAGTATATTTAGTTCATACTTCAATTATTGAAATAAGACCTAGACACCACTAATGATTCACAAAGTTATTATAAACATAAATACGTTGTACCCATTACAATAACTACAGCGTGTGTATAATTATAGCCTATTATTTCAGGTTCTTTTACATCTAAACACATTAATTTATATTTCTATCACATTCTTTTTAAGTATCAAAAAAACGTTTGTTATGGAATATAAGATACAGATATCACTAATAAGTGTTGATACTTGTATGACGTGTAATAACACGTCATTAAATTTGAATCGGTAGACATCCCTACTCAACGGTAAAGAAGACAGAGGGTGTAGGCCGAGAGAAAAAGCCGGCGTAAAAAACTCTCGGTACTCTTTTAAAAATATCAAATCATCATACAAAATGACTATGGCAAGAAGAAGAAATCAGAAAGAAGGAAGATACGGTCCGCTTTTTATTGGTATTAAATTACAAAACTAAACAGAAACCTCGCAGTCCAGTTTCCGAAAGCGCCTCCTGTATCTTTGTGCCCTTTTTTGGCAAAGGCCTCTTCCAAATCCCACACACAAAAGATGTACCAGATATTTTCTATACTAACCGGTCTTTTGTACCTTCGAAACAACTTTTGCTGGAAATTATTATAACTCAACGTCTAATCGAGCCCGAGAGGCCCATGTCGTTGTTACGTCTTGTAAGAATATTCATGAATATTAATTCTTAACGTGAATACGCTAATTCAAATGTAAAAAAACAATTTATATAATGAAATTTAAACTATGCCAAAGTTGTTATAACATTTAAGAAGTCCACAATTACGGAAACATCTATGGGAACATTTCATCAATACGTGTCAAAGTGTAACTCACACCTATATTAAACTTACAATGGAATACTTTTTGCTTCCTATAACAGTATTAAGATTATATAATTATGTTTTACTTCCTAGAAAATGTATTTCCATATTCTAATTGAAATTTGAATTTTTACTTCCATATTTATGTGTCTGTCATATAGATGCCAATCGTGGATTTTCAACAAGACGCTCAAAAGAAGATTGGAGTATACCATAGAGCTATGGAGCGTTCCATCTTCGATTGAAACTTAAAGACAAAGTTAGAGACGGTGTTTTACGAAGCCGTACAAACATAAAAGTCGTAACACATACAAAAGAGTTAAAATGGAAATGGGCCGGTCGCACACACATTCGGGATGGCAGATGAGTGAAGAAGACCCTTACTTGGAATGGCTTAGTGGGAAGAAGAAAGACGCTTACCAGACACTTGGTAAGATGGAATAAAGGGGATAGCGGGGCAGAATTAGAAGTGGAATTTGGAGGAGGCCTACACTCCGTCGGAGGTCGTATACTAGTGTAAAGCATAATGACTTACATTACAATGCAGTGTTGACTTGAGTTGAAAAATAATTAAAATAAATTATTTTTTCTTTTTATGTACTTCTAAGGTGTAGACAACATAGCGTCTTAAGCCATACCTGAAACAGGTAATATAATGCTATACAATAACTTATCTAAACAACACGTTTTTGTATTTTACAGGAGTCAGATTTAACAACTAATTACGTGCCTCTAAAGGCTTTACTATCTTTATTTTAATATGTCAAGTGAAGTATTGGTAGTTGTAGTTCTTTACATTTCATTTACCTGTAAATCAAGAATTCGGCGAATAAAAAGTGTGGCGGAAAGTTTGTTGGCAGTTTTCAATCGCTCTACGCCCTAGATGAGGCAATTTGTAGTATAGATCTTCCATTGTCGTTCATAAGTGTATAGTTTCCATAAAACATATTATTTTGATTTGATTTGTAAAAATATTAATTTGGTAAATACGTAATCATACAATTTAACAAGCAAATACCTAGACGAAAAATGAGTTAAGTATGTAATTCATTTATTACAGAATGGCAACTACACGAAGGAAAAGAGGAAGACAGAGCAAGAGATGGGGAGACGATATAAAGAGAATAGGAGGCACAACTTGGACAAGAAGAGCTAGCATCAGAAAATAATGGAAGCAGCTGGAAGAGGCCTATGTGTCACAGGACACGCTGATTGTCTAAGCCGGGCCATATGATCTATTAGATTACGTAATATCACTTAAATAAGTGTTAATATATTATACTGAGTGCCAGCAATAAAGGCTTAATAATAATAATGTATTTCATGGCCTTGATCGCATGGCTGTATAGCCATATAAGTAAACGTATTTCTAACATATTTTCTAACCATAAACTTATTTACATAAGTGGTCGTTAGTTTATAAACTATAAAAACGATTTCCAGTAAAGTACGATAATATAACAAGCCAATAAAATCTCACATCAATATGGTTATGGTACTTAACCATAAACATATTTAAAATGGGCGATAGGTACACATTTTACAAATTGTTTCTTCTGCGTTCTTTACAATTATATAACTCAACAGCTTAAACCAATTACAAAGATTTTACGTCTTCAGATAAAGTGATATATTTTTTATTTATTAATAACAATAAATATTCACTTACACTTTTAACGCTACTGATAATGACGCCTCAGGTGTCAGGCCATTTCACAGTCACGCAACATTTATTACTTTTTAAAACAATTTACCGATAAGTTACGGTCTCACCCAGCACATACAACACAAGCTCAGGCGAAGAAGTACTTTATTTTGAATGGTTTAATAGTTATGCTGATTTGAAGGTGAAAAAATGTGTCGTCTGTCCTATGTCAAATCCAGGCGCAATGGAAAAATTATATGCATTTAGTGAAATTTGCAACACGTATAATAATAATAATAATAATAATGTATGTATGTATGTAATGTACGTATGTTTGATGTTACATATAAGCAAAATAAATTTACATTTACGTATTGTACGTATTTATTTATTTATTTATTACAGAATTATTATTATTATTTATTGTTCTCTCTCTCTTATTATTATTTAATGTTATCGACAAAAGATTTATAATATTAATTAACGTAATTTATAGCCAAAAAAGTATATTACATATGCAATTTCTATTTAATTATGCATCACTCATTCCCACTAATGTGCTGAATTTAAAATAGTCGACGCTATATTGATCACTTTTGCACAATTAATGAGTTAAATTTCGGCGCAACTTTCCATACGATGTCTATAAAATGCATATTATTTGAAACTATATTATTTGAAAACTAATAACTGTATTATTTGAAAACTTGAAATGCAAATATGCCAAATTGGTATAGACAAGTCGTAAATTTAAACGTAAATTTTATAAAATACCTTTATTTTGTTTATCTCAGAAGCGGTTTGGTCTTGGTTTCCATAGTATTTAAAATGTATAAAAGCTGTAAAAGCATGTATAAAAAAAGTATGTGAAATTCCTTAGTTTTAAACAGTATCAATATTTCGTTAGCTATGCGGATTCTTGCAAATATTTACTTTAGACTTATTGTAGTAAGGGCTGAGTCAGAAAGACTTATTATTTTTACGTATAATGTGCGGATAGATAGCCTCTATTTGCTATCGTAAATTTCTTTAAGACTCCCTACACCGTTTGCGACAAGATATTGTTCCTTATGCCACGTACGAACAAGAGTTATTTGCGTAATTCGCAAATGTTTCGGGTTTTAGCTAATTATGGAAATATTTGAAGAAGCGGAAAGACCTTCACTTTGTTTAGCAGTAACAATTTTTTATATTAAGAATTAATTGTCGTTTGTTTAAGGTCTAATTTTTTTTTTGTCTATTAATGTTTAATGTATAATAATCTAATAATGTTTTCTGTTTAATACATTTTGTTTATAATCTGTTTTGGCTATGTATATTGTGTACGTGTTTTCCTTTATAATAAGGATATGTGATATTACTAATAAATCAATAAATAAAGTATATATCAAATATGGGGTTATAAGATTAGTTTTGATTTAGTATAAGGAAAAGCGTTGAGGAAAATACTTATCAAACGGAAGTAATAAAAATACATAATATTTGCTTTGGGTGTAGAAATATTAATAGCAAAAGTTTGAAACGTATAGAACGTCATAAATTTGATATGAAAGTGAGAAAAAAAAAACTAGACAACATTTAACTCTTTCTGTTCTCTGTCTCTATCTGTTTGCTTGCTTCACAGTGAAATTGTTTAACTCCGATTTTTACAGTTTTGGAATCTTTTTTCATGTATGTCTAATTATAATACATCAAATATCGAACTGTTTTGTACAGCGTATCATTTAATTCAAATTGCATGTTTATTTTAATATAATACAAATTCTTAAAAGGCCGGCAACGCACGCGCGAGCCCTATGGCAGTGAGACATTGTCCATGGGCGGCGGTATCACTTAACATCAGGTGAGCCTCCTGCCCGTTTGCCCCCTTTTCTATAAAATACGACCGTGTTTTAAAAACAAAAGATAATGTGTACAAAAGTAGTCGTATCTTTAATTATTGTACTACGGATACACTTGTAAATATCCTTTTAAAACAGATGTAACAAATGTATCGTTAAATTAAAAACTATTACAAGAAAGTTAGATCCTAAATTTAATATGTAAAAAAAATATTTTAAAATATCAATGCATTAATATAATATATCGTTAATTAAACCTCATGCTTTAAACACATAAACTATGCAAATCTATTAATCTTGACGGATCCACTTCTAAATTAACATAAATTTAACTAACTGATCATGTAATTATATAAAGAATATCTATTTTTCAATACGTTGTGTAAAATTGAATATTACACGCATTGTATTATTTTAAAGGGAAGTATGAAGTCCCGTTTTGCGCGTGGGGCTGACATATTTCTGCGCTACATTTAAAAATAAGTAATTTGTAAGAACTCTCAACTTTTTCACTATTGATGCGAGTTTCTTTTATATTTGTAACAAAAGTGTTTGACGGCGTGAAACTGATGATTTCAACCATTGACCCTTGGGGGGATTGAGTTTGTTTAAAAGTAATAAATATAAACTACATATAGTAACAAAAGATTTGTTAAAAATAGCGCGATATGTACATTTTATTATAATTTTACAGTGACGCTTGACTGTTTTATTAACTTTTTGGCTTTTTCGTGGATCGCGAAATAAAAATTGTTGACAATAGATGGCATGTTGAGATTAAAGTCGCTTATATATTTTTTAATGAATTTTACATTATACTAGCTGACCCGGCAAACGTCCTTTTGCCATGTATATTATTTCTAGGATTTTTTTTTGTAGTTCAATAAAAATAACCTATCTACTATAATAAAAAGTAGGGGTTGATCGTAGGGGGGTAAAAATTAAGGGTCTTATGTAATTTTGTATGCTGTATCATAAAAAAATAAAAACAAAATAATTGCATTTTGAAGAAGCATTGCTTTTATGTTTTTTTTCAACTCTTACATCAATTTCAGTTTAAAACCAGCTTTATAGTTGGTATTTTTGTGAATATTATTATTATAACTTTATTAATGAAATGTAAAATTATAAAATGTAATTTTTATATCGTCCTGTTCTTCGTTCATAACATATATGGTGGTGGAGTTTGCTTTCCCCACGAGGACCAGCCGCATTGGGAAATATATCGTTATCGTGGTAATTGGTATTGTGTAATATTAGTTATAAATTATTCTATAGTCTCTTAAGGACTCCCAAGCATTCTGTGTAGCAAACCAGCAAACTTAATAAAGACCGCAACTCCGCCGGCGAGTCGTGTGTCTTACTGTTTCCGAATTAGCAGACTAAAACCGTATTTAATCAAAAACTGTGTCTTTTGATAGATGATTTGATTTGATGAGAATATATTATAAAGACAAAACCCTATTGGCGCGTTTGGCGAAATGTCATATCCCTATTACATTGAAGGCTGTTTATTTAAGAAAAACATTTTTTGAACGGATTGAAGCTATGTATTATTATTAAAAACTTATAACAATTTTCATAGTGAATTTGAAAAAAAATAACTATTGCACTACAATTTGTTAATGTTGTATTAATTATAACAAAACTATTTAACAGTCACCATAAAGCAAAAAAAAATAATAACATCCAATAGCTGAATTTGAAGAATTTGAAAATCAATAATTACTCGTAAAAATCATACAATCGTAATATTAAAAAACTTACCCATATTACGTATCACACAACTTCAAAGCACTAATCACAACTCCCGCGCATTCCTAGCGCTGATCGGGCGTGGCGGCTGAGCAACAAGTGTTTTGCAGATCTAAGCACCGCCAGTCCAACGGCATATAGCTCCTACACACCACAATATTGTATGGTATGACGGTTAACGGACGAACGCAGTTTCAAACCAATCTGTTTAATACAATTAATATGTTTCTACACAAAAAGGATAAGAAGGTATATTGCTGTAATGTTTGATTTACGGACATAAAGATGCTTTCTAAAGGATTGTTAAAAATTTAACTGTATAAGCGCAATTTTATTATTTTTTTTAGTATTTAACGCAAATGGTAAGATTCAGCAACAACACTGCGCTGTCTGACTACGTCAAAATATAACGTTCTAGGCTTAATATCCTAGACTAGACTATTGTTGACTAGATGGCCTTCGGCCTTCAGATTCGCATTTCACCTCGCACCAAGTCGTTCCGGCTGGCTTTGCCTCATCTGTACGTCGCCAGAATTGCTTGAGAGACGGCCACGCTTCCATTTCCTTGCGGGTTCAAGCGCGTGCTTGAGTATGTGATTGGAATCTCTTAGGAGTGCATTCTACTTAGAATTAGTTAAAGGTGGGTCTAAGATAATGCCACTAATATTCCTAGTCTCTGGACAATTTTTTTTAACTCTCAAACATCTCACATGTTACGAGGAGGACAATTAGATACGTAACATATGTTATATAAAGGATATACATGTGTGAAAATGACATGAGAACTTTAGAAAGGCGCAGCACTAACCAGATCCATGCAAGTTAAACAATCGAGTAGCCTGCAATATCACTGTATATTGAAAAAGTCACTTGGGACATTATTGGAAATTAATAAAGCCTTTGTTACTTAGGTATAATGTAGCATTCTGATATGGTTTTAGTTTATAATCATACTAAGCATTCCTCTTAATCTTTAGATATATAATTCGTACGTACGTGTACTGTACGTGTGTGAACTCCACTTAAACAGCTGGACCGATTTGAATGAATGCGCGTTTAGGTGGCGTCCTGGATCCGTCCGTTCACAAATCAGCCCGGCAGAAGGCTGTCGGTATCAAGGTTATTTACTATATATTACAATATTACAAACAGTTGCTATATATTTAAATCTGCCGTGCATGTGTTCGTAATTAAATTCCTAAACGGCTGGATAGATTTTGATGAATTTTTTTGTGTTCAAGCGGAGTCGAGAGTCATTCATATTTTTTGTATGTAAGACGCGTCTACAGGACGTCTTTCGGATCCGCTAGTATTAGTATACATTTCACAGTGTTGTAGAAAGTACAGATAAGCCAAGAATCAAGATAAAGCAAAGCTTGGTTATTGTTATACATCTATAAATTTATTAGAACTATTGTACGGTCAAAATCATACAGATGAAGGTCAAAATCGTGTAGGCCTGGCAGACTTGAATCTAATATCCATAGTAATCCTTCCTATAACACGGTACATGGATTCCGAATCTTTGGAGCAAGCAGTGGCAATTTCCCTTGGAAACAGTGCGTAAATCCATAGATCCGTGGCCAAACAGATTAAAAGCTTGGTTAAAAGCCAAAATTTCGAATAGATTTTTTTTATTTTTTGCTGAGACTTTAATGTACTGTATAATATTACATTATTCATTAACAAAAATGCATTTTCATTTGTAACATAACTTATGGTTGGACTAGGTATTTATTAATTAATTTCGGCTAAACCAGTGCTTCCCAACATGGGGCCCACATGGGGACAATTTGATAGTTGTTGATTCGAAAAGTTATTAAAATTATTTGTAATATCCTTTTCAGTTTTTCGTTATATGTCTTCGAAATCTTACTAACTATGTTTAAAATCTGTCATTTACATATTTACATATTTTACAAGTATATGGTAAAATGTGCATTTTTATGTGAAAAAATTCACCATTTCTGTTATTATACACCAATATTCTAAATTTTTTCAACATTCTCTTCAGAAGATATTTTCATTTATTCTATGATAATGAAAACACAAATAGAACATATTTACTGTCAAAAGGAGCGCTGTCCCGACGCTGACATATCATTTCAAATGGTCATTTCATTTCATTAACTTTGTTTAAAATGGTTAGGTTTTTTTATATTGAAAATTATGTATGTTACACAGTTATATATATTACATAAGGTGGATTTTTTAAATAATTTTAGAAAGGCTAATGTGGAGCATGGCCCAAAAAAGGTTGGGAAGCCATAGTTCTCAACCCCCCGTAGTCACAAGGCAAATACATATGTCATTTAAAATCTTCAGTTTCCCATAGCGTTCTTTAGCATTTAATTAAAGTTGCATTCAATCTTGAGGAATCTTGATTGGAACATAAATATTGAATGTATCAGAAATATGATATTTGTGGACAAATTTTAAACATTTTAATATTGTAATTAGGCATAAAAATTTCAACTTAAAACGATTTATAGAGGCTACATGCAGCTAGATAAGATCGTAAATTTTAATTTCAAATTCCTCACTCCACACCATTTTTAATATATGTGTAAGTTTACATATGTCCGTTATTGGGCATAACGTAACGAAACATAACAGTGTCACCTTTTAGGTATGTCTCTGAAAAGGGATCGTTTTCTTCTGTGCCTATCATACGCCGTTAACTTTTGGGTCTAAGGCATGGCGGTTTCTTTACGACATTGTCCTTCAATGAAAGTCGTACGTGAAAGCTACTATGCCAAAGTTTTTTAGCATATTGAACGAAAATCAGTGAAACGGTAAACACTTTGTATGACACAGTCGAAAAACTAGGCCGTCTTTCTTGGATTGTTCTACGGTAAGGTGATTACTACTGTTAAAGTATTATTAGACTATATTTATAACTTACAATATTCAGAGTCGAGACTATGATAGTATGTCAAAAGCGATATGTTAGATCCGTCTACAAATCTAAATCCTATACGACTAACTATTGACCCTAGGTTATTAAACGAAATTAAAACAATAAGTACTAAGTGGCTTTATGCAGTAAACCATGAAAAAACTGAATTACTAGTCCAAGAATTATTTAACCATTTTTATTTTCACAATGTTGTTACACTCTTTTACACTAGCACTTCCTATTCCATCCATCCCTTCCCTAATACTATCACAGTCATTCACTTCTGGTGTGTACAAACGTCTCAATCACGTAAACCTGTATCTTTATTTTAGTAATAAGTCTCAGCTTTATATTTTTCTTTATATAGTGTTTTGGTAACGATTGTCAAGTCACAATTTTATTAAACCGTTGGAAGAGCCGAGCACCCTGATGTACATGATGGTCTTACTGGACTTAGTTCAGGGACTCCAATATCTGCTAAAACAATGTAACTTGTTTTTGAACAACTAAATGTTGTTTTTTATTGTTCCTACCACAGATTAATTAAATGGAATGTTATACGTCATATTCAGATGAAGTCAGTAAAATTAGTAATACAATATATATACCGAGCGTGTTAAGAGCATTCATAAAGTTTATTTTTATATTAACGTATTCATTTATTCGACTACATTCAAATTATAATTTTAGCTGGTCGAAATTATCTTTTAACGCGTTCATCGGAACTTCGACGTTCTTTTAAGCTAATCTGTTGCCATGGTAACGAAGCTTTATGCGACAAAAGATAAGATAAGAGCTGATATATTAATAGTTTTTAGTAATAAGATCTCCTCTAGAGAATCTGTTGAGTTGCTTCAATATATGGAGGCGCTACAAGCCAGTTTGTGGTAATTTCTTTTATTATGTGTATATAGTAGGTGCCTGACATTTAATATTTAACAGTATAAATCTTACGATTTCCTTTTACCGTAAGGTAATTTAATTTCGTACATTAAAAGAAAAATTGGTGAGGTGAATATCTTTTGTTGTTATTGCTGGTGGTAAATACATTTACAGATCACGCTTGGCAACTTATTAAAGTGACGTGGGAAGTGTGAGGTCTTCCCGTGAGGTGCTGGACCGATACCCATTAAAACCCAACAGCCCCATTTGCTCGCTATGAACAGGAGATACGGTAACAGTTCCCCTTAATCCGTGCCACGTCATGAGTCTCTGTTGCGTTAGTTCGTAGCCCAACAACGTAGTTGCCTAATCCGGTACGAAGTTTACGGTATGATTATCCTATGATATAGAAGTAACTAAGTTGAGCAGTGCTGGCCTAGTGGCTTCGGCGTGCGACTCTCATCCCTGAGGTCGTAGGTTTGATCCCCAGCTGTGCACCAATGGATTTTCTTTCTATGTGCGCATTTAACATTAGCTCGAATGGTGAAGGAAAACATTGTGAGGAAAACGGCTTGCCTTAGACCCAAAAAGTCGACGGCGTGCCTCAGGCACAGAAAGCTGATCACCTACTTGACTATTCGATTAACAAATGATCATGAAACAGATACAGAAATCTGAGGCCCAGACCTGAAAAGATTGTAGCGCCACTGATTTTTATTTTATTTTATAGAAGTAACTTGCACACTTTAAAATAACAATTGTGGCGCGAAGTGCTTAGAACCCCGACCTTAACTAAGAATTGTACATGCCCGCCATTCTGCACTGCATAAATTGCAATAAAAGCTTAATCCATTACCAAACTATTGATTAATAGCCTCGTAATACGGAAGTACCTAAAATATTATGAATCAGCGCTTTCACTCAAATATTTTAACCCTTAATTAAATATATCGGACCTATTATTAACATTGATTAAAAATACTCTACGCCTACGAATTAATATTGATAAATGTATGGTGTATAATAATTACTTAATAACGTAGTTAATTTTCAATTTACTTAAGAATAATTTATGATGTTGCTCTCTCTAAAGCTTTCTGGTTCAGTGGTTAAACGCAATTGGTGAAAATTGCTTTAGTAATGGGATAGCAAAGAGGAATTCTTAGCTAAGCTAAGCGATAGAAATGTTTATTTATTCACGGCTTGCGTCAGTCGTACTCAGGGTTTATAAAGATTCAGGTTTCGATTGATAGGAGCTTATGCAATTCTTTAAGCCCAGTAAAAAAAGCTTTCAATTAGTAATTAAATAATTAGGCGCCTTTTTCCATTCTTTAGACTTGAACACATAATAAAAAATCTAACATTTTAAATTTGTTTTAGTTTTATCTCATCCATTTTTAAAGACTAATGTTATTACTACTCTATATTTGTGTTTTATGAAATATAATTAAAAAAAACACGTAATAAACAGAAAGTTATATTAAAAGTGTAATTTCCTGTCTTAGTTTTTTGACGATCTTTATTTCAGTCTCGTACTTTCTTATTCACGGTGAGTTATTATTGTCTCTTCTAAAGAAGATATATTAATTGTTATAAAAAAGAAACATTGTCAGATCTATACGTACATATTAAATAAATAACATAATCATATCGACCTCCAAATGTATTTCACATACTTAATAATAATTTATGAATTTATTTTGGATTCGTCTTGCGACATATATCTAGTCTATTTAAAAGGTAAATATCTAAATTCAGCGTTTTTAAAACAGATTTTGCTGTTAACCACCTATGGAACCAGCTGCCCACTGAAGTATTTCGGAACCAATTCGATTTAGGGTCCGTCAAGAAAAGAGCGTACCAATTCTTAACATCAGATAACCCTCCGGCCCGTTTGCTTTATGTACAATAAACAAATGCTTTCCAAAATTTAACAATTATTTTCCTGTTAAGCAAAAACACTAGACTATTACATAAAAACTCTTCGATAGATTCTTAACAACCGAAGAATAGTTAAGCGACGCTCTTACCATAATCTCCTTACATTAGGCCCATTGAAATTTACGAGTGACATTTATAATGATGTTTTGAACTAACCGTGGCAGGGATTATTAGTGACTTTTTCTAATTTCATTTGACTATTTATAGAACGACTGTAAGATGTTTATGAATAATAATTTTAGTGTCATTTAAAATAAATATTAAAAACTGTTATTATTATTTATATAATGGAATAATAGTTGATGCGATTGTCGTGAATCATTATCTTTTTAATTTTTGTACTTTTTAAATGGGATCTTGCTTGAAGGGCCTTGACAGTTCATCTCAGGTCGTTTTGGCGAGCGTAGCTCTTGCAGAATTGGAGTTTCCCACGACCAGAACAATGACATCTATGAGATTTTAACTGAAGGGCAGAACGGAAGCTGACTGGTATGAGAGAGCTATGTAGGATCTGCTAAGTAAAAATAATATCTAAGACCCTTAAAGGCCGCGTTTTATCTGAAACAGTCGCTATCTTTAGTTCATTTGTTTAAATAAACTAAATAATTGTCATTAAAATTTAGGATATATGGTATTATTTCTGTTAACAAACTGAACTGAACTGAACATACATTAACCATTTAAATAACAAAAGCAACTATTGAGTTTGTAATTATTTATCATTAGAATTAATTAATTTATAAAACTATTATATTATTTTTGACAAATTATAAGGAAAAGAGTTTCGCTCATTTTACATATTTTTTTCTTCATTCGTTTTGAATAAATCGTCAGAACACAAAGGCAAAGAATTAACTAAATTATGTATATATGTAATCTACTAACGTATAAAGCTTAAACAATAATGTTGCACTGGAGATAATTTTTATACAACCAAAACAAACTAAAATTATTGAACAGTTGTTGGTAAAAGACGAGTTTTAACTGAGTTCATCCACATACTCATACATTGGTATAAAAGTACTCGACTTAAGTAGAGCTTTTAGGTAGTAATCTAGGCTTTACTTAGCCTTTATGAAATATAAGTCTCTTTGAAGAGCCTATATTTTAATGTGACGAAGGATATTTTCCTTTTGCAATCTCTATGCAGTAACAATAAATATCTCTTAGTAATGACAACGATAGGGGCTTACAAAATATATTTGTATTCAGTAAATACTTAAACATATTTATAATATAGATATTTATCTGTAATATGTTCGCAGAATACCTTTTGTCTATTTCTACTAGAATTTTGGGAGCGCTACAAAAATAATTATGACGGCAGTGTTTGCCTAGTGGCTTCAGTGAGCGACTCGGATACCTGAGGTCAGAGGTTCGAGCCCTGGTTGTGCACCAATAGAACTGTTTGTCTATGTGCACATTTGACAGGCTAGTACGATAAAAGAAAAAATCGTGCTGAAACCGCCATGCCTTAGACCCAAAAAGTCAACGTTGTGTGTCAGCAACAGATGGCTGTCCTACTTCCTAGTAGAAAATATAATGAAAACGAAATAGATACAGAAATCAGCAAAGACTCAAAGGTTGTAGCGGCTCTGGTTTTCTAGATTTGTCGTAAGTACTCTTAGTGTCATAAAAAATATGATAATAAATTCCTAAAAACAGAAGGTGTTAGAAGATATTTCAATTAAAATAATAACTGTTAAAGTAAGAGCGAAAGCATTAACAGTAATCCATCACGCCATCAAGGGTAAATACGCAAATGAGTTACAGACAAAAACATCATCTCGACGGAAACCTATATTTTCTCATTGCCCTTCATATAGAAAGTTGAGTCATTATCATTCTTATTTTTCTAGATATTCTGTAATGACATAAAATAATCATAGAAAAGAACTACATGATATCAACACTTTTATAATGTGTGGAAGTTTCGTTTTGTACAATTTTTACTCTCATGTTTATGCTTTTGAAAGGGTTATACCATAATGCTAATCTATGGTGATGGTATATTGTCATTTATTTTCAAATTATAATAATTAAATATTTTGATGATGTCCTAGTAACGAAACAAATTCAAGCAAATCTGATAAATTATTTTAAATATAGAAATACAATATTAAATATAGTATTTATAATACATTTTTATCGATGTCAACAGACTTGTCAATGGATAATTTCTTAACATGTAAGTAATTTTTGTGTCTATATTACTCTAACCTATTTATTCCATCTAAGTATCACATTTGTTAAGAATGACATATTAACAACACTTATGGTAAAGTAAAATACATGTCCATCCCGTTATGTTTATAAAAAAAGAATGTTTTTTACATGCAACATCTTTTGTATTTGATTTTTAATGTATGATTGTCATAAATCGTTTTATTGTTCGTGTAAAACATATTAATCTTACAAAATTAAATGATACTATAAGAGAAACATTCTTATATTAAAATGAGTATTTTATTTATGATCCTATATATTTAATTATTCATTGATTATGTCAAAAGTACATGGACATTAAAAAATGATAAGAAAAGCTACCAGTCTAGTGATTAAGCGTTCGATTTTCAACCCTGACGCAGTGTAGTCTACAATTAGAAAAATCGTGAACAACGTACCAAAATTCCATGGTACATATAAGGTAGGTTGGCCTATTATATTTATTTTGGCGTATAAATAAGTGTTTGCCATAGTTATTTTGTATGATGATTTGCTATTTTAAAGGTGTACCGAGAGGTTTTTACGCCGGCTTTTTCTCTCGGCCTAGACCCTCTGTCTTCTTTACCGATTCAAATTTAATGACTGTGATGTGGAATAAATGATACCTGTACCTTATATTCCATAATAAACATGTTCTATTTATAATGAAAATAATCATGCATGGTAGTTCTGATAGCAACAAAATTATTTAGTTCAAATACCATCCGTATCACCTCGACGTCCGTCGTTCCACAACTGAGCGTTTTCTAAGCTGACCAGACCCACTGAAGTATTTTCGAACCAATTCAACTTAGGGTCCTTCAAGAAAGGATGAATAATGCACTCGCGAGCCGTCTGCCAATGTGAGTGTCCACGGGCGGCGGTATCACTTAACATCAGGTTAGCCTCCTGCCAGTTTGCCTCCTATTACATAAAAAAATGCATTGAAGAATAAAACCTATATCAGGTAGTACCATTCGATATTTATTTCGTTTTTCAAAAGCAAAAATAAATCTTATCCTACGTTATCTCTAATGATTCTAAAACTTAAATTAAAATAATATATCTATATATATGTATATATCTATGTATTTTTATAATTTCTATTCTAAATTATAGAACCTAATTTCAATTAATTTTTTTGAACTTCTTATAATAAATCATTCGATTTATTTCAATGTTAACTAATAGAGCGATTAAGGGCCTAATTAATGACCCTAAACAGGTTTACCGATTTCATATTTTCAAGATTGATATTGCTTTCAAGGTTACGTTCTTCACACAGCGGTTTGACCCTCTTCGCAAGATCATAAACACTGATAATATGATATATACGCAAATTGGAAATACGTTTATGGCATTCGTGTCATAATTTCCGAATTTTCCATATTTTCCTTTTGGTAAGCAAAGAGTATAACTTGGTTTACTAACACAGTTTCACACTTTGGGCAGTAAAGAGATATTTATAATATCTCCCGTATCACCTCGACGTCCGTCGCTTCATGTAGAGATTTTTTAAGGCAGTCATTACTACGTACCACCGTGTGCTACTGAAGTATTTCCAAACTAATTTGATTTAGGGCCGAAATAAACTATATCTTTTTAATTAACTTATTACAGATACAACATTGTATTTAACCGTATTCTATTACAACAACTTATTCCACTGGCGCGGGCGCAGCAACCCGTATTATAACGAAAATAAATGACAGTAATTATGTTTTCAAAATATTTGTGCTGGTAAAAACACCTTTGCGAATTGTTTCCCAACGTGGGGCACTCCCAAAAAGTGGTAAGTACATCATTTAACATTACGATCTACTCATTCATAACAGTTATTAATCTTTGCTATAAATAATAATATATATTTTTATTACTAAGAATATTGTAAATACTGTATATTATCCTTAAAATTAGTTAAACTGATGATCCTAATCCTTGGGATTGATTTGCTCTAGTTAAAACAATTTCTATGACTTAAAACTTAGCGATTAAAAAGAGTGGCGGAAAGTTTCTTGTTAGTTCTGCTTGCCCACTCTACCCCCTTGACTTGCGAACTGGTAGTATATGTAAAATTTGAATCAATTTATCTTTTCTGATCTGAAGTGTACTTGTTTACCTATATGAATAAAGTTATTTTGAGTTTGAGCACTGAGACATCATTTAACGTAATGTTAAATGATGTCTTAGTGCTTCTGCACTTGTCTCTACAATCTATATAAAATTTGTAACGAATACACATGCACATACATAGAATGTTACATAGTCGTGAGTGATATCGGCTATATATCATTAAAAAAATGTCCAGCAGCGAGAGGCCGGGACTGGCTGCTCGTGGATATCTTGTTAAAATATTAATAGCACTATGACTACACTAATCACTGCATTAATAATTTAAAGTTAATTTATATTCAACATTTTATCTCTTCAAGCATACCTATATTATTTTAAAATTTTATAACTTTTCATTCGTGAACAGTTTACGTTAAGAGATTAAAATGGATTTAGTTTTAAAGCCGCTTTCGTAAAACGAAACGTGTTTATTATAATTTGGGTTCATAAAATGACGGTCAGACTTCCTCGCTAGGAAATAAAAGCCAGTTCCTTTAACTGACTGACTAGTCTTAGTAATTTGTTAATTTTTAAAGTTATTTAGTAACTACGTGAAACTAAAGTTATTGAACAAAATTTTACAATTCCTTCATCTGGAAAATTAAAAAATTGGTAGATGGGATTTTATATATCATTATATATAATTACTTAGGTAATTAGATGTAGGTAGTTTAAATTCGCTTTTGAAAGTCAAAAGAAAAACTGAAAATGTCAAACGGACAGGTGTATCATCTGATGTTAGTTGATACTACCCATGTACACTCTATGCCAGAGACCTTTTAAGAATTGGTATGCTCTTTTGAAGAACACGAGGTCGATTTGGTTCGGAACTACTTTAGTCGGCAGCTGGATCCGCATAGTGGTGGTGCAATTTACTTTAAGTTCTTAAAAAAAGGACGAAAAGAACTCAAAAGAACCTCTCCGCCCTTCGGTCGCCGGTAGAAAATTTTCAAATGTATCAACAAAAACAAAACTATTAATGTGACAACGTAAAACTGAAGTCTGTTATTGAATATTGCCCAATTCCCTTATTGGAAATTTAAACTAATCAACGTGCATTGTCAAAAAACACTTTGTCAGATCAATCTCCTTGCTTTTACAATTATACGCACAAACATCGTAACCATGGTAACACGATCGTACCGTAATAATAATAAAAAAAATATAACAAATTTTAAATGTCTAGTCCCTGACTGTGACTATTGTGACAGATACGTATTGGTACAGTCTGTTTCTCTATTGCAATTTGATTATTAAATGTTTCGTAATTACAAATACAATGTTATAATAAATAATTGTATTATTTTAATTCTAACTTTGACACATGTTGATGTTTTACAAAATAATAGGTGCGTGCTGTTAATGCTCTAATTAAAACAATATTTATAACTTAATAACACGAACGCTTAGATTCAATAATTAGTTTTAATATTTCATAAGAGGCGATTGCCTAACTACCGAATATAGTATTATATGAATCGAATCTTGACTTTGTACTATAAACAAAATGTATATGTATATGTTTAATACAATTTATGTTGTACATCATTTATGGTACGAGCCCTCTTCTTATATAATAACAAACTGAATATATGTTTTGGCAGTTATACTTCTTTTGGCGCGTTAGGGAAAAATTATAAGAATAAGTTTTTACGATGCGCGCGCACACCGGCACAAAAATCCGACACCCTGAAGTCAACATTTTAAAAATAAATAAATGTCCATTTCTTTAATTAAATAGAAATATATTTTAAGTGATATTTAAATAAACTTTATTCGACTACATACTGGTAGTGTAATTTTTTTATAAACGTATAATTAGGTGAAAGACAACTGGGGTGTTGGTGGAGTAGATAAAATGACACTGTGGAATCTGCAATAATGCTGCCCACTAGCTAGCCCGCACCAAGCTTTCCCATGTTCTTCTCGCAAGCGCGAACCTGGTTTTTTCAAAGATCTACAGTATCCCGAATCCACTGTTAATTACAAAACGCGGATTACAGTCAGTCCAACTGGCACTGCTAGCAGTAAGTGACTTCTAAGCCCTAAAAGAATCAAAATAGGAAAAGTTACAGTCCACTGCCTACATATACATCTCTGACTCAAGACTACGTCGGTGACTGATACCTCTGGTATCAGTCTTGTCTTGAAATGCGTGGCCGTGGCTTCCCAACGTGCTGAAATCTTCGGAGCAGTAATGTCGCTTCGTGAAGAATGCGAAGAGCCCAGGAAACTTCTGAGCTTCTAGAAGAAGCTAGGCAGTCTTAATTAACCAGGACTTTACGACCAACAGACAAAATGTGCGTGTGTCCACCTTAGATACATAGGTCATTGACTCTAAGTAATTAAACCTAACCTAATACATAACTTATAAATGCTTACTAGTTTTATTATGTCCTAGTTTTCAAGTGCTAATCATGAAGTCATGCTTACTCAAATGTGACTGGGGAGGTGGCGTTGTTTGTCCTTTAATTCCCTCAAATATGGTTGAGTAAAACAATGGCTGGCTCACATGACATGCCTGCGAACAGGTGCCGCGTCCGGAAACTGGACTGCGAGGTTTCTGTTAATACAAATAAACAGCGGACGGTATCTCCCATCTCCCGGGTTTCTTCTATCTATGATTGATATAGTCCATTTTGTATGATGCCTCCGCCTACACCCTTGTCTTCTTTGCCGATGAGTAGGCATGTGTGCGATAGAAATTTAATGACGTGGCACAAGTAATACCTGTATTTTATATTCCATAATAAACATGTTTCATTTTTATTTTAATGAAACTTAGTGCAACAATAATCTAAATACACTATGAATTTGTTCCGATACTATTTTTCTTTAAGAATTTTTCTTCCGCCACATTAGCATACGATTAGCGTGCGCTGTATAATTACGTTTTTTGCACTACATTGCAAAACTAGGTGTAGGAAATGGTCGTGCGACTATAAATTTGAGAAAATTATCATCCGGGAAATGACGAGTCAAACGAAACTGCTTCATTGTTCGCCGTCTAAAACTGAACAATATTACAAATTCACATTATATCCTATGCACCTTTTGTATGGCAATCAAGATTTATAATAGTTTACCAAAAACATTCAATATTTCAAGATACTTTTTAAAAAAGAAACTATTATGCTATTAAAGATTGTATGCGTGAAACATTACAATTAATATTAATTTCATTACGTAATTATAAATCCAATAATGTGATGATGTAGTGATAAAATTATATAAAAATTGATATATGATATAATGATATCAGTCAAAATATAATTGTAACTTTTTTACTTTATAAGAAAAATTTGCACGCCATTATATGTATCAGAATATTTGAACTTTTGATTGTACCACCTTAATTTGAAGTTTGCATATTCTTATTGTACAATATTATTGCAAAAAATAATAATTATTAAGGCATTCGATATATTATGGAATGAATTAAGAAAGATACCGATCAGCATGGGTTTCTACGTTGGCCCTCTCCCCATTTGTGGCATATAGGACTTTAAGCCAAGTGATACATTGTGGGATTGGTATTAAATTATAATCAATAACTTTCATTCTAAACTATTCGGATTATTGTTAGTGCACGTTAAAATTGACTGCTAAACAGTGAGTGAAAAAATAGAACACAAGAACAGAGTGTCTTCATTTTAATAGAGACTGTAAGTGGTGTTATTAGACTCTTATATTAAATATCCTTATTAGTAAACTAGGTGAGACTAAAATTATTTATTAGTTTTAAGTTATGCAAGATGTTCTATGATGTCTCAGTGACGACACATGTATTAAAAGCATTATCAAGTCTCTTTTAAATTTACTGCGAGTTGTCAAATCAAAACCGTAGAGTAGACGAGAAGAACAAACAAGTAACTTTACGCCACCGTTTGGCATATTTTTATTTTACAAAATGTTTTAAACGAATTGTGTGTGTGTGTGCGATGTAAAATCATACATTAAACAAAAATACATCTCTCTATTAATAATCTATGCAAAAATCCATTAGTCTAACCACATTCAGAATGGTATTTTTTTAAAGCATCTTCAAGTTTCAACGTACAATTTCCTTCGTATTTAAATGATTTAAATGTATGTTTTTCTCTTGTTTGTGCAGAAACAACACTAGTGACGACAATAATAGCATGAAAGTCCGCCTCTAGTCGAGAAAAGTTGATAAATTTAAGTCATAATACGGTAATATAAAAGCAGGTCTCACAGATATTATAAGCAGCTAATTCTAATATACCGAAAACCCATCTTTTTAGTCTGTGATTGTCCACATTTCGCTACAGCTGCAACTTTTTTCACAGGTCAAAAGTCCCGAAACATATCTTTGTCAATGGCTAATGTTATCATTAAAAACAACTTTAAATAATCGAAATATACTATAGATATGTGTAGTTACACATTTTTTTTATTTAAGTTTGCGATTCGTGTTCAGTTAATGTCTTTATAAATATATAATACGGATACATAATATGGTCAACTAAATAATTTAGCGATGTATACGCAACGTCGAACTTTATTGCAACTTGTTTTTTCCTGTAATCGGTAATAATTAACATTTAAATCTGTTTAGTCAATAACTTTATAAATCCAATAGCATCACCGTATCAAAATAGATAAGCGAACATTTATTCAATGTTTATCTATACACATTATTCATTTGATTAAAAACCATTTAATAAAGCGCTTGATTTATGTCTATAATTCAAAATGGAAAAGGATGCACACGCGTATTGCAATATTTATGGGGTGAATGACCCCTGATAAAATCAACGAAATATTGAACGGATCATTAGTTATTAAAGGTTATTAACATTTATGTCATTAATTAATTTGTTTGGTGTGTGCGATCCAATTTTTTATTTTATCACTCTACGGACCGGATGTCATATTTGTTACTTAATTTGGCTACTTAGAAGAAAATTAATATAGCTGTTAGCTAGCGAATTTTAAAATTAAGAGGCACATTTCAAAGACAAAAGAATTAAATTCCAATTTTAAATTTGGTATATGTTAGTGTCTGTTCTATTTAGGTTCCACAGATTATGGTTAGGATCGACTCCATCATCCTATCTATTAGAAATAGCATAGTTCTAGTAACTATGCTATTTTAAGTGTCGAAAGAATAAGCAAAATTTACAGATATATGTTTCTTAAATAATAACTTTAACAAGCACCTTTAAACCATATTTACGTTACGTTTACTTTAGTGATTTCTCAACAATTTTATAACTTAAAAAATAGTGTATAAAATAAATTTTAAATCGTAAAAACTAGCCCCAATGAACAGTGAACAGTCTAGAATGCGTCACTCAAGCGTTGAACTCATTTATATGGGCTGTTTATAGCATTTAGATACGTCCGTGTTACGTAGATAATCACCTTTTGCTGGCTTCTTTTTTCAAACTTTCATTATATTGAATAAATATACTAAAGCAAGCAATACGCTTTAACTACTATCATTATTATCACTCACTTTTTACTATTGTCAGTCGATAAATAAGGAAAACATAAGTTTGTCTCTTAAAACAAGGATGCGATCGATATATATCATATTTCATGTTTTAGATTCAAAACTTTGTGTAGTTAAAGTAGAAATTAGTTTCTGGATTCGGTTTATCCAGCGACATTGTTTCAAGAGCTTAAGGTCATGTTTGCACTAATTAGTTAAATTCTTCTGAAGGAAAGTAGCTGTTGTATATTATTTTGTTGGTAGGTAAATTTCTTAGCGCATTTCTCCGCAAGTTTTATACATAGGTACAAGTTTTAAAATACGAGAATTTAATCTTCTTGTCGGAATAAATACACTCGAGAAATATACAAATAATATAATTCCACAACATATTGATATGAGTATATAGGCGAGATAAAAAATAAATCAATGGCGCTACAACCTTTTTAGGTCTATTCCTCAGATATTTGTTTCATGATAATGATCATTTGTTAATCTAGTAGGTCTTCAGCCTACTGTGCCTGAGGCAAGCCAGTTTCCTCACGATGTTTTCCTTCACCGTTCACATACATAAATTCCATTGGTGCACAGCCGAGGATTGAACCTATGACCTCAGGGATGAGAGTCACACGCTAAAGCCACTAGGCTAACACTGCTCATTCCAACTCATGCCAACAGCCATAGGCGAGATAACAAAACGTATTTACAGTTATATGAATTAATTGGGAATACAAAGTGAGGAAATCCTGCATGTAATTAATTCAGATTTAATTTAAAGTAATTTAGTTAATTTATCTATGTTTTAAGATAGATAGCTAGTTGAATTTATTATTATTTTGGTTTAATGATATATATGTATATATATATATATATATATATATATATTGTTTTTACGAAACGTAATTTTAGTATTGCTTTTCCACTTTTATAAAATCTTTTAGGAATAAATACTGAAAACTATAACATTATCAAACTGTTATTAAAAACCATCATATTTCATCCTTATCGACGAATTACAAACGGTATATTACAATACAAATTTAAATACATATTAAAATAGGCGAACGCGCGGAAAATATGTAGATTATACATTTATACTACCAGTATTAGGGCCATAGACTATTTTATATGGAAAAAGGTCGTGTATAGATAATAAATGTGTAGAATCTACATACATTCAAAATTGTTTATATAATAACTTTACAACTTTTATGGGCATTTAAAATACATTTCTATTTAAATTACTATATTTTATATGTACCGTATCGTTTAGGTTTTATATTTCATATTGTAGTTTTCCATTGACATATTAAAGTATTTTATGATTAATATGTAGATTTAATGGCGTACCAGTCGAGTCGCTATGAAGTTTATTTTCATGGTATGATAAAAACACCTTAATATAAGATATTCCTTTAAACTTATTATAAATAGTAAAATAAATCATACTGGAGTGTGCCGAATCCAAGACTTATGTGTGACAATGTAAAATAAAATTATGGTTCTGTATTTTATAATATACCTATTAATAAATGTTGCGGAACTTGGGCACTTTCCCACCAGCACAGGAAGATGCATAGCAGACTGCATGGCATGGAAAGAAGCAAGTTGAGAATAAGAAAATAAGACAAGCCAAGACCAAATGTAATGGAGATGGACGGATCATATACTACGAAGCCCTCATGAGAAATAGCGCAAAATATTGACGGAATGGTCCCCTATAGACGGAAAACAAAGATGGGAGGACGAACTTAAATTAACTGGAGAAGAGTCGCAAAGGATAGAGAACAGGGGAAAGGTTTAGAGCCTTGGCCTTTGTCAAGAAGAACACTGAGCTCCGAGATATACTGTATTGAAAATATATTAAAGATCATAGACCAGAGAGTTTCGTAATTTACAGGCTATATTATTGTTATTTTTAACTACTATTAATATTATATATAAATATAAATGAATAGCAAAATATTTTGTTAACCGCATAACTCGATAAGGCATAAGACGGCCGTAACAATTCCAGTTATTTTTTATTTTATTTCCTTAACTCTAAGGAAGGTTTTAAGGTCTAAAGGAAATCTAATAAACAGTCTCTATAGGGTAGCATATAAAAATGTTCCATATGTTGTCCAGCTACTAAAAAAGCTAAGAAAAATAAATTCATATCAAACGCAACGAAGGGGTTTACTTAATAATAACTAAACTTCTTATTCTTCAAATTAGATATTACAGTAAATACATTTTTCCAGTTCCTTTTCCTTGAACTGTGTTTTGTATCTATTTTATGTGAAAGTAAACAAGGAATGAAGATACATTCAAACTTTAAGAAGCTGTCGAACTGGAAAACGATAAGGATCGTGCATTAACTAGAAATGTTCCTGTTTTGTTGCTTTTTATTGTCTTCGTATGCACAAATGTTTAAGAGATTTAAATTTAAAGTTTGTATTTGTATTTCTTCTTATTTAAGAGCAGTATGGACCTAGTGGCTTCAGCGTGCGGTCATCCCTGAGGTCGTAGGTTCGATGCCCGGCTGTGCACCAATGAACATCTATGTGCGAATTTAATATTCGCTCGAACGGTGCAGGAAAACATCGTGATGAAGCAAGGGCCTGACTTACACCCAAAACGTCGACGGCATGTCTGTCACAAGAGGCTTATCGCCTATTAGATTGACGAATGATCATGAAACAGATACAAAAACCTAAGGCCCAGATCGAAAAAGATTGTAGCGCCACATTTTTTTTTTAATTCATATTTAAGACTTTGACATACGAGTGTCATAACTTTACTTTGTACACAGGTACAAAAGCAGTGACAAGGCTAGTTTATAAGAAAGAGGTATATTGGTCGTAACTTATTTCTATTATTGAGATTTAATTAGATTTAAACTTATATCTTGTATCTGCGAAAGTTATGTTTCCTTGTTGACTATAAAAGTATGTTACGTTTGTTTAAGGCAATCTAAGCGTAGAGCAACACTTTTATATACTGCAGAGTGCAAATGATGCCTATTTGACTTTGTAAATCAATTTTTAACATTATTCTAAGAACCACCGGTTGATACGATATGTACTCGTGTTGCAAATGTATTCACTTTACAATTCTACTGAAAGTTTTGTAAACCACGACGGATGGTTGAGTTATTCATAACATCCTCAACGCATCAAACCGAATTGTTATGAAATTGAGTGAAAGTAAGAAATTTAACATTCCAATACACACAAATTACTGATGTAAAATTATATTTTTATAGCGTTTGTTAATGCTTTAATGTTAAAAAATTTACCATGTCTAATAAAAATAATACCGACTAATTGATTGAGAGAAATTGAGTTTTTTCAGACATTTTTATCAAGTAAGGTAAGACTCTCAACTGAGTTCGTGTGTTCAAACCTCCATGGACTTCTATGAAGAAGTCAGTGAACCGGCATGTCTTGGAGACAAAAGACTTGTATTACAAATGAGCTAAATGAAGGGGATTCCAATTACAATATTAGTTTTAGCGTTTACGAAGCATTATTATTATTATTTTTTATTTGTTGCTTTTGTTCTGATATAATTGTTCTGTGTATGTGTGTAAAATTTGTGATGTCATATTCTGTTGTATAATTTTACGTTGTTTAAGAGCTTATAAATAAATAAACAGTATATTACAATATCATTGTGATTTTACAAAATAGCCTGTCACGAAATAAATAAAGAAAAATACCGTCTATATACTTTTCAAAGACAATTTTGAAAATTACAATGCAATCAGTTAAGCCTAGTATTATCATGAACAATAGCTTAAAGGGCCAACGTGAACCATTTATTATGGTCAATAAAGCATCGCTTGAGGCCACACAAATAAACTTAAAGTTTACATTATTTTAGACAACATAGATAACATAGATTTTTTAATAATATTTTTATAAAATCATTAAGGATTTATGGCTTTTAGATTTGATTACTTCAAAGCATTTAAAAAACACATTTTCATACATAAAATTCGTTCCACGCATATCGCGTAACACTATTTCGCTGTCAAGTTATTGTCCCGAAGACGCGTGAACAATGGCTTGTTGGTTTACATTAAAAGCTTAATTTATTCTCGACAAAACAAAGTATATATAAATCGTCAGTCTTACTTATCATGGCTGCATAAGGTAATAATGCAGAAACATTACTTTAAACACTTTAAAGCTTTACTGAGCGATAATTATCGAACGTATGCGAGATATTCACAATTGTTCCATGTGCCTCGTACAAACACGAATTATCTGCGTAATTCGCCAATGTTTTCCAAGAGGACGTAAGGAAATATTTTAGGAAGCGGGAACACGGCGTCCATGCGTCGGGTTGTCTCTCTCCCTTAAATATGGCGAGGGGGCCGATGGCTGGCCATGCGTGATACTCGTGAACGGGTGCTACTTGTGGTGACTGGTCGTACTTGAATTCGTGTATGCGGTGATGTTAGTTATTTTTGACTATGTATTTGCGTGTTGTTCCCACGAGAATGTAAGTGCATTCTCCTATTTCATCATGCCTCCTGCTGATGGCATGTGGAACATTATGTGATGGTTGCAGCCGGTACAAACGTTATGTAATACAAAAAAAACTTGCCGATTAAAAAGAGTGGCGGAGAGTTTATTTTCAGTTCTTCTCATCCGTTCTACGCCCTCAATTTGAGAACTGGCAATCAATGTAAAATTAGAAGCATTTAATGTATATTTATTTTTATCGACGTTCATAAGTGTACATTGTGTTACCTATATGAATAAATGATTTTTGACTATTGACTTTGACTTCATTTAGAAATAGACTTTTTTTGTAATATTATACCTAGTTTGTTTATTGTTTAATCCCAGTTGTCTTTTATTATCAATTCATTTACTTAATTGACTTATGTTATCTGTTTCGTATATTAACAATATAATCTGTTTTGGCTTCAAATTTTAGCTGTAATATAAATAAATTAATGCCGAAGTTTAGCCAAAATCTATAGACTGCAAAGTAAATCAGACTTCTATAGAAAGTATTGTATGAAGCCGCAACACGTCTCCATAAACTCGACGCTCTGATAACTATCGAGATCACAATAATAGTACCGAATAAACCAGTGACAATTCAACACATAAAACATGCCAATTTAAAATACTGAACAGCTAACTTAACGAAATCTAACATCTAGCTAACAAATTCAACTTGGCAATGATTTATTATTAAATATTTATAATTATTATATAGGTTAGGATTGTAAACAATTTAATAAGCATTTGATTTATTAAATATTCACTCAAACAAATCTAAATTTTACGCAAATACGCGGCGGCAATGCAGGCGGGAAATATAAGAGTATATCCTATAGTCGAACTGTTAGACGTGTTCTGGTATTTGGGTTTTTAAAAAAAGAAAGGAAAGATGAGTTCAGAATAAAATTGAACTTTTAATTTAAGTACTATATTTAAAACGAAGCCAACAAATGTGTGTGCGCGACGGAGGATGATACCGAACTGATTTTCATATTCCAAGCATCGTCTCACCTCTCGGTGAGAAATGCTGACCAAAAAGAAGGTATTAGCACGTTAGCCGAACAGGGTGCAGGATTATAATATAACAACCCCCCGTTTAAGAGTAAACTTACGGTTTTAGGTAAGTTTGCGAAAAGGATAAAAGGGTAATATAGTCATTCCATACGAAGACGAGGCTGAGGATGTGGGGTTTCACTGTTTGAAGAGGTATTATCTGGATTTTCTATGTCTTTGTTTCGGAAAACGCATTTATTGGCTTTAACAAAGATTATAATTGCAATACTTAAGATTATTATAAAGGAAACTATGCTAAAGCTAAAACTAACATAGTCTGAAGGGTCATTAAGGAAATCATCTAAATCATCATCAATTGACTTAATAGGTAAATCGTGAATTAAGTTCAAACTATCAAGATTCACATGACGTAACTGTTGTGTTGAAATGTTAATATTTAATTTGGAAAATTCAATCAAATTGCAACAACTGTCATTGATAATGTTAAAGTTTGACACTACAGGACTTATAATAATTTCATAAACACTTTTTGCTTCAAATCTATTTTCTTTGCAAAATGCAGTACAACCGGATGACAAGGTAAGTATTCCGGTTCCTGATATAACAATGTCAATTATTTTGTGATTACATTCAATAGTCAGTTTCTCATCATTGGATTCAACATAAAACCATTTGTTATTATTTAATTTATGCCAAATATCAATTTTACCAAATATAAATTTTGTATTACAAGTTTTAGGTAAATTTTCTACAGCTTTAGTGATTATTTCTGTTTCACATATTGGGTAATTGACAACACTGAGAATATTCAAAGGGTTACAAATATACTGATGTCCAATCATTAAATTACAAGAATTTATATTATCAAAGTTAAAATATAATTTCTTATCTTCACTAATGCCTATAAAAGGTTTTGTTGCAGTAATAAGTGCAAAAGAATTTGGAGATGTCGGGTTATGAGGTACAGGGATAGGTATAACTTTATAAAGATTGTATGTTTCCACATTTACAAGAGGAATCTTTATTACAAATACTAGATGATTATCGATAACATATGAAACTATTTTAGCCAGGTTCATTAGAATGTTAATATTATCTAAATTTAACTCTACAGGGAAATCCTTAAGTCTAGATACATCTTTAATATTACTTACTAAATCTATGTATAATTGCTTAGGAGTAATAATTGAAGGATGAATAGTGTTTGATTTTGAAAACAATATACTACTTACAATATCCTCAATTTTGAATGAAAGTGTTAATAGGCTAGCTTGTAACACACTCAAGAGTTCATCCATGTTTGTTTGAAATTTGACAGAGTTGATGACCTCGGAAACGTTTTTGACGGAAAGAGATAATTTATCGATAACATCGTTCAGTAGGATTTGATTCTTATTAAGTTCGTTCATGGAAGCGTTGAAATTTGTAATTGCTGATTTGGAGATGTAGATGCTTTGTTTAATGTTTGAATTAAGATCTTTATCGATTTGTTGCATTTTAGCAATTGCCTTATTATATCTATGTGCGTCATCCTCATTTAGAGTTCCAAATATATGTTTGAATACGGTTCCAATACCGGCAAACCAAGCAGATCGTTTAGATTTGGAAGTCGTAAGGTGTGATATAGATTGAAAATCCCGAATTATGTCTTTGAACAATGAATCAAGTGGTTGAATAAAATTGTGACATTCAAAGTGGTTGAATGATCCGCTTTGTTGACATAAGTAGCGAATTGTGCCAAAAGCATTCTTAATATTGTCGATGTGAGTTGGAGCAAAGGATATATCAATTGGGATCACTATGTGAATATGATCATTTATTATTTTTGCAGTGCCTTGTGGATCGAAGTAAATGCCAGGACTCGAGGTGATAGTATGAATGTACTCTTCATTCTCGTTTCCCAGGATAGGATTATAAATTATTAGTCTGTAAGAAGAAATAGAAAATTGAATGCTAATTAAGTTAAGTCTATCACATAATTTAATTAAACATTAATTAATATTTAGGTTTACTTAAGAAATTACCTTACTACTATTTTTATTATATTTAGTTTTCGCTGTTGACTGCGAGTTTAACTTCGTCATAATGATGTTTGACATGACGACGATTAATTAAAAGAGATAGGGTGTTATTACCATGTATCCTTACCACTTTATATGGACCTTTCCATATAGGTGATAAGGCTTTACGGAGTCGGACATGGTTTTTAATATACACATAGTCACCGATTTTATATTGTACAGGCCGAGTGTGTCTGTCGTAGTACTGTTTGGATCTTTCTTTAGAAATATTGATGTTTTCTAAAGCTTTTTGATGGGAAAGTTTTAAACGATGGTGTAGCATTTTAATATATTCAGGATAAGTGAGATCTGGTTGGGACTTAAATACTGAGTCTGGTATGTATGGTTTAAAACCGAATATGAGTTCATAAGGAGTAAACTTGGTGGTGCTATGGGTAGTACTATTATAGGTGAGTATAGCTGTGTAGACATATTTATGCCAATCTGATTGGTTTTCGTTTACGAATGATTTAAGATATTCCTTTAAGGTTGAATGGCTTCGTTCAAGGGCGCCTTGCGTTTGTGGATGATATGGTGTTGACCATATTTGTTTAATTTTTAAAAATTTACAACACATTTTAAAAAGTTCTGCAGTAAAATTAGTACCCTGATCGGTTAAGATTGATTTTGGAATACCGAATAAGGATATAAAATGTGTTAAGCATTCACAAGATTCTTCAGCATTAGCATTAGTAATAGGATAAGCCAAAGAGAATTTAGTAAGATCGTCTTGTAGAGTAAGTATGTATTTAAGTTTAATAATACCAGCTTCGGGCAAAGGACCAACTATGTCTAAAGCAATTCTTTCGAAAGGACGAGTTGATGTCGTAGTTATTTGCATGGGAGCTCTATTGATTTTGCGAAAAGCTTTGTTAGATTGACATAAGCTACAATTTTTACATAATGTTCAATGTCGGAACGCATTCCTTTCCAGTAATATCTTTCTTTGATGCGAGAAAACATTCGATTAGAGCCTAAATGTCCAGCAATAGGAATATCATGATTTTCTTTAAGTAGTTTAGTAATTTCTGTTGGGACAGGATATATGATACTGTTATGATAGACATTAACTATTATGTTTGTGTTATTAAATAAATAAATTAACATGTTATATATTTTAAAGAATGATTGGTTGTCATACGGGTTTCTAAAGTCGGATATAGCTATTTCGCTGATATTACCGGATAAAAGAATTTTATCCCGTACATTTTTTAATGTTTTAAATATATCTGGGTAAGAGCAATTGTCGAAGTAGTAAACTTTTGTTAAGAGAAGGAAAAAGGTTTTTTCATTTATAAAAAGTTCTTTATAAGAATGGAGTTCTCGTTCTTCATTCAATATTTCTTCGTTTTCTAAATTAGAGAGGATTTCCTCGAGATAAGGATTGGATTCGTCAAAATCGATTGACACCGGTACAAGGATAGTATTGGATTTAGACTTCAGGAGATTTTCATTGTGTTCTTTAATGTGAGTTGTAAAGGTTGTACCATCTTTGGAGAATGCTTTCAAGAACGTGTTGTAATCATGGTTGGACGAAGGAATTATGACAGGAGGAGAACTGTTAGAATGAGACTTGTTGGGAGTTAGTAATTCAGAGGGAATTGGATTATTTTGTAAGTTTGGAGAGTGTAAATCTTCTAATTGTATTAAGTCGTCGAGAACTCGCTGTGCATCTATAGGAGATTCAGCTTGCCGTTGATCTGGCATTGGATCGGGATTTATTATTTCGGAAGGAATAATGCCATCTGGACTCAGGGGTTCAAAATCAACAAGATGATCGGGATTGAATGGGCTAATTTCATCAAGGTTAGATGGAGAGCCATCACTCTGTATGGGATTTACGGGATATCGTGATAAAGCGTCTGCTGCGGAATTGAGGCGACCTTTACGGTAGATTATATTATAGTCATATTCCGAGAGTTTAAGCCGCCAACGTTGTAACTTGCTGCTAGGGTCTTTATGGTTCATGAGCCAGACCAATGGTCGATGATCAGTTATTATATTGAACTTGCGCCCATAAACATAAGGACGAAAGGTTTTGCAGCCAAAGAGTATTGCAAGAAGTTCTTTTTCTGTGGTGCTATAATTAGTCTCAGCTTTATTCAGAGTTCTAGAAGCGTAAGCTATTGGTCTTTCTTCGCCTTTAGGTCCTTGAGAAAGAACAGAACCAATGGCATATTTAGAGGCATCGCAGGTTAAGGTAAATGGTAAGGAAAAATCTGGGTAAATTAAGACAGGTGCAGAAGTTAATTTAAGTTTCAATTCATCAAAAGCAATTTGCTGTTGGTTTTCCCATATGAATGAGACATCTTTTTTTAAAAGAGCAGTTAAAGGTTTGGCGATTTTGGAGAATTCCGGAATAAATCTTCGGTAATAGGACACAAGACCTAAAAAGGATTTGATATCTTTTGGAGTTTCTGGAATGGGGAATTGTGTCACGGATTTAATTTTATCTGGATTGGGTTTTACACCTTTATCGGAAATTACATGCCCTAGATAAATAACTTCACGTCTCAGAAACTCGCACTTATCGGGTTGAAGTTTAAGATTAAACTTTCTAAGACGTTGGAAAACTAACTCAAGATTTGTTATGTGACTAGGTAAGTCGTGGGAATATATGACAATGTCGTCTAAGTACACGAAACAACGGATATCTTGAAGACCAGTGAGAGCTGTGTTCATAAGACGTTGGAATGTAGCTGGTGCGTTTTTAAGGCCAAAGGGCATTCGAGTAAATTCAAAGTGCCCTTGAGGAACACTGAAAGCGGTTTTGGGTGTGTCTTCCACCCTAATGGGAATTTGATGAAACCCAGAGGCTAAATCAAGAGTGGAGAAATATTTACTTTGGCCGAGTTGGTCTAAGATCTCGGAAATTTGAGGAATAGGATAGCTATCTCCAATGGTAATGTCGTTTAATTTTCTGTAGTCAATAACTACACGCCATTTACGATGTCCTGAAGCGTCAAGCTTTTTCGGGACCACCCAGATAGGAGAAGACCACGGGGACATAGAAGGTTTAATGATGTTTTGCTCTAACATTTGGTCTATTTGTTTTGCTACTTCCTGTTTATGAATTTCTGGAAAGCGGTATGATTTTACATGTATAGGATTCTGGGGTGATGTATTTATTTCATGTTGGATGGCATCAGTATGAGATAGTTTATCTCCAGGAATATGAAAGATATCAGAATACTGAGAACATATGTCATGAAGGGCGTTAGATTCCTCAGTATTAAGATGATTCACTCTTAATTGATTAAGTACTTCCTGAGTCCGAGTGTAAGCGTCACTATGTTGAATATGTTGTAAGGTAGAATTAAAGTTAACTGATTCATGAATCATATCATCAAAGTCTAAAGGATTCAGAGTAATCTCGAGATTTGATTTTAAGGTAACAGGAGCTTCAGATATATTCAAAACAGATATATTAATTATTTTTGACTGAGACAAGACAGTTAGCGAAAATTAAATCTTCGTGAAAATGTTGGTCTAAAACAAGGCCTTCTTTTACGTTAGGGTTGGATACTGAACATTCAATAATACTTTCTGAACGAGGTGGAATTACATAAACGGGGTTATAGAAATCTATCTTAATTGCATCATTCTTTAGAGTTAATAAATTTTGGTTGTAATCAATTATGCCTTCCAGATCGTTGAGGAAGTCATTACCAATTATGGCGTCATAGGGTAAGTTGATGTCATCTACAGCGTGAAAATCAAAAGTAATTTTCTGTTTATTGCTCAGGAAGAATTTTAATGGAAACTGGCCTAAAGTTTTGGTTGCTTCACTGTTTGAGTTTATTCCTTTAAGTAAGATTTTGGGCGGTTCAAAGAATAGTTTTTTCTGGACGCAAGATTGTTTCATTAGGCTAACTGACGAGCCTGAATCAATTAGGAATTTGATTGGGATTTCAGAGACATTTGTCTGGAGTAACACATATGGTAAGGATCTCTTTATGGCATTGGATGTCACTTCGAACACAGTAGGTGTGTCTTTGGAGTTAGAGCTTGTGGTTGTACTGTGTTGTGTATTGGTATATACAGTGGAATTAGGCAGTCCAAACTTCGCGGCGGAAGCATAAGATTTAGTGGGACATTTAGTTGTAGTGGATACAGAAGATCTAGTCATAGTATCGTCTCGTTGGTTAATAATATGGCAACCATGTAGCGGAGCCTTTGGACTTGGATTACCCTGAGAGGATATTGGAGCTTTACGAAATTGACTACCATGTAGCGGAGCCAAGGAATTGGATTTTGATTTACAGGGTAAAGAAATGGGATTACTATAATTGACAACATTGTTGTTATATGTTGTGCCGTATTTTATCTTATGACCCGCACGGCACTTACGCGAGTCTGGGATTAGTTTAAATGATCCACTGTGTCTATACCTTCTTCATTATTTTCATCAGTAATTTCGTCAGGTATTTGATCTGCAAAGTTTACGTGATTAGAACTACTGTTAGTTCGTGGTTGGAATGTACGTGGATTTTGATTTGTATTTTGGAATCTTCTATTATTAAATTCGCGTTTTCGGCAGTTTTCTATCACATGCCCTTTAGCTTTACAATAGCGACAAAAAAGTGATTGTGCACTGCTTAAATTCACATTATTAGGAGTGCGTTCATATGCTAATGTTGGTTTGTTTTGATAACGATCTCGAAATTGATAATTAGGGCGCAAATAATTATTTTTATTTAGCGGCCCTTGACTTTGAGGATTATTATATCGTTTCCGAGAAGCTTCCATTATTTTCTCTTCGGAAATTGCAAAATTTATAGCGTCGTTTAATGTTTCCGGGTCTCGACATCTGACAATTGTGGATAATTGTGGTTTTAAACCAATGACAAAATGATGCAGAGCTAGATCCTGCATAGCTGCGATTCGGCCAGCAAGTTCGCTTTTCTTTTTTTTTGGGATAGATTTACTTCCGTCAATAATTTGGATAAGCATGATTCTACACGCAAAGCGAACTCATTAACCGAATCATTATTCTGATTACAATTTTGTAAGTCGGATAATAAGGCCGAATAATGTTTCTTTTCCCCGAATTGTGTATTTAAAAATTCTGATAATTGTTCCCATGACTCAAATTCTTTAACGGCACATGCACTTTCGGCTTTACCCTCCAACTGACTTAAAATATATTTTAATAGTACAGACCGTTTTGAATCACTTGCTAAATCATAGGCGTTTCCACAATTGTTGAGAAATGGGATTAGTTTTTCCCTAGAGCCATCGAAAGGTTTAATGAATTTTAATAATATATTTAGGTCCATCTTATCTTCGTTGTCTTCCTTTTTTGTTCGCCTTGAAACTGTCTCGGCTTGTGTAGTCATAACAATTAAAGTATCACGTTACTTGTTATGGTATGCGGAGATTGATAAACGGGTATTGAGTTGTAAGTTACAAAAGTATTTAAAAAACTTACAGGATGATGTACAAAAATATCATTCTTGAATGGAGAAATATAGTTCCGTCGGTGTTGGGCTCAACTGGGCTGACGATGAAAGACAAGCCTGTGCCACTTATCACACAGTGGACGGATTAAGTTCGATATCACTTTCACAAATACACTTATGCACTTTCACACACAGGAGACGTTACCGGGATTTATAAAAAAATCCCTTTTCGCTGCCACCAATGTTAGACGTGTTCTGGTATTTGGGTTTTTAAAAAAAGAAAGGAAAGATGAGTTCAGAATAAAATTGAACTTTTAATTTAAGTACTATATTTAAAACGAAGCCAACAAATGTGTGTGCGCGACGGAGGATGATACCGAACTGATTTTCATATTCCAAGCATCGTCTCACCTCTCGGTGAGAAATGCTGACCAAAAAGAAGGTATTAGCACGTTAGCCGAACAGGGTGCAGGATTATAATATAACAGAACGTTGATTTCGTTCCCCTTGGAGTTGACGCTTGGGGTTCAAGAGCACAGCTAATTAAATATTGAACTTGATGTAGATAGTACCGGTGACTCCAGAAGTTGTGCTTCACTCGCTTGACAAATATACCAATAGGGCTACAAGCTTTTAGGTCTCAGATTTTTGTATCTGGTCCTCAATCATTTCTAATAGACATGTTGGTAGGACAACCCTCTGTGCCTTACATGAACCGTCAGCTTTTTGGGTCTAGGTATGTCGTAGATTTCCTTACGATGTTTTCCTTCAACGAACGAGCGACTTAAATACGCACATAGACAGAAAGTCGATCGGCACTTAATCGGGACTCAAACCTCCTCCTACGAGACCTTAGGGATGAGAGTCGCGCGTTGAAACCACTGAGCCAATACTGCTCGCTCAATGAATAAGTATAGCAATACAGCGAGGCAATGCTGCCAGCAAAGGTGTATTGCTGGCAGCATTGCCATTTAAAACGTTTGGTTCTTAAGTGTACTTCAAGAACTAAACGTTTTAAATTTATTACAGATTTTCATTTTAATTTTTAATTATTACTAAAGACTCATAACAATTACTAAATACACTTAACATCAGGCGAGATTGTGGCCAAACGCCTGGCCAGTTTTGCATAAAAAAACAAAATAATATAAAAAAAATTGTAAACACGCATGTCGTGTCGTCAAGTTGTCTTATCGTTTAAAACGTTAATTAATCATACAGATTCGTCAAATTCATATATTTATCTATTTCATAGCTTCAGTCTGATTTAGCTAGCAACACTGAAATTTTTGACTGTTGTATACAAGTGAATACTTTTGGTAGGCTCTATTAATCAAAGTCCACCTTCGCCATTAATATTCTAACGTACCGTTACAGTTATTCTGCGAAGAATGTAGAGTGTTTAGTGATGTTTTACAAATATTTTATATGCCGTTTCTAATATAAATAATCAAAAATACCATAAGTATCACCTCGACATCCGTTGCTCCAATTAAGCGTTTTTAAGGCAGTTTTTGCCGCTCACCTACCACCCACGCTATGTGCAACCGACTTAAGGTCCTTCAATAATAATTATATTCTATCAGCACATATTTAAATATGTTATAATGTTAACATTATATAAGCCATTTAACGTATTCCGTGATAAATATGTTATCATTATTAATACTTCCATAACTAGTAGCCCATCCACCATGCATACATAACATTAACAACATACAGATTTATTAGCCTCGAACAGCGTGGAAAATTTAAATTAATTCCCTGTTTAAAATTAAGACAGAATCTATATTTTAAATAGGTTGATGGCAAAAACTTGTAAATCGAACAAATTGTTTATCTACAAAGTTAGTCTAATCTTTGAACCTTTGTGTCTCAATATAAAGACGTGTGTTCGAAATAACACTCGCTTGTACGTTTAAGGTAAACATCATGAGAAAACCGTCATGTCTTTGACCCAAAAATCGACGGCGCGTGGCACAGAATACTAATCACACACATTTTCATTAAGAAACAATAATAATTACGAACAGATACAGAAATCAAAAGCCCAGACCTAAAAGATTGTTGACCCACTGGTTTCAATGAGTTAACGGATTATCTATAGACGACCCCGCCCCAAGTGAATACCGAAAAATTACCTTTAAAATTAACTATCTGCCAGTTTCAGGCCATCGTTGTGACATTAAGATAGTTTTTAATAGCTCGAGTGCATAGATTTCCATGTTTCGTATAGTTTATACACGTTCCAAATACGCAGTATTATTCAAGTAAATATTACAAAAGTTTTGTGGAAATTTTTGATTACGCCGGTGATTTGTTATTCCAAAGACTGCAGTCGACTCATATAATTACCCATAATAAACCTGTTCAGTGCATAATCGAATAATTTCCACGTTACACGTAGTCTTTCTATAGCTTATAATCACGCTAGATCAAGATATACGTTGATTATTAGATTCTACCTGGCTTTGCACTGACGATACATGTTTGGATTTCAGTAATGCATTTAGTGGGTACTGTAGAACTCGCGGACTAAATTCACGAAATGACTAACAAATTTGTACCAATGACGTTTGTTATTTTTACCACTGTATGTTTTTATATCGTGTTGTTATGTATTCTTATTTTCTGTATAGTTTTAGTTCTGTATTATATTTGTTTTTTGTGTTTGGGTAGGAAAAACTGCTTTTGGTATTAACACCTACAACTTTACAACCTTTATCTTTATTAATTCTCCTGTTTCCTATTTTTGTGATCTAAATAGAGTGCCATAATTACGATACCTCATATGCCATTGTACAGAAATTGGACACTCACACTGCCGGAAGGCTCGCAAGTGCCGACCTTTTAAGAATTGGTACGCTCTGATCTTGAAGGACTTTAAGTCAAATAATCTCCTATGCACATAGGGTATACAACCATAAACAGGGGCAATTGAGTCCAAGAGGGAGATGCTGACGGTAAGTTTGGATACAGCGAAAGCCTTCGATCAGGTGAGACACAGAGCACTTCTCTCGAAGCTCCAGCCTATGGGCTCACCGAAAAATTACCCAGTTGGATTTACAGCTTTCTCGCTGATAGGAACATCAAGGTCGTTATCGACAGAGTTTTTTCCGACCTTAAACCCGTGAACGGTGGGGTCCCAGCAGTTAATAATCTGATAAACTCCTCCGAAGCAATATTAGATGAAGAGAGACCCCACATCTCTATGCAACGCCAAGAGATCAAGCCGCCTGGGGAGTGACTAGCGGACGACGCTGTCCTTTGAATACTCTAAGAGGTGGCCCGGTGCGGTAGCCTTGATGTGCTCCGAGCTTTTCCTGTGCTGACTCAGAAAAAAAATAGGGCTTTGATATACATGAGTCATAATTCTCCCTAGTCTCATGCTGAAGCTCACCCTTAACCCACGGAATGTTACGAGTTAAGTGACCTTTAATGAAATAAATCTATGATATCTCTGTATGGACAGCAAACATATTTATTATGTATAGAACGTATATTATATAGCTTATATTCTTCACGGTGGCTGACTTCCACGTCAATTGGTGGGATGTATTACACATTGATAGATTATAAAGTCATTGAACTTATTTTACTGTATTTTTCTCTATTTCGTAAGGATCGTGATCGTACCTACCAGAAATTTTAGTTTGTAACGTTATATATATTTAGTTTTGTCGTTTTTATAATCTTTGTGATTTTGTTTTACAATATAATATTTCCTCTCTTATAAAAACAAAAATATAGAAATAAACAGAATAGGTAACAGCAGCGACATCCCTCAGGTCGTAGGTTCGGACCCCGGCTGTGTAGCATTGGACTTTCTTTCTATGTGCGCAATTCACAATTTGCTTCAACGGTAAGAAAACCGGCTTGACTTAGACCCTAAAACTCGACAGCACAGGAGCCTGATCACCTACTAGCCAGCTAGATTGACAAATGATTATGAAACAGATTCAGAAATCTGAGGCCAAAATCTAAAAAAGGTTGTAGCGGCAATTAGGTTTTTGAAACCTAATAGGTTAGAAAATTTAATAAATGGTCATTAATAGTAATGAGACCTGCTAATTCTAATTGCTTTGACGGAAGTATAACCCATAACGAGGTCTCTCGACGTCTGGTCCACACTACATACAAACATAGTATTTTGGTTATTCAAACAAAAACTTAGTTGATTTACATTTTTTAATAACAAATGTGCATATTTAAAAGATCTACTAATAGATACAAAGCTATTTCAATATTAAATATATAATACTCACAAAACTCGTCTCGTCATACACGTCATATCAAAATGTATGCCTAAGTAAAACATAATCGAAACGTTAACGTGTTAACATTTTTTGCTTATCAAATAAATTTGCAACGGATTAAATACTTCAATATAATTTTTCAATCAAAGTGAAAATAAAAGTCTAATTGACTTAATTGCTATAAACATAAATACAGCCATTAGTAAAAGTAATTAAACGAAAGTCGTCGAAATCAAAATGAAAGGTTTCCTGTATTCCATTATAAAAAATATTTAAAAGAACTAAAACGTTCCATAGACAATTTCTGTAAATAGAACAGAAAATATCGTTGATCCCATTCCTCAAATACATAATCTATATTTTTTATGAGTGAAGTTTCCACTTCGAAATAAATCTATTTTTGTTTTGTGTATTTCTTTTTCGCTCGTAAATTTCTAATTTATGTAATATATTAAGATATATTTAATTTAAGCTTACGGTTCAGGGCCTAATCGAAGCGGGAACCATAAAATATAATATTGTAATGTTTACAGCGAGGTGAGTCTAATCTGTCAAGTCGATACAAAGAAATAGACTGGATAAATAGGAGACTAGCCGGAAATAGTACACAATTTAGAGCCAATCTGTGTACAGCATACAGGTGTATACTTGTTACTTATTTTATTATCATTGAAATAATCTTTGTTATAAATACTATATTTGTGCTATAAATTACATGCTTAATTTAATCCAATTCAAAATAATGACAAAATAAATATTTTGCAGCTTATAAAACATTTTTAGTGTTTTTATTTTATTAATTCCAATAATACTTTTAGAGCATAATTATAAACGATAATTATATGATATAACTAATTTCTAAATAAATTTGGGTTGACAAGAACATATGTAATATCTTCTGTCCATTCTTATCGTGACTACATGTAGATTCCTAATTATCGATAAACATATTTATTACATATAAAAACATGCGCTATAACTGTACCATAAAGCCAGATGGCATTACTGAATTATAAAAAGTTAACCGTCTGAGGTCACTAGCATTAATCTTAAAGTTATATGAAATATGGCCAAACTGTCACGTTCGAAAAACACTAATTTAAATACCATATAGCTCAGTTAATAAACATACATGTTGCCTAATTATTTTTGCGGCAACAGGTCTGATTTAAATATTAAAATCGGGTATGGTTCATCACGTATTTTCGACTTTCTAACTCGTAATTCGTGACCGATCGATGCCAGAATAAGTTCCGTTTGTACATGTTGATTTCACATATTTCACGAGTTCGCTAATAAGCAAAATATGCTAATTAAAACAGCTATATTTAATTTAAAATACACTTAATTCATATTATTAGGTTAGGTTCCTTTAAGCTTTAAGCATCGACTAAAAAATAAATAATCAGTTACCTTTTTGGGTCTGGGCCTCTGATTTCTGTATCTGTTTAATGACCATTTGTCAATCTATTTGGCAAGTAGGACACAAGCCGTCGACTTTTTGGGTTTAGATAAGTCGGTTTGCGTGCGGTTTTTCCTTCATCGTTTGAGCGAGTTTGAAATTCGGATGTAGAAAAAATCTATTGTTGCACAGCTGGGGATCGAACCTATAACCTATGGCTGAGAGTCGGATGCTGAAGTCACTAGGCCAACACTGCTGCACTGCTAAGCATTAACTAAAGCCTTATAAAAAAGACGCAAGTTTGCAAGTGCTGAAGAAAAGTTATTGCTATTAAATTAAGAATATATTTGTAATAAAACTTAGACGTATCTTGCAAATGCGGTGAAAAGCTTTCGGCTCTGGCTCAAATTGCTAATTTAAGTAGTCATTTAAAACCTGATTTACCAGCCTCGGAAGTACATATTGTAAAAACTCATCATTAATAATTGTACAGCCTTAGCGTGTGCGCAAATAGAATTTCCATAGTAATTTCGATCTTAACGTATGTGAATAAATAAACTCATATCTTTTTACACGCCTTGATTAATTTATATTAGCGAATGCATTAGCGTTAGATTGATTTGGACGTCTGATTAACGTCGTATGTTATTTTAGGTGACATATTTTTGTAGTAATCTTGAAACGTCTGCAGACAGAACAGAGTAATAAAATTTTACTGCTGACCAATAATTTTAAAAAAAAGTAATATTCTTTTTATTAGAGTTTACGTTGTCTATAGGTGCTGAGACAAACATTAAACTCATATAGTAACGCTTGTTTGTAATGATTTATAATTGGGTATACCTTTATACCTAAACTAGCTAAACCTATTAATCATATTTCCAGAGGATATTGAAAAAAGATTGCGTAAGATATTTCGCTGATATACCCTATAGCCGACGGATGTATACCATACATATACTGTTACCACTATATTAAACCTCTTTATTAAAATTATAAGCTAAAAACAATCACAGCTTCAATGAGACGCCTGTGTTTAGCCCGCAAAGGTAATGTGTTAATTATTAAAAGAAGTCATACTCACCACTCAACATTCAGGATGCCGAAAGATAGGAAAACTTTCCCTCTGTCGGCCAAATGGAAGATATATGCCTTTGTGTACTTCCAACCTAATTTGCTAAAAAAGCTAACACAATAGTCCACATCAGTGCAAATATTGCAATGTTAACGTGCGCAAAGTGCGCTGCGCGTGCTACGTGTGAATTGATGCGCGTGTAAAATATCGCGTGCCTAACATATCGTGTTACATATTATGGTTATGGTATTTCACGAAAGTTTGAAGATAACCCATAACGGTGAGCGTAGTAAAATGTTCCGCGATTTGTTACGCAGGTGTAGAATTAATTGGTACGAAGAGACGAATGCTTAATTGTATTCATTAATTTGATTTAATCTTATAAGAAGGCTTTAGGTTGGGTGTATTACCATTAATTTTCATATAAATTAAGAATTTCTCACACTACACTTCTGTAATTGAAAATGGCGGAAATTTTGCATTAAAAATATTTTCGGAATTCTTTTGGGCACAATTACAAAGTTAACAACATATTCGATTTCACTCTAAAGGTACAAACACATATTACAGCTAATCTCTGTCGGTAGTACGGAATATATAATGTTCAATACCCGACCGAAGACGCAAGAGCAAAACATATATCATTTAATCAATAGTGTTAAGAAGACACTTATTAACTGTCCACAACGTTTTGGTTATTGTGCAGGATAAAATTTAAAAAAATCTGTTATTTAAAAACATTTAGTCGTACAAAAATATACTTATTAAGTAGCAACTATAAATAATAAATGATGGGTAAGCGATATGGTGTACATACTATTACATATTTCGTGTATTTTTATTGTTATTTTAGTACGAATTGGCGTATTTGTTTAGTTGATATCATATTTTAATTGAACAAGCTCGTGCATTTTTATAGTTTGTTATCCGTAGTCCAAACACATTATATATGTCCATTATTCATAGATGGAGATAGTTAAAGAAGACAACTAAAAATGTTGTGGCGCCATCTTGTTTAACACTTAAGGAACAATATAATATTACACTTACGTAGTAGTTCAATTGACGCACACGAGGTGGCGGTGTAACAAAAGAATTGAATAAAAAAATTAATGAGGTAATGTGTAGATGGCGCGCAATTTCTTTTAGTGCCGTACAGTCAGATATCTTTAATGGTAGTCAGTATTTTTTAACTCTATTGAAGAGAAAAGTTAAGTGTAATTTTTTAATGCCTTAAAATTATTTCGTCGACAAGGTGCGTCGTAGGCGAAGGCACTCGTTCGTCCGAAAAGCTTAATTATTTCGATAGGCACAAAAACTGGTTACTTACAAAAAAATAAACTTAATCAAACACACTACACAACTTCAGCAATTATTCCCCACAAAAACGTCATGAAGGGATGACAGGGTTAAAATGGATGTAAAGTAATTAAAACAAATGTGTATATAATTAAAATGTAATTTTATTATAGTAATCTTAGCAAACTAATCTATAAGATATATATCTTCCAGCTGTTTCTGATGATCGGATGATTTTCACTACCTGAAACATAGAAATATTTTTTAGTCAACCTACCAATTGTTAACTTGCATAATCTCTTTTTGATTTGTTTTGTTTGGGTTATTTATATTATAAGACCATAACATTAGCAAGATATATAAAAAAGAATATATACCTGTCCTCTTTTAAGTCCGAAATATCTGGCTACTGGGTCTCCAGCTTGTATTCGCATCAACATGTTTTCCTTTAATTTACTGTATTCTGAATTAAGGAACATGGCATGAATCTTAAAGCTTTAACCTAATATTATGTTCTGAAATTTTTAAACACAAAATTTATGCTTAACTGATGTGATGACACTCATCTTTTTATATAAATCTTTCTAATTGAGAATGATAAATATAACTGGTTTGTGTTGTTTTGTAATTAACTGTTTTAATTTTTAACAGCTTAACAAACATAACTAGATTATTAGACATGTAATTTTTTTGTTAAGAGTGTATAGTAAAAGGATACTATCTAGCTAAGAGTTCCTGCTTCTCATCAGGTGTAAGTACAATGTGTTCCGGAACTAACTCATGTTCTGTGATATTAATCAGTAATTCTGATTCTAAGAACTGCTCCAATATGTACTTTGGTGCCATATCCACCAGTGATTGTTTTGCCGAAGGTGTCATACCTGAAAATTCAACTTATATTGTGACCATAGATCAAAGAAAACTACAGTGAAAACAGTTACAGGCCAAAGTTTATCTTTGAAGAGCAACATAACATAGGACTTACTATCAATATAATAGGAATATTGGACTCAACTATTTTCAAGCACAAGATATGAAGTGTATTATTGTAACTAAGTATTACAGCAACAATGAAGCAAATATAATTTATTATTTTCCTCATATTGAAGTCCAAACCTAAAAGCCAGGAAGACACCATAACTATGCAAAGTACTAAATCAAACTTGCTAATAGAGGATTTCAACAGTTATAAGGATACATATATCTAATTTACAAAAATATAAAAACCAGAATAAAACATTACCTGCTTGTACAACAACAATAGCTCGATGAATATTTTCTTCTTGCATTCTTGTACAATATGTTTTTATAGTTTTGATACCAATTTTTGCTTCATCGGGAAAGAAAACAAACATCTGGTCAGTGGGGTCGTCATTGTGAGCTACTAGAACTATTAAATCACTTCGAGCTGGCCTTTTCTCACTGAAAAATATTAACATTTACATAAGTTTCCATTATTTTTTGTAATGTAAATCAGATAACCCAGAAGATGAAGTTTTGGATTTTCTAGTTTAAATACATGGAATATATAGATGTTATCTCATGTACCTAAAATAGGGTATTGCATTTTACCAAACTCAAAACAAAAAAGAAGGAATTACAATATTACTTTTAAAGTTACTATAGTAGAATATTTACATCCTTTTTAAATTAAAACTATTTTTAAAAAGTCAATTTTGTTGTTGTCAGTTTGTGGATATGTCATTTGAAATTTCAGTTAAATTAAAATACAAAATAAAATGCAAGTATTAGAAGAAAAAGTACGGAAGAATATATTAGAAAGAACTGTTTCAGAAACAACTAGACTTCACCTAGGTAAGGTACTTTAAAATTGAATTTATAGTAGGATATACTACTTGAAAATCTAAGTCATTAACCTGCATTTCAATGACCATAAATATGCATCATTTATCTATAATATAAAAATGAATCACTGAATGTGTGGCTAACTGCAAATCTTGAGAACAGCTGGACAGATCATGCTCTTCAAATTATTTTTTTTATTATATCCCCTGAAGTATGAGGATGGTTATTTCAAAGAGAATTAGTCTAAAAAGAACACTTTTCCGTATTCCTATACTAAAGAATTGTAATTATACTAAAAAATCCAATTTGAACTTTAATACCATAAGTGTCAGTAGAGGGGTTCAGGATGGCAAAACAATTGATGTTAGTATCATATAAATAGTTAAAAATAATTTAAGACCTATTAACATATATACTAACCTATATAAGGTATTATACAAACCTTATATTTTCATTGACTTCATGGAAGGCTTGAATAACATAAATATCATACCTTGGTTTATCTCCAAATTGTTCTTTAAATTGATCTAAAGTTTGATCCAATTCATCTTGGGTCACGAGATATCCACGGTCATGACAAAGCTGTGGAATCAAAATAATCCTATTATTTATTTAAAAAACAATTTAAGAATGTCCACTTGCTCCTATTATTCAATTATTCTATAATTATTCTGTTCGATCAATTATTTTATTTTAAGCTATAGAAAACTTTAGTGTACTTTAAAACTACCGGATCGTTCTTAACCTATATAGTAAGTAGATACCTGCATAACGGTTTTTCTGATTCTCCACAACTTATAAGTTTCTGCATCATCGTCCATATTCTTGCTTTAAGTAAGATTTTTGTAAAGTTTATTATTTAAGGAGTTAATAGTAGTAATGCAAGATACAAAACACAGTACAATCCACAACACTCAACTGATCAACTTCATCAACAGTCAACACTCCACAGTCTACTCAACTCTCGAGAAACAGAGCACAACATATTATCACAGACTAGCAAGTAAGGAAAAAACTTGACCGCAGCATTCCAAGTCCTGTTAGAAATAAAGTTTCACACAACCACATTTTCTATGTCTCTCATAAACATTATTATAAAATAATAGTACATAATTTATGATTCTTGAATCGAAGAATTTATAAATATTCTTCGATATTTGAGGATATATAAAAAAAAACATGAACATCTAATGAGTTTTTTTTGTCTGAACATAATAAAAAAGGTCATTCGACTATTGACAATAGTCATCGACAATGGACATATAAGTTGCGACTTGTGATCCAAAATTGAAAATTGAAATAGAAATCTTGAATGTTTTAATTTTATGAGTAGTTGTGATCGTATTTTTTAATTTATTTATAACTTCTAATAGTCGGTGTTTGTAGTAGAATCACAAATAACTTAAAATATCTAAGAAGGCAAATCCATTTATAATGGCTGGAATCAAAGGTATTGTACAAGCAAATCACCCATCGTTCATTTTTTAATGAGTCACTAATTTATTTACAAACAGTAATAATTTTGTTATAAATCTAATCTAATCTTGTTATTGTTTTTTTGTTTCATGTCAATTATAATGGATTATTAAAGGGTAAGTAAAATATTTGTGATACTATCTTTTTTATTGTCAATTTCCCTCCTTAAAACCGTTTCCTCATCGAAACTGGATTTAACAGCTATTATTAGGATATGGTCCTTTATATAACAATCTAAGATTTCGTTCATTTATGCAGTATTTGTAACAAGCATAATTATAATTACATTGTTAAAAGCGTTTTTGCATAATGTCATGTATTTTTTTGTTTCCTATAATATAGTAATACACCAAATTTATATAAAAAGTAGTTATGAGTTTTGTGAACTTATAACATATTTTGTAAAACTACACATTATTTTCAGACTAGTGTCTTTAGCATTTGCGGGATCAATTGGAATGACATTTGTCATATTAGCATGTGCCTTACCACAATACAAGTGAGTATTATAATATTAAAAATGGTGTAGTATATTTCATTGTTACTTTATGCTTTAAGTTTCATTGATAATCTAAAATAGGCATTTTGAAGGCTTCTATTTTATGTTATCAAAGCCAAAGAAATTTGATCTGCAGTGCATTGAACCCAGCACCTTGAGGTTAATTGCCATACATACCAACTAAAGTTTTCTGATATTGATTTTAATATGAAATGTTATATTCTCTAATGTATTTTAATCTTATTTTGTTATATGTCAATGAAGGCAATTTTAATGCATTATTTCAGATTATGGTGGCCGTTCTTTGTTGTGTTGTTTTACATACTTTCCCCAATACCTACTATGATAGCCCGCCGTAGTGGTAATAGTGCAGGAGGCAACAACTCACCTTGCATGGAAGCTGCCGTTTTTATCACAATGGGAATTCTAGTCAGCTCCTTCGCTCTGCCCATTGTATTGGCTCGAGCAGGAGTGGTAAGTGTATTTTCACTACAACTGTTAGAAGTATGGTTATTTAATTACTAAAACTGCCAATAAGTTACGCTTTAAGATTTATGGTTTTCAAAATATCTAACACTGTTTAAAATGTTAATCAGATGTTCTAGATGTTGATTAATTACTATAGGGTGATCAATTGATTTAGTTTTGCTGCATAATAAATATAGCATTTTGATGGAAAAATATAATAGGCAAAAAGAAAAATAATTGCAAAAAACTTATGTAAAGAAACAGTTATAAATATAAAGATTTTACAAATAATCAAATTACCTCATACTATAAGCATTCTTATGGTATGTCTTTGAAATTAAAAAAAAAATTAGTATTATATCCAGTTTCATGATTGTACATGATTATTGATTATTTGATCAGATATTTTGTTATATTACTTTACTTTCAGATCTTTTGGGGAGCGTGTTATCTAACTCTAGCTGGCAACATTATAGTATTTCTCACTATTCTTGGTTTCTTCACAATCTTTGACATGGATGATTCAGATTATGCAATGTGGTGAGAAATCTAGAAACCAACATATATGTTGCAGAGAGACTTGAACTTGGCGGATTTTTGTATAAGCTAATAATTATATGTTGTGTTAATATATTAATTTAAGTCTGATTTATGATACTGATGTTAGTATGTAGCCTTATATTTTTCTTCCGTATTAGTATTTATAAAAATTGTTGTATCTACATAATTCCACATAAAAATGTATGAATAAGAAAGTTAAAATTTGAGATTCACGTCACTTAATTAGAATAAGAAATGAATATCTGTGTATTTTTTTACAAGCTTAGACTAACATTATTCATATTGTTATGAATAGTATGAAATAAAAAAACCCCTATAAATTAAATGTTTATGGCGTATATAGCATTCAAATCTTTGAATAAAATAATTAACAATCTAATGTTAACTGAAAACATATACTAAGAGTGAAGCCTGCTTCTATTTAAATTATGGCTTTTTTACTCACTATATTTCTTTGCTCAAAATATGGTGTATAGTATGGTGTTTACATGTAACAAAACATCTGGCAACACATTGAGGATCATTGTCTTTTGTTATGGTTATTGATTGAAATCTATAATATTCAATATATATTTTTAATATACTTTGTAACTAACAACTTTGGTCATTGTATCAGGATCAAGCACCGCCTGAAATTGCTTTTTTAATATAATACAGCAATTAATTTCATAATTATAAATATATAACACTAAAATACTATCAATAAATATGTGACAAATAATCACAAAAGCAGCTAACCAATTGTGCAACTATCAAACCAATAATTCTTTCATTAGTTAATAATGAATGCGTTTAATTTATTTTTAAATTTACATCTTTTGATATTGATAATTTCAGATACCTAATTAGAAGCAGTGGTAATATTCTGCAAGACTCAACTTATCAGATCCAACTACTGAATATAATAAGCATAGGTTGATTATAAAATGTTAAGGTGATAAAATTACTTTCTATAAATACCCACTTTGTATTGGGATTTAAAAACTAATAACAAAGTAATTATTATTAGCTATTTTCTAATAAAAATGAAGGCTATGAATCTGTCTAGCTAGAATAAATGGTTATCAATTTGGTGATGTAAAAAAATGAATGTTGAATTTAATGTGGAAATTAATTTTCCTTGTAAAATTATTACATTCCCATTTGGATACTTTGTAAATAATTATGGTAATTAAAACTGGGTCACAATAAACATTGTACTGAATGCTTGTAATACTGTATTTTCATTAAGATGCCTTTAAATAAGAGAAGATGTGAATATTTAAAGGATACAGTTAAAGTAGCTACTGGATAGTCTCCTCACAAATTCTGTCCCTACGCTTTTGTCGCATATGATTTCAGATTAACAAGTATTCACCAAAGCAAGTAGTGTAGTAATCAATTTTTAAAATATTGAATGTCTGTATGTTGCGGTCAAAGCCCTTCCGTAAATATTATAATATATGTTACGTATGGCTAAACTGCTTTTAACTGAGTTCAGACTTAGGGAGCGTTCAAGTATTACGTAACGAATTTTGGGAGGGGGGGGTCCTTTTGTAAAACGTTACGATGCGGGGCGGGGATTGAATTACGCGTTATTGTTAATATTATTTTCTACTTTACACCAGATAATGGTCTGTTTTAGGTTTAAAGAGTCACTGGAGTTGGTCACGAAGCGTTTTACTATTGGAAACAGACACGTTACGACGCGTTTCATGGGGGGGGGGACAAGTATCTCCAAAAACTACGTGACGTACAAGTAGCGGCACGTTTTTTTTTTTAAGGAATCTCGCTGTTGGCCTTAAGGGCCTTTACAGCTCAGCTCGGGCTGTTTTGGCGAGCGTAGCTCGGCCAGAATGGCGTTTTGTCCCGCGGCTAGCGCAAGGGCGTCTCCTGTGAGACTCGAACCTCGGCTTGGGCCGTCTTTCTTGTCTTCCGCGTTATTGGCGGATTTGAAAGCCTCGGAGAAGGCGACAAGAGCGTCTATGTCTAACGCGTCTACGATGCTAAACGCGAGATTTAGGCGTCGCGGACCTTTTCTGATTCCGCGGCGGCCTCCGCCGTGTGGCTGAGGGCTTTAGCCAGAGGGCTCACCTTGCGTGTGGGCCTCTCCGTTATGACGGGGGTCGGCGCCGGCGCCTGGGAAGGCTTTACGGGTGCCGATTTTGTTGGCAGAGGCGGGAAGGCCTCTGACGTGAGCTGGGGAGGGCCCTCCGTAACGGGGGGCTTGGTCCAGGCACTATTCTTAGGAAGTGGGGCCGGCGCGTACATGGGCTTTGCTCCTGCGCCACGACGGACCGCATCGCGCCCCGCCGTGCGCCCAGACGCCGGCTTATGCGCCTTGGGGGCACGAGGGCACCCGCGATAATTCGCTGGGTGGCCCTGTTGCCCGCAAAGCACGCACGCCGGCGGCTCAGCGCACGGAAGCGTTCTTTTGCAATCCGCCGTGCCGTGGTCGCCTAGGCACTTTACGCACCGTGCCCTAGCGAAACAGTTATGGGCCGCATGCCCGTATAGTTGACAGCGGTGGCACTGTCGTGTGAAGGAATGTTTGAGGGGGGTTTCAACCCTCAGCCCCGAGAGCTTACAACACTCTCTCAGGCTAAAAATCTTCTTCCCACTCGGGGTAGGGTCTAAGACTGCGACTACCATGTCGTACTCTTCTTTGGTAGTTCTTTTGAGCATATGGAATACATCCCTTACGGGGTATCCCTGCTCGACAAGGTCCGATTGGACAATCCCGGAGTCTATCTCCTTTGGGATGCCCTTAATGACTACCCTTAGGACGCGCTCCTCGGGTAGGGGGAAGGTGTGGCCACCAATACCTTCAGAGCGAAGGTATGAGGTTAAAAACCAATGATGGTCGGAGGTAAATACCTGAACGCAGAGGTTATCCCTCAGCGTTCGGGCCTTGTAAGTTATCGACTTAGTGTCGAGAATCTTTGATAGGGCCGGCCAGGCGCCCTTGTCCCTAACGTACACGGGCGGTGGGGTTTTGATGCGGTCCGCGGGGGCGGGGGGCGCAGGTTTTCCCGATAAAAGGGAACTAAGATCCCTCTTCTGAGGGTTGGCGGCTTGAGTGGGCCTTTTGGCGGGGGGACCGCCGTTGGCCGAACGCTTTTTCTTCCGGCCGACGGTTTGAAAGCCGTCGCTCTCGGAAGATGAATTTTGTGCGGCTTCGTCGGCCGCTACCGCCGGAGTGGATTGGGTCGACATGACCGATGACTCCTCATCGCTGGCGCTTCCCACTTCAGGGAGTCGTGAGCGCGAGCGCGAGCGAGAGCGGGTAACGGGTCGAGATGCCTTCCCGGAGGCATTTTTCTTCGCCTTACGCGGCGATGGCGACGGCGAACGCGGTGAATCCGCGGTTACGGACTCATTAAAAGCCCGCAATGCGTCGGGGAAGCGCTCTTGGAGAAAGAGCAGAATTCTTCTTATGTCAGGGGGTGGATCCCCGGACGCCATTCTGAAGGCGGGTTGCCAACAGGTTGACGACGGGTGTGTGTACCTACTTTGCCTAAGTGAGGTGAGTACCTAAGCTAGTGATTTTGCCCTACAATGTGGTGTGTCTCCGCTGGTGATAGCGGAGGTGTGGTTTGTCACCGACCTAACCAGCCCGTAAGAGATTGGGTATAAGAGCCCCTACGGATGTGACAGGACCCGTCCAACAGTGGACCTGTGTTTAGCCGGTTGCTAGAGAGTAGTTGGAGTACCTACTCCCCAATACGTGCCTACTAGGAGGCCCGGCCGTGCACAGGACTTGAAGGAAGCGGAGGGGCTGTTACGCGCCTTGATAAAGGCACGGTGTATGCACCCCAGACAAAAACACTCCCGCACAAGGCGTTAACCAACAGATAACCGTTTGGCACCGTTAGGTGGCTATCTGAGGGCCGCAGGTAAACCCGCGTTCATAAATTGCAGCCTTCAACCCGATGTCCAAACACCGAAGACGCGAAGCTACCAATGAGAGGGCGGCAGGCAGCAAGGCAGCGATCGGACTGACCAATGAGAGGGCAGCAGGCAGCAAGGCAGCGGTCGGACAGCGCGTGCGCACTGTACAGCGGCAAGCGGCGATGACTCACACGGAGCGAGCGAGATGGCACTACAGCACTGATGACTCACACGGAGAGAGCACTGGAGCAGACGTCCGCACGGGTCGGCGGTCGGAAGCGAAGTGCGAAGTTTTTTGTAGCGGCACGAACTAGCGCTGACCGTTATTGCGCAGAAGTAAAAAATAAGGTACCTGAGGGGGGCTAGCGGAATGAAGAGCGGGCGCGCGTAACGTCGATTGGCTCTCCAGTCGCATTCCTTCCCCCGCACCGATACGACGCCCCGCGCACACCCGTATACAGTCGCGTCATCAATATTATTGTTACTGTGGTTACGTTTTGTTGTTTTTTGTTACGTTTGAATTTATTAGTGTTTTGTTGTTTGTTATTAAGTTTGTTTGTGACTTTAAAGTGAATATGCCTAGAACAAATACTGTTTTGAAAAGACAAGCCAGGAAAATGGTTTATGACGTGAATTGTTTTTTAAAAAGGGAATCTAACGAATTAATTGATTATTTGAAACAAATCCAAAGTGAGATTGACGAAGCTACAAATACTTTGTTCAGTCATTCGGACAGCAACATTGTAAATTTAAACCAGATAAAACAAACTGCCGAAATCATTAAGGCAGGAAACATAAAATTTAATAGTATAATCAGCGAATTAGTTAAAATCCAAAAAAGGACAGCCGAGTCAACAAAAACGTCAATTGCAACGGTAAGAAACATCTCCAATCATGCCAAAAGTTCTGATTTGATCACAGTGTTCAGAACACCTGGCAAACAACGTTCCAGAACAAAACCGGTCACAAATATCGATAACTTCGACCAAGGAGTAATAAAGAGAACCATTCATAACTTTCACAAGACAAATAATGAACTTCCTACCATCGAAAAGTTTAAAAAGCAGCTAAAAGATGACATAAATTTCAAAGGTTCAGAACGAAGTCTTCGGCAAATTGTTAAGAGTTTGGGATTTCGGTGGACCCAGAAGTGGAACCGGAAAGTGCTGATTGAGACTTCTAATATACGTTTGCAACGTATCGAATATTTAAGGAAAATAAAGCAATATCGCCAAGAGGGAAAGCCTATTGTTTATACAGACGAATCTTATATAGTAGATTCATCGCACTCTTCTTCAAAAGCCTGGACCCATGGAGTACCATAGTAGTAACTAAGGGGCTTAAGAAACCTATTTCGAAAGGACAGCGAGTTGTCATTGTCCACGCAGGGTCTGATACTGGGTTATACCTAATGCGTTGCTGACTTTTAAAGCTCATACCAAATCAGGCGACTACCACGACAATATGAATTTTGAAAACTACGAAAAATGGCTCCGAACCCAATTAATACCTACAACCCAGTCCCGTCGTGGTAGTCGACAACGCGTCCTATCATAATAAGCAGTGGGATCGCGCACCAACCTCTAATTCTAAAAAAGCTGACATGCAGGCCTGGCACATTGAAAAAGGTATACAGTACGAGGAAACACATTTGAAACCTCAGTTATACAATTTAATAAAGATCAACAAAGATAAATTTAAAACATTTTTGATTAATCGAATCCTAGCTGAACGAGGTCATCAGGTACTGAGACTACCACCATACCACCCCGACCTAAATCCGATTGAAATGGCATGGTCGGATATTAAACAATATGTAGGCAGCAAAAATATAAAATGGAGTGTCAGTAAATGTATAGACCTAATACAAGAAAAGGTTTTACTAATGGGTACATGGGACTGGCAAAAGTTGTGTAAAACGGTGAAGGATATAGAAGAGCAATATGCAAAGAGGGATCATGTCGTGGATTTGGTAACAGAACAATTCATTATTCATGTCTAGTGACGAACGAAGCAGTCCTGAGCCCGGGCCCTCAGTAAGCAAAAGGCCTTGTCGCGAGACCATTGAAGGCGTGATACCGTTCTCTAATTCAGATTAATAAAAGATTACAAATTAAAAGATAAAAAATTTATTTTTCCATAATCATTCCATTCCATCCCATAAACTTGTTAAAATATCTTAGGTCTTTTTTGGAAATACGTTCTTTGTACAGACACTTTTTTACTGTCTTATAGATCTTACATGCGCGACAGTAATCATGCGCAGCAGCTATCCTTCACATTTCGTTCAGCTTAATATCGTATTTAGGTAATCATTAATCAAAGTGGCATATAATGTATTGCGTGCGCGACAGTACACATGCGCAGCAATCCCCTCCACGTATCGGCCAGCGCTAGACTTACGTGCCGCTGCCTATAATACTTGAACTTAAATATTGAAAACTATTTTAATTTAGCCCTGAAAAGATGCGGCAATTAAAATGTGTAGTTCCTTAGAAACCCAGAAGATAACGAATGGTAAATGTCCATTTTTCGTAACCTAATGGTAAATGTCCATAACTTAACAATTCAATGTATTAATACAGCAATGATTTAATTTTATCTTGGAACATAATGATATCGATGAATTATATAAAAAAAAATGTTTTATTTTTTTTGTGGAAATAGTCTTAACTAATAATTAATATTTTCATCATAATTAATTAGTGTTTTCGTTTGGCTTAAAGGTCTCGTTACCAGGCCATAAAATTAGTAAAAAAAGTGTTTTCGTATCTGTATATCCTCTGTATTCTAATATTGTGTCAACGTTATCTATGTATATTATCAATAGTTAATGTATAAATTCAAATCTGACAATTGACAAGATTAAGAATTCTGAAAGTGATTTCATCGTTCGGCGCACCCAATTTGTAAAATTTGTATTATATTTAAAAATTATCTAGAGTATTTACGTATTATTAAAACATGGGTGATCATCTACCAGCATGTGTTATCGATGTGGGAACTGGTTACACTAAGTTGGGGTTCGCTGGAAACAAGGAACCGCAGTTTATCATTCCGTCAGCCATAGCGATAAAAGAAACAGCTAAAGTGGGTGACCAAAGCACTAGGCGTATGACTAAAGCCGTAGAAGATTTAGATTTCTTTATCGGAGACGAGGCATTTGAAGCCACAGGTTATTCCGTTAAATATCCGGTCCGACATGGTTTGGTTGAAGATTGGGATTTGATGGAAAGGTATATTGAACAATGCATATTTAAATATCTACGAGCTGAACCAGAGGATCACCACTTTTTGATAACAGAACCACCATTGAATACTCCCGAGAATAGGGAATATTTAGCTGAGATTATGTTTGAATCATTTAATGTCCCTGGTTTATATATTGCTGTTCAGGCTGTTCTTGCACTTGCCGCTTCCTGGAAATCTCGTACATCTGCAGGGCGCACTTTTACGGGCATTGTAGTAGACAGTGGTGATGGAGTGACTCATATAGTTCCTGTAGCTGAAGGATATGTCATTGGTTCATGTATTAAGCACATACCAATTGCAGGAAGAAATATCACATCATTTATTCAGTCACTGTTACGTGAAAGAGAAGTTGGTATACCACCTGAGCAAAGCTTGGAAACTGCTAAAGCTATTAAAGAAAGATACAGTTATATATGTCCTGATATTGCTAAGGAATTTGCAAAATATGATTCTGATCCAGCAAAATGGATGAAAAAATATACAGGAATAAATGCGATCACAAAAAATCCATTTGATGTTGATGTAGGGTATGAACGTTTCTTGGGACCAGAAATTTTCTTCCATCCTGAGTTCTCAAATGCTGATTTTACTGTACCACTCAATGAGATGGTTGATGAAGTAATACAAAGTTGTCCAATTGATGTTAGGAGAGGGTTATATGGAAACATTGTGTTATCTGGCGGATCTACTATGTTCAGAGATTTCGGGCGCAGATTACAAAGAGATATTAAAAGGACTGTTGATGCTAGATTGAAGATGTCAACAATGCTATCTGAAGGACGCATAACACCCAAACCTATTGATGTTCAAGTAATTTCCCATAATATGCAGAGATATGCAGTATGGTTTGGGGGTAGTATGCTTGGGTCTACTCCAGAATTTTACCAAGTTTGTCACAGCAAACAAGCCTATATGGAATATGGCCCAAGCATTTGCCGCCACAACCCTGTCTTTGGTACCATGACATAATGTTGATTTCAGTATTGAAATTATTTTAAGCAATATTATATTATTTTAAAATTAGACTTAAACGATAATTTTAAATGGAATTCTACAAGACTTTGAATTTATTATACTTTTCATTTATAAAATTATAGAATTTAATGTAGTGTAAGTATAATTGTATGTTTATCACTGCATTTTGCTGGACTATTATTAAGCATTTAATGTATTTCATTCCAGCCACAGCCAAATAATAAGATTTTATAATTATACTGGTTTTATTTAATTCCAAAATTTTAGTTTCAATTATTTAAATTACTTATATTCATCTATGACTGTATAAAAGTTTATAAAAAAAATATGCACTTGAGTTGCAAGCAAAAGTGGATTACCAGTGGGAAATAAAAAACACAAATTTTTACTTAATCCATTTACACAATATTTTTGAAAAATATAAAGTTAAGAGCCATCTAGTGATAATTACAAATACTACTGTGTTAGTAAGTAGATGGCGCTTTTTTCAATTAGTAATTACTGACTTTTTAACAACAAATTACCATTATTAATAATAAAATAGTTTTGTTATTTATAGCTTAAGTTAAAACAGCCCAATTACCCAAATATTATTTATCTTACAGGCCTAGACCGACTGTTGATCACACATATATTTTATACGTTTTAAAAAGTGTCATACCGACGACACAACTGAAACTCTTCTCGTTACATTATATTCTTTACAACAATTCCTTAAACTAAAAAAATTAATATAATATCTTAACTTACCTGGTATAATATCTAGCTTAAGAATATGAAGAATATCCCGTTGTAGGTCATAAGGAACTAATGAAAAACCATCGATCATAGATATAGGTTGAATTCTGCTGAGCTTCGGTTTAATAGGGGTGAGTGCAATCACGTGCATGCACACAAGCAAAGGTAATATTGATCTCGATATTACTGGAAGCAATTAACAGTAATACCGTATCGTAGGGTGTTTTTCAAAGCGCTCTAATTAGACCGCGGTACCGCCCTCATGTGACGAACTCGAACAAAAGAATTCGAAGATTTCTATATGAAAGGGGAACGTGAGCCGGAATATGATACCAGTCTGGGTGCAACGAAATACCTCAATCAGTATGTACCAACTTCAGAATGCATAAGTATCTGATGTATCCGTATGTATTCATAATTTATAATAGGTTTGCTAAGACAAAAATTACAATATTTGTGTAAAGTCTGTCAATTTGTGATTTCGTAAATAGTGTTACTAATCGTTTCTAGGTGAATTTTATTACGTTTGTTCGTTTTTCTACTTAATAAATAAGTCATAGTATATTTGTTTGTATGATTTTGCAATTCGAGGAATATGGAAAAGCCTATATAAAAAATACACGTCGAAACAAAAAACAAATTGCTAGTTTCTATTCACTAAATATACTTCGAGAGAGTAAAAGGAAATCTTGGCAACGAGGGTGCAGTTTCTACTTACAACCTGATTTAATTTCATTTAAAAATAGTTTAATTAACGGAAATTGTTAATAGTTTCCAATAAGAAGGAATTTAAAACGTGTTTACTAATATTAGTTTAAGCATTCAGTTTCAGTTTTGTTTTACGTAAAATGTCACAAGTATATAATATTTATTATGTAAAAAATTGTGTTTGCCTCTTAATATAAGTGAAAAATAATTAATTAATGTAATTTTTTTCAAAATACGAAAGTGTGACGTCGATAAATGTTTTATATTTATGATTGTAATGAAATAAAAAGTATTCTAGCAATAAAAGTTAGTTTTAAAACGTTGGTATGCATACTAATTCGTGTACAACAAACAAATAACAAACATTCAAAGCCCTTGTTAAACGTAAATTGATAAATAAAGCTTTTTATAAATTTGACGAATATTTAAATAATCCTAATCCTTAGGATTGATTTGTTCCAGTTCAAACAATTTGTATGACTCAATACTTGGCGATTAAAACGAGTGGCGGAAAGTTTCTTGCCAATTCTTCTTGCCTGCTCTACGCCATTGACTTGCGAACTGGTAGTAAATGTAAATTTACAATTAATTTAACTTCTTTTCTGACTTTCATAAGTGTACTTGTTTACCTATATGAATAAAGTTATTTTGAGATTGAGTTTAATATTATAAGTAGGAAAGATTTGTATGTTTGGAAAAAACCCTAAAGGCCCTAAAAGTGCTTAGAAAGAAGGTTCTACTAAACTACTCAGAGACTGATCAAGAGTTCTGAGAGCTCTAGGCTATTTATCAGGCTGCGCCCGCGACAGGTGACAAGTGTGTTGCGGTCGGTCTAAAAAGTAGTATAATTATTTATAAAGTTGTTTATTATGTATCCAAAAAATACGGTGCGGGGGCTGATGGCTGGCCATGCGTGATACTCGTGAACAGGTGCTACTTGACTGGTCATACTTGATTTCGTGTATGCGGTGATGTTAGTTATTTTGACTATGTATTTGCGTATTGTTCCCACGACCATAATTACTTAAGATGTCATGTGGGACATGGTGTATTGGTTGCAGCTCCTTACAAACGTTGTCTAAAACAAAAACTGGAAGATTAAAAAGAGTGGAGAGTTTATTGCCAGTTCCTCTCTTCTACGCTCTTGATTTGAGAACTGGCAGGAAAATTAGAAGCATTTTACATAGGTATATTTCTGTTTTTGAGGTTCATAAGTGTACATTGTAGTATTGTCTTTGGTACATTGTATCAAATTGTAGTATACATTGTGTTACGTATATGAATAAATGATTTTTAATTTCGTACATATTTGTTGTATGTTGTCACTTCGCATCAATTGGCTTTGATTCAAAAATTTTAGACTCTTTTTCGTCACGCAGCGTATCAAGATAAGCAATGTCTCATAAAGAGTAAAAACGTCAGATAAATCAACTTGCTTGTAGCTGTGTACTAACGATTTAAAGCTCCAAAGGCACAACATTATTGAAATTGCAACATAACTGCAACATTCAAAAACATTTTTAACATATTACGCTATTTTTCTTTGAGGAGTATTCAGATATAATAAATATAAAGTTAGTTTAAACTGACTATTATCTCTAATAGAAGATTTAATATTATGAATCATTTATGTAAATGCTCGCTTAGTTTCCGACTTATGTAAGGAAATATATGCCAGTGATCAACATATTCCGATCTAACGTCAAATTTGTGCTACTGTGTGGGTGTCAAACGAAATAATTAGAGTCTAACACCAACTCTAAAGCATCGTCAACCGCTGTATTACTAAATTCAACTGATGAACAACTGTTGGAGCGCTGCCAGTTTGACCAGCAAATCAAGCTGGAACTGGATAAGCCACACTTTCCTAAGAGATTCCAATTTGGAAACGTGGTGATTCCAAACAAATCTGGCGATACACAGATGAAGTAAAGATAAACACTTCATGCGGAATAAAATGTGAGGTTCAAGAGCGAGCACGCTGGAGGGTCACTGAACTCCCTAGGACCATATGGGACATAGGACATCTCTTCAAGTAATTAATTATATAGTGTTATTGAATGTATAATGTTTTAAGACTTGATAAATGACTTCTTATAAACGACCGAGTACCATCAAAAATTTCATTTCAACGAATAAGTATCGCAATACAGCGTAGAAATGCTGCCAGCGTTAAAGGTACACTGCCACAGGGACCAAACTTTTTAATGTGTTTCAATTTTCTTTTTATTAAGATTATTAAACAGTAGGATAAGAAAATTGTAATCACTTATATTTATTTTTGTATATTATAAAACAAAACTGTTTAAATTTCTTATAAAATGGTATGAATGATTGTAATGATTGTAATAATTCCAGTGTCAGCTAAACAATAAGCGCTTCCCGTGATTCCCGGCTAATTGCTAAGTGCTCCATTGTTTTTTCATGCCCTTTGAGATTTGTACTCGACGCACCATGATTTTTCATTATAATTTCAAAATACAGCCTTCTACAGTTAAAATTTAAATAGTATGGCTTAAAAAGTATAGAATATATTTTCAATTAAAGTTTATTCAGAAGAAAGTCAACATTTGTATTTTCGTTTCTTTTGGGAGTTTCGGAAGTTAGTAACACATAATAATATAGCATACCTCGATAAATTGACAAAAAGGACTGGATAGAAACACAGTTATCACCCAATGGTATAAATATATTTTACGATCAATTGTAATATGTTATAAGGAATTGTGAAAAACGGTCGAGCAGTTTCGGCGTAGACCAACCGTCACGCAATTTTTTCACGAAACGTATTCATAAAGTCATGTACACAATAAAATTCGTAAATATTGTCTAAGTTTCTCCTTACTGGTAACTTTAGTTTCATTCGTTTCAGCCGGTTGACGTTCACTACTGGACATAGGCCGCATCCCTGATTTTCCAGTAGCCTTCCCTCCACCCTCACGAGCTCATGTCCACCCACTTAAGTACCTAACTTTGTAACAACTATCTTTTGTTGGCTACAATTAAATTCGCTTCTTTCGAATTTCAACAAGATTTAAATTCACCAGATTCTTACAATATTGATGCTAGAACACTAACTGGTGCCGTGTTTATTGAAGCATCGCAACTGCCAGTAAACTCTACTAGTTTCCTGCGAGCTGTTGTTTTAAAGAATTTCGAGGAGGTTGATGAATGGGCGTTGAGAGGGACAGAATTATTTTGTTTCCGGCTCAAAATAATGTACGAATAACGTTTTTCATCTCTTCACTGTTTCGTATTTGTAAAAGCGTATTCCTAAAATTTTGTGAATGTAACAATAATCCTTTCAAGTCAAATATATTTCTTTAGCATTCGTGTCACAGTCGTAAATGGTTGATACTATTGTAGTAACACTGCAACAGTCTTGTCAAGAGCGCGCCAAACGCATACAAAAGTATTTTTTAACTTTCTATATACGTCGGTTACAGTCTAACTAGCTTAGTATATAATAAGTTAATTGATTGGGTATTTCATATAAGTCGCAGCAATAAATTCTTAATCGTTCTGTTACGCGGAAATCGCTTGGGATCTTTTTAAAAAAGATTATAATAATTTCCACATAAGTATATTAACACAGATTAAAATTTACAAAGAAAATAGAAAATAGAATATTAGCACGTCCGCTCGTATTAGAGTTAGGAGAAAGACTAACTTGATGGGAATGTAAGGTTGTTGATGCATGGGAAGAAATGATGACGAGGATATAGCACAGGGTATGTCAGCAATATAGGATGCATAGAGGAGTTGTAACAGTTCACTCACTAAAGATGTTTGCTCGTGATAGTACAGAGACGAAGAAAATATCGTACACCAAATAAATTACATATAAGTAATTTGTTGCACCTAGTGTATATGCATTCAATTTATATCTGTATTATTCTAAAGATTGCATGCTTTTTAAAAGTTGCATTTAGTTTGTCAGTCGAAATGTTGCTTTTCTCCCATGGAATTACCCTATTTTTCAAATAATAACTTAATTAATATTTGATGTGGCAATGTCTACGTATTATGTTTCTTAAACTATGGGGCATGGAACTGCACTAACTTCAAACACACACACTCAACCTTATTAAAACCAAACATAATTAAAGCTTTTATCAAACACTAATTTCAGTGTTCACATTAGTCTGTTTTTTTTTCGCATTTTTTAAAATTCCTTGGACTTTATCAACTGCAAATCAATCTTCTTTTCACTCTTTATTTATCAATCCGCACTACTATTTCTATTGTTTCTTCAAAGCAGTAACTAAATGTGTTGTTTCTTGTGAGGTCAAATCCTGAAAATATAAAGTTATGCAGGTTCAAAATATTTTAATTATTTATAACCATACATTCTTGAGAGAACATGAAACAAACCATAGTTAATTTTAACATGCAATTTAATTCATATATTATGCCACTTTGCATCTTTCCATAAATTGCACTTATATCGAAAATGGTTCCAATCTTGTATTCTTACGTCCATTTACCAGATTCTTATTGCAAGTGTACAATAATATTGTAAAGTTTTTACTTTCATTAGGTTTATATATGTGACATTAGGAATACATTTAATCCAGAGACAATATGACGGAATAAGGTGCTACGAACAGCAGCTAGGAGCTACGCTGTCGGCTTTGCGGTAGTGTAGTAACGTGTTTCTTGGCTGCGAACGAAGCGCTTTCGACAATACAATTACGCAAAAGCGGTAGTGTATGTAGAATACTAATATGGCTAGACCCCCTGGTACATCTTTGCGTCGGTTTAATAGACAAGTATGTTATATACATATGTTTCGATTCTGTATTGAATTTTTTATTTGTTTGAGTGGTAAGGAAGAAACTGTTTTTAGAAGTAAAACCAAAAATTTTGATTTTTTGTCTTCACTTATTTTATTTTTCTCCTGCTTTGTGAAATAAAGTGTTTGTACGGTTCCTGGGTCAACGGGATGCTTCAAATAATAGAGATTTATTGATTTACTCTATATTTACCACTCGCGTGTTACAATAGAATATGAGCGAAATAATGACGTGCTAATTGCTATATACCGAATGAATACAATTTAACAGTCAAAGAGAGTGCCTACGTCTGGCTATGCTCTCGGGGTGTAACTCCGACGATTTGGGAAATCGTCACGCTTTTAAGTGATCGATGTGTACAGCCATGGCACGTACAAACATAGGAAATCATCATGTTTGTAAATGAGCAAGAATGTACGAACCTTGGCACGTACATAGGGATCATCACGCTTATAAACTAAGAAAGCCTGAGTGAGCAAAATGTACAGCCTTGGCTCGTACATACTCCCCCAGGCAAAAAGTGCAAGATGAATATGTAGTGCTTTACAAGATGAAACCATTATATGCTTAACTTAAGGAAATGTTTAACAGTCTCTAAACTTATGTTAACACTTCTTATACTATTCCACGGCACTATCACTAACACTAAGAAATATCGGAGTCCGGTCCCGGGTGGGTCTCCCTGACGCCACCGGCTGCTGGTTCAGCTGATGCTACACCTACTGCTCCGTGACGTCTCTTGATCTTTATATGATCGTAATGTCCTATCCACTACCTGTCTTGAGCACATTCTGAGAACTATCATGAGCATAAAAGTACATTACTGTGTTGTTGATTGAAACCATGACCTAGGTTAAATATGATTGTTATAAAATGCAACCGTACCTCGGTAATTTGATATCTACATAATATTATTCATTGTATTTGACGTCTTTCAGAGTAGGTCAATCCACTAGCTAACATATGATATTTTGCTGAACTGGCATTCCATGTATTGTTTATGATATTATATTATTCATCCTTTTTCACGTTATAAAATTAAATATGTAATAATAACTTTCACTCAATATTGAATGTAAAGTTTCGACGATGTATGTTATACATAAATGGAACTGTATTTATTTATGCTTAAAGGAATTTTAAGTATAATTTTATAGATGGTGCTTTTCTTTCTTTTCCTTTGGTTACTCATATTGGACTCATAGGATTGCATTACTGAATAAGTTTGCTGTATGTTACTTTTATGAAATCCTGAATCGGTGAACCTGCGATAGTGCGGAGCGATAACGCTTCGCAATCTTCCCCTTTTACGAAAGATATCACTCTTTCTGACCTTTCTTTTTGACCTTCCTGTAAATTCCTTTCTATTTTTAACTCCTTTTTTACTTCGAACCTTCTGCTTTTTCACGAATGCTTGTTGCTTAATATATTTCTTGCCTTTATTGATAGACAAAACATTTAATTTGTGTACCACCTTTTTTGATCCATGCGAACGTTTCCTATTACTGTTTCTAGTTATGATTCTATTGTTTCTTACAACCTTGTCGGACCCTTGTGTTAAGTTGCATTGCAAATACGCCCCCGTAGGCACTTTAATCGGTGCTTCCAACAAAGGTTTAGATAATACTAAGCTGCGATTTAGGTTTTTATTAATCGTAGAAGACATGGATGAAGACAAGTTTTGTTTATCTTCTGTTTCTTGCTTGACTTGTAAGCATTTCATTCTCTTGATACCCACATTAACGCGATGTGATTTATCTTCTTCGCTTACTTTACAATCAAGTTGCGTTTGCTGCTCTATGGGTTGCCATGTCGGCTTGCTAATAGATTCAATGGATAATTTACCATCAATGTTCTTTTTGGTACTCACATTGGGGTTATTATTATGAACTGAACAACTGGTCATTGTAAGTTGACCTGTATTATGTTGTAAGGGACCCCCTTCTGCCCCGGAAATGATGCCATGATGCTCCATGCTATCTGAAGTAAACGATTGTACTACGCTCTTTACTAATTTGGATAATTCTCCTCCTTGACCAATATCTGCATAAGTACTGTGCTTATCCATAGGTAATTTACTACCAGTTTTCTCCTTAGTAGAGAGTAGCGTAATTTGATCCGTACTTTTGTGAAAGGTCTCTCCTACCCCGGAAATGAAGCTGTGATGTTCTATGCTCTCTGAAGATAACGATTGTACTACGCTCCTTACTAATTTGGATAATTCTCCTCCTTGGCCAATATCTGCATAAGTACTGTGCTTGTCACCATTTCCTGCTATTTCTTCCACCCTTGCCGAAGACGAAGAATTTTTATTTTCCATTTTATATTGAAATGATTGCTCTTCTTGCGTAGTAGAATAATTTAAATTTAAATTAAATAGTGCATCGTGCAGGATCGTGTTATGTTTTTGAGAACAAATCATGCATCTTTTATGCGAGAAGCAAACTTCCACTTCATGTTTAAATAAACAATTTGTGCAAAGCTGCAATCTTAAAATTGTATCAACCCTGTCATTAAAATGTTTTGCTAAAAATGATTGACAATTAAACAGGCCATGGTTAGATAAGTTGCATAATTGACAATATTGTATTTTATTTTCATTTCCTCGTTTATTGAAATGCGTCGACAGCGATTTTTTGCTGATGCTACATTTTGATGAAGGTCGCTGTTGTTTTGCAATTAAGTCTTGTCCGGTTTGATTATTAGCCATTTCCAAGGCATATAATGAATTTTTTGAATTATGTGAATCCCTAAGTACCGGTGATTCCATATGAATTTCTAGAAAATTCTTCTGTAGGCTTTTAGAATGCAATTTGAGATTTATCTCTCTTCTATGGTGCCTATATATAGCTTCCTGCTCGTAAAATTTATTCTGATACTCCGTGTTGGAGCCTCCAAGATCAGCATCTATTTCGATATGGGTTTTAAAGATTAACCCCCATCGGAATTTTAATATTTCTAGGGCTTCTTCAAGATCATATTTATCCAATGACGAGTATCCATTAGATAGTTCTAACATACTATCAAAGGACCTAAATAAAGCTGCTTGTTTACGAAGCAACTCTTCGGTTTTTTTTGAATACCTGAAGGATTTCAGGCTGTCAGTGAAAGAAGCTTGGAACAAATTCTCCATTATGGTATATATTATTAACTAGTTTATATATAATATACTTAGTAAATTCTTAAACGAATGTTTTATAAAATACGTAGTAACAATGCGTTACCATTCGCTTCTGCCTGATAAAATGCTCAGAATAAATGAGATAATTCTCAGAATTATAGTGCTCAAAACAAATGGAAAGGACTTACCTACTGCAATGGCTGCTTTCCTCTTCTTGTTATGTTGCGTGTAGATTACTACCCGACGTCTTCCGCCACACCGTGTTGACGGATACGGGATTGTTTATTATCTTTTAAAAGGACCTCCTAGACCCTTTGCTTGCTTCTCTGCTACGCTTCTCTGTAAATGCTTGTACCTCCAGGATACATTCTGTGCTTTAAACAATTGGAGAGGACTTACTGTACCGAGCGCTGTCACTTGCCTCTCTATGTTGAAGATTGACGTCCGTCGCCTTGTTCTAGGTTGAAAGGACGCCGATATATTTTGACCCGTCTGGATTCTTGAAAAAATTTGGGAGAGGGCTTACTGCAGTTTACCTCTCTCCGTTGAAGATTGTCGCCTTGTACTAGGTTGAAAGGACGCCGATATATTTGGACTAGTCTGGATCCTTGAAAACTCTTTTCTATTGATGCGGATGATGGTATTTGATTTGCTTGATGACCCAACGAACCAGCAGTGGGATGTTTTTCCACGGCACCGATCTTCAGGAAAACGGAGTAAAACGCGAACGCGATCAACTGAACGCGAAAGACCCGCTATTCCCGGATAGCTCGAAGGACCAAAATGTACGGTTCCTGGGTCAACGGGATGCTTCAAATAATAGAGATTTATTGATTTACTCTATATTTACCACTCGCGTGTTACAATAGAATATGAGCGAAATAATGACGTGCTAATTGCTATATACCGAATGAATACAATTTAACAGTCAAAGAGAGTGCCTACGTCTGGCTATGCTCTCGGGGTGTAACTCCGACGATTTGGGAAATCGTCACGCTTTTAAGTGATCGATGTGTACAGCCATGGCACGTACAAACATAGGAAATCATCATGTTTGTAAATGAGCAAGAATGTACGAACCTTGGCACGTACATAGGGATCATCACGCTTATAAACTAAGAAAGCCTGAGTGAGCAAAATGTACAGCCTTGGCTCGTACAGTGTTATTAATATTATTATTATGACGTGATTATTACTTAGTCTTATATGTTTTTGGGTCTAAAACATGCGAATTACCTCACAATATTTTCCTTCACCAAAAACAAGTGTCCATAGAATAATTTATAACACCGATCTGGATTCGAAGCCATAGTTATCATTAACTACTAACAGGTGGGTTGAAAAGTTCGTAGGATGAAAGATAGATGGCGCTACTGGTATTACATTAATATGTTTAGTTAGCCCTAACCTTCAAAAGTCACGTGTATTTTTGACAACTATCATACTATTAGTTTGTGAGATATAGTATACGTTAAAATGAGCGCTACAGTTAAACGTAACGTTATAGAAACAGAAGTTATCTTAATTATTTTAAATATAATCACTCCAAACTTGAAAATTGTTTATCGTTATTAAACTATGATTTAATATTAACCCAGGCGCTGTAACCGTAAATATGTCTTGGCCTCAAAATTCATGTTTCTTTGAGTTTTAATTTCTTATACAAATATTATGATTAGCCTTCTGTCTGACACATGCCATCGATATTTAAGTCGAAGCTACGACCTCAGGCATGAGAGTCGAACGGCAACATTTTGCGCAATATAAATATCTATAATATTTTAAATTAAAAACTTCATAAGCAAAGTCGAATTTTAAAATGGTTTTTAAAAAACAGTTTTTCGCAAGGTTCCGGTCTTTAAAACAAAAGATTAACAGTCTGTAAGGATAATATTTCTGTAATAAATTAATAATTAAATAAATAAAACCTATATACAGTGAATGTAATTGATAATATCCTCACTGTCAGACTGTCTGTAAAACATCCGGCCTGAACATAGTTACATCAGAAGGCACTCAGTCCTTTGAGATGTGTTGTTTTCGATTTTTATACTCACCGCAAAACCTTTCAGACGACATTGTAAGGTTTTCGTGTATTTTAGTTGAATGTTTAGCATTCCTAATTAACATATTTTAATACGTAATTACTAGAAAGACATATGAAAACACACTTATGAAAGATTATTATTATGTATTACGTTTCTGGCAATGTCGGAGAACAAGTTTGATAAACTGTAAATAATATATTATCAATCTAAAGGTTCTAGCCGAAAGAGGATCTTATCCTACTTTTTTAAATTTTAGAACACTAGTTTATGTACAGTTATACGACAGGAGTATCATCGCTTTTTATTGTGTACTTGAAGTATCAATAAAAGTAGTATTATGTGCAAATTATAAAGCTTTGATTTGGACACAGTCCAGCTAAGTTTCAAGCTACTAGAGAAGGTCACAACAACTAATGTGAACTGGGTGATTTTGTGTTCCAGTGTACCAGTAACATGTTTATAGGAATGTTTTAAATTTATTTTGAATGATAATATTTTGTTAATGTTGTATTATTATTCTTTTTATTAGGTCACATTATAAAACTCCTCTCCCAGTTTCTATGAAGTCAAAAACAGGAACATTTCCTTTTCAAAACCTTTCCCAAAAAATTTTTTTTAGATTTTCTTAATATGTTTTAAAGAACGCTGATTCACACTTTGTGATTTATTTTTAAACCATTAAACGTTTCACGCACCACGAAGATATATCTATTAAGCTGTCGTGCAATTATTATTTGCGTGAGTGGAAACTCCAGAAGTACCACCTGAGACGAATTTAAATGAAGCGCTGAATACCTTGTGAAAAGTTGACTTTTCATGTTCGAAATAAACAGAGGCATCATGAAAAGTTTTCGTATACGTCCAAAACATAACTCCTGTTATTGACAGCATGAACTCATCGATTTTCTTTACAATTTGTTCAGTCTACTTTTATTTCAAGGATGTTCATGGTTCTGTGTAGTTCCACGGAGCGATGCTAAAGTCTTTCATATAATCCTCTAGTTCGAAATCGTCGCGAATATAATAGAATAACCATTACTTATATTAATATAGGTATATAGCTTTGTTGGCGACTCGTAAATATAAATAGTTATAGATTATACGTTAATTTTGGCGACTCTATTATTATAAGATAAATAAGAATATTTTTGGCAGGTCATAAGTAGAAATTGAGTATGAGTTATAAGTTTGATGAGAATATTGTTGATAGCTTATAAGTAGAAATTAAGTATGTGATATAAGTTCTATAATTAAAATATGTTAATAATTTAAGTATGAAAAATGGTTAATAAATAAATGAATAAAATGCTTCGCCGAACAAAAGGGTCGCATAGCTCTCGTCGCGGTATACCGACGCAGATGTTTGTAAGCGCAGCTCTCGTCGCGGTATACTGTTCGAGTACTTAAGCTCGGCGAGATCTACGCAAAATGCTCTTTCCTCTTTCCTCTGACTACGTACTGGGACCCACGAATAATCGGCAAAGCAAGAAACAAGATCAAGGCGCAGTTTCATTTCAAGACAACGTCAAACAATTACGTACTAGCAGGGGTGCGTGGGTTAAGGCGGTGCCAGCACTACGTCAAACCGTCTTAACAAAACGTACCAAGTCAATCCCCACCGGTATACAAAACCGCGCCGAGGAACTTTGGTTACTGCACGGGCGTATTCAAAGGACATAAACGTAACGACGACTTAAACGTAATATCCCGTGCAGGCCCGAGTACCTGAGGTGTCGTAGGGATTGGCAACAATAGCGGTACGTACGAAGTCAATCCCCACCGGTATTCAAAGCCTCGCCGAGGAACTTTGGTTACTGCACGGGTGTTTTCAAACGAACACATAAACGTATTATCCCGTGCAGGCTTGAGTCTCTGAGGTGTCGTGGAGGTTGGCATTCAACAAGTGGTCCTTCGAGCCGGATCCTGCAACGATTGTCATCAAGAAGTGAATATTGCGAAAAGAAAATGCCAGTCACAAGGTCACAGAACGGGATGCAGCGAGGGGAATCGACGTTAACTGCTACCTCCGCTACTACGTCCGAAGCCACTCGGATTACAAGCGGAGAGATAACGATAGAGCAGTCCACGTCGACGAGCGCAGCCAGCCAGCTAGATCAAGCATTGACTCTGGCATCAGCGGGTCCCACCCGGCGGGCCGCATCAAGAGCCGTATCCAAAGCCAGCTCAAGAAGACAAGCCGAGGCCAGAGAAGAGCTGGCTCGCTGCGAACTGCGAACTGCGGGAAGCGCAGGCAGCAGCACGCCTGGCCAGAATACGGTTAGAAGCAGCAACGGAAGAGGAAGACTCCGTTATAGAAGATGTCAGTGATAACCATAATGAAAAGGTCGAAAACTGGATGTGCACATCGGCACAAAGGTCAGAAGAATTAGAAACAAAAAGCGACATTCAAGCAATAGCTGACGCAATAAAGGAAGCCATGACGACACATGTAGCGCCGCAACCGAAGTACATTCAAGAGCTGCCAATATTTGAAGGGGACAGCTCCGAATGGACGGCGTTCCGGGTCGTATACGAAGACACTTCTCCGATGTTCACTGGCATTCAGAATATGGCGCGGCTACGTAAAGCGATTAAAGGCAAAGCGAGAGAAAGCATTAAGAGCCTCCTGTACTCAGAGGCAATGCCAGAAGAAGTAATTAACGCTTGACGCCGAAGATTTGGTAGACCGGACGCGCTGGTGTTAGCTGAACTGGAGAAATTAAAGGCGCTTCCTAGAACGACGGAAAATCCGAGGGACATATGCGTATTCGCTAGCCAAATCAACAATAGCGTGGCCGCCATAAAGGGATTGAAGAGACCGCAATACCTCTACTCACCCGAAATCGTGAAACTTATAATAGAGAAGATGCCTCCAATAATTAGATTCAGGTGGTACGATTTCACGGCTGCGAGGGAAGAGGAATCATTCTCTGATATCCAAACAATAAGCAACTTCCTCAATTCAGAAGCGGACAAGTGCGTGCGCATTCGCGGTACTCGAATACAACAAAAGTGTACGACCGAGCGCAATGATAAGAAGGCCAGTGAAGCAAGTTACTTATAATGTCGCTGAAAGGAGTAGACCAGAAGAAATCAAGTGCCCAGACTGTGAAGGCACCCATAAACTCAAAGACTGTGAACGATTCCTGAAGGCGGCAGTCAACGAGAGATGGGAAACAGTTAAGAGGCTTAAGGTCTGCTTCAAGTGCCTCACTGGGAAGCACCGAAAGGAAACATGCCGAAGACCACCGTGCAAGATTTGTCGAAGATGGCACCATAGCCTATTACACGTGACGTCGGAAAGCGAACGATGTCACGATGAGGCAGCGCCCGAGACAGCGACGGTCAACACAATAAGCACACCGAAAGCTATTCTAAAGATGCTTAAGGTGGAGATATATGGACCGGCTGGGAGCAAACAAGTACTGGCGCTGCTAGATGAAGGCTCAACGGTTACACTGCTTGACGAAAACGTGGCTTCGAGCATCGGCATCCAAGGCCCTCGCGAAATCCTTAACATAGAAACTATCGGCGGAGGGCAAATGCAAAATCATAACTCCATGATTTTAGATATCGAAGTGAAAGGGATCAAGCAAAGCGAGAAGTGCATACTCAAACGGGCAAGAACTATCAAGGAGCTCAAATTAACCCCACAACTCGTAGATAAAACCCGACTAAAGAAGCGGGCGGAAGCGGGGCGGGCGGGACTTGCGGGGTTTACTACAAGACGTGTGCTATGAAGCTGAGGCGCCGAAGCTGCTCATTGGCCAAGACAATTGGGAATACATTGTCTCGTTACAAATACGACGTGGGAAGCCAGGGCAGCCGGTGGCGTCACGAACAAAGTTAGGATGGGTTCTTCTAGTATTGAGTCCTTGGGGGTTCAGCCGAAGAAGCCTTCAACGGATATAGAACAGCGAGCGATTGAAATAATAGAAAGAACCAGTCGACATATGGAAGATGGCAGATACGAGGTCGGACTATTGTGGAAAATGGACGACATACAACTTCCAAACAATTACGCAGTAGCTTTCAACAGATTTCAAGGAATAGAAAAAAAACTGCGTAAGGACGCTAAATTAAAAAATTAATATAGCGCGCAGATAGAGAATCTGTTGAAAAGGAACTATGCTGAAGAAGCACCAGCTGACTGCACATCCAACAAAAAGTGGTACCTGCCTCATTTTCCAGTGGTTCACCCCCTTAAAAAGAAGCTGAGAATTGTCTTCGACGCTGCGGCTAAATACAATGGAGTCAGCCTCAACGACGTTCTGCTGTCCGGTCCGGACTTACTGCAGTCAATATTTGGAGTGCTACTTCGCTTCCGTCAAGGTCCCGTAGCGGTAGCGGCCGATATAAAATAAATGTTTCTGCAGGTGAAAATATCTGCAGAAGATAGAGACAGTCTCAGGTTCCTATGGCGGAAAGACAAGGAAGCGCCAGTGAAGGAATATAGAATGTCATCGGTGATTTTTGGAGCTGCGTCGTCGCCTTGCACCGCGATTTATATAAAAAACAAGAATGCAAAGGCCTTCATGCATAAATATCCGGAAGCGGCGCAAGCAATAGAGCGGAATCACTATATGGATGACTATTTGCAAAGTTTCCATAGTATTGACGATTGTAAACGAGTAATGCAGCAAGTCGACTGCATTCACAAGAAGGCGCACTTCGAGCTACGAGGATGGGCGTCGAATAAAAAAGAAATCGTAGAGGCCGGCGGCGAACAGGAAGTGCACCTAGGTGAAAACGAAGAAAAGACCCTGGGACTGAGATGGCTGACGTCAGAGGATTGTCTTGGATTTAGAAGCCAATTTAGAAGAATCCCTGACGAGGTGGCACGAGGCATGCAGACTCCAACAAAACGAGAAGTCACGGGAGCTGTGATGTCTACCTTCGACCCACTCGGACTACTGTCACCCATTCTCATCCAAGGGAAGAAGCTCATCCAAAATATATGCCGCAGTGGTGTCGGATGGGATGACCAAATAACTGAAGACGATACCGAGGCTTGGAAAAGCTACCTAGAGCATATCAGTAGAATACAAGACATCCGGCTGCCGCGATGCATGTCACCATTCTGCACTGAGGGGGAGCTGCATACTTTCACTGACGCGAGCGAGACAGCGTATGCAGCCGCAGTATACTGGCGAACCGGAGATAAAGGAAAATACTTAATAAACCTCGTCGCAGCCAAGTCGCGAGTAACGCCTTTAAAACCAGTCTCTATGCCGAGACTTGAACTACAGGCAGCTCTGTTAGGTAGTAGACTAGCAGATTCAGTGGCAAGAGAGCTCGACCTACAAGTTACAAAGAAAACCTTTTGGTCGGATTCAAGTGTGGTCCTGTCCTGGATAAAGGCAGATCCCAGAACATTTAAGACCTTCGTAGCGCATCGAATTGCGGAGATAGAGGATCTGACGAATGCACAGGACTGGAGGTGGGTGCCAACAGCGGAGAATCCTGCCGACGATGCAACCAGAAGTCCACCCGAAGAGTTTAATGCGGAACATCGATGGTTCAAGGGTCCAGATTTCCTGTCGAAAGGCGAAACAGAATGGCCAGCTCCACGAAGCTTTAAAAAGGAAAAATGCGAGGAAGACAGAACGACGGAACAGGTCAACACAATTCACCACAGCGGAGTAACACCGGTTCCTGAAAACTGTTCATCGTGGACGAAATTGTGGAGATCCACTGCCAGGGTACTACAATTCATCAATCTGTTTAAAGAAAAGAGGCCGTCGAACCACGAACGCTGCAATAAAACTGCAAAAATGAGGCGACACTTCCTTCCATTAGATGAAACGCATCTACTGAGAGCGGAGGAGGTTCTAATCGCCCAGTGTCAGAAACGCAGTTTCAACAAGATATCAAAAACCTTAAACAAGGGCGCAAGACAGATAATAGAAGCCAATTGAACAGGCTAGATGTCACTATGAAAGACCAATTCATAAGACTTCAAGGCAGAGTAAGGAACGTAGCGGGCGTTGACATCAACTATTTAACGCCCATAGTACTGGATGGCAGGAGCGCTATCGGGCGATTGATTATCAAACACTATCATGAAAAGTTCAACCATGGTAATCAAGCCACGGTAATGAACGAAATCCGCCAAAAATACTGGATGTTGGGTTTGAGATCAGTACTGCGCAGTGTACAGCAAAACTGCCAACATTGTAAGCTAAAGAAAGGTAAACCAGCGGAGTATCCGGCGGGCGACTTACCTCAAGAAAGACTCCGACATGGTGAACCCCCCTTCACGTGTACAGGTGTGGACTACTTCGGTCCAATGCTCGTGGCGATTGGCAGACGAAGAGAGAAGAGATGGGAAGCCTTGTTTACCTGCCTGACCACGAGGGCAGTACACATCGAAATAGCGCCCAGCCTGACGACGGACTCTACAATAATGGCGTTAAGGAGATTCGCCTCACGAAGAGGAATGCCAAAAGTAATTTATTCCGATAATGGAACTAATTTCGTTAAGGCTAATAAAGAACTCCAAACCGCCATTGAAGGGCTTAAAAGAGAGGAAATCGTCACGGAAGCGGAGAAGGTTGGCATATAGTGGAAATTTATTCCTCCCGGCGCGCCGAATATGGGAGGAGCTTGGGAACGATTGGTGCGCTCCATTAAGGTTGCACTGGACGCTACATTAAAGGAGCGCGTTCCACGAGAGGAGGTCCTGCATACGTTGCTGTTGGAAGCAGAACATATGGTCAACTCCAGACCAATAACTAACCTCGCTGACAATTTAGAAGAGGAGGCGCTAACCCCAAATCACTTCCTGATTGGACGATCCAGTGGAGCTGCGCGCGTAGGGCATTTTCCTGATGCGAAGCTAGTGGGCAGAGAAGATTGGAAGACCGTCCAACGACTCTCTGATCACTTTTGGAGGAGATGGCTGCGAGAGTACTTGCCCACGCTACTGCCCAGGAAAATGACAGGACGACGGGAAGGTGAGCAGCTACAACCAGGCGACGTGGTTCTTATCGTGGACCGCACGCTACCACGATGCACGTGGCCGAGGGGCATTATCAAAACTACGTACCCCGGGCCCGACGGAAGAACCAGGATCGTGGACGTCGCAACCAAAGGTGGAGTACTACGAAGACCATCGTCGAGGATAGTGATCTAGGTGCCTGCGAAGTCGCCGTGCAGGAACGACGGTGCTACGCACGAGGGGGAGAATGTTGGCGACTCGTAAATATAAATAGTTATAGATTATACGTTAATTTTGTCGGCTCTATTATTATAAGATAAATAAGAATATTTTTGGCAGGTCATAAGTAGAAATTGAGTATGAGTTATAAGTTTGATGAGAATATTGTTGATAGCTTATAAGTAGAAATTAAGTATGTGATATAAGTTCTATAATTAAAATATGTTAATAATTTAAGTATGAAAAATGGTTAATAAATAAATGAATAAAATGCTTCGCCGAACAAAAGGGTCGCATAGCTCTCGTCGCGGTATACCGACGCAGATGTTTGTAAGCGCAGCTCTCGTCGCGGTATACTGTTCGAGTACTTAAGCTCGGCGAGATCTACGCAATATGCTCTTTCCTCTTTCCTCTGACTACGAACTGGGACCCACGAATAATCGGCGAAGCAAGAAACAAGATCAAGGCGCAGTTTCATTTCAAGACAACGTCAAACTATTACGTACTAGCAGGGGTGCGTGGGTTAAGGCGGTGCCAGCACTACGTCAAACCGTCTTGACAAAACGTACGAAGTCAATCCCCACCGGTATACAAAACCGCGCCGAACTTTGGTTGCTGCACGGGTGTTTTCAACACCCGTGCAGTAACCAAAGTTCGAACACATAAACCGACCTACGGCGAAAGGCGGTACGCTCATTTATTATAGACGAGCGCTTCACTGCTCGCCGTTAGACCCGCCCTCCCTTACCAACATAGAGTGCTCTGTGTTGCGCGCAGCTATGACCGGCCATCAGCCGATTATTATCGCGTCGGTGTATCTCCCTCCCGCCAAGGACATACTAGAGAGCGATCTCAGAACCCTGTTTGCGATGGGCCCCTCGGTCTTATTAGTCGGGGATCTCAATAGCAAACACGGGGACTGGAATAGTTCAAAACAAAACCCTAATGGGTTAGCCCTCAATAGGCTTATAGACGTGCTCAATTTCAACGTCATTGCCCCCATACAACCGACTCGCCGTGGCATAACAGGCAACGGCCTTATCTCAACGGACGTCATAGACGTAGCGGTTTTACGTAACGTGGCACTACAGCCGCGAAGCGTAGAGACGTTACACGAGTTAGACTCGGATCACTTCCCGGTTCACTTTGAATTCGGCCCTCCTAACACTCGAGAGAAGAGGTTCAAGTCCATTGTCGACTGGCAGAAGTTAGACGAGGCCCTCAAGCCCGCCGACACCTCTGCCCTCCCAAATGTCCCCGACAATTTAGTCTCGTCCGCTCATGCGTTAGACGCGATCTCCTCGGTCACAAATCACATTCAGACCAAGGTCGCCGAGTCGTCCCGGAAGGTCCCAGATGAGTTCGCTCAACGCTGGGAGCTTCCCCCGGACGCGAGGCGTCTATTGACCGAGAAGAACGCGGCGACTCGCGCCTTCGCCAGAGCACCGACCGACGAAAACCGCAGAGCACTCTGCGCCTCGCAGCGCCGAGTCAAAGAGCGCATGCGGGAAATTAGAAACGAACGCTGGGACCGTCTTACCAGCGAATTGTCACCTTCGCACACGGCCTATTGGTCTCTCGCGCGTTGCCTTAAAACCGACACGGTGGCGTCCATGCCCCCTCTCAAGCGTCCAAATCTGCCTGACGCATTCGACGACGACGAAAAAGCCGAGTGCTTAGCCGTCAACCTAGTGGAGCAGTGCACCCCGTATCTCGATCATAGCGACCGGCGCACGTCGAACACGTGAACCGCGAGGTCGAACGCATCGTAGCACTGCCCCTCCCTCCCGAGCCGCTCCCTCCTACGTCAATCGCCGAGGTCAAAACTCTAATAAAGAGTTCACTGCCTCGTAAATCTCTAGGTCTCGACGCCATCTCGAACAAGGTCCTCCGGTGCCTCCCGCCCCATCTGATATGCCTACTAGTGTCCATTTTCAATTGCCTCCTTGAAAACTGCACCTTCCCGGCGCAGTGGAAAGAGGCCATTGTCATTGGTATTCACAAACCAGGTAAACCCCGTAACAACCCCACCAGTTACCGCCCTATCAGCCTTCTCAATACGCTTAGCAAGCTTTACGAGAAGGTACTTAAAAAGCGCCTCCTAGACTTTGCCCTAGATAAGGGGCTCATTCCCGATGAGCATTTTGGCTTCAGGCCGGCCCACTCGTGCGTTCATCAAGTCCATCGAATCACGGAGCACATCCTCTCCGGGATGAATAGCTCCCTGAAACCGAGAGCCACGGATGCGCTCCTCTTCGACATAGCGAAAGCTTTCGACAAGGTCTGGCACAACGGCTTGGTTTACAAGCTCTACCACCTTAATGTGCCACTAAGACTCGTGCGTATCGTACACGACTTCTTGTCCGACCGCTCAATGCGCTATCGCGTAGAAGGAACGTTATCGTCTCCTCGCCCCATCATGGCCGGAGTCCCTCAGGGCTCGGTCCTGTCGCCCCTTCTGTTCACGCTGTATACCGGCGACATCCCTAGGGCTCCCAATGTGGAGCTAGCCCTCTATGCCGATGACACCGCTCTCTATACCACCCACAAAGATAGAGGTGTCATCGTGGACAGACTCCAGACCGCTACCACGTCGTTAGGCGAATGGTTTCGGAAATGGGGCTTCCAAATAAATCCCGAGAAAAGCGTAGCAGTTCTCTTTGCCAGGGGCAACCCCGGTGCTAACGCTAGGGATAAATTTCACCTCAAGACAGAGGTAACCCTATACGGGCAAGCCATCCCATAGCAAAAGTCCGTCAAATATCTAGGAGTCACGCTCGATAGCGGCATGTCTTTCCGAAAGCACATAGCCGCCGTTCGCAAGAAGGCCCATTTTGTCCTCTCTCGCCTTCATTTCCTCCTAAATAAAAGGAGTCACATGTCTCTCAGACACAAGGTCACCCTGTACAAGGCCTGCATCCGACCGTGCATGACATACGCTAGCGTAGTCTTTGCACATTGTGCCCCCTCCTATATTCACCGGCTACAGGTGCTCAAGTCGCAATTCATGAGAATCGCGACCGGTGCGCCCTTCTATGTGAGAAACGTCGACCTCCACCACGACCTGGAGCTCCCACCATAGCCCAATGGATGAAGTTGGCGTCCACACGCCACTTTGACAAGGCGAAATACCATCCCAATCCGCTGGTGCGTAATAGCATCAACTATTACCCCTTCCCGACAAAAAGGGCTCGTAGGAGGCCCCGACACATACTAACGGATCCGGACGATCCAATTACTGTAGCAAACAATAAATTAAATGCCGCCCGCGCGGCCAATAATAAAAATAGAAATTCACAGACTAGGGTAAAAAACCGCCTTCACCGGGGAAGGCGAGGACCTTTACTTTGCACTTCGCTCACTCCAGTGAGCTTCCGTCCTGCCCTTCAGGCGATTGACCGCCCCGCGACGGCCCAAGCCGAGGTTCGAGTCTCACAGGAGACGCCCTTGCGCTAGCCGCGGGACAAAACGCCATTCTGGCCGAGCTACGCTCGCCAAAACAGCCCGAGCTAAGCTGTAAAGGTCCTTAAGGCCAACAGCGAGATTCCATTCAAAAAAAAAAAAAAAACGAACACATAAACGTATTATCCCGTGCAGGCTTGAGTCTCTGAGGTGTCGTGGAGGTTGGCATTCAACAAGCTTTATATATTTGGTAGTGGGCTGATCATAAAAGCATTGTTAAGTGCCTATCTGATACCTAATCCACTATCTTGCTAGACATTTTTGACCATGAGTGATTGGCGTGAGGCATGTCACGCCAATCTTTATTCTAACCTAACCTAATATTGGTTAAGTTACATTTATATGTATTAGTAAATGAGCGAATAGTATAAATAAGAGAGAATAATAAAATATTAGAAGCGTAAACCAAATGTTAGCAATTATCGCACACGTGAAGCCAAAATGACCCCTTTAGTTTTTACCACACTCATTAATTGTACGTGGGTAACACTGAAAATGTTTAGAACTGGCCAGTTAGAAACATTGCTCATTAATTTCATTTTTAAAACTCTTTGGTAACCTAATGCAGTATATTGCATACATTTGTGAATTGGAGGCAAATCTAAAACTCTTGTTACACGTGAAAATGAACCGAACGCGAGAAAATTTTCGGTCAATAATTTATTATGACTTTCGTTGTGGGCTTTCTCAACAACAAAGCTATGGCTAATAGGCTGCGATTAGCGTTTCTTAATGAAGCCCCATCTCGTGCCACTGTTACAATTGGTTTAACGAGGTTAAGCGTGGACGTAGCAATCTCAATGACGATCCGCGTGTGGGACGTCCTTTAACAGCGACTACTGAAGATAAAATCAGTGCTGTGCGACGCATGATAGAGGAAGATAAGAGAGTGACCTATCAGCAGATACCGGCAAGCCTTGGCATTGGTATGAGTCTAGTTCAAAAAATGTTACACGGTCATTTAGAAGTTAGGAACCTTTGTACCATATGGATTTCCCATACTTTAATCGACGACCAGAGAAACCTTTAGATGGACTGGTGAATATTTGACTATGGCAGGTGTCGAGATAATCATTCATCCGCCATACAGTCCTGACATGGCGCCCTGTGACTTTCATTTATACCAATTCAAATTTTGTTAAACATACACGTTATTTAAAAGTTTAGTACTTTTGGAAACAAAATACATTATTACTTAATTCGTTTAGTTAAATACGGCATCTGTAGTATGTGATCATGCGTACTATACAACGTTTGCAATTTGAATATATCTTTGTAAGGCGAGCTAAGATCAAACTTAATGGTCATGCAAACATGGACGCTTCACTCCGGTTTCGTAAAGGACACAGGGTTTTATAATTAAACTCAACTAATTTTCCCTGTAATAATTGAATACTTACTAATGTTTTTATTTAGACGAGGTTATATACTTTTTCAGTTTTATATCAAAACTTAAGCATTACTAGTATAGCTTTCAAATTCAACATTGATTAATATAATTAGACATTTGATTACAATGTTATGAACATAAGTAATCAATGTGAGGACAGAACACTTATGGATTTTCAGAGGGCTTGCACGCCCATAGAAAGGCCAAACGCTTCGAATATACTGCAATGAGTAGCTGGTTCCAAATAGGAGTGGTGCGTGGCATGAACTGCCTATAAACGACCAGTTATGGAACGACGGACGTCGAGGTGATACAAGAGGAATTCCGTATTCGGCCATGACGTCAATGATGAAATCAATTGCAGCTATTAATCCGATTACTTAATCGGATTAGTAGGTGCAATCGGAAGGACTTCCTTCTAACACGGTAGATGCGATAGGAGATGCAGAGAGGCCCCAGATCTATACGCAACGCCAAGAGAGCGCCGCTTAGAAAGTAACTAGTCGTCGACGATTCAAATCCCTCTTCGTTGGATATGAATAATCGGAACTGGAATTGGAGAGCTCCCGCCCAGAGGTGGTTTCAACCATTGAACACAAAACATCCAGCAAAGTACTTTTGTCTATAGTTGGTAAACGAATCCAGACTATTTTCTTTAGTTTTAGTAAATTGGTCTCTCCTTCGCTGAGACTTCTGTAATGTGCTCGAAACATGAAGTAAAATTTATTATAAATTAGCGTTTATATCCCTTAAGAAGTTACCTAAAAGGTAAACAAATGTACATTTTATTGTTTTAAAAGCATAATAATTTAAAATGTAGGGCTCTATGCGACGTGAGTCTACTTGAAGCCAAATTTAGCTCACTCCAAATACGAAAATACCACCGTGGGTCGATAACTTTTGCCTATGTGGTTGAAAAATATTGTTAAGAGCCGTTTTCTCTAGTGTATTTGTGTATAAACAATTGTATAATGAAACTAGTCATTTTAATTCTGGATTGGTTACCGAAGGCTTAAAGAAAAATATTCTTCGAAACTAAACATCATAAGCTTCCTATGGTAATCCTACTTGAAGAAGTGTATGTATTCGCGAGTAAATGTATCGTGAAAGTCCGATCGTTTCTCGTATCTGTGATTGGCCTAGAAATTCTGTTGATACTTTTTTTAGTTTTATATGCAAGTGAAGATGGAGCACTCTTTGAATGGAGCCTGACCACATTTCCAAACATTCACTAGATTAGACTCCATAAGGAATAAGGAAATATTTCTGCTTTAAACATTCCTGGCGACGTTTAGTTGTGGCCGAGGCACGAGCCATTGCTTGGACGTGGTCCGAAGCTAAGTACGCAGCGAAAGAACGCGATGAAAAAGCATTGTGGACGTTATTTGGTTATATGACAATACGTCAAGTCAAGTCGACACCTGCGTACACTATAATCATAATTTAAAGTCATTTGGATCCCGTCTTCAGTAACATCGGCGTGAAGCCCGGACTAGTCGCTTGTTAATCTTAACGTTTATTGGCAGATTGCCTTAAATAAAGCGAAGATTAAACGGGCAAAGCTAACTCTGCCAACTCGTTTAAGCCACAATGTGAAAGTGATGGGGCTATGCGACGGCCAATATAAGCGAAAATTTCCATAAAATATGATCGCTTTGGAACAAAGCTTTGATAACTTATTCATCGAGGTCATATAATTAAACAGAATTAAATTGTCTTGACAACTTGCAGAGATCATAAGAAAGCTCTTGGGGCTTAAAGCTAAGGAGGCTCAGCTGTTTTAAGTGATACCGCCACCCATGGACACTCAGATTGCCAGAAGGCTCGCAATTGCTTTGCCGGCCTTTTAATCGGTACACTTTTTAATAATTAGTCTATAATAATCCTCGAAAATACTAAATTTTCTTTTGTTTTCACCGTAACCGACACGATCTTAAATTAAGATGTCATTGCAATGGTATCAAAACCCACCAAGTTTAAACTCCGAATTGCAACTATGTTCGACACGGAACAAATTTTAAATTTACATTTATTAAATGAAATAGGCACAACGTAATCTCTAGCATGCTGCGAATGACCAAAATACGTCTATTTCTTATACGTAAATGTTTGTCTTTTACAGAAATACATTTATTTGACTTCACCGTCCAAGATTGATGTGGTAGAGCGGTGAACGATTAATGATGTACACTTTGACAACGTTTCTAGGTGAGAAGGGATACAAGGATCAAAGAGTCGTCAATTTATTTCTGATACATAAACATCAGACAGTAAGTAGTTCTGTGTACATTGCCCTTAGTTTTGCTTGAACATGGTATTTTACGATTAGTACATTGCAGAACACTAAGACTGTTAATGAACATTACCTTAGTTTGATTCATTAGTTTTGTAGAAAATTAAGTCTACATAAAATTACTTATAAGCCATATTTATTATATAGGCTAGATTGTAATTTATGTAATGTACAATAACATTTGTTGTTTTGTTTTTATGTAACTGAATACATAACTTATGTCGTTAGGGCGACTGTAATCCCTGTTGTGCCTTTTCAAAATCCAAAACCTCTGAGGTTTCGAGGTCCTTGTATTATAAAAGTTCTTGCGCATAATCAAAATGGAAACTCGTACCCTATTGCGGATTATTTTTAACTTTAATTGCCCTTAGAAAAATTCGCACCACCGAACTGACATCCTCTGCAATCCTCGGTCAAATAAGCTTTCATGTTCCAACCAAGTCGCTAATGCTTGACCTAGAACGCGTACTAATATCAGGTTTTGTGCTCCCTTACATCTAAAGTATAATTATTATAATACTCTGTCAAAGTTGATCTGTTTTCGTCCGCCCCTAATGCTTTCAAGATTTTAAAATCGTTATTGTAATTATTTTGTTTTTTATGTATGCACTCCAAATTGCTATTAAATTAATTTTTCCTGTCTATTATTGTATTTCTTTGTGTATATGTGTTTAAAAAGAAAAGAATATACAAAACAATTGAAAGACACTTCTATAATCATAACTTGTATATATTTGTTTTTTTATAAATCCTGTATTTGTGATGTCTGTCATGTTTCTGTATTGATAATCAAGTAATGAAAAATTTGACCGTGCGTTTACTAGATAAGATCACACTTAATTATTACTAATCATTAACTGTGTCCTTAATAAGCTTTTACTGCTCCCGGTTTGGAATTAGAAATCCAGAAAGAAAAATAGTGTAGTTTAACAAAAAATTAAGAATTATTGAAATATATTTTTAATCTTTGTGATTCAGCATACAACATGTCAAAAAGTGCACCTTATCAACAGATATTATGTTATATTGTTGGCATTAGTGTACGATATTTTATTCCTAATAATAAATTAGTTGAAATCGCCTTTGGAATTATTTGTTGAAATCAGTTTCTTATATAGCAATGCTTATCCACCGTATGAACGAGTGTTTATAAGTTAAATGCGCATATTGACAGTAAGTCCATTGGTATACAGCCGGAGATCACCGCAAGGGTTGAGAGTCGCACAATGAAACCACTTACACACACACAATTAAGAGTGTACACATATAATTAAGAGATTAAAATGCAAATTTAATTGTAATCCAAAAGAAAATTGTAATCTAATAATAATCTAATAATCTCGTACAGCCCCTAGAGCGTTGCTTTGATATTAAAGTTGAAATATTGCTGCACATAATACCAGCGTAATTTCTATCTGTACTAAACACAAACAAAGTTTAGCAGAACATAAACCGCCCTACATCATGGACTTGTATCGCATTTGTTACCATAGTTACAATCTGTTTTTCAAACTTAGTTCACGTTTTATAATATGGCTAATTGAATGTTCTGTTAAGTCTTTGAAATTGAATTCTTGTTAAATCGACATTACTAGGAATTGCTAGTTCCTTATGGCAAAACGTCAGGACGGTGTGAAACAAAAGACGGACGGGGACGATTATGATGATGTATCGTTTCATATGTCATCGCGTATTAGACACTACCTACGCTGTTGACCAATCACAATCGAACGCACAATCGTGGATACGAAAGTAAAACAAAAGAATAACGATGACTTGTCTGAAAATCTTCCCCATTGCAGGCGGGTATATATAATTATTATATAACAGGTGTGTTAGGGGTTGCATGGGTACATATTTTGTGAGATTGTTGAGGTTCTGTCGTTGCATTTTAAAAGATGGTTGTGTTAAGATCGCGACTTGAGCTGGGCGCATGCGCGATTCTCAGGGCCGCTATCAAATATTATTTAACAATTATCGTGAGGTAATTCAATTTCACCTGTAAACCGTTTACAGGCTCATTTAGGGCCGGAAGTTATTTCCGATAGAGGAATCTGATAACTAAATGTGTTGCCATCGAGTGGAAATTATACGTATCCCACGTTACAGCTTTTTCTATAATTTTTTACCGTGAAATATTCTTAAAAAGTACGATATGCCAAAGTTTTATCAATGTGAAAAATTTTCAGACCGAGATTCTAGTATATTCAGTTGAGAGTGCTGAACATACCAGCCATATTTGAATAAAATACCTTTATTCTTTGATTGCTGATGTTAATGATATATTTAATGGTATATCGGTATATATCATGAGGTCGAAAAAAGAATGGATAAAGACGTCTTAGAATGGTATCCCAGAGATGGGATTAGAAAAAGAGGCCGTCAAATAAAGAGGTTAGAAGACCATCCGCTGGAAGGTGGAGGAGATCAGCTCGTCAAAGAGACGAGACGAAACAGGGTTCGGCCTGTCTTCCGTCAGACAACCTGACGAAATGGCTGCTGATAACTAATCTGCTATAAAATATTAATAGTTAATAGATAATAGAATGGGAATAAATAGTTGATATGTTTGTTGTTTTTATAGAACAGAGGACAAACGGGCAGGACGCTTACCTGATGTTAAGTGATACCGCCGCCTATAGACACTTTCAATGGCAGAAGGCCGGCCTTTTAAGAATTGGTACGCTTGAAAGACCTTAAGTCGAATTGATTCGGATATTCGGTTAGTCAATAAAAAGAAATATACATTAAATGCTTCTAATTTTGCATTTACTGACAGTTCTCTAATGATGGGCGTAGAGCGGAAGAGAAAAACTGGCAATGAACTCTCCGCCACTCTTTTTATTGCAAAGTTTTTTTTTGTATTACACAACGTTTGTAAGGAGCTGTAACCATCACACCATGTTCCACATCAGCAGGAGGTATGGTGAAATAGAAGCACACTAAGTGTGTGCTCCTATTTCATCATTCTCGTGGGAACAACACGCACATACATAGTCAAAAATCATTATATTATACAGTCATTTTACATCATCGTAAAAAGCTTGACACCGAGAAGAGAAGCTGGAAGCTCTTAGAGGAGGCTTTTATCAGAGGACAAGCTGTAAAATAGAAATTAACCAGCTTGCCGATTAATTATTAGTGTTTATTATTCATATTTTTGTGTACTAGTATAAGTATTTTACAGCTATATTTAGTATATTTATATTTATATATTTATAGTATTTCTTTATCGTTTGTATACATAAAACATTTAATGTATAAAAACATTTCTTCATATTTAATAATATCATAGAATTGGAAGATAAACGCTTATATCCATATATGGGTAAGCTGTCTTTAAGGGGATTCATAATCTTTTAGAGTCACTTAATTCTGTGGTGTAGATGACGGGTTTATGTCGCCTTATAAATTGATGGGTCACAGTAGCCAATTTACAATCCACAAATGAATATTTAATCAGAATGTGTCAACCCTGAAAATTCGGCTTCCCGTACTACCATGGGACATAGAGTAAGATTTAAATCAGTATACAGATACGGTTTTGAATAGAGTTTCGTGTCGTGATCATTTAAATTGCTAATAGTTGATCCGGCTTCTGTGCCTGACACAGGCCGACTATTTACGTCTGAAGCGTGTCCGTTTCACAGTAAAAGCGAATGTTAAATATGCACACAGAAAGTACACAGCCGGGGATCAAACCTACGACCTCAGGGATAAGAGTCGCACTCTGAAGCCATTATTTTTTCGTGGAGAAATGCGCGGCACAGTTGCCTCGTGGTTATGTGGGACTCGATGCTGTACATACCTACTAAAACCCCACGGCACCACCAACAATCTTCCAAAGCAGGACACGATAACAGCGTAGCCTTGCTACGATACGCTGACGCCACTAGGCCAACACTGATCTTATGGGGCTTAGATGGATTAAATCAGAGAGGTTGCCTTCCTAATTAATATTAATTTTACCAAAGTTGAGTTGGTGAATTGATATAATTAGATAATTTATATTATGTAACAGCAGTTTTTGCTGTGCGAAGTCGTTTCGTGATCTAGAGATGGCGTTTGCTTACCATAAGCTGTGTATCACATCAAATGTCATGCGTCGTTCTCTAAGTACTTTTATAAACTGCGAGTGCAAGTTGCGAGCTTGCTGACGCTGGACTGTACGAGTAGAGTACAACAAATATGTTAAGATTTCAATTAGAAGAGCTTTACGTACTAAATGTTGGGTAGCCATATCATAGTGACCTTTTTTAGTGTGTTTTAATATTTATATGACCTAATTGTAAAACGAGGCATAATGATAGTGTCTACTAAAATTACAACTTTTACTAAAAGAAAGAAACAAACACATACCTACTTTTGTAATATGTAATAATATGTCCGTATGTACTCATTCAACCTGACCCAATTAGATTTCAGTAATGCTCATAAGTATGATATTATAATTATATTAATCCTCATACATGCTTACGTTAAAATTATAGAGTATCAGATGTCCTGTATAGGCAGCCATAAAAATACATGCTTTGCCTATAAGTTTACGCTAAACAGATTTGTGTCTACTAACAGCTTTTGTAAAGAAAACGTGTGGAAACACTGCATTCATTTTCAATTACAATGATTATAATTGAATTAAAAAGTGTTTATTATGAAACTATTAGCTGTTTAAAGATATCATAAACAACGCGATATTTCTAAAGATTTACTGTATAAATTATAAGATTTCATATTGCTACGCATACACTACGTCGTAGCGTAGCATAGCGTACTGATACGTAGCAGTTAATATCAGTTCATACTAAATTGCGCATCTACGAAGTTTTCAGATAGGCTACGCGTTGGCGGGGCGAGAGGAAGGGCGGGAAGAGGGTGCGACGCAGCCTCCCTCCCAACGATTACTGATTAGTGTGCCGGCGTGTGCGGCAAGCTCTGCCCGTGCAATGCTGCCCCGCCGGCCGTCACTCGGAACCCTCACCTTATAACGCTTTACGATTGATTATCGAAAAGAACAGCTGATTGAACATGTGCTCGACTACTACGTGATACGTGAATGTGCTATTAACAGCAGTGGGTGTGTTGCCACGTGGATAGAGGTTAGTGACTCTTTGAGATTACTGTTGGTAGGCAATATGCATGAAATATTCCATGAATGTCTAGGTAGCTACAGTTCGAGCTGTATTCTCAAACTTTTTTTTTAATCTTGTCTTTGAGAACGTAGAATATTTATTATGACACACACGTGCTTGCTCAAAAGCATTTGTAAATATTGTAGACGTTTAGAGTTTGCCGCGGGAAGTGATTTCTCGGTTCTTAATGGATTGTGGTTTAAATTAGATGGGCTCTCACTCGAATCAGGCAGCTAATCCTGTAAGTGTACGCCGACCTCAATTAACCAAGGCTTAGGTGGGAAATCCTGTAAGCCTCATTTCGTCACATCCCTCAGAATAATAAACCATAAGAATAATAATATAGTGACTTATATGTAAAATATTTTTTTTAAAAGGCCATTGAAGATTTTACTTCAGCTAGATGTAACAATAGGGGTGGTTCTACCAATTTTATAAGAATATACATAAGTACTTTTACCGAGTACTTATATTATAATGTGAATACATCCAGACACCTAAGTTCTTGTATTTCGTACACCTTAACAACCTCTCTTTGAGTTTTTTAAACAATAACTGGTATTTTCAAACTGCTAAATATTTACCTTAAAATTATTTATGGTCTAATATATTTGTGTAACAACCATAAATTGAAACGATTTTTGCAATTCAAATACTTTGCTTTGCATACAACGATTTCTCATTTGGGAATACTTTGTGATGCAGTCTTTCGCTGTCCTTGAATGGTTTTTACAGCATATCTTAAATATCTAAGTTTCTCTCATATATTTGAAATGATTTTGCGTATTTGTTAATAGGTAAACTTAAATGAACTAAAATTTCATCAACTTTAATGTATATGTTTATAAATGTATCAGAAATGCGTTCATAACCCAAAAACTAGATCGATTATGAAGAAACTTAAACAGAACTCTAAGTTGGATAAGTTTCTTTATAATATTTTATTATATTTGCGAAAATTAAGCATGTTAAAATTAGATCATCATAATCCTATTCAATTTTACGAATTGTCGGCATATGGTAGACAGAGCGTAGGTGGAGTTGGGTCCAGATCGATGCATTGGTATATTATTAAATAGCAATTATTAATTATTTTTTGGTAGAGTTTGTTACATCTTAGCACAGTCAATTGTTTTAGCTTTGTAGCTAACATTTGGCTTGAGAAGGCTATGATAGTATATTATACTATATCATTATCATCGATCAGCCTCTTGTGCGTCTTAGTCTCCGTAAGCAGCCTATTGTTTCCACCCACAACTCCATCCTACCAATGTAGCCGGGTTTTGCTCTTGTTGTTGCTTAGGTTGTTCAGTTCAGAAAGGACGCTGTGGCTCTATCATCTACCAGTCGATACACATGTCATTTCCTCGAAGATTTCTTATAGGGGGCACAGGAGCCTACAGGACCCTCAAAAAGGGCAGTCATGGTAGGCCATATACGGATATAGTGTTAAAATTTGAAATAAATAAAAATAAAAAATGTGCAGTTACTGCTGCATATGTTATACTACGGAAGATAAAAAGCGTCTGTTGTTAAACTGAACTTGTTTTATTTAGTAATTGCATAATTCAGGTTTTATACGTATTCAAAGTCAAACATTAAATTGAAAACAAAATTAAATGTATCCACGGGTAAAATAAAGCGGAGATGTGAAATATGAAAGATAGATAGGGTATAGGATTCGACGAAAAAATACGTCACAAAACGTGTGAGAAAAGTTTCAGAGTTCTTAATTTAGATACCATCCATCGGCTCTACTTTTACAAACAAAGAACTCGGTTGTTCAAAAACTTCAAAATCACTTGTAATACAATTTGAAAGACTAGTCTTTTGTATCATATATTTTGCGCTACAGCCTGCACATAGAACGTTACGCATGATATTAACCTACCTCAAAGCTCCGAGGATTTCTGTACGTTGGGATTGGGGTTGGTTAGCCACAGCCTCGCATTCCAGGACTACGAGGGTGACTGATTCTACTGCGCTGTAGCAGCCTCTGCACATGGGGTTAGGGCAAAAAGTGTTTTTTTGCTTTTGTGAAGTGGACATTTTGAATTATTACGTCTCGTAAGGTGTTGAAACGGGAGAAGAGGGATCAACTTAAACAACTCTTTAGAACTCTCTCCATTGTACACTTATAGAATACGTACAGAGTGGCAATGTCGCTGTGTAGAGAGAGAGAGAATCACGCCGATCAGTAATAGGTTGGAAATGGCCAATTCGACAATCTTGTTTATTTTTTTTTATAGAACAGGGCAATCGGGCAGGAGGCCTACCTGATGTTAAGTGATATCGACGTCCATGGACACTCTCAATACTGGAGGGCTCGCAAGTGCGTTGCCAGTCTTTTAAGAATTGGTACGCGATTTTCTTAAAGGATATATGTCGAATTGGTTCGGAAATACTTCAGTGGGCCGCTGGTTCTACATAGCGGTGGTGCGCGGCAATAACGCGCAACAAAACACACAACAGAGAGAAAGTAGAAAATAGTCAGCGCTAGTATAATAGTTATATTCAATCTGCACTTTTGAACAAAGACATTAACTGATATTATCTTTAAAATAAGGTAATACTATTAGACGGCAATTGGCAACTCTAACGAGTCCCTCCAGATTTGATTCGCCATTTGCTTTTATTTGTTTATTTAAAGATGTTGTTTGCGATACATTACGTTTAATGGGCGATTGATTCATCCAAAAAGTTTAGCTGATCTGTTTGTAGAGGGAAATTCTCGCAAATTCAATTAAACAGATTCCATAGTCCGACCTAGTAAACGTTATATTTTCAGGCAATACGATAGCATTTTTAAACCAGACAAGAAGAAGATGACGCGTAACGGGAAAACGTGACGCGTAACCGAAAATGTGACGGTATTTTTTTTTCCAATGCCGATAAAGAAGTTTCACTTTAACAAACATGATAACCAACAAACAATACAGTACACTCCTCACTCAAAGGCCGGCAACGCACCCACTAAAATGATAGTCAATGGGCTACGATGACTGCTGTTTTTGGGTGTCCCGTAGGCTTGTTTGCCCTCCTATAAAATCTAAAAGTTTTATACCAATAATCACGGCAATTATGAGCTTTGGCGAATCTATAAAGTATGATTGCTTAATGACAAGACACGCTTGATTGTTTGATTACAGTGCCAATGTTACGTTCTGTTATTTATCTTCTATAAACATAGTTATAAGCCATGACAGCGCTAAGCACGACTCCCCTTTGTCAGGTCCAAAACGTTTTTCGTCTAAAACTTCAGCAGTAAGTCATCATTATGTGGGTTGATCCTTGCTTTATAATTATATTGATTCCGTTAAATACAAGCCGCCTGCAAGAGCATTCGCCGTCAGCACCACAGTTTAAACACATCGATCATTTGCCTTTCTATAGCTATACACTAACAAGGGCCAGAACCAGTCTGTCAAACAGATTGCCGTTATCAAAGACGTTGTGCCTACTGAATGCTACATATTTATATTTTCGCAGAGTGAATTACACAGGTGCGATATCGTGTATAATATGTGAACATTATATACTTATTTATATATTATTTCATTTTTTCTCGACATTATCGTATTGATATAGTTTGTAATCAGTTAATAATATGTACAAGACCTAACCGTGTAAGAGTGTTAACCACAGCTAAAACTTAATTATATTATTGAGTAAGTTGACCATTGACACCGTGCCAGGGATGTGTTGTATAAGACAAAGTTAGCGTCATCACCTCGACTTATTGGACATAGTAGACGTATAAAATAGTGTTACCGCAGACAATGCATTATAAGTGTTATCTCTCCTATATATATTCAACAGATATATTATATAGATTTTTGAACCAGTTTGATAGTGACATTGAGATGAATATTATTAATACTAATTCTTTAGTAAATATGCATTCTCAATTAATATGGCTAAAACCTTTCTAGGTTTTGGGCCTCAATCAAGTAGGTGATCATATTGTCCCTAACCCACACCATCGACCATATTGGGTCCAATGCCGGTTTCCTTACGATGTTTTCCTTCTGCGAGTGTTAAATGCATACATAGACAGTAACTCCATTGGTGTACAGCCGGGGATCGAACCTACAACCCGATCTATCCGCAGAGCCGCACGTAACTACTAGGCCAACAATTTTTCGCTCTCTCAATTATTAATAAAAATAATGACATACGATATTAATATGTTAAAATAAATACACATATTTTAGTGTTAAAAATATAATTTAACTTTATACGTTTATATTACGTTTTTTTATTGATTTTAACCGACAACTTCTTAGTCACTTGGGAATGGTTGTTATGGCTTAATGCTAATTCAGTCAAATGTCAATATTTTATTAAAACAAAACGTAGTGAGAGGTAAAAACCTTTGTTGATTAATAATCTAACATTTTTCTATCAATATCGTTGTGTATATATGTCTTAAGTATTTTGTAAAAGTGTATTGATTTACACGTTTATTTATATAGTACACTGTATAAATACAGCATTTGGGATAATTGTAATGTGTTCGTGAAGACATCGTACTTTTATAGTGTCTGAGTGTCCGGGTTTCATCTTTACTCTTTATTTATTTATTAAAGCTTACCACATCACACATTGTACTTAATCTACTGCATATTTTATAAAATCTTTCATCTAAAATGTATGACAATTGAAGTAAACATTGAAGTAAACACAAGTGTTTCAAAAAATAGGCACCTAACAATGCTTTCTCTAAAACCGATCAGCCTACTACCGAATATATCCAGCTCCAGACAGGCACTATTGAGTTCGTGTATATCTTAAACGTACTCGTATTTGTTATTTTATTAATTATAAATTAGAGAGTACGTTCACTCTTAAATAAAGAATAATGGATTGGGATAAATATTATTAAAATAAACTAAATCAGAAAAAAGTACTACAAGTCGATGATTCGATAGGTTACAATGACGACATGCATAACTTTTATTTGGATCTGTTATACAATAATTATATATAGCAATCTCAAATATTTTCATAATAAAGCGGTCTAAGTACCTCCAAGTAATGACTGGTAAAAAAGTTATAATAGACACGAAAGAAATGCTACAATTAGTGAATATTTTTTGTCAGCAAAAGATGAGTGGCAAAGTTAGAAGGTCTATACTCTATGCTGTCAAGAACAGACTTGAGTGGGGTCTATTAAGAGGCAATAACACTTGTTGTTGGCCTTTATAATCTATATAAGCTTTTAGAGTTATAAACTATCGCCTTGATTAATCGTATATACGATTTAATATTTAATGCACAGTCTGTGCATAGCAAACCCCTCAATAGTTGTATTTAATATCACAAAATCGTGATATTGTTCATAAATTTTAATTTTATGTTACATGATTGACTAAATTTTTTTAACTCCATAAACATTACTTGTATATATGTATTACACATAACCAACACAATCGATACAGGATAATCCTGATTGAATTATCCGTTGGCGTTATGTCCTTTACAACCTGGAATGCACGAAGCATCTTAATTAAATTAGGATCAAAGGCTAAAGGAGTCGCTTTTGAATGGAAGGATTATTTTCTGTTATAAACCTTTATAATATAAAATAACGCGACTCAGATTTAATATCTTGTAGATTTCATTAGTCTAAAGAACGTATTTCATTTATATAATACGCTTAAAGTTACGTAAGTTAAATTATTACTGATTGAAAATTTATATACTACTAATGAGCTATATTCCAAATTCAAATTTAGTTCATGAATTTTAAATGAAGGGAAATGTCAAAATGTCACGCGTCACATTTCAAGATGCCGGGTATTCTACGTCAAGCACTGTTGGCGGGAGTTGTGACAGGAGTATAGAAAGGGCTTATATTTCTTTTTATTCCTATTTAAATTTATTCAGAATATAGGTTAAATAATACTAAATGGGGAAATAATCTTCTCCTTAAACATCCTTTGCCGTCCGCTCTTATAAATCATTTTACAGATTTCGCGACCCCGGGTTCCCATTGAGTAACGAGGTTAAGTAAATTGCTAACTCAATAACTAAGCTGGCTCGGTAAAGCGATGAGTAGGTAACAATAATGCCAATAGACGTGAATTATAGTCTATGGTTAATTTAACGATGCATAGTAACATATATTGTATAGAGACTCAATCAGTCTGAATATAAAACGTAAACTATGGTTTTATGTTGTAATGGTAAAAGCTTATATTTATGATCATATATTATAATTATATTACAAAATCATTCGCTATCCCTTATTTCTGACAAAAATGAACAAAAAATACTCTTGTAAAATAAAAAAAAACCTCGTGGGTAGAATCCATCTATCGAAGTCTTTATTTATTTTGGAAATAAAATGAAAAAAATAATTCAGTCGAGTTTTTCCATCAATAATTTATTATGCAACCAAGTAGATTATTTTGTTATTTAAAAAATATACCAGTTGTTTATTAGTGCTTACTAGTCGGAATTAAAAATATTAATTTTTCCGAAGTCTCTTTTGTGGTTGAAACTACATTAAGTAGTATAAAGTTCCCAAGATACAATTTGAGCAATGGTTATCTATGGTTATCAAAATTCTCAATAAAACTTCAGTCTGGTTTATGCAGCAGTTTTTTCACGTCTTACCAGCCAGCTCCGAAAGCCCGCTTTAACACAAAGTAGGTCACGTAACCAAAGAACATCTACTGCGCATTACATTTTAATATTGAGAAAATTATATTTAAGTAAGGTTTCACTAATATCCTCATTAGTGTACTCTAACCCTAATATTCGATTCGAAGCCTTTTAAGGACGGAGTAGAAATTATAAGCGCCTTCTTGCCAACGTTTAATTTATATATAAAACTAGCTTCCGTCCATAGATAGTTTTATAATATTACAGATAAAGGTTTAAAATCATCAGAACTTTACAAATTCTGTGTAAAACGAACCAATGAGTTCAGGCACCTCTCATTCGAATTCTTTGCGAAAATAACAGATTAAATACAACTTATCCAGAGCTTGACATATTCGATAGTAGGCTGATCAATTTAAAAAGAACCTTATCAGCTGTTTTAGTAATACTACAAGTAATTTTTTGCTTAACAATAAGCAAAAATTGCTTTGCTTAACAATAACTAAAATGTAAAAGTGGAAGTGAATTTTTATTGTATTTTTATTTTTAATTTCTTTTTGTAACATTTATATTTACTATAATTGTCATATATTTTAGAAAAGATAGCTTGGAATACTGTAGATGTAGATATGATGTGTTGAAATTTAATAATTAAGTAATAATTGTAAAAGCAATGGCTATATTTCATACTAATAAACGATAATATAAATAAATTAATATTAAATATAAAGGTTTATTAATATTAAAATTATAATTGTACAAATAATGTTAAAAACTTTGAAGCAATCTGTCATGTTGAGGCTTAGAAAAATGTTTTCGAAGTAAACTTATGACACGGAGTATCAATCAATCAGCTGGCAGTTCTAATGGATATACAACGACACAAATAACGTATAAAAAATATCGAGAACGTGCCGATTTTTAATTAATATATAGGGTAAAAAATCACTTTGAAAAGATTTTCATTCTGAAAGTATTAAAAATCGCTAAAAGCATTGTAGCAATTTATATCGAGGCTCATATTTCGAATATCCATAATTTTATCTATATTTGTGTTAAAACTACAAAAAAGCTTTATAAACTAATTCGATCTTCGCATTCAGGAGCTTAGTTCTCTTAGATAGCATACATAATAAAGAAATAAAATGTAAACCAGCATTCCAATCAATAATTTACATGCAATTTCAAAACTCTGACAATTGACTTTTTTCAAACCTATCATCAGACCTATTGTCTATGTCTTCAGCACTATAAAGCTAGTTGTATGTTATGTATAACTCACGTACATACCACAGATGTTTGCTGTTTGCATATCGTGTACATAGCGAACTGTGAAATACCCGCATCGCATTTATTCGGATGACTTGAAACCGATCGCGCCGTAAAATACCTACGTTTAGTATTTCGAAAATTTCTACAATACTAAAACGGTTGTACTTAAAAATACGATGATGTACGAAAATAAAATTAGACAGGCGCAATTCTACATTTAGAATTCTAGAATTAAAGTTTTTTAAGTAATTCAATAAAAAAATAATAAGCGCAGATAATATTCCTACTGGACGAAAGCCAGAGATAAAACATAAGTTACAGACAAAGTAGAGCAAACTGGACAACGATAAAATTTATTTCAAATTTAAAGTATGTCAAACTGTTTTGCGCATTTTAAGCAAGTGATTATCATGTTTACTTGAATTTTGCAATTGTGTATTAAATATTCATTATAACCGGATTTTGGAAGTGCAAAAAGCAAGATAGTTTTTCTGCCAAGTTCATTGAAATACAGGCAATATTTTCACTCACTCAACGAAATTTCACTTCAGTTTTGTCTATATTTATTGTCGCGTTATACCCCCGACGAGCCTTAAATTACATCAACCGTCTCGCAGTGTCCTTAGGAACACTCTTTTTGGTCTACGTACAAAGTTTCGTGACAAGGGTCGAGCGAGTCACAGTACATTACACAACTCTCGAGACAACTTGTTTCCATAATTAGAAAATGTTTAGTCATTTGTATCCAGAAAACCAATATAACTAAGATTATAACTCACTTTGAATGAAAATAAATCTATCCGATGAACTTCATTTTAGTAGATGCGTTTAATATTAACAATGATTATTTTTATTTAATAGTCCTGTACCGAGGTTAGCTCAATAAGAGTATATTTTTATTAATTTTAATGTTTGACGAGATTAAAAACCATAACAGATTATTTATTAGTACCATAGAAACTACACATATTTTTTTAATAAAACTCCAAGACGTTATTAGGACTAGACATCAATTTAAAGCATGGTGCGTCATCATAGTTTCAGCTTATCTGTGAATGTTTTATCAATATTTAAATAAATGTGTGTACTAGTGTACACACGTGAGAAGTGAAACTTCTCTATGACCATATTTTCCGAAAAATGTAAAGTTGCATATAGTAGATACTATATGCAACTCTACAGAAATTGGTTATGTTCGCGCTAAATCGGTGTCAATCAAAGAAGGATGACAATTGTCGATTTGACTTTGACACACGAACCGGAGATGGTAGGTGGTGTCCCATCGTAATGGCGCAAGGGAGTTTACTTTACGCATTTACTATTTTTTGATTCATCATTGAAGGATCCAGTGTTTTAGTGAGATACGCCACCATTGATGGTAAGTGCTAGTTTTAGTCTTATCGATTATTGGATTCCTTTTTTTATTATACTGACTCGCGACAGCCGAACCACCGCATATTATTTCACTTAGGGAAGGGAGCATCCTGGATATAGCTTCCGGATACCGAGGCCCACACATCTTTTTTTGTCCTTCTCGAGCCGTATATGTATGATATCTCTTAGTTAGGCATATTTATTTTTCGTATATTCTTTAACGTATTTTAGGTTCGTTAAGTTAAATTGCCGTTCGTTAAGTTAAGACAAATTTAATATAGATTTTTTAAAATATTATATGTATTTATAAATCTATTATCCGTATTTCGTATCCCGCATTTCGTATTTACGTTTTTAATAATAGATTGTGCCTGATTTGGTGAGAATGATCATGCGTAATTAATATCTACCTACATCACTTTTTTCTAAAAATTGTTTCACAGTTAACGTTAGTAATAAATCTGTTTATGGTCGAATTTAGTCGTATTGTTGATATTTCATTTTATTTTAATATTTGTATAAAGTTAATTTTGTTGTAATTAATAATTATTTGTAGATAACATGGATAAAAGAACAAGAACAAAGCCCGGTGAATGTTCACCAAACGAGTTGGAACATGTTCCAATATTATTATTGAAAGCACGACTAAATTCGTATTTTTCTAAGATTCAATCATTATATGATTTGACGTTAAACCTTAATAGTAAGGAAGACGAAAAAATTTTTCAAATCAAAACGTCTAATATTCAAGCATTTCGTACTGAATTTAATGACTTAGTATCTCAATTAAATTAAATTAAAAAACTTGAGCAGTGTTGGCCTAGTGGCTTCAGCAAACGATTCTCATCCCTGAGGTCGTAGGTTCGATCTCCGGCTGGCATTAAACATTAGGTCATTCAAAGTTAAAATTGCCTCCAATTAAATTACCACAATTTAATCGCGACCCAAATAATTGGACTTCATTCTACGCCTATAACCATTTAGTGCACAACAATAGGGAAATTTCAAATTTCGAAAAGGTGTTCTATCTTTGTGGGAAACTAACAGGGAGGGCCCTTACTGTGATCGCATCAAATAATTATGATTTAATTTATTCTACCTTAATTGACAAATATCAAGAGGTCTCTTGGCTTTTATTATTTAGATAATATTTTTAATTTTAAGACATTAACAACGTCGTCTACAGAAGGTTTAAATAGTTTTCTTGATAATTTTGTTACAGCAACCGCAACTTTTGAAAAACTAGACTAAACTATAAATTTGATTTTTGTTTTTATTTTTGGCACTAAAAAAAATAGACAACGAAACAATTATTTCATTTGAAAATTCTTTTAGAAAAGAAAATATACCCTGTAATACGCGATTAATTATTTTTTTAAGGGAACAGTGTAAAGTTTTGGAACGAACAAATTCTACTATGATGAAACCGGCTAATAATAAATATTCCAAAAGCGTAAAATCTTTTGTAACTTCTAATTCTGTTCAAACTAATTCAAAATGTCCTTTATGTAATAGTAAAATTAACGATCAGGTATACAGTTGTCCAGATTTTAAAATTAAATGCAAAAGAACGATTCAATATCATTAAAAAACTGGATTTATTGCGTAAAATGTTTAAGCGTTAAACATAAAACCACAAATTTTAATTCTGTTAAAAGTTGTAAAACGTGCAATTCCAATACGCACAATACATTGCGGCATTTTTCGTCAAATCCCAGTTTATTTGAAAAACAGGCGAAACCGTTCGAACCTGTACGTGCGCAATTGCTTATGCAAATATTGTGAGAAAAATAGACGACATGTCTCATGTACAAAAGACTTATTAGCTACTAGTCTATTAGAACTAAAATAATTGAAGAAACGGATGAAATCTGAGGCATAAAGGATAGGAAGCGTAGCTCCTCTGGTTTGGGGTTTCAATTCATACAGCAGCGATGACCTTTATATCTTTATATTCAAAAGTCCAGATGTAGTACGCCTTTGTTTCAATCACCAAAGTTAAATATCGATAATCTCTAACTGCCACTTCCTCATTCTCAAACGAGAACCATTTAGCAAAACCTCCCACCGCTCCCTGATTTCTTGTCGATTATGACGGGAGAGATGGAATAGTGATATTCAGGGGTCTAATTTGACTGGCCGGTCGTTTCAGAGCCCTCAAATGGGTTAATCGCTATGAGTCGTTGGCAGCAGCTGCACCTGACGGTCTGAGTTACGATATTATGCCTGTTATAGGCGTGGTGCAAAACCATTCGGCAGGAATTTCGCACAAATGCGCTATTTCATCTTAGTTTGCGCTTTTAATAAAAGTGCAAATTTTTACGTTAATTTTTAAGTAAAATGTTTGAAAACATGGAATCTGAGTTTTTGGAATATAAATTCATTGGCCTTGATTGCTAAGTGAAATCTAACGTGGTTTAAATTTGGAATTTCTTTATTCAACTTTAAAGATAATTTATTCGGAAATATTTTTGTGTTACAAGACATGATTTTAACTGAAAAGACAAAATTTAAGGGAATAATATTGCGCAATCATCATGCGAGGTGAGCCTCCTACCCGTTTGTGTCCTACTACATTAAAAAAACACGTTTATCTATATGATTGAGGTTTCAGTGCTGTAACGGTTTTCTGGTGTATATTAAGAATTAAATTTAGCTTTGAATTCGTCTTTAAAAGTCTTTAGTATCAGACCAAGTTTGAGTGCTTTTGTAATCAAATATTCAAATACAAAAAGACAAAAACTGAATCTGGCTGCATTTTTAATTAGCCGCAGCCGGACAAAAGCGACTTACTTGAGTGTAAAAATACAAATAAATCCATACAAAATGTATATACTAAATGTTCAGAGTTGCAGTCCATATTCAACAAAGGGTCTGTCGTTTATTTGATCAAATATTTATATCCCTGGGGTTGACGTTTTTCCTATATTGACAGACCCCTTTTTATACTGGATGTGTACAATTTTTGTATATACCTATTAAAGTATATCAACAAAGAAAATATGAAAAGCACAATTATGCACATGTTCGTCTGACAACCATCCTTTGGCGTTTAGACGTATTTGTTTCATTTAGATTTTCATCGATAAATTGGCAATAAATATTTATAATTAAATATAATCGACAGGTTTTCTAAACCATTTTATATAATTTATTAAGTTTTACATATACACATTTTGATTTTTTAAACGTGTTGACTTTCATAATTTAAAGAACCTGCCAAAACGTTTCTCTAGGCGTTACACAAGTCCAACAACTAAACACACTTTGAGTGTTTTACGATAAAATAAGAATTATTAAAATGAAAATCAATATTTTAAATAAATGTTTGATAAATTAATGTATATTTATAAATATTACTTTCAATAACACGTTATATTTATAGATAGAAATGCATTGGTGTAAAGCTGTGCTCAAACACACGACCTGAAGGGTTTTGGGTCGCGCTAGGGGCAGGCTAAGCGAACACAGCTAATACAACATATACTATGTAGTTAAGTATATATATATATATATACTTAACTACATAGTTGTGCAAATATTTACATTAAATGATAGTATATTTGATGACGATAGTGTCGTGTCGATACCTATATACCTATACACTTCAGTATTGCATCCATAGACGCCGGTATGAACTGAAAAATGCAAGTAATAAAACGGGTTGATGCAGGAGCACGTAGGTTGTTAGATGTCTGGGACGGTGGATGCGCTTACATGAATGTGTGAATATGCTAGGTATGAATTTAGAAGTAAGATACGTTCATACGCGGAGACATTTCTAAAATGTCAGGTCATTTAATATTTACGATATCATGTATATGGGTAATGAAACTTGAAAGGGATAATAATAATTATGTTTCTATGTGATTAGTTAATTTATTAGCGTGAAGATGATTTTTAAATGACCGTCTCCATCAGGTTTTAAAATTGGTAAAATTGGTAAAGATATTGTGACAATCTGATTCTGGCGCGAGAGAATGTCTAATATTTTAACAACAAGACTAACAAATTTCACTTCAACGGAACTTTATTTTTAAAATGAAACTAAACTGCAATAAATTTTGAAAGTACGCAAGCTAAGTGTATATCAGGGATAGAGAAGTTTATAACGTTTTATCTCTATTAGATTTCAAAAATCACTAGATTATATGTTGAAAACAGTACACATACGACAAGGAAATGTAATTAAGAAATATATAGCGCAAATCATTTATATGTACAATAAACATAGTATCACACGACAATGAAACATGTCGACAATGATAACATGTGTGTCCTGCCATGCCATGGATACTAAAATAGGCCTCAACTACAGAAACGTTCTAATGCTACATGCCAAAGAGGACTAGAAAGGAGCATGTTGGATGTCACTCTGAAAGATCACGTATGGGCAGACAAAGTCAGAAAGTAGAAACGTGGAAGATTAGACGCCTAAACTGGCGATGATCGGGGTACATGATGAGCAAGTCCTGAGAAATGGACAAGGTTAACTAGGGAATGGCAGCCTCAAGATGGGAAATGAAAAAACAGGTAGACATGACAGGCGATGGAGGGATGATGATGCAAAACATAGGGTGTGCAGATCTGGGGCTGTGTGGACTAGGGTTTCCATGGGATAGAAATAAGTGGAGATATATAGAAGAGGCCTACATGTACTAGGACACACTGTAAACCAAATATTTTGTATTGTGCTGATTTATATTTGATGTCATTGTATGGTCACAGAAAAATACATACAAAGTTTACAAAAGAGCAAAAAAATTAAGGGACAATGTTTACAATTTATTCTGTGGTCAAAACCGAACATATTTTAGCCACTGTTTGCCGCACACTATCATGTCAAGCTGTATATCGAAGTATTTTCTAACCAATCGGCTTAATGTCCTTCAAGAAAAGAACATATCCATTCTTAAAAAGCCGGCAATGCACTAGCGAGCTGGCAGTCTGAACTTCTAGTCTTGCTGGTTTGGTTCCATTACAAATTGTATGGGACATTTTGCTGAAAACCTAACATTATTCACGGCGTGTGTACAATTCGCAACAGCTTACAATTCAAGATGATGAATTCGTTTAATAAGAGCCCAAAACTCCGCTTTTCCCGTAATATATTGCTTTTAAGCCTTCTGTTTCAGCCATTTGGCCTGTTGTAAATGTCTACATTTTTATTTTCTGCTAGGTTCCCAGCTGTCTATAAAAGTTATGACCTAAGTAGTATTGCTTCAAAAGTACTATAGCGTTCATGCAACGCATAATTTTTTAAAAATGATTCGAGAATACAACACAAGGACGAAAAAGAATACAGAGGATGAAGGGCAGATATTTCAGTGTCTGTATATACAGAAATATATATTAATAACATTATATTATTAAAATGAAAAATATTTTTAAAATGTTGTAATTTCGAATATGTGTTTTCACGTCTCTCTGCACTCTCACACCAGGCTCTCGTTGAGATTACATTACCCTTATTCTTTTAACTCGAGCTCAAAATAACTTTATTCATATAAGTAACCAAGTACGACATAACGACAACAGAAAAGATGTTAAATGAATTCTAAATTTATATTTTCACCACCAGTTCACAATTCAAGGACGTAGAGCAAGGCAAGAATACTTGGCAAGAAACTCTTCGCCACTCTTTTTAATTGCCAAGTTTTTGGTGATATATTATTCAGTGATAATTCTCTAACTTCCCTTGGGAGTTTGTTGTAAAAACGAAAGAGTGGTTTATATTCTGGAGCCTGGTTGGCCATACACTTATACGAGGATGATTCAGTGATGAGGAGGAAGTTTAAAACCCTTCCAACTCTGATATTACCTAGCGGCCTGTCCCAGCGTCACGTGTTTGAAGAAATTTTAAAATCCTGACTCAACTCCGCATCCGGTCCCGCCTGTCTACCATATGTCGACAACGAATTATATCATATTTCGGACGTACAATGCACAGAGGCGAAGAGAACTTGGAGAATCTGATGGACCTATCAAGTGAAAGAGTTATTGTCCTTAAAATTATACTGTTTTAAGAGAGATGCCGTACAGACACCGGTGAAAACAACGTGTGGTGATAATATAAGTATAAGTTACCTGTATAAGTTAGTAACTATTAGTGTATGTGCGAGAAACATGGACACTTGGAACTTTCGACAGCCTGTTTCACGCTCAACTTGCCTTCAATGAACGAACTATGAGGGCTCAATTTACCTATGAAACTTTGTTTTAATCATTGCGAAGTTACGCAAACGTTTGAAATGGATTTCTAGTTTGATGTGTCGTGAAAGTTTGTGAGTTAGGATCGGAATTGTTTTTATTGTTTATAATTGCATGCGTTTACGTAGAATATATAGGCGGGAAATATCACGTTATGGGAATTAGTATCATTATTATTTGCCACGTCATTTCATTTATTCACAGAACTATTTACTTTATATAGAAGAGCCTAGTGGCTTCAGCGTGCGACTCTCATCCCTGAGGTCGTATATCGAATATAATTTGAACTGTTCAATTGTGCAAAGTGTTTCCGATAGCACAATTGTTACGCATATAAATAAATACTGCCATAATTTAAGTATATAGAGATTGTAATTATAATTATGACACAATATTAAACGATTCGATTTTAGATAATAATAATAAATTTAATTTTGAAATATCGAATAGTAAGATGGTTCGGCAGTGTTGGCCTAGTGGCTTCAGCGAGCGACTCTCATCCCGGAGGTCGTAGGTTCGATCCTTGGCTGTGCACCAATGGATTTTCTTTCTATGTGCGCATTTAACATTAGCTCGAACGGTGAAGGAAAACATCGTGAGGAAACCGGCTTGCCTTAGACGCAAAAAGTCGACGGTGTGAGTCAGGCACAGAAGGCTGATCACCTACTTGCCTATTTAACTCACAAACGTTCATGAAACAGATACAGAAATCTAAGACCCAGACCTAAAAGGTTGTAGCGCCATTGATGAATTTTTTATTTATTTTATGTAAGTATCAAGATGATAACTGTTAATAATGAAACAGTGTCGTCAACATAACAATAGTAATTCAGCACTGTGGCCTCAAAACCCAAGACGGAGTCCACACAGACTACTACCTATATTGTTTATATTAATATGTATTAATATCCAATAATATTATGTTAGAAATTTCAAGAACTCCGCACTATAATAAATTATATTCTACACATTTCCACATTCCTATAATGTTTTTCACTCGTGACTATATCTGTTTATTATTGAAATAAGAGATTCGTATGTGCATATTGGATTATTTTAATCACGCAAAAATTTTAAAATGATTTTTACGTTACATTACGAATGTTACGAAATTACGTAATAATTGTTACGTAAATTATAGAAGACCTATATCATATGGTTTACTGAATCGAGTTTTCTCAAATGTATATTCCAATTAAAAAAGTCGTCTAATACGAATACTAACTACGAACTTTCAGAAATGGTTTTCTCCTAACTCGATATACTCGTACTTAATTTTTTTATAAAATGGCTATACATTATTTTTTATAAAATTGTGTGCCATATAGGGTGTTAACTATATTCGCGATTTAAAATTATAGCAGAGAGTTTCTTGCCGTTCAACGAACTTGAGTTGACGTCTTCCATTTCAATACTATGTGACAATGTCATTCGTCTTTTTGTGGCGCACCACCACTATGTGGAACCAAATAAAGTAAAGAGCGTACCAAGTCGTTAAACACACTTGCAAGCCTACTGAAGGTCACTCCATGGGCGGCGGTGACTCTTAACATCAGATGAGTTTGGAGTTTATAAAAACACTGATATAAGTAAAGATTTAAGTTGGTGCCTGTTAGATAGTACCCCCCAGAACTGGTGCTTCTCGCTCAATGAATAAGTTTCGCAATACAGCAAGAAAATGCTGCTAGCATTGGTCTTTGTGGCAGTGTACCTTTAAAGGTACACTGCCACAAAGGACCAAACGTTTTATAATTGGTTTAGTTTTCTACTCATCCCTTTTGTATAGTTTCGAAATCTGGGTTCTTAGTAAGAGAGACAAGCTTGTCCTACTTTTTTTCGATCGAAAGATTCTTGTAAGAATCTTTGGGATTGTTTGAGACGACAGTGTTTGGCGTATTCGCTACAATGAAGAACTTTTTAACATCGCCTAAAATGCAACATGCTCAGGTGGTTGGAAAACGGGCACCAAATGGCGGACGGCAAAACCACATAGTCCTTACTGAAGTCAAAATATGGTGCAAGTTTTCTCTTGCACCATATTTCCCGGTAGACCGAAGATGCGTTGGTGATATAAAGTTGTCAAGGAGGTGGTTAGAAGAACGCAAGAAGCACGAAATAGATTGCACACAAGTGGCTGTATTGCTATTGATGGTGACAATGATGACTGAGTCGTTTATAATGATTACCTACATAGTTATGATGTAAAAAGATAGTTAGTAGTTGTTGTAAATACTGTACTTTATTGTAAATTCTTTGTAAAAGTAAATATATTTTGATTTTGAGATCAATGCATAGTGCAAACTAAATGAATAAAAAGTTCCATAAAAACAAAAAGGTTTGTGAATTGGGAAACTTTCTTGTTGCCTCGTTTTCAAAAAGCCTAGTATCAGCGGAATTTTATTACACGTTTGCTCTACTTTTTGTGCGGATTACTTGAACAAGTTTTCGCCGTTGACAACTATAGATTTCTGTATACCTTGTTTTATCGGCTTGTTTGGGGCATAGGGGTATTTAGATATTACCTAGGCTTACCTCTTAAGCGTCTATAAGGGATACCCTTACAAATACCTTAGATACGCTAATCATTTGAGGTCCTGCGAATGAGTGCTTTCTGCGAATTGATTTACTCATTATTTTATAAATGTTTGCCCAGGTGAAACCGATTAACGTTACAAAAAAGCTTCTTATATTTAAATACGGAAGCTAATGTCACTTAAATGACATGGACAAATACATGAAAGTGAGGTGAAGCCTCACGAATATCATGTTCATTACGTAAATATATTCACATTTCCTACCGCTGAGGCCATAAAACCCCGCTGCCAAGCTTTTATGGAGTCGTGAAAGTGATTTCCTTTGGTGACTTGTCTGATAATATGGTCATATGAGTTACTCAAAGATCGCTGTGTTCATTACCAAGAAGCCAAGCGTAACATGTCACGGAGGTGTGTGGGAGAGATGAGAAAACAAAGACAAGAGTTTCTTGTTTGTCTTTTGTTTCATTGTTAATGTGATTCTGTTGACCAACGACAATCTAAGGAAACACGTCATGTTTTATTTTACATTTAAATGATAAACCCTAAGGAGCCAGCAGCTCAAGTCTTATCCCAACGTCAGGACCTGATCCATCTTTCTAATTGACTAAACAAAATAAAGCGAAGCGGTCCATCCCATCGATCTTTTGAAATTTTTCTCCTTTCCCCTGAGGTATTTCTTTATTCTTAGGATTATATAATTTTAAAGCCTTTTTATAGGTATGTTGTCGAAGTAATTTTTTGTGTTTTTTCCAAGTAATTTTATTTTTAATACATTCCATAATATATTTATGTTGGAGTCAACAATATTTAGTAAATCAAATTAGGAGCTCGACTTAATGGGGTAATTTTGTTACGTCTAATAGTCTTACCTTCAAGTGGAATGATAAATGATTGACTCAGAAATTCTGAACACCAATTTGTATCTATTATAACAAGGGGCCCGTCGAATAAGATGTATGTCTGATACTTAGTAATAATATATTATTTATGATTAAAATGTTAAGAAGTTTCGACACTTTGCTTTTTTATAGTCATCTAGCTGTCCACCGATATATTTCCGAACCTTTTCGAATTAAGGTCCTTCAAGAAAAGTGCTTATAAATTCTTAAAAGGTTGGCAAATCACTTAGAGGTTTTTTGGCCCGCTGCACAAATGGACGGCATTTTAAACGTATTTTTTTGTAACATTTATGTTCACCTTAAATCTAAATAACATTTATTACTTCATACAAATATAAAACAGTGTTTGCTACATTGTATATGGAATATGACTACAAATTTTTATAATTTCTCTGTGCTTTTAGAATCAATACCGACCAGGTTCCCCGCATTATCTTAAACGAGACATTACCTGAATGGTTGGTCGCTTAGCTAAATTGATCGTAATTAACTTTTGGAATTGCCTGTGATTTTGTCTACATTACCACGGCTTGAAATCTTTCACAAAAAGCTTATAAAGCTATATATCTCCTGAGGATTTCAAACTTGTTGATTAAAAATTATTATTTTCATCGTGATGTCGTTGCTATGTCATTTATAACAAGATAGCAATAACTCACAATACTTGTTTTAATAAAATTATGTATTAAAACAAGTATTGTCGATTTAACAATATACTGATATATATTTAATTTAATTTAATAGACTTTTGCCGACAAATTTCATCGATTTTGTTTTCTTACGTCAGGGATACTAGGATTGTATTTTAAGTTAAAAATACTTGGTCGGGTTTGTGCCTTCTAATGATATCTGATCTCTTTTAACTGACTCACTGAAGAAGAAGTGAGTTTAAGACATATGAATAATAATTTAGTAATTGTTATTTGTTACTTAAAGAAATGATTCTGATAAAACTAATTGTTTCACGACACAGAAATATACATGGCTATAAATAGCCATAGCTGTAAATAGATCTATCTACGGCTACAATCACTGTATATATAACCTCTCGACCTTAGCCACTGGAACTTTGGTTCAGCCAGTCAGTGGTCAGTAACCTCCCTTTAGTTTGAAGGGACACAAAACTTCCCTCCTCTACAGTAGGATAATCCTTCTTGCTTTTAAAATAACATTTTTTAAGTTTCAACTATCAATCACATACAAACCCCATCTGGATAGATTTAAAACTTATCCCTATTCTATTATTGCATTGTACATTCTTCCAAGGTACAAGATATAAATTCAAAATATTCGATAAAAGAACACCAAACACAGTGACTAGTCAAAATCTTTGAGAAATTTGAGAGTGCGTGATATATTGTGAAGGTGTGTACACGCTGCGTATACACACCATAAGTACAAATTGTGAGTTCTACTAGCTAGCATTTGTCTTATTTTAGCATTCTAACAATTTGTCTCAATAATTGTTGATTCAGTTTATTATCCAAAAACAGTGCGTCTTTTTGGTGTAAAAGTGTCTGTTCCGAGAAGACAGTGTGCTTTTTTCCAGAGATTACTATTAACCTAAGGTGCTTTCCCAGCTTTGTCATTTTTCAAAATCAATGTAATATAAGACTAAAATGCTGTTCCAAAATAATTAAGAACTACCCATTTTATTCCTTTATGCATTTGTTACATTAAAATTCCGTCTCCGAACTTCGCAATTAAATTACTCGAATTTCCCAAAATGCAGACGAAGTAAATATAATTAAACTGTATTATTCTTTTGCAGGAAGTTGGAAAAATGAGGCTCTGTACATATTTGCTGCTGAGTTTCTTGGGTAAGTCGCTGTTTGTTTTGGGCAACGCCTTTTTATTAGACGAATTTATTCCACTCGATATCTTTTTGTTTACGATTTTCCCCTTGGATTATGTGGATCGCGTTTATGTTTTTCGCCATACTTTATGCTTAAGACGCTAAAGATTACCAATGCTGAAACTGGAGGATTTTAGAAAATACGCCTAATAAGTTGCAGTTTCTTATATATAGTATTCAAATTAGGTGTTCGATTTTAAGTTTATTAATATTTAAACATATCAATGAAGCACACATATCTGTTGGAGTTATCATCATTGTAAAATGAAAACGATATTTCACCAGCAATCGAACCCAGAGCAACTATTATTTTCTGCGTTAACGACTAAGCCTTGTTGCTATCTTTAATCCGATTACAGTATGTCGAAATATCGTTACGTATTCGTATACTTGTTACTTGTTAGACATAAAAAAATACTACCGGGCTTTGCGTATTACTATTTATTTTATTTATTTATTGTATACACAATCAGATTAAAAGAAGTCTTCAATAGTGTGGTGGAAATATACACTCTACACTGCACATAATTATTATATTTTCGACGAGAACTTTTATCCGAGTACAGGACATCTGTATAGGTTTACTGATCACTTTAATTTATGCCCAATTAGTTGTCTAACGTAAAAGAACGTGTCACTGAGTTATTCAGTGTATATTTAATAATTTACAATTCGTACGCGAATGAGATCTGGTATACATTTTTCATAATTTTTTTGAAAAACTTATGAAAAAAAAGTTTCGTAATTATATTTCCGAAACTACTCGTTTAAAAATGTATATTTAATTAAATTTATAATTATATTAATAAATGATAGTTAAACTTAAAACAAATAAAAATTCTGTATTGTTTGTATTGCAGTAAAAAAGTTTCATTCAACCAATTACTTGTCAGCAATATGTCAAAACTTACCAAAAAAACCTTCCAAACTGACATTTATAAACAACATAACTTTTTATATAAATACACTTCTGTCAGAGTTTTACATTTGATAAAAGTGTGAAAATGAAATTCGCCAGCTCGCCCCACGGGGACAGTATATCTTCGGTCGTATAACTCTGGGGCCTAGATGTCATTACGAAAGTTTTCGGTCAATGGACTGCAGTTTCATAACTAGTCCTTTACTTTATATGTATCTCTTATATTGTGTACTTGGGCTACGAATGGTAAGTGTTAAATTTTTTTAAATAATTTGTGAAAATTTAATACTAATAATTTATGTATGACAGTGTTTTCATATTTAGCGACGTAATATCAAATACACAGCTTAAAGATTATCTTACCATTAATTAAAATAATAAACTAAAATCTTAAATTTAAAAAATGTTTCGTTCTCATTAACTAAAATGCATTCCTACCTGAAGTGGTTGGGCGCAAATATGTTAAAAAAATATGCTGCCTGATACTAATTTTTTCAGTATTTTTAAGTATATTTTGTCAAGGCTCTCGTATTTTTAATATAATTAACTAGATCGTAACTAGAGATATAAGAAGTTTTCTCATGTAACTTATACTTTGTATTTTTTATTGAGAAATCAATAAAATCAATAAACGTATAAATGGAAAAATATTTGCAATATCAGCTAATCATATTTACGATTTACTAGATATAAGAATTTATATATCCTAAGACTTATAAATTTAATTTATGAAATACGTTACGTTGGCACGCAGCAAGCACATTAGTACAGACACACGCGTATTATAAAAAAACCATGCAACTGTTCGTATATCTTATAAAACCTGCATTTTCCTAAGCATATTTATGACTGCATTGCTCGAATCTCCGGAAACGAATGCGGAGTTACAAGATGGATTCTTTTTAACATGTGTCACAAATATCACAGACAAAATGGCCGACTGTGCTGTCAATACATATTTTTGGTATATGACGCCAGATTGGTTTAATATTAAAAACACCTCTTAAAATACTATATTTACTATTTCATCATAGCCAGCTTTCTAAGATCAAAATCAACAGTTTTAAGCTCTTACATTTAAGTAAAACTGAAATGCAAAATTTTCGAGAAACAATTCAACCGCAGCTCACAAAACTAAATACAACAAATATTGTTGAAGTGAAAGATAGAACTTTCTAAGCTTATTCCGAAACTGGAGTCAACGTTTGTTCTGCCGAAATGTTTGCCAATAAATAAGAACAAATATTCCTGCCACATCTGTCTTGTAAGCCAATAAACTGAGGACTCTGAGTTCGATTCCTGGCGCAATATGGCATAGAAAGAACTGAACATCACTCTCGTACTACGGAACTCGAATCTCGATCAAGGTCAAATCATTGAATCTAGCAAAATATAAACTTCAAACATCTATTAAATATTGTGCCCTGTGTGTATTATTAAAAATAAACTTTACAAATCGTTATCTTTAGCTCCATATCTCCCTATTAATATAAACAAATAACATGAAAATATTATGCTACTTTATGTTATATTACTTTTATAATATGTTAATATTATAAAAGTCAAATACTTTAGTTGCTTATTTTCGCAAATTAATTTAACAAATATATGGTCATAACCGCCTAAATAAGTAAACGCTGATAAGTGCTGAGATACTAAATTATCAACATAATATTGTTACAAAAATCAATAACTTATTTTGTACCGAGGTGCCCTAAAGTTCAATAGGGTCTAGTCAGCAGGCGTGAAATGTACTAACATTCTACAAACAAACTTGCTGTCGAGTTGCCAGACGCAGGCCCCTTTAGAATTCAGTTTGAAAAGCCTAATTTATCTGTAATATCGTGTTTTACTATGATGTCTGTAAAGCCAGTCCATTTCAGTTTTTGCATTTTACTGTCCAGCGGTATATACATTGTACTTGATAATTTCAATGAATAGTAACTATAAGGCGTTCTGTAGTTTTGTATATTTTTAACGAGTTTTTTTAAATTCTGTCTTAATTGAGGTATCCTTGATAATTACGGTCTAGCGTTATAATTTAAGTCTTACCTAATTTACTGATACGATAATATAAGAAAGTGTCCACAACAATACTACCAGTTTCTATTAAAGGACATGCTCTGTTTTCGTGTTCTACCTTTTCACTTACCACTCAAACTAAAGTGTACACCAGTTCACTAATTTTAATTCTTTCCAATATTTCTACTAGGCTAGTAGGGTCAAGAAGTTGAATTATTAATAATAAATGATTTAGGAGTAAAGTTAAAAAGTAAGTTCAAATTGTCTTACAAAAAGAATGTCCATATGAAAATGGTTATATTTCTTCCAAAATGTTTAATAAATAAATGTTTATCAATACAGGGACAGGCTGCTAGTATAAGCGTAATACAAGTATGATTATGTTAAACACAACACACTTTTAAAAAAATACCTCCATTGCAACAAAGCGTAATAATCACTTTTGGACTAATATAATAATTTAGGTTTTATTTGTATTACGGCGTTAGATGTTTCGTTTGCCCTTGACGTTTAAAACATTTCCAAGCGTGCAGAAGTTCTCAATTTGTCGCTATACTAACTTTATTTTCTTAGTAATCATTCCGATTTCTTTATCCAACATAGTAATAATATTTATTTTTTCATCAACCATTTATCATATTGGTTTTTGTAACATTCGCCTCTCTTATTCGCTTGTGATATTTATTTAGAAAAGTCTACGATTATACTTCTAAAAGCCAAGGAATATACCTAAATAAATAAATATTAATGTTACATTCTTAGTATTTATTAAAAGCAACAAGAAAATCTGCCGATACACCAATTGCCTCACAAATCGGAGTTCGAGCTTTTAAACATATGATATTACTAATTAGGCGCTGAGCCAAGTGTGTATAAACTTGGTACGAATGTATCGATTCAGGTATTTGCGGAACGATAAATTGGTTAACGACACATAGGACGACTTTCCGCGAATGCTTTTAAAGATAATGATAGCCATTACTATACTTATTGAGTGTATACCATCAGCTAAGTGACTACAGCTCCTTTGGACTAGTCAGAATAAACGTTTGTCTTCCAAGTCAGAACGCATAGAGTTAGAGAAGATATATAATGATTGGACTAGTGTGTAAATTTGGCATTCAATTTCTTGCGCTGATGACGTGAAGACAGATGTTTGATATTATTTGTAAGACCCAGAGTCTTACTCTTTGTTTGTTAATTTATTTATGTAAAAACACACATTTCCAAATAATATTTGTTTACTTACAAAAAGAGAATTATTAATGACATAATTTTATTAATAGAGTAAATTGTCAAAGTGACAGTGACATGTAGCATTAATGTATCTTCCTTTTTATATCATTATTGTTAGACAAACTACGGGCGCATTGTAGCATTATTTTGCTAAAGCCAATAATTCTACTCACGTCATCCCATAAGTGATCTCTTTTGATTTGTTATTCTCGTTATATATAGCTTAAACAGAAGTTAAATTTGATAAGATTTTGATCCCATTTTCATGAAAGCCTGTAACTTGGTAACTCCAAGTGATGTATCAAATTATAATGGAACGGGGCTCTTGCTAAGTAGTTTTGTAAACTAAACAAAGTTCAAGGCTCTGAAATTTTAACTTAATTCTCTTTTGTCACATCTGCTTTGCCGGGTTTGACATGGATATTTTAAAAGGTATGTCGACTTCTAAAAATTTCAACATTATGATTTGTTTATATCTATATGTTGAACATTCATGCAAACGTTAGGAATATAAATATTTTTTTTAATCTAAACTAAAAACCTTAAAAATATAATATAATAACTAAAATATTAGGTTGGGGAAAAAGTCTTTTCGCATTATAGCATGTATAAAATTGTAATAAAATCTCTTTGGTTATACTATTTGTATTTGGCTGGTTGTGGTATGGATGCCATTTTTAAAAAAGTGTTTCGACGTAGCTGAAGAACTGGGAATTGACAGTTTTGGCGCATTTGTAAAAAACTGGGTACACAAAAGAGCTCTGAAAGAAACCTAATGAAGCGTGTCCTCATTTGTGATTCTTTATTACGACTTAATGAAACCGAACCATTTTTGAAGAATCTGGTGATGAAAAGTGGATCACGTACTACAAGAACGTGCGAAAAAGGTCGTGGACAAAGATCGGTCAGGCTTCATAGACTGTGTCGAAACGCGGATTAACTCGCAACGAGGTGATGCTGTGTGATGGGATTGGAAGGGCATTATTAATTATGAGATGTTACCACCACGTAGGACCATCGATTCTGAACTCTACTGCGATCAACTGATGAGATTAAAGCAAGAAGTTGAGAGAAAGCGGCCAGTATTAATCAACCGAAGGGGTGTGGTTTTTCATCATGATATCGCTAGACCTCACTCATCTTTAGCCACTCAGCAAAAATTAAGAGAGCTTGGCTGGGAGGTGTTAATGCATCCGCCGTATAGTCCTGACCTCGCACCTTCAGATTCGCCAGATCCACCAGTTTCGGTCTCTTCAAATTTTTTTAGGCAGTGTCAGGTTAACATCACGAGAGGTCTGCCAAAACCAATTGTCGCGATACTTTGATCAGAAGCCTCAAAATTTCTATAGAAATGGGATCACGTCCCTACCTACAAGTTGGCAAAAAGTTATCGAACAAAATGGTACATATTTTAGTTAAACGTAAATAAACTAAATTAAAAAATGTGAATTTTATTAAATGCGAAGAAACTTTTCCCCCAACCTATTATATTTTTTAAAAAAGAGATTATTAGGCAAGGTTTCGAAGATATTGGCAGCGTTCCTCCTTTGAATAGCTAGACTAATTCATTGTCCGAGGTAGCTACCACCTCTTCGGTCTCCTGTGTTCAACTGGAGATCCGCGGTCTCTGCCCACCTTTGGTAAAAAGGCGTATATATTTAAAATGTGGAACCATTGTTTCAGTTGATTTATTTAATAACAAATTGTCTTATTACTTTATTTTTAGAAAGAGTAAGAAAGATTATCAAATCAAATGTTGATAAACACAAGAACAGTGTCTTCCAGTTATTAGACACTATAAGTAGTGCCATTGGAAAGTAGGCCGAGGGGCAAGTGCTCCGTAAAAATATGGAAACACCACTCACCTATAGTCCTCCGTCTCTTAACCTGTCTCCGTGGGAGAAGACCACAAATAAAAGTATAAGCACAAAAAGCGGAATCGTAAGCAAACGAAGCGCAAGCGTAAGCACACGCGTGACCTCGCGTTGGCGGTTTAGTCTTCTCTAAGGCGCGGGAGCATGTAGAATGGTCGCCTCCTCCTACACTTGAAGATGGCAAAAGAGAAAGAGTGGTGTTTAGGGAATTGGTGCGGTAAGGACAGAAAATGTGCACAGAGAGGACTATACGTCGCTTAGCTAACAATACCGCATAAGTCAGATTTGCTTAGTTTTCAGGAGAGACAAAAAACTGTATTACTTTAACATTTTGAATAATACATGCATGATAAAAAAATTAATATATTATATTTAGTTAAGCATGATAACTATTAAACAAATAAACTAAATATCGTCTTATTAAGTAAATTATAAGACTTAAGCAATTTTATTCTAACAAAATAAAGACTTACGCAGTGTTTGTACCTTTTATATTTAATCATTTTAAGCTTTTAATAAAAATATTTTTATACAAAACTATCACAATAAAACTTTTTTCAAAAACAGTTTTATGTAACTAATTATTTATTATAATATGAGTGGCAGTTCGAAGGTATCACTGCCTTTAAATCTTGAAGATCCTTGTATTTTCTTTGGGAAATTGGCAATCTTTCAGAAAATAATTTCGGCAGCTCTTCTAAAGGTTTTATATTAGTAATTTTCATTGGACGCTGAGGCAACGTCTGCAAAGGTTCGTCAAAGTTTAAGCTATACCAAATAGTTCCATCTGGTTTATATTTTAATACCCTTAAATCAGTAACAGTGGGATCTCCGAATTTTCTGCCCGGACGAATGGTTTTGTAAATTAAATCCTTACTAAAATTGGTAAAAAAAGAGAATTCTAATAATCAAGACTCATATGGAATTGGGTTATCTCTTGCTGTCTTTGTTATGTTCGCATACTGTGAAGGAAGGTAAATTTCTTTTCCCTTTAATCTACATTCGATGGCACTGTGCACAGAATCGCATTCCATCTGCGTGTGACCTTTTTCTAAGAATTTTTGAGTTATTATAACATTTTTTATCGATGGCTAAACGCAGAAGAGCATTGCTTAAGATGGAATTTCGATTTTGTGCACAGCAGCCATCGGAATACAATATCACCGGTAGTAATTTTCTATTTAAAATTTTCTGTAGTTGATCCACAATGCACGATGCGAAAACGGAAGCTTCAAGGGAACCATTTGATTCATCGAACCAGTAGCAGCAAGTGTTGACAAATTGTACATGGTAAAATTGTGTACAGCTAATTTTGTCTTGTAGTATATAGCACTAGCCTGAAGGTAGGGAGCTAATTTTACTGATTGAACATCTTGCGTGACATGACATGTTTTTCTTTCTATTGCCAGATTTTTGTCAGTATCTTTTTCTTGTCTAGCTTTGTCTTTCCTATCGCGATGTATTGTAATTTCAGTATCGTTTAAATTTCCAACTTTATGACCGCAGCATACATCGCATTGATCTTTTTTGGGATGAAACAGGCTCAGGTTCTGTTTTAAGAATACATTGTCAAAAACCCTACGACTAAGACATTTCAAGGAATCTAATTCGCATTTGCTGACGTATTCTTTATATAATTGTTCCATGGTTTGAAATACTGGTTCTAGGTATTGTCTGGATGAGTTTGCTCGACAGTAGTGCGATGGCATCTTCGGCAGGCTATCTAAAAATCGCTGTAGACGTTCGTGACCATCAGAGTTCTTTTTGGAGCAATCTACATTCCGAGAAATCACAGAAGGCGGTGGCATAGCACAACCAGTATCGGACAAACCATTATTTAATACCCAATGTATTTAATAACATTTTTTTACACACCTGATGACGTTCGTTGCCAATCGTGAGAAAGTATGGCGTACTTTTGGATCTTTTGGAAGCAGGATTTTTTACTTGTTTTTTATCATAAGTTGTCACATGAGAGCATATAAAAAGCCTTCGTTGCTCCCAAGACATAGTTTTCCAAAAAAAATCGATTAAGTTTTTCCTTTTGTCTTCATCTATGTTATTACAATTCCTTAGTTTTTATTTCCTGCAAAATGTTGATTCACACGCCGGCTTCATGGATCTGGCTGGCTTAAAGACATCGTGGTGTATTTTGCTTTTTTTATTGTTTTCTTTTTTTTCTCGTCTATATCCTAGGTATTCCTCTCCCTTCATTCTTAAATCACGATTGACATTTATTTTCCGTTTCCTCGAATCTTTATTAACTGTGCTCCTCCTTTTATTGTTTGTTGCTAGATCTCCATGATATTCAGGTTCATTCTTATTATTTCTTATGTGGTTTGCTGATAGGGTTGAAATTGTATGCTCGTTGGCAGGAACTGTAATATTTCTCTGATCCACTGAAATTAAATTATCGTTAAAGTTCTCATCGGATATTGGACAGGTTATGGCAATTCCATCAAATTGAGAATTATGTTTTTCTGCTACGTTGCAAGTATCAACATCTGGTGTTGGCCTTAAAGTTATGTTTAATTTCTTATTCATTTCGTTAAGAGATACGTCCACAGGATGTTCAGGCTGATGGATAGCTCTGGAATTATTTTCTGTCGGTATCAAATTAATTCAAGAAATGTTTATTAGTTCACTAGTAGAAATATTCATCAAATCACAATTATTATCGCTCATAATTAACTGGTTATTTATTATATTCATACACGGTAAATTATTAATATCTTGATTTTCAATGTTTTCTATACAACTTCCAAACATTTCAAAATCGGTAAAGATTAAATTTAATGATTCTTTTTGGGAGTTACTGATAGCGAAAGTTTCACACTGAGCTAATTCCTGATCAGAACTAGTGGGTACAGGAGCTGTATGGACACGAGGCAAAATATGGGAATTAATTATAGACGTTAAATTTGTAATTTCAGGAACACTCGATAAAAATTCTTATTCTTTTAATATAACCATCTTCTGGGCAAGTAATACTTGACGTCTCTTTTGTAAGTCACGTAAAGTAGTAACTTTACATTGAGAGTCAACTCTTGAAAAGTCATTAGGCGGTGTACCATTATCGACCAATTTGTCCATTTTCGTGTCCTGAAGTAAAATAAATGTTCACTAATATAATTATATAATTACGAAGTAGTAATAATTAAAAAAACACCGTAAACATCGCTAATTATATCGATGAATACCGCAGCAGTCAGAAATTCAAAACAGAAGTACAGCGTAAGTCATACAGACATCGAAACCAAGCAAAGAGAAAACCGCCTAAGTCGACGAAACTGTTGATTCCAACACTGCTTAAGTATTCATGTTTTTAATTTCAATCATATGAAGTATATTAATAGACAAAATATTAATACTATGTTATATTTAAGTTACCTTACCTTTTAACTACATCAGAGGGGCCAGTCCGTTACAAAAAATCAGCTTTTTATAAAACGACAAACGATCTTATTAGGTGCGACGTGGCACATTCAAATTTCTATGGCGTTATGATGACTTGCGCGATGTTAGGGCAAACAATGAGTTGTGTTATGTTACTATTTTTTGAATAACGTGCTCTTATTGGACAATATTACCTCTAGCGAGAGCTCATTAGATGCGCGGGAAAGTAATCTATCGAATGGTGTATAAAACGTCACTTGGCTAAAATATGACTTCTGCGGTATTGTTAGCTAAGCGACGTATAGGTAACTGGATGGCGTGAACAGACACTTTCTTATGTTAAATTACTTATTAGTCTTAAGTTAGACCAGATCGTAATTTTCCATGATGTCTTAGTAATGACACATGTTTTATAAAAAAAAACTTTATTTTTAAAAAACCACTTTATTATCAAATCAAAATTTAGAAATGCAATTATTTAAATTCTAAATCACTACTCTTGACAACCTTTACATGGTTAAATTTATTATAAGTCTCAATTATTTCACGAATATTTTCTGACATTAAATTTCAAAGTCCCACAACAGTAGTGATTTGTTGGCAGATTTGGTAGAAAGCAGGTTTAAATTTAAAGTACTTGCTTATGTTTATAGCCCACATTAGTAAATGTTTTGTGTGTATTTTGTGAATCGCAAAATATGTTCATAAGCGCAAAACTCAAAGACGATGGGACCAAGTAGAGTAATGTTTTTTTCATTTATTCCTGCCTTGAACTCAGAAAAGTTAATAAATGAAAAAAGGTTTTTATATAAAGAAAACTGGAAAAAAGACCAACATCATATTAAGGCGAAACGTAGTTTACGGGAGTATCTATAATAATAACATCCACAGTTTAAAAGCCAAAAGGAAAATTTAAAAAGGTTATAAAAGCCGGCCGATATTTTCTATTCAATGTCGTATCTAAATCACCGTTATTCCTTATAGCAACATAAAACGGTTCCATTCTGCAGTTTCCTTCTATTTGTGTCCATAATAGCTGTCCCTGACGAAAGTGGCAATTTTATGACAACACTTTATTTCATTGCTTTGTGGACGGATCGTCCAAATTTTTTAACAACGACATCGCGGCTTACTCCTTCTTCTTGCTTCTTTGTGAATTGTTTAAGGTTAGTTTCGAAAGGCGGTGAAGGACAGTGTTCAGCGTGCGAATCATTCCTGAGATCGTAGATTCATATTCCAGCTGTATACCAAAGGATCTGTTTATGTATTTTATACTTGTTCGTACGGAAAACAATGCGGAAAAATCGCCATACCTTAGACCCAAAAAGTCTGGCGTGGCGTGTGTCAGACACGGAAGGCTCTGATTTTTTTGGTTCACAAAACTGCTAAGAAATATCAATACAAGGATACAAATATAACACATTCTTAATTGACTTCGTCGTATCTGCACACAATTTTTTATAATGCTTCTAAGAAGTACAAGAAGTATACTACAATTTATGTTAATAAGTTAAATTGATTACAATTTTAAAATGAAAGGAACTCGGACTCGGATATTGCGAAAAGAAATATAAACTCAGACAATTGGTGCTTGGTGGTAAGTAAAATATTCAATTTAAACTGGACTAAATTCCAATCAATTAAGAAAATGTTATAGTGAAATTTCTAACATCTGCGTTCGATATCAATATCCATTTCTCTATTATTACGCGTAATTGCACGAGATTTCGAGAAACATAATACATACTCGAACGTTTCCAAGAAGTGGTTTCCAAATTGGGTTAATCCTCAAAGCTTTTCATGTTACCTACCATTCATTTATTTTTACGTGTCCATTTATACGTATTTAAACGTGGAAACAGGTTTATTTATCACATGTATTAAATTCATTCACCTTGGTCATTGGTTCAATGAATAAGTAGGTACTTATACTTATTTCATTTAAAATTGTATAATATATTAATTAAGAATATGTCTAGGTCAAACCGTATATATTTAAATATAAAGTAGGAGACAATAACGCGTATAATTGCGCTATGCCTCATTAGTATAATGTCCGGAAAATATTACAATCATCAAAGGGCATGCGTACTTTCACGCACTACCGAAAATTCAGAAACCTCCTTATTTATACATCATATTATGTATACTGCCATCTACAAAGATTAAACATGGATCCTCTTATTTAATTATAAAAAGGCCGGGAAATTAATTAAATAATTCCATTTTATTCCAGTCACGTCCACCTCTCTTTTCTGAAATTGCTATTGCTAATTAAGATATTTTATATTCGCCCGTTGTAAGGCAAAACAGATAAGAATCATATAAATTTATTGTTCCTAGTAAATTAAATAAAGTAGACAGAAAAATAAAACCATTTCGTGAAATTATTACCACCAACTATTCAAAGTTAGTGTAGTCCTCCCTCCAACGCACCTACTAAAAATGGGTGTCCAAGCACTTTAAAAGATAACACACGTGACAATGATTTGATTGAATACATAATTTCCCTTTTGTTAAATCAAATGTATACTTATGAACGTCAAAAACAGAAATATTTATGAAATACTTCTAATTTGACATTTACTGCCAGTTCTCAAATTAAGGGCGTAGAACGGAAGAGAAGAACTGGCAATAAACTCCCCACCTCTCTTTTTAATCACCAAGTTATTGTTTCATACAACGTGTGTAAGGAGCTGCAACCGCTACACATCCACATAACACATGACATCTTTAAGTAATTAATATGTTCGGAAAACAGGCATCTCCTCCGTTAGAGATCTTGTGAGTGAATAAATTAGATAATTAAACCATTATACTCAGTATGTGACGAATGAATGAATGAATAAATAGTTTTTTTACTATAATAACAATAAAGTCAGGTTATCTTAAGAAAACGTGGTTTCACAAATGCTTCATATTATTCACTTAGGCAAATCTTTACTTTACGTGCTCTGAAAACATACAACGATCATGTTCTACACATTTTTGTCTATTAGTGTAACTACATATTTATTCAAAGCCTTATTCTAAAAAAAACAATAAATTTAATATAATAGTATCGATGCAAAAATGAGTTTTTTAGTGTCAAATACAAATACGTTTTTTGTTGATGTTCGTTACGTATATTAAAAAAAAACGTCTCCAATGTATGATCAATGTTTTAATATAACACAGTAATATATGTAAATCATTTAGCATTCATGTTTCTAATTCCACGCTCAACTAAAGTATAAAATCATTGTTTTCCATTTCATAATATTTGCTCATTTGAAATTAAATTGAAATTAACATACATTAGAAAAATTCTAAGGAAAGTGGGTTAATTGCTAACAGAAAATTGAGAACGTGCTATTGAATACCACGTGGTGATATTTTTCTTTGAAATATAGGCACAGCCTTACGCTGTGAGCTAGATTTCTGAATGAATATGAACCCAATTAAACGGACATAACAACATTTATTTTCTTGAATATCCTACACTGATATCTTTCCATAATAGCATAAACTTACATTAACTGACCTAATCGACAAGTACTAGCTATGTTGAACATAATTCGTATCGGATCTTTCAAAAAAAGGTATAGGTGCAAATGCAAATCTAAATCTGTTAGAGAAAAAACACCTGCGTCGCTTAAATAACAATATTTTATTCGAAATATGCTATCGGCCTAACTGAAAGTTTTTTACGGAGGATAAAATACGAAAGTTAAGGCAAATTTCCGGACAAATAAGAAAAATTTTCCTTAAACTATAGAGGTTTTGTAAAGTATTCAAGAATATAAATAAATATATCTATTTAATCTAAAATTCGGTCTTAAATCTTCATATCTGGATACTCCATTACAGAAATTCCAATATTTTTATACAGACAAAGATTACACAGAGAATTATGAGGTCCTTAAAACCGCAAGACTTTGAACATATTCAATTATTTCTAAATTATATAATTATATTTGTATGTAAATAAGGGTTAATATATCAACAGATACTACTCAATAAAGTAGAGACTATAGTATTTTACCGCTCTCTGTTCTAGGGCCATAAAAACTCATACATTTTCCGAGCATCCCCAAGTTTCAAATAATAACTTTGCGACGTGATTTAACATTCTTATCGCAAAGTTACAGTCGACTGTGCTCTATGAAAACAGCTTTGTCTTTATGAATCTGTAATATTGTAACTTCGTTCCAGTTTTTATTATGGAACGCTTTTTATAAATATTATAGAATCTAGTGTATTTTACAGTTGACAATATCTACAGATTATAAATTTATTTAAGTAGTGAATCTAATATGTTTTTCACATAAATATATAAGGGCTACATGCTTATGTTTTTACTGATTCAAATTTATTTAGTGTTATTATATATTTCTTACATAACATATAATACATTGAAACCTATAATTGAAATTGATGACGTAATCTTTCCGCCGTGAATTTATTGTATTGGATTTTATTACTCGTGCAAACAAAAGCTTTGCACCGGTTTTCCGGTCACAGTAACGTCTCACATGTATACGGAAAAATTGTGCAAGAATTTTTAATTTTTAACTGAAATACTTTTAAAAGCTAAGAGATTCTACTAAAGGAAATACTCTCTATACATAGCCTTCTAGAACGTAATATATATATTGTTTATATATCAGCATGGCCAGGTCTACATCCATTATTTCTATAAATATTGCTTCAATTAACCTAAATTTAAGACTAACACGGATTCGCATTCAACATTTTGACGGGTAATTTGGCAAAGTCACACGTGTGGCCTGCCACTGAAATATTGCCCCTCTGTTATTAGGGCATTTGCCCTTTTTCCTTCACGTTTTTGGAAAAGAAAGTTAACTGCTAGGGTCAAGTTACACTGGTCATTATGTTACAGCTTTTATGTGTTTACGGCGGGTTTGTTTTGAATTGCTAAACTGCGGGCTACTCTCGAGTAATTTAGTAAAATGTTTTGAGATATTTAGGGTATAGTTAACAGTTTTACTGTGATCAGGTAAAATATGAGTAAATAGATACCTAGAAAGATTAAACGAGTTGTATTGACATATATTTATGTTTCGCAGAATTAATTAGGAGAAAAAATAAACATACTTATTCCTCAAGGCAATATGTTACACATAATAAATTATTGTAATAAAAATTACTTCCAATAATTGTCGAGATCCGATTTATTTTTCATCAATTGCTACCCTCCTACTAGCAACAAACGTGAGCTTTGAATGTAAGATGTGACTGTTACTGGTTTTTAGGGTTTACGGCCGTCTTCGAGTTTTGCGCTTAGCGATATAACTTGCTTTATAAAGATTTGCCAAGTCGGTCGAAAAAATCTATACATAAAATGAACCGACAAGGCCTGTTAGACTAACCTAAAGGGACACTACATACAACCGTTCAGAGAATCTTTTAGTTTCCGATATTGGTCTTTCTTCACCAGACCTACGACGGCTGAGGTGTCTTTGAAGAATCCTTCTACGGTTCTACAATTACTATAGACATTTTACCCTTTCCGTTATTTCTGAAGCTGAACCATTGTGTCGGGTCCACATAATCCCTTGAGGAGGAAAGTACATTAGAAGTTTAATTTCCAACGGGATCAAATTCGGAAAAGTTACACCGGTCCTTTTCAACAACGCCATCGCGAGCGTACCAATTCTTTTAAGGATATCAACCCACTCGCGAGTTCTCTGGCATTGAGAGTATCCATAGGCAGTGGTATCACTTAACATCAAGTGTTGCCAGTTTACCCCTGCTCTATAAAAAAAATGTAGTCATATCAATTCTTAAACGTCAGCAACGCACTTGCGACAGCTTCGGTTTTAAGCGTGTCCATGGGTATCACTTAACATCCGATTAGCCTACTGCCCGTTTGCCCCCTTTTCTATATTAAAAAAGTCATCACAAAAGGTTACCGATTCATAAACGCCAGCAAAGCACTTTCAAGACCTTTGGCATTGTCCACGGAAGGTATCACTTAACATCAGATGAGCCTCTTGCCCCTTCGCCCAGGTAAAACCAATTGATTAAAAACGGACTGATAGATTTCTGTGAATTTCATAAAGTAAATAGACATCCGAATATATTTACTAATTTGTTGGGTAAACGACGGTTGTCAGCGAATGATGGATGGTCTCATCCGGTATGACGAGTTCTTTCACTCGCCTCAATCAATCATCTACGCATTGCGTTCTATTTCCGCTGTGAAATGGAGGTTTTACTGTAATGAATTTTCATTTCGCACAGATTATTTTTTTTATTATTAAATAACCGGATAAATCTGGTTTTTAGTCTTTTACAGATGTAGTTGCTGGCTCGTCAGACGTTGTCCTGTACACACGTTTATGATTCAAAAATTAATCATCGTATTGTATCAAAATAGGAGGATTTTAATTACAAAAAAGTTAAACTTCTTTGTAAATTAATTATTACTAAGGTAAAAGCCCCAATAGATGATCCTGTACCAGTATATGATCACTCCATGTATTTGTACATCTATATTAACACTCTTTACACACTGTATACGTTATAATGATAATATAAATAAAAAATGTGCGTTTACTGCACAAGCCGTTATGCGACAGAATTACCACCAAAAGTTCTAATTTGCTATACTAAACGAATACATCAACCAATAGCGTGATGCAGCAATCGATTATGCAAATATCATGAACATATATGCCTAGAAGTAAAATCTCCATACAAGCTCCAAACAAGTAAAATGCAAAGATCTAGTTTTCAATAGTTTTCAAAACCCATGTTACTGTAGACACGTAAAGTTCCTGCAGTAGATTTTCAGAATTCAGAACGTTATTTCGTCTTGTGAATGACAAGATACGTCAACACAATATGTAATACGTAGACTTCATTCCCTCTGTGGCGACAAGGGATTCCTAATTACGACCCTCCCTGTCATGTAGATCAGTGCTGTAAAGAAAGCCTACTTCAAAGCGAACACGGCTTTTAATTGGAAAAGAAATGTCTTGAGTAATCGCTTTTTTGAAACTAATGAGAATTTTTTGTATCATTAATAGAACGGTATTTCTTAGGGCGTTTCATAAGTAATTGATATTTATGTTATTCGCTTTACGTACATTATAGCATAACCATTTAAGGTACAATAATAGTTTTACAGTATTTCAAGTATTAAATTCATTTAAAAGTCACTTTCTGCTTGATCAATCTCTAAATAACTTTATTCATATGGGTAACCAAGTACGCTTATGAACGTCAGAAAAGTTAAATTAATGCAAAATTAACATTTCCACCAGTTCGCAAGTTAAGGACGTAGAGCGAGCAAGAAGAACTGGAAAGAAACTCTCCGCCACCATTTTTAATGGCGAAGTTTTGAGTTCATACAAATTATTTGAACTGGAGCAAAAACATCCCAAAGATTAGGATTATTTAAATTTATGTTTATCGCTCGGCGTTGTGTTAAGATGTGAGATCTCTCTGCATTTACCATGGAGAGTGTTTAGAGGAGTTGTTCAGCTGAGTTTCATAATCGGACAATGAGGAGATACGACGTGCGTCAAGAGTTTTCAATAAAAAAGAGCGTAGCAATTTTTTAAATTAATGGCAACCTTTTGGCAGCGTGAGTATCACTCGGCATCTGGTGGGCCTCCTGTCCGTTAGCTTTTCTATAAAAAATCATAATTTGATGTAATTAATCACATTTAAATGCTAATGACTATTGATATTCATAAGTTATCAAAAAAGGGATTGGCTTGTTTCTCAATTTAAAAAAAAAACCAAGATAGCTAAACAAACCCAGTCTAATATCTACCTACCTCTCAAGTTTTGATAAATACATACACATTATACTTCAGCGTGGGCTGTCCCGATACTGAATTTAAATAATGTTTCAATTTCCAGTATTTCGTTCACAACAACAAAATGCTAAATGAGCCGGCTATTGTTTTTAATTTAAAACTTGTTTTCTACGTTGCATTGTGTAACGATATCCTGATTTTGAAATATTGATATAAACCTGATTATAGTGTGTTATTTTATTTAACGATTACAAAATTAAGTGCTCAGAGGAATGGTCAATGCTCTTTATTATATTAAATATGCTTTTAGTAAATAGGTTAGACATTGATTACTTAGTATTGTCTTTTGTTAACATGGCTTTTACACATTAAGAAAACACTTTTTAAACGGATTGAAGCTTTGTATTTTTATTATAAACTTATAATTATTTACATAATTTTAAATTTAAATTTTCCGACGTTTCGACTTATATACGACTTATAATACATAGCTTCAATCCGTTTAAAAAGCGTTTTCTTCATTGATTACTTTTTAGTCTTAAGTTAGGCTAGATCGTAATGTTCCACGTCAGCGAAGATACACGTATAAATTTATAGATGTATGTCTTGAAATTTTGGATTTTTACAACTGTCAATGCACTACTTCTTACTTACTTACTTCAGCTGTAAGCCTAGTTTGACGCCTCAGACGTCTGTATATATTTCCGTCACCATTTATACTTAAGTTAAGTATGTTCTGTGCATAGATTTCATATCTTAGTAAACAAAAAGCATTTAAGTATACTAAATTTTTGATTAAAAGACTTTTATCAAAGTCGTCGCATAAGCGTAGATGTCTTATAGTAATGGAAGTATAAATCATAAGTAGATTAAATTTTTCTTCAGTGACAAGTATTTGTGGATTTGGTATTTTTATTTTTCCTATTGTTTTAGCCTATAACAGAGGTCTTAATTAAAAGCATTAAAACACTTGAATTAATTTGACAAGTACACAAGCGTATTCGTCGATATGATAATGATGTAGCGACACTTATAGTCTGCGATTACACATAGCTGCGATCACGTGCTGAAACGCACTAATGAAATTATTCCAGCCACTAAGGACATATAAAACTTCTCGACAAATGGGGCCTTGGGCAATTCTAACCACTGACTGGCCCAGGCTCTAGTCAAGGTTTCGTCCTTTAGGTTGGAGAAATTGAACACCATCATTTTTTCACAATGTCAATTTGATATACACGAATAATATTAGATGGTTATGATTCCGTTACCAAATATAGTGTATATGACCAAAACTATTTTTATAAGTTTTTTACGTTATTATGCAAATTTAAGAGTATAAATTAAAAAAAAACAGAAAATACTTCTACATCTTACTAAGCGTATTTATAAACAATCTAATCAACTTACATTGTTAAATCGCTGCAATCCGGAGGAAATTGAACATGTTTTTCCGTCTTAATACTTTGACTATCTTCTTAGCTTTGCTTTAATTTCTGCTTCCTTATTACAACTGCGCAGTCGAGATAACTCTATTAGCCTCAAGTATTTGTAGCGGTTTTTCCACAATTCCTGTTCTTAAACATTTCCTGTTAGAATTTTCTTTAGCATTTACAACTTAAAGAGATTCTATATTTGAGTATGTAGAATGTAAATATTTTTTGATGTTTTGGATGAGATTTGCAATATTAAAATGCAAACACAGATTTGTTTTGAAAGGTACCTAGACAATTTAAACGAGATTAAGAATAACCTTAATGTTCACTATTAGCTACGTTATTGAAGGTTTAATTAATGTTTAATGTAATTATTATAGAAAGTGAGAAAGTAAATATATATTAATCGGTAATTTTTAACTAATCTTAATTTTGTGTCATATTTGTTAACTTACACAAGGTATAAGAAAGGAAGTCTGATCATCCGCAAACCTTAAAAACTATTGGTGACGGGAATTGAAACTTGATATTTTATTTAAAGAATGCTGATAAAATCTTTCACTTTTAATACATATTTCACTCATTTTAAAGGCGATATGAATTTAAAAATATTTCTAGTCCAGTCTTACCAATAAAAGTTATTAAATCATTTTCATATGGCAATATTGAAATGCTTTTATGTAACAATTTATTTAAAACGAAACGCAAATGTAATTACTTTAGCTGTCGGCTTAGTGGATAAAAAATTTGCTAAAATTTAAGTCAATCTTCGAGGCTATAAAAAATGTTTTTAGAAATTTTTGACATTTAAAATATATCAGATAAGTAAGAATTACATTAATGTTATTTTTGAAATATATCTATCATTTTCATCATTTATGATTGGTTCAAGATTTAATTAAACAGGTTTAGCCAATGCACTTATTTTACTTTACCTTATAGCTATTTACTAGCTACCCAGATGTTGTAGCCCACACAACTCGTCCTTACCACACTCGGCCTTTATCATATAGGTACGTCTTTCTTCCAACCTTTTTATTGCCGAACCATCTTTAAAAAATAAAAAAAATCAATGGCACTACAACCTTTTTAGGTCTGAGTCTCAGATTTCTATATCTGTTTCATGATCATTTGTAAAATGGATAGGCAAGTAGGATCAGCCAGACGCACGCCGTCGATTTTTTGGGTCTAATGCAAGCTGTTTTCCTCACGATGTTTCCTTCACCGTTCGAGCGAATTTTAAATGTGAACATAGAAAGAAAATCCATTGGTGCACAGTCGGAGATCGAACCTACGACCTCCGGGATGAGAGTCGCACGCTGAAGCCACTGCCGAACCATCTTACTATTCGATATTTCAAAATTAAATTTATTATTATTATCTAAAATCAAAGTTTAATATTGTGGTATAATTATAATTACAATCTGTATATACTTAAATTATGGCAGTATTTCATTTAGATGCATAACAATTGTACTATCGGAAACACTTTGCACAATTGAACAGTACAAATTATATTCGATATTAAAACCAAATTCAAATTACATAAGACTTGAAATTAGAACGTGTTAAATTTAAATTCATTATTCCAGGTACTTCGGTCCGATGTTAAGTTAAACAGGTGTGAGCTCAAAAAGCGATTTTCAATTAAAATACACTGAACCTGTGACAGACGTTTCATTAACCTGCCCCCGTTTCGACCAGTGCCGTGTCACATTCGCAGCTCTATCACCCTGTCGGATAATTCAAACAACGTCCGGCCTAATTGTTTGTTACGTGACGAAAATTAATGTGGGTTTAGATAAACTAAAATCTATTTAAATTAGAGATTGTTCATACAATTGCTTTATTAGACTTATATTGTTTCTAGAATATCCAATATAGAGTATTTATGTTATTAAGACGCTTCCCGTTACATTTTTTTTAAGGACCCCTACGTACTAGCCTCGCACGCTGTCAGTGAGATATGTGACCGAGTAACTACGTAGCAGGGGAGCGTCGAAGTCTTCCCTTTCTTCAAAAACGGAAGACTTAGGGGCGTTAGATTTATTGTAAGCACTACCTTGTGGTTATCACTGCCTACTCTTGATGAGAATATTATAGTACAATTATCAAACGTAAAAAAATCCTTTTGACATGCGATTATTGTAATATACTGTATTTTCCTATAATTGTTGGCGTTCACGTATGTTATGGGTCACATGTTGACGTATGACTTAGATAATCGAGTGTATCTATATCTTTATATATAAAAATGAATCCCTATTTCCCTTGGTCACGGCATCACGCGTGAATGGCTAATTCTTTTTTGTTGTATTTGTTATTTTCAGAAGAAGGTTCTTATGAAAGAACAAATTAAGTAAATTGCGCGGTAAATTAGAAAATTTAAGAATACTTAACCACCATATTAAGTAATCCTGACTTTCGTTACCATAATTTATTTTCCAGTGCATAGCGTTTTTATCTTTCAACCTTTCTTGATATAACCTTATGGCGTTTGACATCACATTGACAGAATGCGTCCTGCAAATAACGCCAAAGAGTATGTAAGAAAAATGAATATCGTTTAAAACAAATGTTTCGTTCGGAGATAAATAAAATATGAAATAATTACAGTCGCTAATTATTTGTGGCATTAATCTTGAAAATTAATTTATAAAAACTAGTTTATGTATCGGTATACCAACAAAACTAGTTATATACGCGTCAGAAAAACAAAAAAAGAATGTTGTATATCATCAAGCATTAGAGTAATAAACGTTTCTGAAATATTTTTTTAGTTATATATACCAAATCGAAATCAATAGTTATAGTTAAGACAGGACAACGTCTGTCGGGTCCGCTAGTTATAGATAAAAATAATCTACATAGTTTTATTTTTCATTTCTATATAAAAAGACCAGTACTTCCAGTTTATCGCCTGCAACTAACTAAATCTATAACTAAAACTATTATCCTGTATTTATTATCACCATAGCCTTAGCTATTTACCAATTTACGTTATTGACACTAGATGGCTTAATTGACATTGTTAGAATCCACCCTAAATCAAGTCTATAGTTTATCTAGGCTCGTGTGACAATTTGTTTGTCGAGACGTGACGGAACCAGCGTAACGTGATCCCTGACGGTGAACGACCTGTGTAGCATGGGAAAAGCCATGGATTAATTAAAAAAACATTATCCCGTAAAACTCCATTGCGTTTACGAGACATAAAACTGTCATTCATTTAGTTAAGAAACGATATTGTAGTGAAATTACTTTTGGGTTGTTCAGTAGGATTTTTGAGCTTTATGTATGTATATGTTTTTTTTCCAAAGGTAAAACTTCAGATAGGCTTAATTATGTATCTAAAATACTGGTTTAAGTAAATTTATCAGCAAAACATAGAAAATAGTTCTAAATTCCCATAACAATGCCTAAAATATTACACGTTACGTATAAATTTAAAATTACACCAAACTAGAGCTCAACACAGATATAACCTTTATTAACCTGAAATATAATCTTTATTAAATTGAGATATAAACTTTATTAACCTGATATATAATCTTAATTAAATTGAGATATATACTTTATTAAATTGAGATATAAACTTTATTAACTTGATATATAAAGTTTCTCAACTTGTGAAATAAAGATAATTTGAGATATAAACTTTGTTAAATTACAGAAACTGAGCTTGCCCTGATCTCAAAAAACAATAAAACGTATGATAAATAATATTGTATTTTATTATTTTTTATTTAATTAAAGTTAAATAATTAAAAAAATATAATTAATTTAAGCTTCTTTGGATCTAACTTCTTTTCAAATTAAAACCAAAAGTCTTGAAGAATTCTTTGTGAAATTCTTTCTTTTTAAAACTACACAAAGATTTTTACATAAATTGAATCAGTTTAAGTCAATATAAATATTAATATTTATTTCAAGGAGCTTACTTATTTTTAAATATTTTAAACATTAAATGTTATAACCAACATAAAATAGGGGCATAGGGGTTGCGACGCAAACAAAAACAAACTATGCTTATCTAAGGATTCACAAATCTAAATCACACTTATGTTATTGGACATTATCGCAAACCAGAATGTTAAAATACAATTTATGAGTGTGGTAAAAACTTAAGGGCTCAATATTGGCTTGAAGTGTACGATGATTGTTTACAATTGGTTTACGCTTCTAATGATTACCTAAATAACTACTAATAACCCAATATTTACTTCACTAATGTTGGGTTACAATTTAGTGACTTGTATTTGGTCTATAATTACTAAGGTATTACGTGTAAGAATTATTATGATGATAAGTTTACATATAAAATGAATTCGCGTGGTTTTTTACACATGAGTGCACTACATGCGAGTGTAGAACCGCAAAATATTTATAGTGGTTTAAACCAGTTACAGCTTTGATGAATATTTTGAAATTACAATAATTTAATTAGCAAATTTGTGCAGTTTGAATTTTCATTTGATATTAATAAAAACAACCTACGAAACATTACGGATATAATCAAATAATTGTTGATTTCGTTTAAGAGTGATTAAAGACATCGTTAGACATACATTGAAGAATTATATATAGAAAATGAAAACCCTTATTGAAAGTTGCATGTTACCGATTACACGGAATTACATTTTTGTATTTTCATTTTTACGGTGACAAATAAAACGATAACTTTCCTTTTAACATAATCAAAATCGGGATACTTTATATTTAGGGCTCGCGCGGCAATCATTATTCACCTTTACGAGCAAGAGTCGTTTTTTAACGAGTTAGAACGCAATCTCAACTGAGTTTCAGATTTATTTATGTGCTGGAAAGGTGATTATTCCTAAAGTATGTGTAATTTAAGACTTTTTAAGCAGTATTATTTTGTTTCTTTCACTAATAAAAATTCTTAGTTTTTATGAATGTAAGTTGCACAATTGTTTAAGTTCAAGTGGGATCATTTATTTATACTTTGTTACCATAATATACATAATTATAAAAGTAAAGTAAGTAAGTAGGTTACATAAGTTATTAGGCAACAGGCGGCCTTATCGCTAACAAGCGATTTCTTCCAGGCAACCCTAATATGGGACAATAAAGAAACACCTACAAAGTACAAGAAGTTCATAATTAATTAACAAAAAAAACTCAAAATAACATGCAACTGTAACTAAAATTTAATAAAATAATATCCAAAGAAAAAATATAAATAATAATATGTATAAGCAGACTTTTAAAAGCTCTGCCAAAGGTTAATTGACTCACATTTAATATATATAAGTAGTAGCTAATTACGAGGCAGAATAAAAATAATCAAAAAGAAGATTTTTAAATAAATTTAGAGTAAATCATCGTAATACTCCAAAGTTAATACCCACGAATTAAAACACAATTCTAAACTACATACAAATACAATAAGTTAAGGGACGATAAAACTTTTAATTTAACCCGGCAAGGGCTGTAAAGTTCCAATCAAATATTTGTCGAAGCGTTTCAACTTTGGGCCTTTGTGTAATTTAATTAAATTTCATAGGTTTCTAAGTACTTATATAATAAATATAAGCGAAATCAAGCCAATGAGACATCGATATTTATTTTGCTAGCCTAAATACTCACTAGAACAATAATCACTGAAGAATATTTTTTCGGGTAAACACACTGAAAAATCTAAGAATATCCAAGAACAATACAATTATGTATTATTTAGACAGCGAATTAAATAAAACCAGTGTCGAAAGGCACCTGGCCACGCCTGGATGCCAACCGGATGGAGGCGGCCTATGTCCTACGGTAGACAAACCAAAACCTCACTACGGAAGGAAATGATGGTTACTAAATGTTACATTGCATTTTACTTACTGTTAAAATTTATTTCTTTAGGATCTATATAAATGAAATTTCAATGTTCGTTATTATGTTTTGGAAATAAAGTCTACTATTATTGTATAATAAATCTAGACATACAACGTCTATACCTCGTTTGGATATATATTTTGTACCTTTAGAACAGAATTGGTAAAAACATTTTCTGATTTGGCAGGTCCATCCCATTTAACTACTATAATATGCTAACTTTAGAGTATATAGCTGTCACTCCAAGCTAGTACGGGCCCACCGAAAATCAGTGTTGCTGGCGACAGTAACTTATAGCTGAGTTGTGGCCATTTTTTTTAAAGTCATTTTATATTATATGTATATATATTTATTTAATTTGAACAATATCAAATTAATTATGGGACAACGTTTGATCGTCCCATAATTTGAAAGTGAATCTAAATTTTATAATTAATCGCCAGACACAGTATCAAAATGTGGATTCCCCTCTAGTTGCGCTGGAGTCGACTATCCTAACTAGAAGTAAGAATTAAACTCACTTGGGAGATATGGCCCTCAAACTCAGACACTATTACTACCAACATAGTTTTAACAGCATTGGTCTTGTGCTTTGAGTGTGCGACCCTCATTCCTGAGGTTCTAGTTTTGAACTCCGGCAAAGGACTTTTCGTCCTTCATCGTAAGAAAGGAAAATATCGTGAGGAAAACAGCTTGTCTAAAAAGTTGACGCTGTCAAATTTAAAAACTACTCACTAAGGCCTTTTGTATTATAAACGATAACTTGAACAAGTAAAAACCAGTCTAAATGTAAAAAAATGTTATTCATGCGTCAAATGAGCTACAACTGAAATTAGTCCAAAGCTATGATTTAGTGTAAAGGAAATCCTTATGTATCTTATAATCTTCACAATGTACTTCACATTTTCACTGCTACAGTGTACTGAAATGTGTTTCATATCTTATTTCATCTATAGAGTGAATTTTAAACCGAGTTTCTTAAATTTGAAATTAGAATGTATCTTTGGCTTAGGTTACCAATTAAATATATCGAAAAATGTCTTTGATTAAATGTTCTTATCTCAATTAAATCGATTTTTTGTTTTGGATATCGATTTGGTTTTAGGCTATATTAGAGTTTCTCTATGGCGAGGAGCCGACTTATGGGTACTGATCAATCAATTAATAATTAATTTCTCTTCGTGATAATAGATAATAAATAAACATTTATTTTTGTCCATTTATTTAAGATGTAATGAGGAGCAGTTCAGTATAATTAGAAGCATTCTTTTTTTCGTTCATAACTGTACATTGTGTATATGAATGCAAATAGCATATTTGTAATACTAGTAGACATCTTATTGTTGACATAAATATCCATGATGACCCGTTTTAACTCACTAAACTGAAATATAGCACCTTGAACTAATATATTCTCAAAGCTTTTAACACGTTATATAAATTCACAGACAATTACTCAAGAACTTGTGAGTCCCCACTAATCTGCGCATAATCCTACAAAGTTGACGAAAGTACTCTATAGTTATATGGGTTGGAATGAACATGTCATCATATTTATGTAGAACTAACAAAGTGGCTTCATATTATAAGTATTGTTATTAAATACTCGCTTCTCAATGATGATGAACTCCCATTACATAACTGTTCTAAGGTAGTTTAGGGTATCCACAGTAAGGCCTTATAATTCACTTCCGGTGTTTATCCGCTTGCTCTCATCCTTTAAATCACAACGGCAGACGCATTATTTGTACCCGTCCTTTGCCTAAAATTATTAAAAAATTGCGATTCATGTGTCTATATTACCTTAATTGTGATCACTTTTGGCAATATAACTTATAATTCTCTAGATTTTCATCACTTTGTACTTCTTTTGTAAAGCATCGAAGAGCTAAATAAATATATAATATTGATCCTATCAGCATAACCATGGTAAGAATTAAAAACAACGTCTGAATTTACTTCGAAATAATGGGTGAGAATATTGAAAGATGCAAATTATAGTTTGTAATGTTCGTTTGTAAATTCGTTGCTTTCCAACATCTACAGTAAGATTTAAATTTAAGAAATCAAAAGTATTTTCATCAATTTCCAAAGTTTAAAATAGTTTAGATTTTGTTTAAGAATCTCTTTTGTCTCTTTAAAAAAATTACCCGTAAACAAGTAAGGTTACCTAACGCCAATAGCACACCCTTCGTCTGATAAATGATATTAAGTTTTTCATTCAAAATTGCTAGAAAATCGCCGAGAAAGTTATAAGCTCTAGTTACCGTTGGAAGACAACGCATTAGTTATTCTTATTCACCGCAGCATTTCAATTTCTCTCTTCATTATGCAAAATTGAGCGAACTATCAAGAAAGGAATCTGTTTTAAATTTGAATTCACTTCAATTATATCACAGGATATTTAATAAATGAGAGAGACTCTACGTGATGCCAAATTTAAAATTAATGAACTTGCGACGTAGACAAAAGCTCTGTTATTTTTTTTATTTCTCTTGCTTATTACCTTTGAATCACTAATTGAAATTAAACTAATTCTGAAATTAAAATCTACTGGTTTTAACAACCAAGCGGTGGCTTATAAACTCAGAGGTGTAGGTTACATTTATAACAATATTTGGGTCAGGTTAAAGGCATAAAAATATATCATCTTTTTGTCAAATATGAATGAAGGACTCAAATACTAAAACGGTAAGATTCAGGATTTTTGCAAAACCGTTCTTGTGTATCATTAGTTAATTGATGTATCCATTTCGAAAACAATTCAATTTTTCAAATTTTACAAATTCAAATAACAGAGATAAAAAACATAAAACGTTCCACATTTGAAAACCATATAGCAAGTGCTTTGAAATTCCAAATTTAAATTTGAAACTCCCGTACTGCACCGTAGGTCGTAATTAAAATTCCTACCCAAATGATCTTGAAAAATGTAAAGATGGTGAATAATTTAAATGCATCGGAAAATGAAAGTGCGGTGTGCTTTATCGTCTCCATCGTCCATTGGAGTTGCTTCGTCCGCGAATTTAAATTTAAAGGATCCTTGAAAGAAGGATCCTTATTAATATAGCCATAACTAGGACGGCAAGGGATAAAAAGCTCCGTGAATTATGTACAAAAGAATTAAAATGTAACCTATTTTTGCATAAAGGCATTAATTGTGTATAATGAAGTTTTGTGTTCGAAGTACCCCAATGGAATAGTGCAAGCCTATTTCTAGGTCTGTTTAAAAACCGATTATAAGACAAGTAGGTAGCTTTTTTTATAGATCAGTCAGGAGGCTGACTTGGTGATAAGTGATACCGCAGCCCATAGACACTCTATGCCAGAGGGCTTGCGATTGAGTTGCCGGCGTTTTAAGAATTGATACGCTCTTTTCTTGAAGGAGTCGAATTGGTTCGGAAATACTTTAGTGGGCAGCTGGTTCCACAAAAATTGCCCTAAAAAACGGCCAGTGCTTTGTGAGATAATAATTGCATTGTAGAGAATCGAACCCAGGATCTTCAACTTAAGCGTCTTAAGCTGAGTACGCTATGTAAGCTATTAGTACTCTGTTACGAAAGGCAAGCTTTTAGTTTGATTCACTGCCAATGTACGAGTTTTTATGATAAGTACGCTATGCAATTATTAAAATAACTTTTTCCTCCATTCTTTCGTAATCATACTTTTTACAACAGACAAAGAGGTTTTATTCATTTTAGGTTTAATTTTTGCAGGAATGGAAAATGATGAGAAAAGTAATTAACGCTTTGAAGAGAGGAAATGAAACGGTACTTACCGAGTATTATCGATCCGATCACTCGAGATATAGGCGTTGTTGCCAGTCTGTACGATAATTTTAGAACTCTGCCGTACAATGGATGTTCTAAATTTGAAATTTTGAATGACGTAGACTATTTTTGGGAATTGATATTGTTAACTAATTCACGGAGGCCGTGAAAAAAACATGATCGTTTTAAGTTTCTTTAAAAGTATCGTTCAGAATATATCTACTATATATCTTATTACGCTTATACTTTGCACTATTGTAAAGTGCTTTGATATAGTCAACTCGTCGCTAAAAAAATATAAATAAATCAGTAGCGCCCCAACCTTTTTAGGTCTGGACCTCAGATTTTTGAATATGTTTCATGATCATTTGTTAATTGAATAGGCAAGTAGGTCATCAGCCTCTAGTGCCTGACACACTTTTGGATATAAGGCAAGCCGGTTTCCTCACGATGTTTTCCTGCACCGTTCGAGCGAATTTTAAATGCGCACATAGAAAGAAAGTAAATTGGTGCATAACCGAGGATCGAACCTCAGGGATTAGAGTCGCACGCGGAAGCCACTAGGCCACTGTTCTTCCCGTCGCTTAATCCATATTTCAATTCAGTCCACATACTATTTAATATAATCGGGATTTGACATCTGAAATAGTCCGTTTATGGTTCTGTGCAATGTAAAAACATTTTCTATTACAACAATGACGCCAGTGCGTAATTAAAAATGGCGACCGCACAAAGAAACAGCTGATCGTTAAAAGTTTTACAAAGCGAGTTAAAATTAATAAACGTGTTAAATATAAGTTGTCAAAGACGGTTTAAAATTTTCTGCAATTTCATTCTAAAACAATCTGTGTAAAAATTGAGTTTATAAGGACATTGTGAGCGTAAATTAAATTCTCTATTATAGAAATAAATTCATACATAGAAGGGTGATCACCTACTTGGCTAATAGAAATAAATTATATCGAAATAGATAAAAACATCTACGCCTCAGCCCCAAAAGGATGTAGCGCCAATAGTTTTTTAATTACAAGATGTACCCAACATACATAAACTTATTTCTCGAAATCGAAATGATTGTTTTCTTAAGAATTCGGTAAGTGTTTCTGCAAGACAAAGTCAAAAAGACTCGACTAGAAAGTCGTTAAAACAGATTCAACTAAAAGCGTACTTACATTATTATCTTAACAAACATGAATATAATAACTAAGTTTTAATACCGTAGTCACAAACGCTCGCACGTACAACCATAAAGTGTTTAGTCTTGGCAGGTGCTATTATTTGCTCCCTAAATGAGAAACGTGCGCAAATTGTATAGGTTATAGCTATAACTTCCTTCACAGGCAAAGCTGCTTTATTCGATTTTGATTTACATTATGTGATTCATAATTAATTAACATAGTATTTACCTATAGCGGGTTTAATATGCTCTAGTAACAATATCTCGTAAGCATACAAATGTTTACCACTAAGATTCTTGCGTTCATTCTTTGCTCTAGATTGACTTTACAACGTATCATCTTCTGTATCAATATTCTCAATGGCTTGGTACCTTTTTAATGTTGTTGTGTTGCGTGAACAATATATTATCTTTGGCAAATAAGTTGTTTTGTTCGACGTTCTGGTGGACAGAAAAAAAACCAAACATTACGTATTTTTTGTTTCCACCATAATTCTTTCTATAAGCTATGCTAATAATAACCTCGTGTATCAAACAGATACAGAAGTTATACACCAACACTACAGTCTAGTGTACACTAGTGTATATCTATATTTTTACCACACTATTTGATAGAGCCGTATTATTCTCATAGACACAATCATGAATAATCACAAAATGAACGGTGTTTTAACAACCCATGTGTTACAAAATTAATTCAATAGCGAGCGATCTGTTGCTGCGGTTTCAAAACAATGAATATTCATTCATTATAATGTTCATCATATATGTTGACGTAATTTCTTCAATTTTGTGAATATATGGTATCTTGTAAGGAAATTGTATAATTGTGAAGTTTAAAATGTTCAATGCCTATGTTCAACCTAATTTCGTAAAGCTACAAAAGCTTGTGACAAACTTCTCCAAACGTAATTACACTAAATCCATTTACGTGTGTATGTGTGTAAATAACAATAAAGTAGCATCGTTTTGTAATGAATAAGAGTATACACAAAGATAACATTATTTCTACTGCTTTGTTAATAGATAGATAATTGGGTGGATTTTATTAAAATATCACCTAACTAGTCGCAGTACAATCACAGTAATTAAGCTTTTAATCCTATGAAGAATAAGGAAACAGTAAATATGTTGACACAGAGACGTAACGTAACGTCATTAAAAGAATATAATTAAATATTGATTTTTTAAAGAAATGTGTTAGCCCCGTAGGCTATTCACGTATTTTATCATAATCTGTGCCCTGTTGTTGTACCCGTTAATGTTATATAGACTTTTTGATCAATGTAATACAAATAATAAAGCAAGTAAAAGTAAACGTAGATAAAGGGCGGTCTAATTACTAAGAACAGCCTTCCAGACTAATTGCACTATCCAACATACCATTTTTTTAAATTGCAGAGCTCAGTATGTTTAACCAGACAAACTTTTCAGATCTATAATATACGTATGGATGTACAAACTTGCGCGAAGTCATATCTGAAGTAATAAAAAATTCAGAGTTTTAGAATAAAAACAGCGAACACGACATTATCTCCCAAGCGAAATTAAACTTCACACAGCAATATAACGCTGCGATATTTTTTTGATCTCATTTATACGGAGTTCGTATATTTTCCTGTCAATAATAATTCTCTTCAAAAGCATTTGAGTAATGCTTTTACAATCCTTTCATTAACACCAACTCTCTCTACACTTCACTAGCACCACGCCTCTACGAACTTCATTTTGCCTTAATATAATTGACCTTGAACTTTTTAGTAGCTGGATACCAACATATGAAATATACTACGCTACCACACAGAGACTGTTCACCAATTTTCCTCTTCCATTAAATCTTCCTCAGAATTCAAAGAATAAATAAAACAAATCGAATTGATCCAGCCGTCTTCGACTTTAGCGCTTAGTAACGTCTTTGCGATTCATTTTTATTCATAGACTTTATTTTAATTATTCGTTTATTTTTATCACGTCTTTATATACGCAACGTATTTAAACACGTAGCGAATTAAATCGCAATAATGAAAACAATGTTTTTGTTAAATTCCTATTAATTTTAATTCTTAATATATATCCTTAATGTCCAAGATAATGTTGACATTACTTGGTAAATTCAGAAATAACGTTCGATATCGATGAGCCGAAATATTTTCCTATTAAGGAAAAAGCAACAAGCTAGCAGCAATGCATCAGGGATTTTGCAATTTCAAATGCGAGGAGGCAAAAGCCATCATCCCCAATGAATTAGCCAATAAAATCGAATTGCGCGAAATAAATTTAACATTATGACCGTTTTTCTATTAGCATTTAGGGGATCCTATTAGTATGTTGGCTTTAACTGAATGTAGAAATTACATTCAGCCAACAGTCTTTGATTTACACAAATATTACGCATAAATACATTTATTTAACATTGCCGACATAAATTATATATAACAAAAAACACTTATACTAAACATTTGCAACTGTTTAATTGACTGCCTTGACTTATTGTCGCTTTTACTTTTTCACACCCCTTTATCATACAATACAAGACAAACCCAACTATTCCAGATTCTTCGGTCTAATAAAAACTATTTACGTAACTCAGCCATGTGTCGTATACCTTCAGATTAAAACACAAATTACCAGCAAATAGATATATGTAATGTGACTAAAGAATGCTTAAAAAATATTCAAAAAACTCTGGTATCTTTTATTAATAATGGCTTTGTTATTCTTCCTTTACATTAAATTAAATATATATAAATATTTATTATAATGATCAATAGTTCTTAGAACTTGTAATCTAGAATTTAGTATGAAATTGTACTTTGTTATATTTTTTGTATAAATAGGTAAAACTGTGCTTTATGTTTATGTTTGAATGTGTATTCCGTTTTTGGCTTTTGTGTATAATATAATTGTTTGAATATTGTTTAGTGAGCTGTAGGAATACTTATAAAAAAATAAGATGGAATATATAATATATACAAAAACGTTCAAACATTTACGAAAGGAAAAAGTCAATAAAATTATTTAATACATTTAACAAAGTAATATATAATTCTAGAAAAATAATAATTTTAGAATAGAGACGTTAACAAAGTAGTTATTTTCCGGGAAATGTTCAAGTATATGATGAATTACGGGGAAATTTGTTGATACAATGCGATATAGACGCCTTTTGTATGACGCCTGCTGCAGAAAAAAGGAAATAAACAACCGGCTTTGTTCTGATGCCTTGCTTCTGTGGAGTCAGACTTCTTATTATTAAGATGGCAATTTATCACTGCATTATACTTTAAGTAATCTTGCACCAACTAATAAAAAATATTAATTAAACATTTTGTATACACTTTATCATTTAAGTCAAATATCTATCTATATATATAAAACCCTATTTGTGATGAAAAATGGATTCTTTACGATAATCGGAAGCGCTCAGGCAATGGTTGGATCCTGGCCAGCCAGCCAAATCCAAAGCCAGCCCCAAGCCTAAATTAACCCCAAAAAGTTACTTATAAGCGTTTGGTGGACTAGTGCCGGTATTGTTCATTGCAGTTTTCTCAAATCTGGCCAGACTATTACGGCTGATGTTTATTGTCAGCAATTGCAAACCATGATGGAAAAGCTAGCGGCTAAACAACCTAGGCTGATCAATAGCTCTACGCCACTGCTACTTCACGACAACGCTAGACCACACACTGCACAACAGACGGCTACCAAATTAGAAGAGGTTCAATTGGAATGTCTAAGACATCCTCCGTACTCCCCGGACCTTGCTCTAACAGATTACCATTTTTTTCGAAATTAGGACAACTTCTTGCAAGGGAAAAAATTTAACTCTGATGGGTCAGTCCAAATCGCCTTCACAGATTTTATTGATTCCTGTCCGACTGGTTTTTTTTAGTAAAGGGATCAATGAACTACCTATGAGATGGCAAAAGTGCATAGAAAACAATGGTTCATACTTTGATTAATTAAATATATTATATTTAAAAATATTCGACTTTTTGTTCCTCCCATACAAAACGCCAATTTCATATGTAAGGACCTATTACAAATAAAATAAATACAGTCACTAATTGTTTGTGGTATTAATCTTGAAAATCCATGTTATTCACCTGGCCAGTTATATGTCGCCTGTTTCCGTTTCGGAATACCAACAAAATTATTTACATACGCGCCATAAAAACCAACAAAGAATGATGTTTATCAAAAACCATTAGAATAATAAAGACTTTGAAATATTTTTTAGTTACTATACCAATTCCAAATTAATATTTATAGTTAAGACAGGACGTCTGTCGAGTCCGCTAGTTTAGAATAGTTAAAATTTACTAACGAAAAGAGTTGTATAACTCTGTCATTTTATAAAGCTTTAAGTTCCGTTAATTGTATTATTATGCAAATTATATAGACCACATTATGATAATATATTCTGAATCTGAGCCGGTATGGGGCGGAGAAATGAACAAATTTTGCCATTTTCAGTTTGCACTACAAAATCTTTTTCTTAAGGATTTAGGAGTGGAGAATATATGCTGGTGAATTTCATATCATCTTGATGAAAAACGATTTTTTGTATTTTGTGAGCCGTTTTTAAATTCTTCTTTTTTGCATAAGGTAGATTTAATCTTTAAAGCTGTATGTTACTTATATAGTATGGATAAGGCTGTATAGATTTATAATTCAATTACTATGATCTAAAAGAACACGAATAATAATTGTAATTTTATTGATACCAAAATATACCATTCATAAATACAAAATCTGTCAATCGCATCCTCATACTCATCTCTTTTCACACTTTTAAAGACTTTGACAGGAAGAGAGGAAAGAGTATTTTACTTTAAAAAAAATCTATAGTGCTACAACTTTTTTTATGTTTGGGCCTCAGAGTTATGAGTCTGTTTCCTGATAATTTGTTTATATAATAGGCAAGTAGGTGCTCAGCCTTCTGTGCCACACCGTTTTTTTGGGTCTAAGGCAAGTCGGTTTCCTCGTGATTTTTTCCTTCAACGTACGAGCGCATGATAAATGCGCACATAGAAAGAAAATTATTTTTGAAAATTGGGTCTATTGTCGCACAGTCGGGGAATGAACCTACGAACTAAGGGATGAGAGTCACACGCTGAAACCACTACGCCAACACTGCTCATTACTTACAAAATTAAAACGCATATTTTTACTATTATTTAATACATAGATAATGCAATAATGTCTGTGTTAACATTGTCCAAAAAAACTTTATAATATATAGCTCTTGACGTAATAGTAATAATAAAAATAATGTGGCAGTGGACCTTTAACGCTGGCAGCATTTCCTCGCTGTATTGCGATACTTATTCGTTGAGCGAGGAAAGTCCCAGCTCTGGAGTCACTGGTACTATCTACTAGGAGTCATCTTAAATATTTAATTAGCTCCTGTGCACTTGAACCCCACGTACCAAGAGTATCTACTGCAAAGGGAACAAATCGTAGTAGGAGGAAGGACTCTTATATTTGAGCCGTTTATTATTTTCCGCCTGCTCTGCGGCCACCCCAGGTTTTTTGCTTGTCCGAGGGAAGTGAGACGGGGCTAATCTGTCCACACAAGTAGCATCCCATACCAAAGCCCGACTTCTAAGTGATCAAAGACATCCCATGTGGCTGCTTGCCATCGAACTGTTGGCTCCAAAATGACTTGAACATTAACGTATGAAACGTAATTCAAATGCTGAAAGATAGCTTGCTATATTATAATAAATATGATAATTATATATATTTATATTAATTACATACTAGTCACAGTATCACAGTTTACATATACCGATCCATGTGAAACAAGATATTTAAAAATTAAACATATTCGAATATGTAATTTCACTCATATCACCTCGATGTCCGCCGTTCCACGAGTGAACGTTTTTCAAGGCAACTTTTGCCGCGCATCACCGCTATGTGCCAGCTACCCACTGAAGTATTTCCGAACCAATTCAACTTAGGGTCCTTCAAGAAAAGAGCGTATCAATTCTTAAAAGGCCGACAATGCACTCGCGAGCCCTCTGGCATCGAGGGTGAAAAAATCAATTTAATGTTAACAAAAACTGCTAATAACTTTAACAGCCCTAAACAGATCAGATTTGTTTCCTTGTTCAGAAGCTACGATAAATGAAGATACGACGAACAGATAAACACCGATAACCCTTTTATTTCGTTAGCGTTAAAGATTATCTTTAGCATTTAGAATAATAAAAAAGTAGTTAATATAAGTGCCAACTGATTTCTTAATTAAAAAAGACATACATCACACGTAATGAAAACCTAGACACACCAGTCTCGGAAAGCCACTAATTACAATTAAGCTCACTACGAACGTCTTCTAATCTCCTACAAATCCGGCAAATTCTGTTAATGGCTACACTAAGACTGGTATCGTATTAAAAATACGATTGTCTTTGACAATGATTCTTGCAGTCTATTTTTAATTCATTTTATTGAAATAAATTATAAAATTAAAAGGTATTTTGATATTATGACTATTTTAGGCGACAAGTTTTGCTGCATTTCGAATACAATTATATTAAAAAAAACTGTTGTTTCTACGTTTTTTATTTGCATTATAGCATTTACAGTATTGGCCTAGTGGCTTCACCGTGCGACTCTCATCCTAAGAGTCGTAGGTTCAATCCCCGGCTGTGCACAAATGGACTTTCTGTCTATGTGCGAATTTAACATTCACTCGAACGTTGAAGGAAACCGACATTTGACCGAAAACGTCGACGGCGTGTGACAGGAGGCTGATCACCTAGTCGCCTTTTAGAATGGCTAATATTCAAATTGATACAAGATATTTTAAATTAGAAACTACTGTTTTTAGACATTAATTTTTAATACAAAGGATCATATTAATAGGAACGTAATTGCTTTATCAGAGCGATGTTAGCAAACATAGTATTTTGTAATATTAGGTATCGCAAACAAGTTTGCTAGGAAACATGCTACGCAGCGCTCTGATACGATGCTACGACTGTCTACGACATCGATTTATGCCTTCATCCGACGCATCATCATAACCTACCATTTTATCATCCAGTCCGACTTCCGGATATCCCTTCTGTGGTTTACTAAAATTATCATTTAACTTAACTGTGTAAGTAGTAACTAGCTTATTATATATACTAACTCGAAGTAAGTACTTTAAAAAAGACACAGACGAGTAGCAAAATTTCAAACATTATTTAGTGCATTTTAACATTAATCAAAAGCAGGTTGTCGCCTCCTGAAGTTTTCACTTAGTCAAAAAGATTTAGTGCCTGAAATAACGATTTCCTATTATATTTATCCATGTCCATGTGTTTTGGTAGTTCAAAGTAAGTTTTACTCTTCAAATAAATGTCGAAATAATACTTCAAAGTACATCTCCAATGGACATATTCACGCTCACCTGAATACAATGCAATTGATGGACTTAAGTACCAAACAAAGCTTGTTATGTTACAATGGCTTTGCCCAGCAAATTACAGAGTTACAAAGATAAAATGAATATAGTATTTGAATTCATGATCGATCTGTTGACTTCATGTCAGTTGGAGTCCCTATCACAATCCGTACGATACGCAGTGAAACTGGCCTCAACATTTAAAGGACTGTATTGAAGCCAATGGCCACTTCCAATAGTAATTAATGTTATTTGCAATAAAACATTTTTTTTTACTTTGTTTCAGTATTTATGGCTAGACTAGGTATGTATCTCATGTAGGATCTCACTTAATTTTATCATCACATTATTGCAATTTCATTTAAAAAAATAGTTACAAAGCTTTATTTCGTTTTAAAATATTTTGCTTAGTGATTATTTAAAATATCGTAATTGTGTGTTTTTGTTTTCATTTACAAATTAATTATAAAAAATAAACCTAATATTAAATACATCACATTCCGAATACACAGCCGTGTATTGTCTTTGAAAATATAATCGCGCGTAGAACAAACAAATATTCAATAGAATGTAACAGAAAATACAAGGTTCTTCCCAAGTATTTTTATATTCACAAATACTCAAACCACAAACTCACTCAAGCAAGAATATTATTTCATTTGTTTCCAACATCTGGCAACATTTGACTACTACTTGTAGAATACTTCTTGAAAGTTTTAAAAGGTTTGCCTTTTAACGTATGAGACGTACTTGTTGTCTATTTAGACTTAAATATAAAGTAATTTGTTCTAAAATTAAATTAGGACCGTTAAAAAACCGGCATTGCATTAAGATGTCAGCGCTATTCTTGACATTTGAAAAACAATACTTTATGGTGAGAGATGTTTATGCTGATTGTTAAATTACCCAAAAGATAATAAAAAAAATCTAACTAAAATATCGTTTGATTAATTTATCTTTCCAGGTTATTGGAATCTTAACCTACATACATTCTTTATAATTTTTTCAAATTGAACACACATATAAATGAACTAAAAACCGCATAATCAGCCATATTAAAATAGGAAGCAAATGTCTATTTACAATTAAAAAACAATTATGTTAGAATGTATATAATGTGGAGAATTTATGTATAAAGGTACTTAAAACTTATAATCTACAAACTCTCTCAAATCTTAATTTGAACGAACTTCTATGTGATAAGCACATTTCCCTTGAAAGTTAATAATGAGACTAGACTAGAATAGCTAAAAATATTACTTTATAAGAAATTAATAAATATTTATTAAAAATACGTAGTCTCGTTATTACGTGCTTGATATCCTATATGTTTTTATTAACTCTGTGATAGATCTTTAAGTAAAATATTGAAAATGGGCCTTTAACATACATTCTGTTATATGTATGTTAATGTATCATCAGACGAAATGGCAGTTATCATCCTTTAATTAAGGTTGAAGAGAATATTATAATAAAAAATCATTCATTACTTTACTTTACTGTGACAATAGTCACAGAGATTTTTCATATCTTCCAAGGGCTAGATAAAAAAAAGATAAAAATAATGCTGCCATTGTAGAAGATATTAATTATACTTTGTAAAATTTAAACATCCATTTGTCACCTAATTTAAAAAAACCATAAACGGAGTTAAAACAGATTTTTTTCACCTTAAGTTTACATAGAAACTATTTTTTAACAGCAACAGCGAGACAAATTTACTGTTGAATTACCGAATATTAAATTTTAGTTGTATTAGGAATTCCGAAAGAAAAACAATATATTATCATAGTTTATAACAACGCAAACACTATTTCTCACAAGAGATTTTTACAAGAGCATCAAAAATTAAATAACAACAATATACGAAAAATATTATGACATATTTAATTTTAAAATACCAGACATTTAAATCAATTTTACTTTATTACACTACGATTACTATTATTTTCATAGCTTGATGTTTCTAACAGCAGTGAAATTTTACAAACGGTGACAGTGGTTTTATTAATATCGATTCGTCAAATCTGAAATGGTGTTTATTGAACAATACGTTACTGATGCATGAAGGATATTTAACAACACTTCCCGCGTGCAATTTTTATATATATCCGTATTAAAGAGAACAGTAGACACCCGGTAATTCGGCCCCTGTCTAATCTGGCCAATATGACACGGTCTATTACTTATAATTTTTTAAATCTTCCCTAATGCATGATTGAACAAGCACTATTGTGCTCGACGCGTAGGGCATTGTTTTGATTATGATTGCATAGTTTACATTTGAAGTTTGAAGAAGATAGCGGTACGGTCTAGCGTGTGTTAATTATTTACTGTTTATTCTATAGGGACTATAGGGGGTCTTAGGTAGTACTCTATAATCCGACAAAGTCGATAATCCAACACTCACCTGCAAAGTGTTTGTCGGATTACTGGGGGTCAAATCCATTGGTGCACAGCCGTCGAACCTACGACCTCAGGGATGAGCGCCGCACGCTGAAGCCACTAGGCCAATACTGCTCTTGAGAAAAAAAACCGGTAAATAAAAACCGAATAACCGTCATCAATTTCAATTCCTGAAGTTCCATTTAAAATAAAATAGGTCAACAGTCTCTCAAGTAATTGTCGATTAAGTCCGCTTAAATACACAAGAGGTTGCCCTGTAAAATATTTACATTAGTTACTGCTAAAATACAATAATTGGTAAAAAATACGGCATCAGATTTAAATTATCTCTAATGATTTAATATATATACGTATATATTGACAAATTAATGACTCATATTAGCCTAAGTCTGGAAGCGTCAAAATTTACTTTTTCTCCACCCATTTATAATATCCAAAAATATGTTTTTTTTTTATAAAATAGGGGGCAAACGGGCAGGAGCCTCATCTGATGTTAAGTGATACCGCCGCCCATGGACACTCTCAATGCCAGAGGGCTCGCGAGTGCGTTGCCGGCCTTTTAAGAATTTGTACGCTCTTTTCTTGAAGGACCCTAAGTCGAATTGGTTCGGAAATACTTCAGTGGGCAGCTGGTTCCACATAGCGGTGGTGCGCGGCAAAAATTGCCTTGAAAAACGCTCAGTCGTGGAACGTCGGACGTCGAGGTGATACGGGTGGAATTTTGTATTTTGCCTCGACGGCCGATGCTGAAACTCAGCTGCAGGTATTAATCCGAACAACTCCTCTGAACACTCTCCATGGTAAATGCGGTAGAAGATGCAGAGTGACCCCACATCTCTACGCAACGCCAAAGGATCGAGCCGCTCGGAGAGGGATTGGTCATCAACGATTCGAACCGCTCTTCGTTGGACGGTCAAGTGGAAGGAGCAGGTACTGGGGAGCCCCCGCCCAGAGGTGAGAACAGTATTCCATGTGGGGCCCTATTTGCGCTTTATAGAGTTGCAAGCGGTGGCCCAGAGTGAAGTACCGTCTCGCCTTGCTGAGCACACCAAGCTTTTTGGAGGCTAATTTAGCCTTTCCCTCGAAATGACCGCGAAACTGAACGAAATTTTTTATTTTTCATGTTTACCAAACCCCTTCCTCTAAACAGGGGAGCGGTCTAGTTCTCATAAAAATTAAAATTGATAACAAAGGGTCGAACTTAACTCATCGGATGTTCAGAAGTAAATATTGAAATGTTTTCGGTAAAAACAATGGTCTAAGGTGTTGTAAGGGTTACACGATGTCATGTAAAAATATGGATCATATCTCTAGGGGCCATTTCCTGTCGGGTAAAGAATATTTTTACATAATTTGTGAATGCGGTTATGTAAGTTACAGTCATTTACATAAGTATCACTATATTTACTATTAGGTACATTGTTGGAGAATGCTTTCGTAAAGTGGTGTATTTGCATAAGTGAATTTTGGATAGTTTTATCTATTACATAAGAACAACCATAGCTTTGTCGAGAACAGCTTCCGGAAAAATGTAATATTGAATTGAATACCTAGTGGATTCAGCATGTGACTCTCATCCCCGAGATCGTATGTCCGATGTCCGGCTGTGCACCAATGGACTTTCTTTCTAAGTGCGTAACATTCGTTTGAACGATGAAGGAACACATCGTGAAAAAACCGGCTTGCCTTAGACCCAAAAAGTCGACGGCGTGTCTCAGGCACAGGATACTGATTATCTATTAAATTGTCAAATAATGAAACAGATACAAAAATCTGAGGCCGAGACCTTAAAACGGTTGTAGCATTTTCGTTTCTTTAAAGAGAAGATTTTTATTATGAAACAGTTTGTAGTACAACAGCCTTACCTTAGATAGTGTTTAACATTAAATAAAATCTGGGAAGAAATATTTTATATAATATTTTCCCATTAATGTTTTAAGTTTAACAGTCATGTAAAAAGCTTGTATCTCTTTGCTACTGTTCTTTATAACATCCTTCCAAAATTTTAATTCAATATATATATCACTCAGTTAGCTAGCGGTATTGTATGGCAAAATGAAACAGTTAAGTCCAACAATAGCGATTTAATACTTTTACCAATACCGTATTTTATAAAACACATACCAACGTAAATGGCTCTCCATTACGAAAAACAATGAAACAGTTATTACTTTTAATTTCATGTAAATAACCGAGCATTTATTTCTCTCCCCATGCTTGTATTTTCCCATTACCGCTCTATTTTCCTCAAGGTTTTCCCAGATGCTTCCTTCAGTATAATAAACTCCCGCCGAATTACTTTGTTCAATGCAAGATAACTTGTGGGTAAGCCATTAGCCAGGCGTTTAATTTATTTACAACTTTGACCATTTCACACTGTTTTGTTCACTTTTGTTTTCTTCGAAATCGCACATAACGACACATTTGATAGGTACAATATCGGCCCTAGAACGTTGCATCGTTTTAATACAAACATTTATACTTTATAATAATTTATTTTATCACAGCAATCTTAACTCATGACCAAAAACACAAAACATCGGGAGGGTAAAAATAAAAGTTGGATTCTGTGTTTGCAAACCAAAGGATTGCATTTAATAATCATTAACTACTCACTAATAGAACTTTATTTTTGTATGCTCGTGCATATAATCTTAGACGCACAAAGTAATAATGAAAAAACGTTTTTCGGCAAAAACGTCTATAGCGGCGGTATCACCTAACATCAGGTGAGCCGAGCCTCCTGTTTGTAAGTTCTATAAAAAAAAATTTAGAATCTTATTCCGCTAGCAGTGATTTAAAATGTGGTCTAGCTTTTGCCCATATTGACTCGCCCATTATAGACCTTAATTCAAAATTATGAATCTAACAATAATATAAATTGTTTAATTTACACAATGTCTCGTATATGCATATAACCTTCCTGTGTAAAACCATTGATTATTATTTATCTTCATTCACTCACACTCTAACTTTGACCTGACCATTGAGTTGAAATAACAACCTAACAGTTAAACCTAATTGGATCCAGACACGTGTACCATTCACTAAAAACAAGCCCGCGGTCAAACACGCAAGCACACAACTTTATAACACTACGCTTTGAAAAGAAACAAAGAAAATCTAACAATTAAAGCAATAGGGGGATTTAAACTTGAGAGGACGTGACTAAACCGCTGAATAGTTGTTGACAGTCAAACAATAGGGTGGGAACAAAAGTGATTTGTGACAGAGCTTTTATTGTTAGGGTAGGTACTAAGTTTACCTATACAAGATTATAAGGCATATGCGGTACGGTTGATCTATGGATTATAAAATAAAAGAAAATATGTTTATTATGGAATATAAGGTACAGGCATCACTTATTTTACGTCAGTAAATTAGTATCGGTAAACCTCCGTACTCATCGCAAAAAAGACAGAGGGTGTAGGCCAAGAGAAAAAGCCGGCGTTAAAAACGTGGTACTCATTTAAAATATCAAATCATCATACAAAATGACTATGGCAAACATAGATAGAAGAAAACAGACAGGAGGGAAAAACGGTCCGCTCCTTATTTGTATTCAATTACAAAACCGAACGAAAACCTCTGACGTTAACATTACAATTATTAGATTAGGTGATGAGAACCTCTTTGTAAGAAATAGAGACTTTGTCGTCGTTGAGACCACCACCACCATAACGTCACCAGACGGAATGTGCAGGTTACAGCATATAGCTTGATATCTTCCCGCTTATCGTCAAAATTATTGACAAAACGTTCAGAAAAAACAAAGATGATTAAAAAAGATGTAATTATATATATATATATATAATTGTATATATATATAAGATGTCACGTGGAACATGGTGTAATGGTTGCAGCTCTTTACAAACGTTGTGTAAAACAAAAACTTGGCGATTAAAAAGAGTGGCGGAGTTTATTGCCAGTTCTTCTCTTCCGTTCTACGCCCTTGATTTAAGACCTGACAGTAAATGTAAAATTCGAAGCATTTTATATACATTTCTATTTTTGACGTTCATTAGTTTACATTAACACAACGTACCTATATGAATACATCTTTTAGAATTTAGATTTTTCTTGAAAGGGTGCCAAATATTATACAATATAATGATTTGTTGTCAAATGAATAAATGCGTTGGTCCTGTACTACTTTAGTACTTTGTTACCAGTTAGTTATTTAGTTATACTTCTCACTTAAGAAAAATATTACATAGTTAGTTATCAGACCAAGGTTCGTGTACCATTAAAAAAACGTAGTCACACATATTATAGTTGATCGTTAGAAAAGATATGAATGATATGATATGATTTCCGTATCATAGCACGAGGGTATGTGGAACTCAACTGACACCAATCAACCTCTACCCACTTAAACCTTCTCGGCGTCCCGAACTTTCGCGCAAGACTCCAGGGATAGCAAAACTCAGTCTCGAGTTTAAGTGTCGACATTCGAGGAAACACTTTTAACCTGGTAACATTCACTGGGGATATGAAACATTACAGCTATTAATCAGAACTACGTTCCATTAATGTAATCGTGTTCAACGTTGAAAAGCAAATGAATGTAAATGGAATTGGACTTAATTAAATTTTAGATGAAAATTGATATTTATATTTAGCATTGTTCATTACAAAACTATATATTCAGGCACATAATTATATTTACCAATAAGATTATTATTTATCAAACAATTAAATTTTAAGTCATAGAAATAGAAAGAACACATATGAAAGGCATTTCGTTGTGAAGAATATCGTTAATGTCAATTTTACAATCATATTAAAACGTACAACCTTCATAAACACAGTGAATAAAGCTCATTTCATTTATAATTATTAACTTCATTACGATTATGGAGAAAGTTTAATTATAAAACCCTTTTGGCTCACTGTATTAACATTTCATGAATGATATATCACGTTCTGACACCTGTCGAATGTTCTATTCAAAATTTAAATTTCGAATTTTTAATAAACAAAGTATTGCGTTAAAAGTCATATATCCCCTAAGTGGGGCAGAGTGGTCTGTTTTGGGCGGCCACGTTTCCTTTTGCCTTGAGAATTCCAGTCGAGGGCCTGCATGGCATTGTGACTTGGATCTTTTCAGAGCGTAGACCACCCATTTCCACTTTCGGCGTTTTATAGATTGTAAATTGCACCTCATTGCATAGGTCCCATAGCTGATTATTAGAAATTCTCTCGGCTAAGATATTTCCAGGAGTTGACGAAGGCAACTGTTCACGAAGACCTGCAGTTGTTGTATGGTCCTCTATGTAACTTTTTACGTATTGCAACCATACAGCAACACGGTCTTAATGTTGAATAGGACGTCTAAATTTTGAAACCGATTACTATCGCGTTAAGTTGTGTTCAAATTCAATTCAATTTCACACGTATATTACTTTTATCATAATGTATTGTATTGTAAGTATTTGATCAAATATTACACATTTAAATTTAACTTCTTAAACCAATAGATATAGTTTTATTTTGTAAGAGAATCGTGGTCAGAGAAAGTCAGAAATTATATGAAGTTATATAAATGTTATCAAAATTTTATATTCGTTAAAGAAATTAACTATCTATCTTTAAACTTAGTTTTACTTAAAGCTAAAACATTACATGAAATAAGTTAATTAATAGGCTTTGGGGCACATCGTATTTGTTTCAAAAATGTATAAATTATATCTAATCTGTAAGGATCTTATTATGTTTAAATATAATAAACCGCTGAATTTCATCTTGATAAAGAAGGTCAAACTTTTACAATTTACCGAGAAATTGAAGTAATAAAATTAAAAGTTCATCTAGTACTTAATTAGCGGCTTTGTTACCCTAACACTAATTAGTTGTTTTAGAACTTCGTAAATATAACTCTTTATCTATTAAACTCTAGTGCTTTTTAAAATAATCCATTCACGCATACAATAAAATGAAGTTCTTTTATAGATGTATATTTTCTTTAGTGTACTCAATTTTTTTCTTTGTTTTTACTTTCCTTTTAATGTACATCTCTAAATTACTTTAAGTTAAATTAAAGCCTTTTATATACTCTTATAACATATCCATATATATATTATTCGTTTACTGTCGTAATAAAATGTTCGTTTACTTCATTCATTTTTCTTATTTTAAGAAATGTATTAGAGTTTTATACACCACCAAAAGTTAGCTTAGGATTATTATGATATCAGACAAAGCTGACACAGTCTATTTATATATTATTTTCTGCCTGTCCAGGCTCTATATACAACGCAATATTATAAGGAAGTTTGGGGGAATTATTGGCAACTGACAGCTGACATCTGACAATGAACACAGCTTAGGGCAATGACAGGATGTCTCTAGCATACCCTATCATCTGTGTCAAGCTGTGGAAAGGTCCAGGTCAAGTCTTTGTACCTAGAAAGTATTGAGTACGGAATAAACTAGACCATTAAATTATTTTAAATAATTAATTAATTTTTTCTATTGTTTTTCTAAATCGTATCAATTCTTGCAGTGTTATTTAAATTATTAATCTTATTTTAATTGCTTAATTTTATTGTAAATTTTGTAATAATTTATATTTATTTCATTCATAATCATAAGTCATATAATACACAGATATAAGTTAGACACGTGCCACCATATGATTCGTAATGGTCGTAGAAACATTACTTATGTTTGTTCCTAATCTAATCTAGTACATTTAACCAAAAATAATTAATACACAATATTTTACGTGCACCTTAAAAACTTATAAATCTTTCGTTTATTAAAAGCGATATTAAAAATGTATGAATTATTCCGGTAGCTCGAGGTCGCGATGCAATATATTTTGATGGCATTTTCAGTGCTATCCTCGGCACGTTGCACACCTGGGCTTCATTAAGCTGATAGTTTTTCTACATGTCATATGCGCTTAGATGTATTCATTGAAGGCTTTGTACCGACGTTTGGCCTTTTGTTTTGCCGTCTATAAAAATACCACAGTAGGCAACACTTAAAACTGCAAGAACATTAATATAATATTTTTGTTTGTGTAGCAGTTTCTGAATGTCACACAGTTACACAGATTTAACAATAGTAATCTGTTGTTAATTATATTGATAAATTAAAATATTTTTATCATACGTTAGGATATGTCGATTTTAAAAAGTAAATTTAATGACAATTATAAAGGTGTATTATACTGCAAAAATCCAATTATTAAATACAGAAAATGGATAGTACTCGTAAACAAAGGCTGTTCATTAAGGGATAAGGGTGAAGTAATAGGTAACAAATATCGACTCGAAATATAATACTGAACGTTACGAAAGGCGAAATGTGAAGGGTAATATGATAAGCTTTGATATAATGTCTTGGTATATATTTGTTAGTGTGCTCTTTCTTTTGTAGCTTATTTCTTCAATTAGGTATTTTTGTGCCCGTAATAATTTTTATTCATAATTCATATGTCTTTCAAATAATAATGAAACCCATTCAAAGAGGCTTTCATACTCGAGTAATATTACTCTCGCGTCAAGTTTATTTAGTTTAAACTGTTATTGCAAATTAAAAATAACATCTAATAATTAATTAACACTTATAGTAGTTGTATAAATAAGAGGCTTTATGGTCCGCTTTGTATCCATATTCATTAAAATTAAGTTGTATCGTATGTATATATGAATTCGCTATGGGTTTTGGCATCTGTATCTTCTTTATTGTTTTGTTTAGGCATTCGCCTTGATTGATCGCCTTTTTATGCCAGCTTCAAATCGTCGATTTTGAACAATAGACGTGTAGGTTATTGCAAGATGTCTTTCAGAATAGCCCTGAAATGACCAGGACTCAAATGCACGATTTCAGGGCGTGGTTAACTATTAAAATACATGCTCGTATATCAAATAAAAACAATATTAAACCTAATACCGTATTAATATACACATACAAATTGAATAAACAGCTGTGAAACTTTTCAAATAAAATTTAATCAAGCGTGTATCCGCGGGCGCTACGAGTGTAGCACATTGCTACGAAATTATGTTTAGTGATGGGAATTTTGTTGAAACATTTGACTGGTTATTCCTTTTGTAAGATATTCAGAGATAACTTTGTGTCTTAACTGAGTCACATTCAGCCGGTCATCAAAGAGTTGAACTGTTTTAAAAAAATGTTACGCTTAAATAATTATAATACAAATTTTGAAGTCTATTTTCTTTTTTATTAGTTTATTTACCATGGCACAGCTACTCCAACCCCTTCTAAAGTTACCTTTCTTGCGGGATAAATGCCACCGCGGCCGTTTTAGCCCTCTCATCGCGTTGCATGGATGCCAATGTAGAACTCGTTCACTCCACCGATTGTCTTTAACTCTTGCGACATGTCCGACCCACTTCTATTTTAGCTTACATCCCATTCAAATTTTTTTTTTAAATTTTAATCTCGTTTTCTTCCGTCACAAACTTTACAGATAACTTAATCCTCGAAATTTTTGCCAAAATTTGGGGAAATTGTGTATATTTAAAATTATTTTTAACTTGTTGTCGAACATATATATATATATATATAGATACAATGGGCATTGTGCCGTAAGCTCAGCTAATGTTATATTCTTAAACGTTTTAACAACAGGAGTAAATATACTTTTAAAAAATAGAATTTACCCTTTGCTTATAAATCATTTAACAAATGTACAAAGCTGTTAGTAAACCGGCGACTGTGTAATGATCTTCTCTGGTTTACGTCAGTCCGTTGAACTATTTTTTTACAATTTTTAAACACTATGCATTTTTGTGTTGTATTCATATTTTAATTAAAGCTGTAGTTTATATCCATACAAATAATATCACCCTCATTTATAATATAATACGTTATATATCTTTATTACATAATTATAAAGTACGGGATTCCTAAATATATTGGCAATTCTTAAACATCCTCGGGCCTGCCTGTTAATAACGAATAATGATCGTCATAGTCTTCTGCTAATTATTATATTTAATACATTTCACAGACTAATCTTATATTCATTATATACCAAAAGCTTTGAAAATAAAAGTCCAAAGCTCCTCTTATTCTTATAATTTACCTACAGAGTGAAGATTATGTATAATTTAATATTGTCGCTACGTCGTTTAAAACAATTCTAATATCTACAACGATTCTTACACTTCAATGAGTACGTAAATTTTAAGATCTAAACTTAACTGGCTTAACGCAATATCACAGATGGTAAACACGAAGGATGTTTTTATAATTTCATTAAAAGTAAAGATTTAAAAAGCCACCTCGTGTATAGAAAAAATTAACAGAAATCCGTCAACTACCGACGAGATCCCATTTGCGAGACATTAAAGCGTGTAAAAAAATTAAGTTTAAGATAAAGTATTAATTTTTAATGAGTATAAATACTCTAAGGTACGACAGAAAGCTTACCTAAGTGGAATATTTCAGAAGTCCAAGTGCATCTGTATTGGCAAGGGCAAAACTAAAAAAACTTGTTTAGGTTCCTTAATAAAAGTGGTGTAGATAAATTAAACCGACCTGTCAACATAATTTACTAATTTATATAACTTAATATATAGATATAATAGTTAACCGTAGATCTAAATCTGGAGTCTTAGTTCCCTAAGATAGAATATAGATATACCTAATGTTAATCAAAAATGATAATTTTGATGACCTTTATTTTCCGAAAAATTTGCGACAGACATACGAATGTATTTCCAATTCCAACAGTATCACATACATACAAGTCAAAAGTCTCGTTTTTTAAAGTTAGTTAATAAACTTCAGTCCCCTTAAAATATAGTACCCCATAGATGGGACTGTGAAGTGTCTGCGTGTATCTATGATTATTTATGCCGGTCTATTGTAGTCGGCCCCATTGTAGCCCTAATGAGCGATCCGAGCATTTGCATTGCAATATTTAGCCTTTACTGAACTCTGAAAAGATGTTCCGGCTAGTGATTAAAGCTATGTAGATTAACTGTTAATGTTTTGTATGGCTGTCTGGCTGTATGAATATACGATTGAGGAATTATTCCTTAGGCCATACGGCACGTTGCAAAGGAATTTTTCATGGCGTGTGATTTGAATTTCATAAGTTTATCAACTTTGAACGTTGGTGAACACGTGTACACGTTGAAAGAAGAAAAGTCTAAAATGTTTTTTGGCTACTTATAATAAATGTATATATTTAACTACACTCAAAAATTCTGAGACAAGGAAATATTTTGGAAATTCCTTGTAATGGGATTGGTAGCAAAGTCGATGGAACTTTAAGTATCTGCAACAGATAATATTATTCGTTGTCTGTGGATACTTTTAATTAAAAGTTTTAAATTCCCAAAGACAATAGCCTATTTTTGCTGTCACTTTTTTTGATATGCACGAAGTTTTTATTTTCAATACAGATTTTTTTATAAGGGTTTATTAAAAACAATATATACATAAAACTGTTTAATAAAATTTAATAAATTTTTTAAGGCAAGGTGCCTTTATAGTGTAGGCGAGTATGTAGACCATAGGTTTGACAGAAATTGTATATAACTTAACTTTGAAATTATGTTAATCTTCTTATTATATGACATTGTAAAAATTGATATTATATTTGCATGCCTATTTACATATGGCAGATTGTGCGGATATTTGTAGTTGATCGATCTAATTGTACCACTATCTTGGCAATTAAACGATTTATTAATATAATCAAAAGGCTTAATTAAGTAACCTAGAAACTATGATTGATAACTGTATTCCAGGGCTATTATTTGTAATTCTTTATATAAATAACGGTATACTAAATATTTTTGCTTACTAACTACTGCCTTAGCTTAGCTACACAATTTAATTGGTGCGTCATTTAATTAGAATACACACATTATGTGATATATAATACTAAAGAATTGTGTCGAAATTTATTAATATTTTAGGAGTTTTCGTGACGTTGTTCTTTGGGAAAAGGATGTCATTTATTTTATTAAAATGGCAACACCACGCAATATCATAGACATCTTACAGGATATTAATTGTCAATATAAATCTATGGACGCCTGTCTTATTTTTTTAAATCAATTAACAGATCTGACGACAATTATAACCATGCGATTTTTTCTAATCTTTCTGAATCTGCGACATATATATTAATGAAATAATGTGGAATGTAAAGCCAAACGATTTGAAACTATTTATGTTTATAATTAGTTTGAAAACAATTTTGTCAGCCACAAAAATTTCGCAAAATGGTTCCTACATTTCTGTGTAATGTTGAAGCAACTTTGTTTAAAGTTTCAACAATATTCGGGAATTGTTTGTATAGATTAAACTTACTTTCAGCTTTGCAAAATAATGTTCTGTTATAAGCAGACTTAGAGTATAAAGTATGTTTTAATTATGATAAAGATTCAAAGTCGTGACTTTTGTAATTGTTATATTTCCTTTTCTTTTTTAATGTGTCGCAATTTATGAATCCGTAAGATTAGGTTTTTTAGTTTGTTTTATTACTATATCTTTTGTATATGTATATGTAGATTAAGGTTATATATTTTATATAAAATTTGGTTAAGCACTTCTTGCACTATAACTATCATTTTTTTTTAAGTTTTTTTTCTCTCCTCCAGGCCTACCTAGGCCTGTTAAATGTAATGAAGTCTGAATAAATAAATTAATGAAGTCGAGACTTAGAGAAATAATAATAATATAAAGAATATGGGTGTAGAAGTATTGGATTTATGAAACACGAGCATTGCTTAGCGGAAAGTCTCTAACATAGAAAAAATTCTACTGCTTAAAATTACGAAATAATTCCAAAAAAGTTTTTGTCAACGACTACACGAGCCTATCTGGGATTAAGATGGCTGCAACAGTTACAGCGTAATATTATTATTCGTATTATCATTCATTACGTACGAACATAACCCTGTCCAGAAAAATAACAATTCCACAAAGTAGGAAGTTCCGAGAAAGATAACATAATGTTTACGAAGTATGGTCTGTTAGAAGTTGGATAAACATAGATGATACAAAAATAAACCTGATTTACCAACACGTTGTTATGATATTATGAGACTCTTAGATAAAAATAAATGTTAAGTTAGTAAATTTTCCAATAACCATTATCTTTAAATGACTTCAAGGGAGGTTTTATAGTGAATATTCTTTGTTTTAAATGTGTATTTATTCTTGACGCGAAAACCTCTAATAAATCGATGAACGCCGGCTGCACGCACGAAAAAATATGCCTCATTGTCCCGTTACGCTCATTGTACGCTTGCGCCGCATCTATCTTTCTTCCACTAGATACGCCTATGTGTTCGAGGATTAACTCTTTTTTGTATTCATACACAACACAGATAATTCAATAAGAATTATTCAATTTTATTCTTAAAAGTATGAAATCATTTCAATAATGTTTTGTTATGACGTTCTCACGTTAAACTATGCTCAGTAAACGACTTTACAGACAATCATTTTTTTCGTAAACAGATAACCCTTATACATAAAAATACCAGAGTATTTATCAAGAACGATAAGCTATCTTAGTAACACTAGGAAACGAAACGATACATTTTGAAGGTGGTCCTAATTACTTACGCTATGGGTTAACGTTTCTACAAGAACTATTGTATATCATATCAGGAGTAGATAGTAATAATATTTCATCTTATACTACCCACGTAAAGAAACATTCTCCTTTGTAAAAAGAAATATCTTGACTTAAGTGTTTATAAAGTTAACTTGTAGAACTTACATGAGATCTGATAACTTTTAGACAATGTTTGCAAGAATCATATGGTCTCGTCTTGGCAACATTTCACCTTTTTGGTGTGTCGTTTATCTTCGAATACTGTTTCTATATATACGCTACATTATATTTATTTCAATAAAACAATTAAATATACAGTATTTACAATTTTCATAATCAACATAGTACGAAAGAAAATTAAAACAATTTTAAAAAGTTTGGCCCCCGTGGCAGTGCACCTTTAAAGCTGGCAGAATTTCCTCGCTGTATTGCGATACTTAATCGTTGAGCGAGGAAAGCACCAGCTCTGGGGTCGCGAATTTTAATTATCACAGGGTAAACATTATCTTTTTTCACAAATTTAAATATTGAACTTGCCTTTATTTGAAACTACAAAATTCGTGATCCCTATTATTCCTACAGGCTAGAAACATTCTATTTATTCATTAATTTATACTTCGTTACCATAATATATTATCTATCTATTTAACTTACTAAAATAATGTATATGCTCTTGGTTTCAAAGAAAACAAGGGAAACTCTTTAGTAATCAAATTCTATTTCAGTATTAAGAATTTTAAAACTTAAGAATTTTAAATATTACACTCGTATATATTTATGCTTTTTTAAATATTAAAGGTTTGTTTAAAATTATTAAATGATTTGATTGACATTGCATAGTTTTGAATACTAATATTTTTTGTATATTAATAATTTTACTTATATGTGAAAAAAATTAATAAGAGCATTTTTATAAGTAACTAGAGGACTTGACAGGCCTGACACGTCTTAAATTAAATATTTAAAACTTAAAAAACAACTAAAATTTATAGGGAACTAATAAACACTTTTTTTGCACTGCTGGCATGTGCACTGCTAATTTCACAAGCTTGATATTGACGGCATTACAAAAATGGCCTTGCTGAAAATGATTATATATTCCGAATCCGATGTTTAATAGTTCTTGCAAACTCCTGTGAACATTTGATGCATAACTACCTTTACTGTATTAACAAACAAGCAAAGTTACTTGTCGCTTAGCCACGTTCATTATAACACAATTAGGACGCGACTGAATGCTTCATCTACATAGGTAGCTATACAGCGGTTGCCGTGAAATTAAACGGAAATCGAAAGCTGTGGCTTGCGGTTGTAGTAACTAAGGACAATTTAAAGATATAGCAATATAAATGTATTTTATACGAAGTTTATTCTGCTGCTGTGTTTCCTTTACATTTCCGTATTTCCTAGGTCAGTGGAGATTATGGAACTTAATATCAACAATTCAATTGAATCAGAATTAATACTTCACACTAAATGTCATAAGCATGTCAAAAACGTATTGGATTTGACATATGATTGTGTCGATGTCAACTGTTAAGTGTCAAACGTCAGCGTAGAGCGTCAAAGTATATATGTATAAGTTTTATAAGTATATATGTTAAGTTTTTTAAGTATATATGTTAAGTTTTATAACGTCAAATTACCCACAGTTAGGTGAATGTAAAATACGCTACATAATACACGGGTAACTATCAATTTTGCCTTTTATTTCATAGTTGGCATAAAAGGCTATATTTAATTGTGTTTTAATGAAATCGTTACTGATGCTGATATCTATTTTGATATTTGTCATTTGTTTAGTTGAAACATATGGCAAATTATTTATGGAAACACAAAAAGTTTATAATAGATTGAATCAACAGAATTGATTATTTCAATTAGTTTTAGCATAAAATATTACAATTTAATGAAAAGTATATCATTCTCCACAGTTGTGCGTGCATCACCAGAACCTCGGAAGCTGAGTATTCTGGAGCCGCAGCATCATGTAGAGTTCACCAATGATACTGGCGTAATCCTTACCTGCTCCACGAGGGGAGCGTACCAGGTATTTATTTGATTATTTAGAAAATTCAGGGTTGGATTATAAGCGTTCCTGTCACCAAACTAACGATGCTAGAAGCCTCGTTAGTTTTTAGTTACACAAGTGCATGGTGTTTATATACAATTTTGATTAATGGAGAATAAAATACGAACATAATCTCTATATATATAAAACTCTCGTGTCACAACGTTCGTTCCCATACTCAACCGATGCTTATGAATTTTTTATGCATAGTAAGTCTGAGAATCGGGTACTATCTTTCAAACACCTATGTGGTTATTTTTATTGAACTAATAACATGTGTCCTGGACAAAACGATGTTTCCGGGCCAGCTAGTAATTTATATGTAAAGAAAACCAGTCCGAGTTGTTACCATTTAATTATTTGGTAATTTTGTTGAATCATATAAAATGTGGGAATGTTTTCTAAAACATCAGCCGTTAATCCCTTATCTAACAGCGTCTGTATTCTTTCCTTAACAATAAACAAATGTAATAGATTTTGGAAAAAGTTTTCAACTTTGCCAATCTTTATTCGTTCCCTATTTCACGTAAACGTGGCAAACGTATTACCAAACATACTAATTCCGTATTCCAAGTGTAACCAAAGTCAAATATAAATAAAGTTTCACCATTCAGCTGGGTTGGGGAAGTTTACGGTCGTTGAGACCCACCGGGAAATAAAGATATGCGCCGAGTCTTTCGCTAAATAGAACCGATGGGCGGGTAAAGTTTGACTTTCGTTGTCTGGTTTGTAACTTCGGAATTAAACGTATACGTACAATAGAAGGCAAAATAGGCTTTTATTTATTTATTTACAAAAACGATTAAATAGGCCACCTTATAGAAAACCTTTTGCTATCAATTAATCCTCTCTAAGTATGCCCTTAAATCGTCGTATACTACCCCCTACTTATGTTTCCGGCAGCGATGATACTTGTCCAGAACTGTACGTTCCTCATAATCTCTCCCTTACTACTAAGCATACTTGCTGTATGCGCTCTCCATTTCGTTATTAATTGTTCTTAAACCAAATTTGATCAAAGCTAAATCTCTACGAAGTTCTAGTCATTTATGGAGAAACCTATTCATGATTCCATATCTAAGCAAAATATATTGTTCTTTATCTTAGAAATATACGTTATTGAGTAAAAATACTTTAGGTAAATAAATAAAAATATTAAGTTAAGTAAATAAAAAATTCAAAACCTGTTCCCTAATGATCTTATGTACCGGTGTGATATCAAATCGTTAAGCTGTCAAAACTTAACAGACAGGCAGGATTAGACAGCGAAGTAATAAGAAGTTCTGTATCCAGGCTTATATACATAAATGTTTATACTGAAATAAGTAACATGTTTTAAATATAAAGTTGATTTACATCATTGTTCGTACAAACAGAGTGGCGGAGAGCTATTTCCCAGTTCCGGTCTACGCCCTCGATTGAAAAACTGGCCGTAAATGTCAATTTAAAGTCAATTCATATCGTTTTTAGCGTTCAAAAGTGAGCAATAGTTACTTATATCTTAAAGTCAAGTGCGGAAACAGGGTCCAAAATAAATACATATATATCTTGATTTGTAAAAACTAAGTAACCCAAAAAAAAAACGTTTCTAGGCTTTTCCTTCATGTTAAATGCGCACATAGAAAGAAAGTCCATTGGTGCTCAGCCGGGGATCGAACCTACGACTTCAGGGATGAGGGCACGCTGAATTTACAAAACAAACACCCCTCATATATATCCCAATACGATTCGATTTATTTATTGTCGCAAATTATTCAACAAATACATCTCAGGCGCGCTACTAGTACTTAATATTCCTGAGGGTGCTTCTTAACCTCGCTTGTCAAAACACGATTAATTTCTAACTTGACAGGTAAAGTTTATAATAAATAATAGACTATTTATTGAGTCTCAAGAGTCTTTCGTATAACGAAAGGAAAAAAATTGTAAAATTAGTTTTTTTGAAGTGAAACTTCTTTATCGGCGTTGTAACAAAATTGCCGTCACATTTTTCAGTTACGCGTCACATTATTCCGTTGCGCGTCACATTTTTCCGTTACCTGCCATCTTTTTCTTGTCCCTACCACGGTTGATTCGAAGAGATTCGAAGCCATTAACAACAAAAATATATGATAACAATTATAGTAATAGTTCTGTTACAATTAATGAAATTCTGTAATAATCTTAGTTGTAATATGGTAAAATGAAATATTGTATTATTTGTATTCATGTCTTTGATAATAATAGCCTTTTGTTAAACTTTATCTTATTTAACTTTACTTAACCAATTTCTGTAAAGTTGCATATAGTAGATCATTTTTCGAAAAATAATGTCATAAAGAAGTTTTACTTCTTACGTGGGTACACTAGTAAATGCACACATTTTTATTTGATTCTTATAACTAGATTTATAAGGTATAAATATATATTATTGATATTGAATTATTCATTTATATACGCTTTTCTTATTCTTTGGAACATCAAAAAACAAACATTACCTACGTATTTTCTTAAAGTGTTCAAAGTGTGTTCAAATAAACAATTTATTATATTATTTATATTTTTCCTTAAAAGGTTGTCTGGTTGCCCTCCTTATATTTATATATAATTTGGTTTTTACAATGTTTTATAAATACATAGAGGAATGAAAGAAGAAGCCGTCGTCTGGAGTTGTAGCACCATGTCTTTTGTTAAGTAACGTCTGACCTGGGACCCCTTGCATCATGTGTCAGATGTTGACAGATGACAATTGGTACATCATAGACCTGCTTCGTTAGTTATATAAAATCGTATATTTGCAGGTTTCGTCAATCTTTTTAAACAGTAAAAATATAGGAATTTTTAAATCTTGTTCACAATACAATTATGTACATTATATACGGATTACCTCTTCATTAATTAATTGTGTTAATAGATCTACAATTTGAACAAACAAAGCATAGCATAAGCATAGTTTAAAACCCGAAACAAAAGTAAAGAGGTCACATCTATATATATATCTATATCTAGGGAGGGTAAAAGTGCTAAGTAAAGCGGAGTCAAAGCAAACAATCGCAGAATGGAGGTCGTGACAGAAAAACTAATGAACTCGGTGCATTTACGGGATTGAATATTTGTATTTTAGACTAATTGTTGACAGTTCCTTTATAGACTGTGGAAAACGGGAAAGGGGTAAGGGGTCTCGATGTTAATACTAACATAAATAAATACTGTTTTTGATGCGTTTCTCACTTTATTATAATTAAAAACAGTTATATAACCAAAATGCGATTTTAATATAATACAGCAGTTTTATTATTTATTATTAAATTTCGTGTACCCTCTCGATACCCCAGGCATCCCATCATCCAGTGTTCCTCCTTTCAGAAGAACGGGCTTTCGCCAAAACTCACCATTCTCTAACTAGTCTGGCCATAAATACTCTTAAATAATAGATTCGTGGCCAAACAGATAAAAGGCAAAGGTGGAAATCTCGAAAGGAATATTTTCTTACTTTTTGCTGAGACTTTAATAACAGAACTAACACTTTGAAATTAATTTTCATTTAATTTTTAAAATTTATTAATCGATTTTTTTTCCTTCGTGTCTGTTATATTTGCCTATAAGTGTTTGTCACATTAAATATTGTATTTTATTCTTCTTATGTGCCAATGTATGAGTGTGCCGAGCATTGGTAACCTTTTGGAAATAAATAAATAAGTAGACAGTTCTGAATTTGAATATCAACAATACTCTTGAATTAATAATGCGCATACATATCTTCGCCAGTTGGCGGTGGTAACCCAAATTGTTTTCGATCGTATACACATGATATTGACTCCTATTTCTTTCGAAGAAGGTGCAAAATGCAAGTGCATTGTTTAGAGCTCTTATGATTTAATGATTCGGATTCTCCGGGAGTACAACCACTGGTTAAGATCTGTATACGCATTATTAATTTGGAAGTATTGTACTGTGCTGTAAATTTTTGTTTCTTTGTTTTGTTAATTTAGGAGTAGCAATACCCATAAAGTATTGCTACTTCTAAATTATATAAGAGAAGTTTTTGAAAGAACAATTTTAAAACAAAAATTACGTAAGAACAATGAACTCCGAATAATAGATTTTGTTAATATTTCTTATTATACCTTCATAAATTTAATATCATTCGGCAACTCAAGGTTATTTCGTGAAAGATACTTTATTACAATTTCAAGTATTTCATTTCAAAGGCAATACTAAAATCTTATATGAAAATACTAACTCTCTATTGAGTTTTGGCTTAATGAAATACCCTTCTTTATTGTATGATGAAACAGTTCACTTTAGGAATATAGAAATGGAAATTCCTCAAAATTGTAATGTAAATGTGTAATATACATGTAATATACAAGTATAACTGAATCAAAGAATATGAAAAGTTCTCGAAGTATTGCGTAAAATAGCATTAATTTGTCAAAAAAATCAATATATCAATATATATATATATATATATATATATTATATAACAGCAGGGAAACGTGCAGGCTCATGTAAAGTGATACGGCCGACCATGAACACTCACATGACCGTAAGTCGAATTGGTTTAGAAATACAACAAACAGTGTTGCTGCGCGTCTAAAGCTGCCTTAAGAAACGATCAGTTATGGACCAACGGATGTCGAGGTGATACGGATGGTATATCGTATTCTACCTTGACCCCCAATGAGATGCTCGCTTAAATGTCATTGCTTGTGGCGGCGTCCATGCGCTCATGCAGGTCGTCTCTCTCCCTAAATAAAGCGAGGGGACCGATAGCTGGCCATGGGTAATACTCGTGATCGGGTGCTACTTGTGGTGACTGGTCGCCAACATATATATATGTTAAGGTTGGTTATATTATATGAAAACGTTATCGTAAGCTCAGGAATAAATCAAGCTGTGTATTTGAGGTGAAATTGAAAATATGGCCATATTTGCATATGAACACAATCCTTTACAAATACGGTAGAAACTATCTCGGTTGCCGCATGTCCTCTTCAAATATACTTCACGATACGCCATGAAATGAATAAAAATCACATAATAAAAGTAATAGAATTTATTCATTGGCTACGTTGGAAAATGAAGGCTTTAAAGTTTGTAGTATTGTCTTAGAATTAAATTTATAGCTTTATATTGTACTGCATTGCGTAGAATCAAGCGATTCGATTATGTTAAATAGGATAAAAAATGAAATATTTTAAACTGTGCGATATATTTACACTTACACTTCATAATAAAAATATTATTGTTATATGTTACTTTTCTTTAAAATTATAGACTTTGGTTTAAATATTTTTGCTTTCTCATATATTCCCGCTCCTATCGGCTCCCTAAACACACACACACACACACACCTGCCTCATCTATTTCATGTAAAAAGTTCGAAAAGAAATGGTTCTATAAGAACAGATGAGCTTAATACCAAAGCTGTGTTTGTTTAACGATCTCCGAACAAAACTAAACTTCCATTAAACTGGAAAGTTCAAAGAGAAATATGGAACTTTGATAGGATGATCCCTTTCATTCCTTTTTGCAGCAATATGGTTTTTATAAATGTGTATATCGAACTGAAATTGATACCATGAACTTTATTTATACCTGTGAATCCAATATATTTTAGAGTAATAATTGCGTTCGATGTATGTATGATATACTCATCTATACTAATAACATGAAGGGTGATTTTTGAGTTAAGTTGAAAACACTTATGAACTGTTTCAAAGAATCATCTTTATCTTAATTCATATGTGGAGCAGTGTGCAACATGATCGTTTCCATAGAACACATTGTTAGAGCATAGAGCATGAAATTATATTTATTCGATCTAACGAAAAATATTGCCATACAGGAAGTGACCGAACATTAATATAAATTTGTATCTGTAATCTGTGGCAGTATCTCGCTGAACACAACCGCTGAAAATTGAAATGTTAGTTAATTATGTTTGATAACTATATTTAGTATATATTATAACTATATATAGTATATAAGTATATGGGATATAATATAATATAACTTCTTATTATATTGCATAACAGTCCTTTTAATAACATAGTATATCATTGTCGGTATGTCGTAAAAAAGCAATTTGGTTTTTTACTAATTTTTATTTTGGTTTATTAAACCAACTTATGTATCTTCTATTCTTCTTCTTCTTCTTATCCAGTACACTCTTGACAGAGCGGTCGTGATGGCTGTTTAGTAGTGAGATGGGGCAGATGTGTCACCCTGCTCCACTTATTGAGTAAACCTCATACGGCAGACTTGATCTGGTGAAGGTAATGTAAGGATGCAAGGATACGAGATTGTACTATTGAGAACAGGCGCTGGAGTTCTTAAAGTATCGTGACGTTTGTACGAAATACGGTCCACGAACCGCCAAGCATTCTACTCAAACACCACATTTCCAAAGCGTCTATTTTCTGCCTTTCCACATCTCGCAAGATCCACGTCTCAGCCGCGTATATAAATATGGGAAATATAAGCGTCCGAGTACGAGTATCGTTTTCGTGGCTTTTGTTATATTCATGTGTTTATGTCTGTGTGAAACACAGCAAAACATACAGTTTTGCGTTTTTCATACCTTATTATAAATAAATTGTATTATTGCTTATTGTAAATAGTACACAAAAACAAAGTGTCTTTCCCTTAAAGCAGTCTGTAAGTTGTTTCATTATTGGACACATTCTTATGTTAAATATATTTTTGAGTAAATTAGGTTAAATTAAATTACTTATTAGTCTTAAGTTAAGCTAGATCGTAATGTTAAATGATGTCTTTGTGCAGATACAATTAAAAAAAGCAACTTATCAATAATGAAAGTAATTGATGTATTCACCAAGTACGTAAATTCATTATTATCGACTTACTATAAAATTAATTAATATGAAACCGATTCACCGAAAACCAATTTATAGCTAGTACTATTTACATACAGATCACATATCTGTCCTATATTGAACACATAATTACATCTGTGTGCATTACACCATGTCTAAATTTGCCTGCAGCGTGGACATGTCAAAATTAAACCCTTTGGCTATAAAGGGTTATTAAAAACTGATTCCGTTTTGTTAATTCAACCAAAAAGGTTAATTAATAATTATGGAACTTCATAGGAGCATGCATAAAAGTGCATTGGGTAGAAAGGACTGGTCATTATGATAAAAAATCAATTAACTGTTAATGTTGTCTTCGATTGGTAGGACTTTGATTTGGTTGGAAGTAATTGTCACATATACGCAGTGTAAACACCATGTAACGGTTCTCGATTTAACGATGAACTCCCAAAAGCGTCGAAATTAATTGACTTTGGTTGGTTAGCTTCTCATCCATACAATGATACACTCTACATAGCATTACACCCACTCTCAATAATGACAACAATTGACTAATAAAGTACTTTTTAAGTTAGTGAAATTAGTACAAAAGCGCAGATATGTAGGTTCTCTTGTCGCTTTATTATCCTAGCGAGCAATAAACTCGACCGTCGGCATAATGCATACGAACTTTAAAAAAAATTCGTTGTTTACAAATTTGGATTGCTTGCACGTGTAGACTGTTGTTAACCATGACTAACAAGTAGGAGTCATGGATGATCTATACGTTTTTCTTCTGTCTATTTAACGACAACTCTCTATACCGCCATAAAATGCACAGTCCTTTCAGTGTCAAGTTTACACTAATATATATATATATATATATGTATATATATATATATATATGTGTGTGTATGTGTGTGTGAATATGTTAACACTGTATCTACATAATAATTAAGATAAGTGCTGCATTGATTTTTATACGCCTTTTGTTCTAGGTACATGGTTTTAACATATAATTATCAAATCAATGTATACAAAATAAAGTAAAAACTATTTTAAAAGTATGGAGTTGCTTCCCCATTCTACCCCATATGAAACTACATTTTGGATGGGACAACTAGGGTCATTTTGTCTTTCAAAAGTGTCTTTTATATAGGTCTAACTGTAATAAATGATTTAACTTTATGTTTAAAGTCCAAGACAAATCATAAATAAATGAGTAAGTAACAACTTTTACTTAAACTTTGTACTTAACTTCGTTGCAAAATTATTAACGCATTTGGTACGCACACCACTCCTTTTATATGTAATTAATGATGTAACCATAGTAACAAACACGATATTATAATGCACTTTTTATAAGGCTCGTATTCCAATCATGGCTCTTTCTTAGACTACGTAGGCAAACTGTTAAAAATCATGAATACAAAAAACGTATAAATGAGTGTATGGGACATCAATTAGCACAAACATTTTAGGTAATTAAAGAACATACACAGAACAAAAAAATTTTTTTACTATATCTGGTTAGTTTCAGCTATAGATATAGTAAAAAAAGTTTGTAACCCCAACTAAAACTACGAAAGTCCCGGACATACAATCTTCGCTCAATTCATTTATGTCACGTGACATTTATTAAATCGCGGACTCCGTTCCCTGGGAGATGGGATATTTAATATAAATTGTACTAAGGGACGACAAAACATACAGCTTAGAACAGATTTATTGTTGGCGAACCAATTATTCAGCGTAGCTGTAGAATGTATTGTCAGTGCCTTGCGAATGAACGCATTGTGGTTCCTTCGCTACGAACACACGAGATTGCATTTGTTAACATAATCAGCTATACAAGACATTTTACATTATTCTAATCTACAAAAATCCTTTTGTTAATACTATTGTTGTTCTGCCTTACGTTATCTACGATTACGAGAGTTCGAACTGAAAACTGAACGAATAACGGAATAACGTTAACTGAATAATGGATAATTGTCAATCTGCACATAAGAAATTGGCATTTTGTATTGGAGGATAAAAAAGTAGTTTTTTTTTTAATACAGAATATATTATTAATGATTAGCACTGGTAAATAACTGTAAAAACATACAACACCAACATGATACACACGAGTAAATTGCTGTAAAAAAAAATAATTTGGAATTCCAAACCAATGAGGAGATATTTGAAGTCAAAGTAGCCAGTATGACAAAACGCCAATTTCATATTTATGGACATAGTACAAGCTAACGTGTTAGTAGTGTAAAGTGATTTTATAGGTTTTATTTTAACTTTGTTTACTTAAAAGAATTCATAAGATTTTGAATAGCTTGTCGTGTCTTTGCGGTGACGGTTTTCATGTAGTACTAACTGTTTCCGCAAACTTTGTTTCACCTTAATATGATTTTTTTACTTAACATAAGATAGGTTATGCGAGTAATATACATACCATAATATGGCTACTCCATAGAGATTGTTCACTTTTTCGAAATAAAAACTTCAGTATGAAATAAAACGACATTATCTATATTATTATTATTATTTTTCCAAAAAAATATCTGCCTAAAATGCTTCCTAAAAAGGAATAAATTAAAAATACTATTATGTTATTTATAGATTGTGATTATTTATTATGGAATTACACAAGACCTTGGTTTTCATACATCTCAACGTGGTTGCTAAGAGATTAAACTTGCAAGCAGCATAATTCAATTTAGATTTTAGTTTTGGAGCCCCTTTAATTCCTGTGTAACTCGAAATATAATAAAAAGCACTTTGCAATAAGACATCTTACAAAATGTTATTAAATCTATTCTCATACGAAAATCATTTATCACGTTTCCTGAACGTAAATTAAGATTGATAACGGTAAGATATTTTTATATGAAAAATATGTTTATTCTTTGCAATAATATTTGAACACATTTTATTTTTATAAAGAAACAGTTTTAGTAAAGAGACTATGTGTCATTCAAATTGATATATTTAAAAACAATCATAATATCACTCACTCAGCTTAAGTAATATTTATTTTCGTATTTAATTTCTATGTAATAACGCAGTCTAGTCAGTCTACAGTTAATTAGTTTTCTATGAATACCCAATGTTATTGAAATATTTTCAATAAAGATTGAAAAGGACATAACTAGGTATGCATCGATACGCCTTTTTGCCGATACGATACCGATTCCGATACTCTTATCGGACTATCGCTAATACCGATACCCATGTCAAGTAAATTAAAATTAAAGGTAAAATATATCAAATTTGGTTAAAGTTAAGAAAACACTTTAAACGGATTGAAGCTATGTATTATTATCATAAACTTATAATTATTTACGGTCACGGTCACCGTGACCACGCACGCTGTAAAGCACGCGAAACATCGGAAAAAAATTAAATTTAAAATTATGTAAATAATGATAAGTTTATGATAATATAATATATAATATAAACAATGTTAACAAAAGACAATACTTGGTTAAAGTTTTTAATTTTTATTAAACAATGTAAACAGTCACAAACTTAAGGATTAAAGGTTAAAGTAAAATTAAAGTTATTCAAATTAACAATTAAGAGTAATAATTAAATTAAAATAAGATAAGTAACTGTTAATAATTAAACTTAACATTGATAATATGTTTGTAATTCTGTATTTTATTTTATTTGGTATTGAAAACATACTACGCGCGAAATGGAATGCAACAAAATGAATAAAACGTAGGGATTCCCCGGGTGTAGATAGTCCGTGCCTCGTTCGCAACGAACTAGATTAAACAAGATGCGCGTTTACATTACTTTTTAAAGCGCGATATTTTAAAAGTATCGTTGTATCGGCAAACCTAAAGTATCGCCGATATATCGGTATTGGTAACGGATGCAGCCCTAACAAAATCATTTAAATTAGTGCTAAGTGCTAAACAGTGGTATGTTAAGCCTGGTTTCCCCTTATGTTAAATATCCTTATCAGTAATTTAGGTGAGACTTCCATTACTAATTAGTCTTAAGATGGGCTAGATCTTAATGTTCCATGATGTAGTAGTTTAATTAAAATTATATATTTATTTATTATATGGCATCAGTGCCACATAATATACGATTAAAGTATATAAAATGTTACTAAGTGTTATATTTGTTATACACACACATCTAACAGGAATATAATTAGTACTTCAACTCTATAGTTGAAATAATTTTTCTTTATTTTTTATAATTTTATGTATAACATTTATATACATTAAATCATGTATTTTATCTTTGTGTGCCGAGCGTTGGCGAGCTTAAACAAATAAATAAATACTTAAACATTAAAATATTTAACAATTTAGTATTAAAGAATAATTGTCGGCAACACACTTGCGAGCCTCCTGCCAGTTTCTTGTTACATAAAATAAATAACTATTATATGGTGTAATTCCTTTAAGAATAATTCTTATAAATATTTTATATTATGTAATAAATAATATGGCTGTATAAAACACTTAATAAATATTAAACAACTTCTGTCCAACACATGTCGAGGTCTATAACGAACCTTGTGAAAACAATTTTTCCGCATTAATATTTATTATATTCCAAGAATTCATCAATAAAATTCGCTAACCGCATAAGATACTCATACAATCACCAAGTTACTCCCTTGGGGATTGTATAAACATCGAGAAGCGAAACAAAACCACAGGTGCGGTCAATCGCAAACTATTTCGAAATATGTATGCACAAACTCGATATGTACTGAATTGAATAGTATTGTTCCATCCTATGCAGGTTGCATAAAGGTTTTTATTCTATACCAGAGAGTAACATTAAAAAAATTGTTACAGAATTAAGAGATAGATATGTATAATTGTTTTTTTATTGAAAACTAGTATGAGGTGTTTGCAAGTAATGGGTCAATGTTGTATATGATTTTAATTAAATAAATATTATTATGTACTTCGAGTACATAGGGGCTTATAAAAGATTTAAGCTGGCGCTAGTAGATAGTACTGGTGACACCAGAGCTGGTGCTTTCCTCGCTCATGAATTAGTATCGCAATACAGGGAGGAAATGCTGCCAGCGTTAAAGGGTACACTGCCACAGGGACCAAACCTTTTAAATTTGTTTTAATTTTGCTTATTACAAAATTTAATTATTTTTAATTATTACTATCTACTATAAAAAAAATTTAAAAACTGTATATTTTATTATTATTACTAATATAAACTATATTATGTACTTGAAGATGAATTATTATCAAACCAAACAGCTTTATCGAATGATTAAATTTCTATTCCCTTCTAATTAATGGATTAATTGACCCAATTCTTGGCTTATTTTACGCACCGGGATTTGTATTAAGTATTTAAAAACATGAAACAAATATAGAAAATAGACGGAAAAAAGGTATCGTAATTGTCAAACATTTGTTCATCGCGTCGATATGGTAGTCTCTCCTGAAATTAAAGAATATATTTATATAAAGGCAAATAATTGACAAGGTAGGCATGGATACATAATATTCGTATAATGGCGTATTTTAGGTTTAAATGATTATGTAGAATTATGTCAGTAATGAAAAAGCGAATTTTTTGTGGTAATTTATTTTTAAAGTAAAAACTTTGTATTTATTTTATCTTCATTGTATTACTTTCAAAAAATCATAAATTAAGCTCTCCTATCTGTAATACGACTGAATATAAGGCGGTACAAAGTTCGATAGGCCAGTTTTCCTAATAATAAATTCCAGAAAGATGTCTCTTAACCTAACTGTGAACCTGTAAAGATACGACAATAATCCACTGGGACCTGTCAAAATCTGGGTAATCAATCCCATTTTTTTAATTATTGAAAAGTCCGAAACAACAGCTGGAAGGATTAACTTGATTATTGCCAGCCCAGTTAGTTATCAATAAAAATCTTTTAAAACACTATCGTCAATCTAATTTTTATGTCATTCCCATACAAATTAGATTGACGATAGTGTTTTACGGCATGCGTAAAGTAATTTTGTCTTAGACCCTTTATAAATTGGTTTCCAATAATAATAAACATCGTTTGACCCAAAGGAATCGCGGTCACGGTTGTAACTAGGAAATTCTAGAAATTATAATCTTTAAAAAGCATCATATTTCTCCAGTGGCCTAGATAGAAATGTGGGACGAGATATACAATAGCAAAAGCGTCAAATAATTAACCATTTTGTTAATTATGAGCAGCTGTGAATTAATGTGGAGTTTCAGTATTGATTTACCTTAATACCGACCTTTAGGAGTGCGCCTGTGTTAAGAAGTGTGTATGAAATTAAACATAATTAGTAGCTATTATTTTATTGCGCGCGGAAAGAACGACTGGCGCTACCAATTGCAACTACACACTGTCGCAATACAAAATGTGTGGTATTCATAAACCACAACAGTCTTTTACTTTTTGGTGAAGCTTTTTTGGAAATTGTTGTAGGCTTTGAGAAAATGCTTTCATTACAGCAGAGCTTTCAATTTTTTTAATATATTCAAATTTTATAATGTTGTATTCTTAAGTTTTAAACAGTATTTTTTTAAATATAGTATATTAGTAACGCAAAGCTTACGCAAAATTCTCCACACTTGAATATCGACATACTGTATAATATTATAATTTATTTATTTTAATTAATTATAATTAACTAAACGGTCTCTTTATAAATGTAATATTTATAAAATTGCTGGGAAACCGTAGAAAAGACATCAGCGGTAAAAGGCTCGCGAGGGAGCGAAATTTTGGGGATTATAACATCCCCGAATATCCTCCAGAGGATTATAAATAACAGCTTATGTACTGTCACGAGAAACGGCACATAGCAACTTTTTTAATATTCATTTATGAGACACTGTCTGCATATCCACTAGGAATGCAAGTTCATTTTATTAAGCCCTGTGCAAAACCATAATAAACCTGTACTCCGTGGAGAAACATATAGTACTTAAACTTCTCATATTTAAGTGTAGAATAAATTTTTCCTATAGCTTCTAAATTAGTTCGGTGGTAAGTTAAGGCTTTAAACAAAAGCCTTGTAGCTGGCGCGAACAAATTGAGATAGCATTTTTAAAATTATTTTATGTATTTTTTATGTAATAGGAGGCCCGGCCCACATTACCAGATGGCTCGCTAATGCGTTGTCGGAAAATCATACATATTCAACACATCTAATATTTTAAAATTTTATAATTTTCCAGCTTGACTGGTTACTCGTGGACAACACGCCAGTGACGTCAATAGCGGGTCTTCGGCGGGTGTTGACCAATGGCTCCCTGGAGTTCCCCCCATTTCCGGCTAACCACTTCCGGCGTGACGTCCATACCGCCACATACCGGTGTCGGTTAAGGCTGAAGAGCGGCTTCGCTGTTCTATCAAAAAACATTCACGTGCACGCGTGTAAGTATTTTTATTAATCACGACATTAGAGTATAGAGCATATTTAAAAAACTGACTCTGTGATAAGTAACAATATAAAACAAAGAAATGTTCAAGTTTTATTTCTATAATTACAATCATAATACCTTCAAGAAATATAAGTAACAATATATTCAATTCTATTTGATTTAGAATTGTTGATAGGTAGTATTGTCTTTTGTTAACATAGCTTTTACACAATAAGAAAATACTTTTTAAACGGATTGAAGCTATGTATTATTATTATAAACTTATTATTATTTACATAATTTTAAATTTAAATTTTTTCCGACGTTTCGCGTGCTTATGTTTTCTTGTTGATAGATTTGAAATATTAAAAATATTCAATTGTTTCCCTTTAAAAATGGGAGACATGATGAATATTGAGACTAATTGTTGATGATGATGAAGTTGATTTCATTTTGACGGTTCATAAAAACAACCATATTGATTTTAATTATTATAAATTAATTGTAATCTTTAACTTTCAATTTTACCAGTAACTTCGAGATTATTCGTATTTTTTTCTATTATTTTTACAACTGGAAATTCACAATTACTTTATTTATACTAGACCAACATTTGTTTCGACAGTAGTAAATACGCCATGGGAGGTGCATGTACCAGATGAGTACGTGATGTCGGGCAACGCAGCTGTTCTCCGTTGCGTGGTGCCACCACATTGCGCCGAGCGCGTCGCCGCGACTGAGTGGTTCGCGGATGACGACACCAGTGTGTTCCCTTACTTAGGTGAGTAACTATAACCATCGCAAAGCTCGAAGTAAGAAACAGAGACAACACGGGTTTCTTATAAAATAACAACAAATAAAAAACATGACGCATGCGGCCTTACCTCGCTCTGAGGCGTTCCATTTAAGGTCTGAAGTGCAAGCGAGAGCGCGGAATGAGCGACAAAGAGGCACAATCGGCCTCCGCATCGTTCGACATTTTGTATTGTATATGTATCTTTTATTTGCCAGAGATATTACTTCTTAATTAAAAAAATTGACATAATTGTATTTATGCGTACAAATAAATGTAACTTGATCAATTCAATTGTGATTTCCATATACTTCTTCTTGATATCCATACAAATATCTATTAAACAAAAAAAATTAATATTTTCTTTTGAAAAAGCAACCATTCCATCAGTATTTTTCTATGACGTTGTCACGTTCAACTATCGTCAGTAAACCGACTGTACAGACAACCGATTTTTTTAGGGGTTTCGGATACGATTGATTCTTAAGGGGCTCCTAGACTGGCCACTAATCACGAAAATGTATAGCTACAAGGGCTGTGGCTGGTGGTTTTTCTAAGTCCGATGAATTTTTAGTGTCCCAATCGTATGGCCGGAAAAATCGCTTTGTGCGTCCCTTTTTCATGCGAGGTGAAGATTGCCACGAGTCGTTCGAGTAGCGCTATGTTCGTTTGTGTTTGTTCCTGTTAATTTTAGTTGTAAGTACTAAGCCATGTATGTAAACCGTGTAATGACGAAATAATGTTGCAGAAATTTGCTGAGATTTTAAATTTTTCAGCCATGTGCTGCATTAAAATATTTTTGTATTTTCGGGATATAATATAAACGATAACTACGTTTACGAAAAGTATGAACTAAAAACAAAGAAACGTAAGAAAGGCTTTGTTTACGCTAATAATTATTAATTTATCGTATTGGTTAATAACTACTGCGTATAGATAATAAATGAGTTAATTTAAGATAAACAATTGCCAACCAGATAGAACTGTTAATAGATAAAAAACCCAAGTTCTGAATATAATTTTTTTGGATAACATAATAATAGTATTGTTAATACATCTTCATTACTCATTGAGTTTGATTCTCGGCCAACGAATTATTGTAAAGGGAACAGATGATGATTTAAAAGAAATAATAAAGAAGTTACTCGATCCACCTGGGCTAAATTTTCACTAATATTGCATCCTTATTCTTCAATGTTAGCCTCATAAAAGAGTATCCAAAAGGTTTAGAAACGGGAGATTTTTAATTCCTATACCTCACTTTTTCTTGTCCTAATTAAAACCATTTTAGGTCTCTTAAAACCCCATTAAAAGTTTATACATTCATCTTTCGACAGAACTTCATTGTAAAGTAGGAATAATTAAACTTTGACATAACTGTCAAAGTTAGTTTCAAGTTAAATTTTCTATTTCTAATCAAGATTTATTTGATGGTTTGATTAATTTTGCGTTAAATTCCTTTTAAGAATAATCGTTATTACTACGTACAACGACAAAAGCTATGGCATGCCAAAATGTATTAAAGAAAATAACTTGGAAAATATCTACATATAAAGACAATTTTCCTTTATGTCTTACCAAAAAGGAGTCAAAAGAATTTTTCAACTCAGTTCGCGTAAGGAGCTACGCAATTACGCTTTCGTCACATATCTCATTTTCAGAGAATAAAATTCGAGAATTCCATAAAACTCAATTCCGGATTTATATTAAGAAGTTGGAATTGAAAGAAGCCCGCAGTCGCATTCAAACCTACGGCTATAAAAAACTTGAAAATTTCGTGGCTTTATCCCAATTCTTAATTAAGAAGCCTAGCGGCTATATCCTTCCCATTAAATTAAGAAAGGTCCAGTCTTGAAGCATACCTATCTTTCGTTTTCATCCCAAATGTAAACGAAGACAGAAATCTGTCTATGCCAAATGGCAAGTCCATAGATATAGATAGATTTCTGTGTCTGTGTGAGCATTGTTGGCTTAGTGAATTGCGTGAGTGCGATGCTTATCTCTGAGGATTTAGGTTCGATCCCCGGCTCTACACCAATGGACTTTCTGTCTATGTACGCTCGAATGCAGAAGGAAAACCGTAAGGAAACCGGCTTGCCTTAGACCTAAAAATTAGACGGCGTGTGTCAGGCACAGGCTAAGCACCTCCTTTTCTATTAGATTTACAAATGATCATGAAACAGATACAGAAATCTGAGGCCCAAACCTTAAAAGGTGTAGCGCCACTGATATGTTTTATTTAGATTTTACATTTATATTATTTAATTAATGGCCGAGTGTTCTACGGTGTTTTTGTGTATGAACGAGTCCGAAAATAATTAACCAAGTTATAATTTTCACGTCGTAGAGCTTAGTGATTATACGGGCAAAACCCTAGATATGGCTTCAATTTGGTGACAGTAGACAGTAAACATTTGCTCGTACGGTGAACGAAAACCACAACTAATATTTGCAGTATTAGCTTACTTGTAACCAATTTCTCTCAACTAAAAACCTCAAAATCACAATATCATAATCTAAACGCCAACTCAGACCAGATATAATTTCGTCTAATATTAGAAATAATTTATTTTTATGTTTATATAGTATATATGTCGCAACCAACTAGATTATTTCGCCGTTCAATTAATAGCCTGGCATTTTAACTAAACAGCGCCGTTTAACTAGCGGCCTGAAAGATATTCTACGGTTGTTACAACATTTAATAAAATGCTTAGGCCATTCGTACAATAGTGTGACCATGTAACATAAATATTAAAAAAGATTAACATCTGACATAAATTACTCGAGTCAGTCACATTTAAATTCACATTATTATTGTCATTACACACTTCCATGGCACTTGTTGTCTTTCCTTAAACTTTGGAAAACCCCATCAAGAAACGTAATTGATCCAAATCATTTGCCTGGCTGTTTGATCAACTGGTTGAATATTTTGAGGCCGCTAGTTAAACGGCTACGACATATTAAGTTGGGAAAAGTCTTTTCGCATTATAGTATGTATGAACTTGTAATTAAATCTCTTTGGCTATACTATTTGTATCTGGCCGGTTATGGTATCATTAAAAGTTTAAATTTTAAAGAAGATAATTCCAAATTCAAGTTAGTTAAATTTAAATAAACTATATTAAAAAATGTTGTGGATTTTCTTAAAATATGCATAGAAACTTTTCCCTCAACCTATTATATACCACACTGACAATGGTGATTAAAAAAGATAAAATTGGTAAATATTATTGGATACAACATTGCCTAATATTACAATTGGATATAATGCGCGTCAACCACAGCATGTATATAAAAAATTGTCGGAAATCCAGCACGTCTAGGATCTATTGACAACGTGTCATATACAGACGGCTATTCGCCGGCAATATCCTACATCCCAACCACAGTTCATACGTACATGTAGTTGGCTAATATTTTTATATCAGCTGTAATTCCTATACTTTTTGTTTTCTTAGGTCCAAATTACGAGCGTCTAGATGATGGCTCACTGTATATAGCTGCGGTCAGCCCAGATGATCGCTACACCATATTCAGGTGTAGGGTACGGGATAGAGTTACTGATCATACCTACACTAGTCAATATTATGGTAAGTTTAATTCATTTATTGGTAATCTTACAGCTAGCATACATACTATAAAACAAAACACTTAGGCAATATACAAAGCCAAAACAGATTACATAGATAATCAAAATTTATGAAACAGAAAATTAAAGTAAGTATATTACTACACAAAAATATGAAGTAAACTGAAATTAGACATTAAACAAACGACAATTAATAATATTATTTCAATTAAAAAACTAGATTGTTACTGCTAAACAAAAAACTGTGTACAGTTTGTATTTCCAGAACACCAACTTCCTTTCTATTAAGATCATTAAATAAAATAAATAAAGTTAAAGTCTTTCCGCGTCTCAAGTATTTACTCACGTCCTCTTTGGTGAAGTGGAAAATATCAATATCCTCATAATTCATTTATTAATACTTTAATTACATCACAATAACACAAAAAAGAAGGAAAATAGGAGTTACTGAAATTGTAGATAAATACAAAAGTGTATTGAATAATCACGTAGTCTTATTACAGATATTATTTTATATAGATTCATTGGTTAAAGATGCGTTTATATAAAAGATGACATAGAGTATGTGCTTAAAGTCATCATAGTTTGGATGATGAGTACATGCTACGCAATCGGAGGTCCCTAAACAAAAACCGAATAGTGATAATGTAAGAAATGTCTGAACACATTAAAAGCACAGGAAATTTCTTTATTAATTAGAATTTATTGTCATCCAGGTCACGTTATAGTAACAGAACCAAAAGGGCAAGTACGCCCGCGAGCAGCAGTTGAAATGCGCTCGCGCAGAGTTCAAGTGGGGCATGATGTGCGGATACCCTGCGCTGCACATGCGTGGCCAGTTCCTACTTTTAGGTAAGGATATAATGTTTTAATAGTTTCTGATGAGAAAAACTCATCAGAAGCTGTTTCCTAACCTTTTTATATCCCTCAATGAATTTATACACACATACTTATGCACACCGATATTCTAATATTTTGCAAGAGTAGGCCATTTGTAACTTTTATGTAAGGATTTGGCTACCTAAATAAATAATAATAAGATATTTTATTGTGAAAATATATTTTTAACACATAGAAATAATGTTTGAATAAATATTAAATATTGAAGTATACAAATATATATGCTTATTAATTAGGCAAAATTGTTTTTGTTATAATGCGTGTCACTCTTATACTCTACTATTTTTTATTGTATTTTTCAAGTTATAGTCAGGGGTACCAATGAAAGAAAATAAAAAATATTTTAGAATTTTTCACATAAATTGTATAAGAAGAAAAAAAATTGCGTCAAAAAAATTTCACAACCAAAAGAAGCAATTGTTGTTGTGCTTCTGTGGTAATTAGTATATTAAATTCTTCAATCAATGCTATGCCGCGTTCAACAATGTCGTTCGCTACTCTTATAGAGCGTACAATTTATCAGGAAACTTTGAAGTCTTCATATTCTTCCTAAAGAAGAGGCTCTATTTGCAAAAATGTAGACGGAAATTTACGTCACGAAATTCTCAAAATTTCCTCGATGTCACTTAGATCCAAGGTGATTCGCATTGGGCTATATTCGGACCTTCCTTAATTAGTGCAATCACAATTTTTTGTTTGCTTTCAAGAAAAAGGTCGTCAAAAGAAAAACAAGCGATATATTATTCAGGTATAAATTATTAATATAACTGTTTTATTGAGCTGCAAGTTATCATTACCATAAATTTTTCAACGTTGACATGAGGTAGCGACCCCTAAAAACTTAACAAATAAATAAAAAATATAGGTTCGATTTTAGCTCATACTAGTAGAAGCGAATGGTGGTCTGACGCAGTAATTTTTCAAAAGTTGAAAATTAAGGAGTACCCTAATATATATGCCACATCAGCCATATGAGATATGCAAACAAAATCAGATAATATTACTTTAGTAAGAAGAAGTTCGTTAAAACCGAATAAAGTTTGGTGTTTGTATGGATGGTTTAAAACATGAGCTTATATCTAACATATAATAATTATATGTATATATATGCCTTAATTAATTATTAAGGGTAGTGGGAATGCGACGCTGACAACAACTAATTTGGCTCACCTAAGGGTAATAAATCTAAGTAACACTTCAATACAAGTGAAGTCGACCTTTTTGGACATTACCGTAATCAAGAATATTGTATTACAATTTATGAGGCTCCTTGTGCATGGGCATGTATTTTTGCCACCATGTGTGCGAAGATGGCTAACATTTGGTTAACGCTTCAAATTATTTACTAAATAATAACTAATGTAAGGTTACATAACTACCGTCATATTTGTTTATTTGTCTTGAAATTTCTATTCACACAGTAACAAAACTTCACTATTTACTTCTTATACAACTGGTTAAGTTAATCTTACAAAAACTGTTAATGAAAACAAAAACATTAAAAATTCCTTTATCCCAAAAATGTTTTGTAATGCGTCTGACAAGTTAAATGCGTATTACATCTTTCCTGAGAAAACAAATGCAACTGACGTGAACAAATGCACACTCACGAAAACAATGTTCTGTTTACGTTACATGGACCGAAAGTTTATACAAATGTTGTCGATACGGTCTGTATTATATGTTTGCGAAGGCGAATCGCAAGAATTGTTTGTTGTGAACAATACGATATTATTGCGTCTTTCAAAATCCATTACTTTGTCTTCTACTTTAATATTTTAGGTCTGGGAATCAAATTTCTGTAACTGTTTGGTGATCATTTGTTTTTACAACAAGTGTGTCCGATCAGCCTTCCAGCCAGTGACGTTTTCGGTCGAAGGCAAACCGGTTTTCTCACAATATTCACTGACTTCACTGACAAGAGTTTTACGACCACAGGCATGAGAGTCTTATGCTGAAGCCACTAATAAATTAAAATCTTTGCTTCGGATAGGAACGGCAAAATAAACGCCATCTACTACTAATTTAAATGTATCAAAAATAAAGAAAAACCTGTGGGTTTTCGAACACAATTATATTGTCTTATCAGTTAAACATTAATTTGTATAAGTAAAATATTAACCAGACATTATTTAATTAGAAATGTTTATAATATCCTTAAAATATCAATGTAGTTTATGTTCGGCAATATTCGATATAGCCTGTATTTTTACCCCTTTGTTTAGACCTAAGTTCGTCTAGCTGTACTCTTTCGTCTCTTTACTTTAGTTAAAATGAGTCAATTAACTTAGATTCTTCATGATCATATATTATTCTAAAACAATTTCACTTTGGTGTCTTTACGCAAGAAATAAATTATGGTTTTAAAACACAACGTTACGTTTCAGCAAGCATGTTTACAGGTTAATTAGTGTTATACAGCACAATTTTACATTATCAAATTTTTCGTTTTATGTTACAATAAATGAAAAAAACAGCCAGGTCCATGATAAATTCATTCCGAGGGTGTTTTACCCAGTCGAAATTAATTCGCTTCTTGCCAATCGAATCACGGGTGGAGATTATAAAATTGTGGTTAAATCTGCGCGCGGTAAAAGGATTTCAAATAAAACCCCCAATTACGAGGGAAAATTATATTTACCCTTACGAAGTAAACAACAGCCAATAGATTGTTGATTGTTGTGGTATTAGTTAAACACTTCTATGTTAAAAGAAAACAATTTTTTAATTATTTGTTTTGTTTGTTTATTTATTTGTATTATTATAAACTTATAAAACTTTGCTGTGATACTTTTGACATTCAACACCTTTTGTCTTCAGTCACCGTGACCACGCACGCTGAAAAGCACGCAAAACGTCGAAAAAAAATTAAATTTAAAATTATGTAAAATAATTATAAGTTTATAATAATACATATAGCTTTAATCCGTCTAAAAAATTGTTTTCTTTTAACATAAAGGCCCATAAGGCCAACAGCGATATTCCATTCTAAAAAAAGGTCCATTAGTGCCGGCCATTCTATATTTAGACTGATCGACGATCCTCTTTCAAGGTTTGAGGAAAAGTACACCTTCCTTCCTCCTCATGCTTTATGCCATGGTAAAAATAATTTATATTTTATTATTTAAGCAGATGTGACGGTCTCCTAATGATAATAAAACCCCCATGTTCGAACCATTCCTTAGTTTGAGGAGGAAATTTCTTTGAAATATTTATACAAGTACTAGAAAATCGTGTAGAAAATATACAACTCTGACACGTATAATCAAATGTACATACGATGATGTTTATCAACCACTTCGAGTGTTGCTCGGATTTGCAATATTAGCTTTAACCCAGTACTTACAAGTTCATGCATAAAGCAAAACAGACTTATATTCCTTCATATTTATTTAAACTCTATCACCTCATATTTTGCACTAAATTACCGATAAATATCTTAATTGCTTATCTATTGCGATCAAATTTATAAAGAGTTCAAATGACAAGCGCTAACGCGCGTTGCGAGAGCTCGTCAGTCTGTTCCGATAGAGCTGAACTGAAATGAACGTGAAATTTAGCTATTATTTTGTGGTTGTAGTTTTGTAATAACTTCAGATGTACTTATTTTGAATTGAATACGAAAACAAGTCACAAAAAATACGTGCAATCGAAATGGAAGCGCGCGCTCAACGGATCAGTCGAAGCGCGCGTTCGCCTACATTTAGAGACTTTTTCTCATGTGATCGGTTGTACGTAAATACCACGATGTGTAGTCACGATTATAAAATGCGAGACATTTCCATCTGAACATGGCCTAAGTTTTCCGTGGTTATGATTTTTGTTTCTATCTCTATATGTATTGTGAGCTTTTCCATTTTGAAATTATAAAAAAAATCACGACATCTACTGAAAATGTATTATCAACATGGCGTTTACTTAAAGCTTAGTAAACCATTATGGACATGAAATAGTCGCAATACTCTTCTAATTTATAAAAAAAATATACTAGCACTGGCACTAGAACCTTTTTAGATCTGGGTCTAAGATTTTATCGTCTATTCAAGCAGGTGATCAGCTTTCTGTGCCTGACACGCCGTCGCCTGTTATGGTCTAAGCCAAACACTGCTTTTATAATCACCATATATTAAAAATGAAAACTACGATGACTTTAGAAAACAAGTAATGGTGCGTCGGAATATGATGTAAATATTTTCTAAACAACCCTGTCTTAATATTAATTTAATTGAAATTTTCATCCGCAACTGTCAAGCAACAGTTTTAATTCAATAAGCTTAACTAACATTGCATTTTTAAACTTTTCACCTGAGTTCTTCTCATATATTATGTTAACGCCCGCAATTTTCTATTGAATATTTTAAAAGACATCGTATCCTATAAATACTTTTCGCTAACGAGAGTTATTTTTATAATTTTTATGTACCATTTTTTTCGTTATTAATATTTTTTTCTTTCTTTTGTCTTACCTCCAACTTCGATTTTGTACCCTCTGGAGTAGACTCTGGGCCGAGGGGATGATGTGCACAGGCGCTAATTAGAGATTTAAGTTGGCGCTTGGTGGATAGTACCGGTGACACCAGAGCTGATGCTTTCATCGATCATGAATAAGTATCTCAGTATAGTGAGAGCCACACGGACCAAACTTTTTAAATTTGTTTTAATTTTCTTTTTATAAATTTTTAATCATTTTTATTACTATTATTTAGGTTAAGAAAATTTGTAAAGACTTGTATACTTACTTAATTGTAATCTGTATACTTGATTGTAGTGATTACTAAAAAACGTTATTATATTAATAAATTTACATCAAAATTAGTTAATGCTTGATATTATATAAACGTCTTCTTAAGTAAAATTGTGGTTTCTAAAGATTTTTTATTTTAAAAAATACTATATGACGGTGGAACATGAACTGAATACTGTTTCTCCGTCCACCGAATCGACGACATTCATCCATATAATATTAATTTTACTTTGATTGAAAAGTATATGTTGGGGTCGTAGGTTCGATCCCCGGCTGAGCGCCAATGGACTTCCTTTCTATGTGCGCATTTAACATTCGCTCGAACGCTGAAAGAAAACATCGTAAGGAAACTCGCTTTCCTTAGAACCAAAAAGTTTATGGCGTGAGTCAGGCAGAAGGTTGATTATGATTAACAAACCACGATTAACAAATGATCATGAAACAGATACAGAAATCTAAGGCTCAGACCTAAAATGGTTGTAGCGCCATTGATTATTATTATTATAATGTTACGGTGATTGATACAATCATCAATAAATTAACAACAGTAGATGGTATAAACATTTTATAATAAGTGACTAAATACTTTGTCTACATATAATTATCACAGTATCACAGTTTTTAATGGCCGGCAAGGCAATCGCGAGCTCTCTAACATTGAGTGTCCATGGGCGCCGGTATCGCTTAACATCAGATGAGCTTCCCGCCCATTTGCCCTCTGGTGCTACATTGATACGATTGACGGAATACGTCAGTGGAATGATAGTTTAATACGTTCAAGCGAGCCTAGAGGCCACTGTACTTTTTGGGTTATCTGGCTGTCTAACGACTGTGGGACTTCCCATATACTCTCAGTGATGTCTTGCCCACCTCGATGGTAAAAACCAAATCTACAATTATTCATCACAATAGTGCTTGATGTTCTAACAGCTATTCTTTCAAAGAAGCTTTGTCATTTATAAGTGAAAGTAGACAAATCTAGGGAAGAAAATTCAGCAATTTAATGCGCCATGCTGCTGATAAAATCCTTTAGAATGCAAATGTCTCAGCATTTCTTTCAAAACTATTTCCAAAAGGAAAACTTGCGGAGCATTGAAGATTTCAACTCAGCCATTTGGTTCTGAGAAATTGCTGGAGGATTAGACGACGTTTGCTTCCAGATTCTAGCAATGCACAAAAGTTGAAAATAGAAAGCTTCCTTTAACAATAAAGACATTGTAATGGTGTCCTTTGAATGGCTTATATTCATACAACTGATTATCTAAACTGCCACGTTTTTATGCCTAATAGCTAATGCTTTTTTTTATAAAATATCAGTGGGGCTACAACTTTATTAGGTCTGAGCCTTAGACTAGTCTGTATGTTTCATGATCATTTGTCAATCTAATAAGCAAGAAGGTAATCAGCCTCCTGTGCCTGACACAAGCCGTTGACTTTTTCGGTATAGGGCAAGCCGGTTTCTTCTCGATGTTCGTCGTACTAGCGAATGTTACATGCATATAGATAGTCCATTGGTGCACAGCCGGGGATCGAACCTACGATCTCAGGGGTGAGAGTCGCACTCTTAAGCCCCTAGGCCAACACTTCTCACCTGCTAATGCCTTGGCAAAATCGCAAGCTTCATCTGAAATAAAAAAAATAATTTTATCTCCTCATTTGCTTACTTTTTACTGTTTTATTAAATATAGAAAAATGGTTTTTGAAGACCCACTTGAGTTTATCTCAAAAGCGACAAGATGGCTCTTAAGAATCCTTCTGCACAAATTTACCACAAAAATTATAACATTACACACAAAGTGACGTTTCAAATATTCTAGGTATATTTTGTGGGGAGTTCAAAACCACAGGAGAGTTACGAATTTTACGAAAGTTATAGGATCAGTTGGACTTTGATTTCAATTTTATTGCAATGAAAGTACAGTTTTTATTTCGCTCGCAGTTTGACAAGGAGCGAGACTGAATTGAAAGCTTCATTTTACATAACTTCAAATTTATTTCACTCGTATAAAGTGTTTACGATATCGGTCGTACCGTAATTTGTCTACTCATTATTCATGAGCGTCGTTCGAGTAGTCTGTAACTTATCAACTATATATTATTACATTCTGTGGCCTGAGTAGAATATGTTATAGTATGTCGAAGCGCGGTTCTTTGATAGTTTGTATAGTATTAAAATATATTTTTGCGTTATAAAGTCATACGGCGAATGAAAAACTATGCCAAAGGCCCCACGACAGTGACTTGACAGTGATTTTTAGACTTTACAATTAATTAGCTACATTTTAAAGTAATTAACTAAACTTATTTTTTTTAGATGGTTCCGAGAGCATCATGAGCAATTAATACCTATAGAAAAGTCAGGGCTATGGCCCCGAATGAGGACACAACGTGGTCTCCTGCATATCAAGTCCGTGCAAAGAGAAGATGGAGGCAGATTCGTCTGTTGGCTGAACAATACTGCTGGAACGGAGTCTGTTCACTTCACACTACTTGTTACAGGTATACTCTTTAAAAGCACGAAGTTTTAAGTAAACATAAGTAATGGCCACTTTGGTACACTTTGGACCCACGATAGAGAGTTTATCTGATAATTTATCTTCGGTAATCTACTATGCTTTCCAAACTAAAATATTAAGTTTTTTTCCACTGAATTATGTAGGCAGTATCAATAAAGTTTATAAAAACAGTCCGAGAGATTTTATTAATTTAATATTTCATTTAAAAAATCACTTTGTAACCTGCCGGCGTAGTATATAGGTCAAGTTATACTTCTAAGAACTACAGATGGGTCAAACAAAAGGACTTTTTGTTTGGAGTAACCGCAGTGTCCTATTTTAAACAACTCATGAAAAGTGCCAATTGTTGTCAACATATTTGTTTTGTTTAACGTGAAAATATCTCAAATGTAATTTATAAACATTTGCAAATAAAATTTTTATGTACGATAAATGTGTAAAAGTCTCTGCATCAAATACTAGTATACAAAATTTGTTCATTTCTATGTCCTTTGACAGATAGAAATCCTTTAAGAACTTAACTTTTAAATCCTGCAATATGATATCAGATACATTACTGTAATGCACTCGTAATATTATTTATTTCACACAACTTTGTATTGTACTCTAAGTTTGGAGCAATAATTTATTTTAAGTGACTATCTCTCATATCGAGGTACTCGATCTGTCAAACTCATATTACCTATCTCCGTTTTAGAATCTATATCCGTGCGAATAAGGCCCGATACAATAAGACCGAAATTAAACGCTTACATAAGCATGGACTGCAAAATCTCTGGACATCCCATTGAAGTCGTTTACTGGATACACGATGGCAAATCCGTGAAGGACACAGACAGAATCTGGGTATCAGAAGACAGACTAAGATTACATATCAAAAACACACAAATAAACGACCAAGGAATCTACCAATGTTTCGCGAGTAATACCAGAGATCAAGCCTACGGAATTGCGGAGGTTTTAATAGATGGTAATATTCATATAATAGATTTTTTAGTGTTAAAATGTTCTGTCTCTAACCACTTCCGTTCTCTACCTTCCTTTAAATCTCTGTTGTACAAACGAACCTGTCTACGTTGTATCCGTAACATAATTTAGAAATTATCATATATATATATGATATATATATATACTCTATACCTTGTTGTTAGGTTTTTCTTTATGTTTAAGTTGTTGAATATCTTACGTAAACTGCTTTTCATGCTATAAAGAATTTCTTAACAGTGATTTCCTGGTTCCAGTTGCCCTCCTTATTATCTGATTATTCCAATTGTACTGATTTTTGCATAAATATAATAAACTTTAAGTATAAATATCTACTGACCAGCATAAACCAACAATTTTGTTAAATATGTTTATATTTGAAGAATGTGGCTTCTAATATATAATACAATTATATTTTCTTCTAAAATCTACATAACGAAGTAGGCCTCACAACGGTACAAGTATATATTAAACTGAAATATGTAGAGGATATATTTTATCCGGTTAGTGGAGATAAAAGCATTTTTGTAAATATAAAGCATATTTGCAGTGTCGGAGAACAATCGTGGTGTCGGCAATCGGTCCCGTCGAGCGCCATACGCACGCAGCACACACACACACGACGCCGACTGGAACTTCACGGGAAATAGAGGTATTGAACTCTTGTTTTAAAACTTAGCAGAAAGTATATGGTCATCGCAACAGGAATAAGTCAACAACTTCTCAACTTCTCGTAGAAATATACCTTTCAATAAAAGTAATTAAGTCAACTTCAAATAGCTATTACGAAAAAGTGCGTAAATCTTAAACACTTCCTTAAGTAGAAACATTTGACTTTGGCATATAATATGTCTCCGATATGACTTCTATAAAATTGTGGTCAAACATTTACTACAAACCTTCGTTTTTTTATATGCGCTTAAAAACGAAGGTGTATTCGGATTGTAATTTTAATTGTTTCTTGAAAAACAATTATTATTTTTATTAAATTGTCTCTAAATACGATATCCAATCTAGTGTTTACCCAGTTTCTAAAGTGACACTTTATTTTTGTGTTATGTCACTGACTAACAATAAATATATTCAAACTAATACACCAACTTAAAGGTTTCTGTTTAAGTCTTCTTACTATACACAAAGTCTAGAAGCTGGATAGCATCGACATTCTCATGGAGTCATGTGTCCAGCAATATTTTTCTCTAACTAAAATTGGATAACCTAAATGTTACAACCAATATCTGGCTATTATAAATTCGACATATTAATTAGAAATATGTCTTTCTCACAAAGGAATAATTTAGAATATTACATAATACATCTCTGCTTACTAAACCGCCATACTTATTGTTTCGCCAGAAATATATATACAGAACTAAAACAAAAAACATTTATCCTATAAAATTTTATATAATCTGTATCCGATATTGCTATAGATTATATGCCGTACAAAAAATATTCTTTTAACTTTAGATTTTATAAAAGCAATTTCGGAGTTTCGTAAAACAAAAGGGATTTATGTAGGACGCTAATAGAATTACTTTGGTATATGTACGTAGTCGTTCCCAAAGTTATATCATAAATGGAAATAATGATAATAACAAAAGTACTGATCAGTTTCTGATGAGTGATATATCAATTTATAGTACATTAGTTAAGGAATAGAAATATCATGAACTACCTTATTTTTAATACAGGCACCATATTCATGTCGATTTCAGTGACTGCTTCTTTTAAATATGACTTCAGACTCACCAAATTTTTATGGGGTTTAACACAGACCTTCTAGATTTTATAAAAAGAGAAGGATTAAGGTCCAGATTGGGAGGAAGGCCAATCCTCATGTCTAATTAAGTCGATGTTTTGACGCTCATACCAGGCTTGAGTGGTCTTGGCATTGTGTGCAGGCGCAGTGTCATGCTGGAACAGGAAGTGATGTCCCGCAAATGGCGTGCTGGGCAGATCTTTGATAAGTCGATCCAAAACCGTCTCTCTGGTTGCTCTGGTCTGCCTCTGCTCTCTCTCTGCCTTTTCGCAAAAAATTACCTCAGTTGGCCTGTAATAGGACACTCCCAACCTGACCATTACTGTTGATGGATGATGTCCATGTTGCACCCTCCGAACTTTATTTCCAGCTTCGTCAGAACTCCTAGTTTACACTCTATCATTCTATTTATGGTAATTCTCTTCAATATCGAAATTTTTGTTTTTAAACAATAGTCAAATATTCAAGAAAAGAATGCAATATTTTTTTATATAATCATGTTTGAAATTAAAAAAAACTGTGCCAGTGACAGAACTTTGGGACCAACTACGTAAATAAAACAACTTAAATGTTTGTGATAGTAGGCTCTGAAAAGTCATCGATACATCAGGCATATTTTCGTATATTGCAGCGCTATCGATTTTATAATGCACTTAACACAAAGATCAAAGATTTTTATTTGATTATAACAACAATCGTTTATTACCACTGTACCACTAGGTTAGATCAATCAATTACAAATATGTGCACTACACTATAAAGGCAAGGTGCCTTTTAGCGAGTATTTGGTATATAATTTAAAATACATTTACATTTTTTTCTTTTACTATAAATTATGTAATAAGGTGTGTAATCTGTTAAAACAATATCTTTCTGAAGCTTGAAAGGTGAATAATTATTTTTGGTTTTACAATACCAAATCCACGTGATTATTGGAATAATATGTTTATATAAGGTAATAGAATAATATGATATATTATAAAACAATATGTGACAGTTACCTTCACGAACATATCTCGTCTAAAATCTTACAACTAACATATATTAGATTTAATAAAAAAGATTTAAACTAAAGATATAGCCAAAGATGGAATACCCAATTTTAAAAAAAGTTTCAAATACAAAAGCAAAAAAAAAATCAATACAATAAAACTGAGTATTAAGCCTACCTTGGCTGTGATGTGTGATAGTGTAAAAGTGAGATTACATATGTACGCGAGACTGTGTATGTAACGACGCAAGCAATACACTTCAGCTTTATCAGAAGTTTGTTTATATTTACTCAAATTATGATTTCTCCCAAGAAATAAAAATATGTGCGTGTACTAGTATGCACACGTAAGAAGTGAAACTTCTTTATGACCTTATTTTTCGCAAAATGCACTCAAATGCACACACAAATATGCTATATGCAACTTTACAGAAATTGGTTAAATAAAGTTAAATAATATAAAGTTTAACAAAAGGCTTTTATTATTATAGACATGAATATAAATAATACAATTATTTAATTTAATCAACATTTAATGTATTAAAAAATCTTTGGAACAAACGGTGGCGAAGTTCCTCTTGGAAACAGTGATCATCCATAGATTCGTGTCCTGTATAAAAGCCAAACTGGGCATTCCGAATAGATTTTTTTTATATTTTTTGCTGAGACCTTAATAAATAAGTGATAAATTTTAATAATATGATATTCCTACATTTGTAACAGAACTTATGGCAGGACTAGGACATATATATGTATAGGTACATATATGTTTTGTTTGTACACAATGTATGTTGTAAACAATAGCTTAGTTTAGTATAATTCTTGTATTGAACCTTTTAATGCACTATACATAATCTATAACTTAAAAATCAATTGTTACATAGTAATAATATTTTGTTGGGTTTGTTTAAAGTATATATTTTCAAAGTAATAAATTTTAATATAGTCATATTGAATAAAAAAATTAAAAAACCGGGCTTAAATTGGTAAGGACTATATAAATAATATCAACAACAACAAATATTAGCTCCTTACACATGAAATTGGCGTTTTGTATGGGAGGAACAAAAAGTCGAATATTTTTAAATATAATATATTTAATTAATCAAAGTATGAACCATTGTTTTCTATGCACTTTTGCCATCTCATAGGTAGTTCATTGATCCCTTTACTAAAAAAACCAGTCGGACGGGAATCAATAAAATCTGTGAAGGCGATTTGGACTGTCCCATCAGAGTTAAATTTTTCCCTTGCAAGAAGTTGTCCAAATTTCGAAAAAAAATGGTAATCTGTTGGAGCAAGGTCCGGGGAGTACGGAGGATGTCTTAGACATTCCAATTGAAGCTCTTCTAATTTGGTAGCCGTCTGTTGTGCAGTGTGTGGTCTAGCGTTGTCGTGAAGTAGCAGTGGCGTGGAGCGATTGACCAGCCTAGGTTGTTTAGCCGCAAGCTTTTCCATCATGGTTTGCAATTGCTGACAATAGACATCAGCCGTAATAGTCTGGCCAGATTTGAGAAAACTGCAATGAACAATACCGGCACTAGTCCACCAAACGCTTACAAGTAACTTTTTTGGGGTTAATTTTCGTTTGGGGCAGGATCCAACCATCCGTCAGGTTTTAGTGGGTAGGGTTTATTAAGTCTGAGTCCCACATAATCCCTGCTGGTGTAAAATACCGTAGGGATATGAATAAAAGCATTTCCTGACGAAAAAAAAAAAAAGGATCCAACCATTGCGCTGAGCGCTTCCGATTATCGTAAAGAATCCATTTTTCATCACAGGTAAAATACCTTCGGTTTAAAATACCTCCATTATTGTGCCGGTTCAGTAATGTAACGCAGCAGTCGACGCGCGTTTGCCGGTTTGCTTCAGTCAATTCGTGAGGTACCCACCTTTCAAGAATTTTAATCTTCCCAATTTGCTTCAAGTGAATTAAAACAGTTTTATCACTAACACCGCAGCCTGCAGCTAACTCGGACGTGGTTTGCGATGGATCCGCTTCCACAGTAGCCTTCAATACTTCATTATCAACTTGGGTCTCAGGCCGTCCACGGGGCTTGTTCTGCAGGTCGAAATTTCCAGAACGAAAACGTTGGAACCAAAAACGAACTGTGTTTTCTTTTGCAACATGACCGCCATACACATCATTCACCCTTCGAGTCGTTTCCGCAGCACTAGCGCCACGGCGGAACTCGTCCTCGTAAATAATGCGATACTTTAAGTTTTCCATTTTGTAAAAAGAGTGACGCAAACAGAAAAAAACAGAAGAAAATAACAAATGAATGACGGTCATCGAATCATAAATACATGAGTAAATAGCCGTACAAATTTGAATTTGGAATTCCTTACCAAAGAGGAGAACATCGTGATTAAAGTGGCCAGTACGAAATACGCCAATTTCATATGTAAGGACCTAATATAATTTTCTATAAATATAAAAATCAATCCCGTCTTAGGATTAAGTTGTATTCGTATTTGGGTCTCTCTGGAAGACCTGGAACACTGCCATCAAAGAAGATGCACTGTTCGTCGCTCCACCAAAGATAAATAACATCTTGTTATTTTACTGTGGTGTTAACTATCTTTGGGAGGGGTTGCAGCGCAAAAAATAATGGCTTAAAATTATTCTGCGTTATCCGAAAAACAAAATTTTTAAGACATAAATTGTAAACTGAATGAAACAATTTATAACTTTGACTTAAAGAAGTTTTTGAAATCACAAGCAAAAACATTTATATATTTATTATTACATTTTAATTATAATATTATAAACATTATCTATATATATATATATATATATATATATATGTATATATTTTTCTTTTAGGAATGTAATGAAATCATTATTTTCAAACTTTCATTAAAATCGTAAACTATAATACACCCAAAACGTTATTAGTTTAACGAGTATCGAACGAAAGTCGACTCAACTTTCATCCGGTCTCATTTCCTTCATCATAAAATATTTAAAAGTCCATTTTTAAGCTCCGATCCGCTGCAAGCTATTAGAGTCAACTCTTCAGCTCAAACAAAGAGTTGCTACGAAGCGCGCCTCCCTGTTACCTATTAGCGCACAACATTATGTACTAAAACGCAAAACTACCAATTAAGATCCTATCACCCTGCGTTAAGGTTGTTTTTACCTAATAAACGTCAGGATATACGCCTCTTTTAGATACTATTAATTTGCTCCCCGCTTTTTGGTGTCGCTACACTTGAGAGCTGAAGGGCCGTCGCAATGCATACATGTTACCTATTGGAATATAGAAAGCATATTCCTTTAATGACTTGTGTAATGTTCCATTTTAATTAGGCATGTTTATCGAACTTAAGTGCACTGCAGTGTATTAAACTTTGTGAATAGGTCGATTTTTCTTGTTCCTTTTTTAAAAATTTGTTTAAAATAAATGAGTTTTTTAATCAATACGTCGACTTCAGTCCAAAGGTCGTGTTTGAATCATGTTGTGACAGGCATGAGTGAATCTGTGGCCAAGACTTAATACTTTTTTGTCGAATTTTTACTTTGTTTCCAACTTGACTTATAGGATTAAAAAGTATGGATTACTTTATTATTTCTGTGTGTTAGAAGAATGTTCTACTGCTTACACCGCTAACCCTTTAATCCTTATTTCTCGAGATTTATATACCTAAGGTAAGTTCATTGTTTGTTTTGTAGAAGTGAGACACAAAATGATCAAACTGTTTAATTCTATGGCATAGCAACAACGCAGAGACCGCGTAGCGAAAAATAGTCGCGAAAGCGTGTTTTAGATATTATAAAAAATTATAATAATTATTACTTTCTTTAAAGTCTCTATATATGATCTCTCCTTACAATTACTAGCCAACTATACATAAGATACAGTTTTTTAGTTTTAACGTCTCTGTCAACTTCTGGTCGGTTACATAAAAAGAGACTGATTTGAGAAGTGTTTTTACACACAATAATACAAATAGTTATTGTGATAATTGACATAGTCGTATGTAACAGTCGTTTGTTCAACGGTTTTAGACTAAGGCATTTAAAGGGATACATCATCTATAATAAATCGATAGAAATGATCTGTGTTAATAAATATATTCTAAACGTTTGTGGGTGAAAACATATTGTTCAAAATAATATTTATTATTGAATTATTTAGCAAAATGTCACTTCGTATTCTTGTTGCCTATGTTTGCCTTTATAAAAACCGTTTCGAAAAACTAATAATAACTTTTAAAAAAATAACTTTTCTCTCTTTGGACAGTGCTCCTATTTAACCAGTGTTACTACTGGTTATATAAATCAAGGGATCTTGTTTAACAGTTCATATAAATATACAACTACTGAATACTAATACTAACCGAGTGGTTCCATTAATCAAAGTACAACTAAACAGACAAAGTCGCGGGTATCAGCTACATAAATTAAGCAAATAGTAAACACAAGTAGAACATTAATTCTTGTCTCGTTTACCAGGGTCCTTATTGGTATTGCTAATGTAAGGTTTTAATTACATGTAGCCTTTAATTAACATTGAAGGCACTGTAGGTAATAATTAAGAGGCGGTTGATAAGTTTGTGCTGGAATAAGCTATTATTATTAAGACCTAAATCTTTATAAATATAATTCTACTGTACGTTAGTGAACTCCCCTTAAACGGCTGGACCAATTTGAATACATTTTTGTATGCGTGTGTGGCGCCCTGGATGGTTTACATTCATAAATCCGGCCGACAGACGGCGCTGGAGTCAGTGCTTTCATACTTTGTTTTATATCCTAATCGCTTGAAACACCATGCAGGACAACGTCTGTCGAGTCTGCTAGTTAACCCTTTGGTTGTGTGTATTACTATACATCAACGGACTATTCGTATGTGCGCATTTATTACACGCTCGCAGGGGGAAAGAAAACAGTATGCCTTGAACCCGAAAACATGTGTCAAGCGCAGAAGCAATACCGCCTACTTCCCTATAAAGAAGAATGAAGGAATGTGAAAATAGCTGTGCTAGATAGACGTCGATTTAATAAGAGCGTTCAGGTATTAATTTGAAAACTAAAAACTAGTTAGGCATTTTTATCATAAAGAACTTGTTCCGTTCTACGCGAAATCCAGCAATTTAAGGATCTGAACCAAGCGTGAACTATAGCTCCCATGTGTCAAAATTCAACGTTTTTGACATACAGAAAAATGTATGTAAAGTGTCATTTCTGAATATCACCAAAATAATAATAGCGATCCCGTCTCCATGTGTAGTGAGATTCATGCGTTATTTCAATAACAGATATAGAAATAATAATATCGAAATTAGACACAAAATAGCCGACTTCGCGCAGAGAGTAGAATGTTTGTAATTTTTTGTAAATATTACAAGAATTACAGAGCTTAATAATTTTTAAGACATCAGGGAAAGTCAGGTGTGTGCGTGTACGTGCGTGGTTTGAAATACTTTTACCACTCAAACGCTTTATCGATTTATCTTATGTTTGTTTTTGGTATTTGCAAAGAGAAATGATATAAATGATCAAAGTATATTTTATTTTTCTTTATTTTACAAAATAATATAATATATTCAGAATATGTTACATAAGAAAGCCGCTGTGGTTTGTATTAATGTAACCATAGCAGTCTTGTTAAGGAGTGCGACAATTGCATATAAAAGAAGTTTTTTAATTTACTAATGGTTTATGTTGGTTAGTATAAGGTTATCTAAAATCAGATTGGGTAGACCATTCATTAGCCGCGGTAGCAACGTTCTCTCGCCATATACGTTGTTTGTTCTCGATGTACAGAACCGAATCTGCGGTACCTCTAGAGTCTTTACGTCATGCTCCACTCGTTTTTTTATGTCATCTCGGAAAGTATGTCATCGACGATAAGATACTGTAAATAAATTATTAAAAAACTCATTAATTGTGCCAGCGGTGTTTAAAAAATAACGCCAAATTTCCCCTTTAACTCCACTAACGTCACAATTAGTAAAATTAACTAATACGTAAATCTGTTCACTTCCCAGCCAACTAGTTTTCTCTTGTGATTAATTTATGTTGCTTGAAATGTACAAATATTTAGCAATGCTACGTGAACATTTCTGTAGATAATTATTTCGATTCAATTTGGTTTACAATATAATATTGTTGAATGGACCACAAGTCCATTCAAATTTGACTTCCACTTACTTTCTACTTTTGTACGTTTCTAAGTAATTGAAAGCGGCACACTAAACGAGATTGAAGGACCGTCATGATTATTATACTATTTTATTGTAATAGTTGGAATTCATTGGTAAGCGGAAGCGGGAATTTTTAAATACAACTTAATTTAATTCATCGTAAAAAGTAACTGAAGTCAAACATCATTTACTATATTATATGAGTAAATTTTCTTACATTTCATATTATGCATTAAAAAGAAATACATAGATTTTATTATACGGCCAGTTATAAAAGTTACCTTACATGTAACATTAATTTAAATTAACATTAATAATTAAGATTCGCTTAAACGGTGAAAGAAAAAGATCATGAGGAAACTTGCCTTAAACCCAAAAAATCGACGGCGTGTGTCAGGCACAGGAAACACATCTTGCGTATTAGATTGACATATTATGATCATGAAACAGATACAGAAACCTGAGGCCCTGCCCTAATATGGTTGTAGCGTCACTGATTTTTTTTCATAAAATCAATTTTATTTAGACTATTTTTTTTACAAAATAACATATTATGTATATTTCATGCGCCGTTATAGTATAATTTTCCTGTTTTATTAAGTAATATTTACTCCACCCATTAACGGAGTATAACAAAGTTAGAAAATCCGCAATATATTTAAATTTATGAAAAACAATATTAACAGTCTTACCGGAGTCGTGCCTTGTCCTGTTTCAGGCGGATTTCAACCAGCTCTATGTAGATAGCATATTATTATTTTATTATCAGTAGAGTACTTTAGACAATATAAGATGGAAGTTTATCTGTGAAAAATGTTTTGTATTTGGAGTTTTATTTGCTCTCTTATTTTATTAAGAAACAATTATTGATTCAGAAATCGGACCCAGAAACTTCTGCTAGCCACTAGGTGGTGTTATTTTGTACAACAGCGGGTTCTTTTTTGTAAAGGCTTATTGATGTTTGCTAATATAACATAAAAGTCTGTGGTTTAGGCCGGTAAGTCGTGTAGCGTTACCCATATAACGCCACATATATATTGACTGTACCTAGTTCACTGGCTATTTGAAATTTTCTTTTAAAAGCCTGAGATATACAAACTTAAACAAAAATAGGTCTATATAGGTGTGTATATATGTTTCTTATAAACTAAAAACTTTGGTAATAACCATATATAATTACATATATGCTCATAAAACTATCACTCACTTTTTCTTGTGCCTCGTAATTAACCACTTATATGTATCAATAAACCTTCGGGTTAGCTCTTACATTTTTGTTAATACATATTTATTTTTTTTCTTTTGGTTTTACTTTATTTTAGTTTTATTTATGCACTTCTTGTCCTTTACCCACTGTAGGTGTTTTTTTCTTTATTGTGCCATACTAGGGTTGCCCGGTCGCTTTTTAGCGATAAAGCCGCCGGTTGCCTTTATACGCCGATAAAGCTTTTTTGGCGACGTGGAAGTAAATAAATCAAAAGATAGCTTACTTTAAATTTATTTACAGAATCAAAACCAGAACTAGTTTACTGGTTTTCCGAACAGACCCTACAACCTGGTCCAAGCGTGTCCCTTAAGTGTGTGGCGATGGGCCACCCACCACCTCAATTCACCTGGACACTGGACGGGTTTCCTATACCCACTAATTCTCGGTAATATGGCAGACTTGACCGCATTTCTAACACTTAAGTCTATTAAATTTAGTAAGTATAATTTTCATATTATAAAGGCTTATTAATAACATAGTTGTACTTTGTACGTGTAAAGGTGTCATATAAATCGCTTACTACGCAATGGATTTGTTACAATACTTTCTGTTTAAGTTTCTTTCCAAGGTTTTTAAGCAGAATCAAATAAATAAATTCAGTACGTAATAATGATGATATTAATTTACCCCTAATGAGAAAGGCAAAGGATTAATACGTAACTATATACAGTAATATTAAATCTCTTTAATCTGTGAGATTTTTAATATGAAACGATTCAACATCATACAATAAATCATAGAATTTTTATGATTTTAAAATTTGTGTTTCACGAAGAAACAAGTTGGGTCTTGGCTTGTATGATTGCGGTATATTACATCTATACATACTGAAGTAATTCTTTATAATATATTATTTTATAATTGAACAGGTTCGTCGTTGGGCAGCACGTGACCCTACAAGACGACGTAGTTAGCCATCTCAACGTCAGTCGTGTGACAGAACAAGATGGCGGCGAGTACGCGTGTGTTGCCGCCAACACCGCGGGAAAAGCAAGTCACGCCGCCCGAGTTAACGTCTATGGTTTGCCCTATATTCGTGAAATGCCAAAAGTGACAGCTGTCGCTGGCAGTGATTTGAATATAAAATGTCCTGTTGCTGGATATCCAATTGAAGCAATCACATGGGAAAGAGGTTGGTAATTTTACAATATGTCTTTTAAAATACTGTTAATAATGACTCTACAAACTTATTAAAATATTATATATTAATATTGCTACGTATGATCTACATATTACCTACTCCAAAAATTAACTTGGCTTTTAAAAACATAGACACCGCAAATATGGTTTAGTATTCACGAGTGAGTTTGATCTTTTATCTATCTTTTAAACTAATTGTAAACTCAGCTTATACTGTTATGTTGCCTTGAAACGCAAATGTATTGATTAAATTAGGTATGACTTGCAAACTTCAGGAACAAGGGAAACCAATGTAACATAATTAATATTTAATACCTACCAATGTTCGACACGTGTAATGACGAAAATAAAGCGACCCCGATACAAGTTTCCTAATAAAGCTTTATTGCGCACCTGTACCTAATTAGAAGATTTTCAATGGAAAATGTCCGTTTACGTAATATTGTATAAAACGTTTTGACGTGATAACGTCTATTATAAATCGATGAGTGCCATCTGCACGCACGAAAAAACATGACTTATTGTCACGTTGCACCTGAGCCGAGCGTAACATGAATCATTGTCACGTTCCGCGTGAGCCGAGCGTGCCAGCGAGAACGCGGATCAAGCGATAGAGAGGCACTAAGCTTTTGGCTTACGCATTTGTATTATACAAAATAATATTTATTTTGTGATAATTAAATTAATAAAAGACGTTATCACGTACATTTCTCGTCCGTAAACCGACTTTACAGACAACCAATTTTTTGGATTACAATGTGTTGTAGGAGCATTACAAAGTATGTATTTATAAATTACTATAATATAAAGTCCAAGAACATTACAGGACATAAATTGACTTATTGTGAAACAAATGTAGTTAATTGACAGGTCATGAAAGAATGCAATATCTGTTTTCTTGTCACGATTCCGTAGACTTGTCAGCACGATGTCGTTAAATTCATCGAATTTCAAACTTATTCACAGATCATACCAAGTTTGCCCTCCGCAACTTGCTATAGTCAGTTTTTGACAGTTTGAACACACGGTACTACATGAATTTTATTTGAACTATGTATTCTTCCGTTTACTTCAAAATATACCCTCAGAATACTGCTCAAGTTTTCTAAACAAGGATATACCTATCGTTATATTTAATCATGAAACATATACCTAAACCCTGACCTAAAAAAGGTACGCGCCACTGGTAAATAATTGTATAGTTCTTGGCCATAAATAATAGACAATACCTATAACTATACATCTTACAATTAGATTACAATCTGAGATAAAACTTTGTTTTTTAATTTAATTTATTTTAATATTATTTATTACTTAAGATGTCATATGGAACATGGTGTAATGGTTGCAGCTCCTGACAAACGTTGTGTAATACAAAAATATTGACGATTAAAAAGAGTGGCGGACAGTTTATTGCAAGTTCTTCTCTTCCGTCATACACCCTTGATTTGAGAACTGGCAGTAAATGTAAAATTAAAAGCATTTAATGTATTTTTTTTTTGACGTTCATAAGTGTACATTATATTACCTATATGAATAAATTATTTTTGTCTTTGACTTTGACTATAAAGACATCTTCTACGATATTTATGCTGTAATTGATAAATATAAGTATAGTATTGTCTTTGGTTAACATAGCTTTTACACATTGAAAGAAAACAATTTTTTAACCAGATTAAAGCTGTTAGTATTATTATAAACTTATCATTATTGTACATAATTTTAAATTTAAATTTTTCCGACGTTTCACGTGCTTTAACGTGCGTGGTCACGGTGGTGTTTTTATCATACAATTAGATTTAAAGATATTTACAATCCTTATTTGTACGTTAGATAAAATGTACAAATTGCGTATTTTCCGTTTAAACGTGCCCGGAAGGACACTTTAGTGTATCGAATTAAGCGGGGGAAGTCAGGGGGCTCGGCAACAGGTTAAGAAACTAGGTTAAAGATGTTAGAGATTTTCCTTTTTCTTAGGTTACGTATATTTTTACCTTGGATACGGATTATATTGCCATTTTTGTTGGATTTTGTTGGATGATTTTTCCGGTTTAAAGGGAAGTACACTACAGATGAAACTCGTTTAGTTAGAGTATTGCAAAACAACTTATTTTAAATTTCGAACCCATCGTCTATCGTGGTATTGAGATTGTCATTAACAACATTTAACGAATAATGTTCTATAATATTTTATAATCGAATTAACAGACATCATTATTATTTTGTGTAAATTGTTACGAGCTAGGGAATCGGATAGAAAATGCCGCAGATCTCTTCAAGGGTTTATTTTTAAATAAATCAACCAGGAGTTTGTTTATACTAAAACGCCACAAATTATGCACAGGAATACACTAATTACCACACACAACGAGCACTAGTTACTTCAATTACGCGCAAGTCACACAGTACTCTATCACTTGTCTTCACTATTCACACTTTATCACGTGTTAGTCTTTTAGTGTCGCACTCGAAACTAACTTAATTAATCGCGTTTCAGCTATCTTATATTTCACTGGGAATATCTCGAACGATATTCGGGAACTCTCTAGACAGGAATAGTGTTTGTACAATTCTAGAACGGACGTACTCTTTATCTCTTTCGCACAATACTCCGGTCTTGTCTTACGGCGTTCTAGAGTGTTCAGTCTGGCTTCGAGAAGTTTTCGATCTTCCCTGTCTCTGGCGTATCATTCCATTCTTGACCCATACCTAGTAAATTCGGTGTGGAATGGTGTGGTGAATTTTTGTCTTCATCAAAAACAAGACAAGTCCTGAAATCTGTATGTAATCTGTAAACGGATGTCCTGAAAATTATGCCACAAGTCTACACATTTTCTGAAAGTGAAAAATATATATAGATTTGGAGTTATTGTTAAAATTCAAATTAAAACCATAAATTATTTAAATTTGAAAATTCGTTGGCGTGGGCAGGTGGCTCATCTGATGATAAGTGATACTTTAAATACCAAAGGGCTCGCGAATACGTTGCCGGGCTTTTAAAAAGAAACAGATTCGGGACCAAGACCAAGGGTTGTAACCACTGGTTTATTACAACCGCTCAATAGACGAAGTTGATAAATTAACAAATACATATAAGAGAATTCTAAAGCGCAAATTAAAATAACAATAGGTACAATGATAGCATTAAACAAGAACGCTTACACGAAAGTGAATTGGCTGGCAACATGTAACATGGGCGAGCTCGCACGATCCAATTAGGGAAAGGAATTTTTAAGTTATCGCCGACGTGATTTTTCCTTTACACCTTTCAAACAGCGATAATGGTAACTGCTTGCCAATCGTAAAGTGAAGATTATTTTTAAATTATAAATACAAAAAAAGTTATTTACATTGTTTATTAAAGTCTAGAAGTAATTAAGGTATTAATAAAATACTAAATATAGAATATTACAAACTTATGCTATACTAAAAAAATCTTAATACGCGACCTTGAAAATGTTAATACCTAACTAAAAACATGATTATCGTGTCAAATATATAAGGAGTCTTCTTATATATATTTTATTTGTATAATAATCCACTGTTTACAGTCCTGAAATGCATATTTAAGATTAATTGATATAGATATATGAAACTATTTTAATTAATTAATAAACAGTAACTAAAATTCAAGCTGTTTTCAATACAACATTTCTATTTATATGTACGAGTATATTTGTCTCAAACCTAAGAGCAATCTAAATATTTAATTCCACTTGTATATACATCAGAAATGTTCTATATATGCTATACATTTTCATGGTTTATTCGTGTATTAACTTTTACTTAAATCCATCTGCCTCTCAAGGTATTAAACGAAGACGACTTAGGGTAATTTAAGAATAGAGCGTACTTTTTAAAAGCAAAGTACTCGCAAGCCTTCACATTTGTCCATAGACTACAGTTAACACGAGGTGAGCCTGCCCGTTTTCCCCTGTTCTCTAAAAATATATTACACAAAGTGGCAAGTAATAACTAAGTGTAAAATTCAATCACGATTCTATTTTAAAAAGCTTTTACAGTATGAACGTTTGAGAGATCGATTAAGCGCCGACTGATAAAAGGGGCCATAAATATATTCTATAATAATAGGGTCACCTAAAATTATCAAAGGTAACTAAACTATGTATAAGATCGTTGTTGACAAGGGTCTAACCGGAAAAAGGAAATTACGGAGGAGTGACCGAGAAGCCTTAATTTGATCTTACGTAGTAATTCTGTTAAACGGGCTAAGCATTTTATGGTCCGACATTTTTCTTAGATATTTTTTGATCCCTTGAAATGGTTAAGGGAACACGAAAAGGCTAATTTCATTCGTTTTGTCAAATATATATTTGTTGATGTTTGAAATGTTTAAAGTTATTACAGTAAAATCTGTTATCATCATCGTACTCATATTTGGTGGTAAACACCGATAGTCGTAACAGCCAACCTTTGATTTTGGTCAATATACCCGGTATGTTGATCTAAACGATGTCGTCGTAAATGGTTTTGACTGTATATGTATATCCTTCATACATCTTATTATGCATGAAGGATATACATATGTTAGAATATGTTGTTGTTATTTTTTTAGTTTTTACAATATTTGTAGCAATTATCTGCAATTTAGGTGTTACAAAAAATCCTTAAAACATAAGCTCATATCTACTCAAAAATAACTTTATTCATATAGGTAACCAAGTACACTTATGAAAGTCAACTGAAAAGATGTTAAATTGTATCTAAATTTACATTTACTACCAGTTCGCAAGTTAAGCGCGTAGAGAGGGCAAGAAGAACTGGCAAGAAACTCTCCGCCACTCTTTTAATCGCCAAGTTTTGAGTCATACACATTTTTTGAAAGACAAATACATATAGTATTTGAAATGAAGTAAATCGATTCCAAAGATTAGGATCATTAAGTAATCGTCAAATTTATGAAAAGCATTATTGATTAACTTAATAATTTACGTTAAGCGAGAGTTTTGAATTTATTCGGTGATAATTCTCTTGCTTTGCTTGGGAGTTGGAGCCTAGATAGTCGTTAGACATTTAATGCCACTAAATCAAGCGATTTTAACACACGGACTCCAATTATAAACACACAAATACACACCCACGCCCTACACGCATTCTCTCTCTTATCATATTATTAATTATGTAAACCTTCTAATTGGCGTTTCGATTTAAAAAATATGTTTTAATATAGATATAAGACTTTTCTAAATAAATAGATTCAAAGAATACCGCCGCGGACAAATCATTTTCCGTCTAATTTACTTTTTTCCAATTTCGATTATTCTAATAGATACATATTTTACGACAAAACGTTGCGCAGATTGTCTAAAAAGATCGCATATAGCTATTTTATTATTAACTAATATCTAAGGCGTAAAATATCTAAAATAATATTTGTTATTCCAGATACTTTTGCATCTTAACACATTTATATGTTTATCTCGAACTTTTTAGCTGTGTGTCCTTTGTTAGCAAAGGCCTTCTCCAAATCCTTCCATTCCTGCGCAGTGGCACACGACTCTCTGCCATGTACCGCCTGCTTCCTTAATTTTGTCTATCTACCTACCCTAAAGAGGAAGACGAAGATCGTCTTCCTCTTTTTGTTTATTGTACTTTACAAAAGACCCTTTAATTCACATTTATCCACTTGTTATGCTGATAATCTGATTATTTAATCCAATATTCTTTTCTATTATATGCATTGTTTTCCATGTTTGCAGATGGCCAAACATTGCCATTGAATCGCCGTCAGAAAGTCTTTCCGAACGGTACATTAATCGTCGAACAGACCCAACGGGGCGAGGACGCCGGTACCTACACCTGTCAGGCATCTAACAGACAACGTCATGTTGCCAGACGAGATGTGGAAGTCCAAATATTGGGTAGATATTAATTTTGAACTAGAATTTATGAATGTTACGGCAATTCTTTTGAATGTATGCCTGGATATTTTAATGGATTGTGATTCAAGACACTCCACCTAATTTAAGCCGGTCTCTATAAAGGAGACGACAATCACTGATGTGATGATTCAATGGAATCCTCTTCAACATTCTTACTAGGCCCACGGTCTCATAAAATTGAATAGCCTTATTCAGGACTCGAACGCAGCACTGCAAAAGCTAGGAAACTGATTAACAATAGCCTCAAATTCATTCGTTTGTCAGTAACATTTAGTAGTTCAATCAAACAATAGTTCAGTTCGTTGGCGGTTGTTGGAGGGATGTTCAAATAAATGAAACGCTTTGTTTGAAGCTCAAGTGTCAAGGCTTTAATCGTTTAAAGCATGAGGTAACATAAAATTAGGGGCAGGGCAACGTTAGACTAACAAAAATAGTTTTTTGTTAGTCCAGCGTACTTACGGTGTAGTCAAGTTTGTACTTGGCTTATGTTTGGGTTCTTAAATCTAAGTGACATATCTGTTACCTATAAACAATATAAGTGTAGTCGACATTGGACATTATCGGCAACGTGAATGTTATATTACAATTTATGAGTACTACTAAAACTGACGTTTTACAATTTATTGCCTATAATTGTGAGATTGCTAACATTTGGTTTGCGCTTCATTATTAACTAATGTGTACATACCTAATATATATGTACACGAGGCTTGGATCGTTATTAAAGGTGGTTGCCTCCATTGTGATACATATTTGTATAGCTAAAAACCGCGTAATAAAACCTGAGGAGTGAAATTATTGATCTGTTATTCATTAAACTTTTCTCGCTTGTTCCCACCGCATACTTTAATGGGATAATAAAATGTAAAAAGTCTAACCTACAATGTACGTTTACGATTCCGATTAATTACACGGTTTTACAAGCCTCTGGTGCGGTGCCAAATCCTTTATCGGGACTAAACGATACTTTTGTTTTCAGTCCAGCCAAAGATATTGCCCATACAGCCTTTGACGAATTTACTGAGGGAGGGAATGCGGGCCGCTATCTCATGTCAGATACTAGAGGGTGATTTGCCGATTGCCTTCCGATGGGAGAAAAACGGGCAGGCTGTGACGTCGTCGCCGTACGCGCCCAGCGGGATTATTACTAGGCGAATGGACGAGTACAGCGCCTCTCTTGTGATTGAACACATAACGTCCCTTCATAGCGGGAATTACACATGCATCGCATCTAATGTCGCTGGCTCCGAGCGGTTCACTGTGCCGCTAACTGTTAACGGTAATTAAAAATATCCATAGACTATTTTATAGCTTACACAAATTTTTATGACGTTCAAATGTTTGTACATTCATTTTTTAAAAAAGGAATGCAATGGTTTTTTTCATAAAATTTCTGAACTCTATAATTTATTCCCCTAACAAGAAGGCTCAAATAGACAAAAAAAATATACTTTGTTTGTAGAACACGAGTTTAATAAAAAAATATTTTAGTTCCACCTCGCTGGAGGCTTGAGCCAAATGACATCGCGGTAGCATCAGGTCAAGATGTCACTCTACAATGCCAAGCAGATGGCTACCCGAGACCCATTATTACATGGAAGAAAGCTGTTGGTAAGTGTTAATATAGAAAAATATCATAATATTAATGTATTAATTAATTTTAGAAGAAATTCTGGAAATTTATATTTTTATACCAAATTTAATTAAATAATTTTACATACTACTAAAACAATATAGAAGATATTATTTTTATTGATTTCCAAATATATCAAGGATAAACATTTTATTAAGCATTTTGACCGACTCCAAAAACCCGAAGGAGGTATTTTACAATTCGTATGATTTTTTACTGTTAGAAAATACTTTATTTACCAATTCTAAAGCATAGTGTATTGACTTTAATACTTTTTTGTGCGTTACATTGAAAAGAGTTTAAAAGCATATACTGGCCGGCATATTCCTCATTGACATCAATTGTCAATTTAAAAAGTACTGTTATTTTCTTTTTTTATGAAAAAGTATTCAACTGGCTAAAAATGAAATTCAAATTTCGAACACGTCTCAATTCATATTCACAGAGTAAATGTAAACATAAATAAAGTTAATAGATGATAAAAAAAAAACTTCATTATGCTTACGCGAACGAACTCGGTTAGTCGCTCGTTTCTTATAAAATTTTAAATCTTATATAAACTCTAAATGTAAAAGTAACTTTATAACAGAAAGTGAATAAAGGAATTGAAATGAAACTGCAACAAGTTTCTCTTTGTAATATTGCAATACTTTCATTTTAAGTAACAGTTCAAAGTAATACATGAAACCTAGTAATGGACCGAGCTGAGCAAACGCTTTATATAAGCTTCAAAGCAAATATTTTTCATATCAATAAAAATGGAATTTATAAAAGGACTTACAAAATAACTCTCATGAAACTTAACGGCATTACGACTCATGGCTCAGTTGTTTTATAATGAATCACTCACACATGTAAAATGGTACCTCATTAATACATAATTAAAATTAAGAATATTCTTAATTCTAAAAGACAAAACATTTGTCACGTTATATTATTAAAAAGACAAAAGAGTGATAAAGACAGCTATTTATCAAATAGTGTCTTTCTTCGTTTTTAAATATTCGAAATCTTGCAGGTAATACACCTGGGGAATACAAGGACTTCATGTTTGAAGGCAGCTCGAGGGTTCTTGAGAATGGTTCGCTGGTCTTCGAACGAGTGGCCAAAGACAGTGAGGGGCATTACCTTTGTGAAGCGAGGAACGACATCGGAGCTGGGCTTAGCAAACTCATATTTCTCAAAGTTAATGGTGAGTTATTTGTACTTAAACATACTTTCTAAAGACATGCTGAAAGAGGTTTATATTTAGTAGTTCTTAATTCTTTGCAAATAACTTTTAAGTGTAATAATGGGCGAGATATTTTCGGATTATATATTAAATTCGGCGTAAATTATTGTATAACCCTACTTCTCATTTTAAAGTCATTGGATTATTCTAGGTATATAAATTTTATATCTTTTTATGATGCACTATATAAAAAAATACAAATTACATATAAGTATGTATATATATGTACTTTTAAACGAAACAACCACCTTTACGACGTTCTAACATGGTGTAAAGCCGGGTCTCAGGTTAGAGTCCCGGCTTTACTTTTACGCATTTAACACTCGCTTGTACGGTGGTAAGGAAACCTTAGCTTCGACACAAACTGTCGACGGCGTGTGTCAGGCACAGAAGGCTGATCACCTATCACCTAAGAAATATAAATTATAACGAAAGAGTGTACAGAAATCTGAGGCCCAGAACTAATAGGTTGTAGCGCCATTGTTTCTTTTAATAATAAAATTTAAGTAGTTAATTACATATATCTGTATGTATTTTGGCTCTCCTCCAACAGTTATCATCAGCATAGTTAATAGATCCGGTGCATCATAATAATTCATACACCTTAACAGTACTCCAACTCCAACTTATGACGAAAATAATTGGCTGAATACTCGTTCAGCTCCCACTAGCCCGTTTGCTCAATATTCCCGTATAACTTTAAATTGCTCATGTTTATATTGAACTTCAAACCTATTCGGAATTATATGAAGTATCTCCTTGAACTAGTCAAAAGTTACGAGAGACGTAACAAATTTCTTTTAAAGTACTTTTATAGCAAGACTAATGCATTGTTGTACTTAAAAAGTATAATGAAAGCTAATTCATATATTGTGCACAATAATCATAAACAACAGATTACGACAGAAACTAAATATGGCATAATAAAAAGTGAAATGTTACAAATATTTTTTAGAAAATGGTGAATGTGGAAAAATATTTATTTTCATTAAATACAATAGTTTGAAATAAAAAAAACTTATTTCAAATTGCGAGAACTTAATTGTTTTAATCGGTGACTTTTGTATAAAAATCGTCGTATAACGTTGTTGCCATGGCAACAATCGGTTTACTCACTATAGATGTTTCAAATCAAAATCTAATACAATACAACCAACTTCCGAATAACGATTTATCAAATTAAAAAAGGGAATTAACAATTCGTAAATATCAATTTCTTTTTGAGATAGAACAATTGCTATAGGTTGTATTAGGCGAAATTATGTTGTAGTTTTTTTATATAAATCTAATGTTGACATTGTACAATTACTAAAGTATTTAAATAAGATATAACTTTATTTATTTATAAACATTTTATTTTGATCCTCACCAATGTCTCGCATTTTATATTATATGCTGCGTAACAAAATGTCATATGGAAATATTTTGGATAGCCTCTCCTTTAATAAATTTCTTACTTTGAACGTTTCATAGAAAACTTAACACATTTATTTTGTACTATATTCCCCCGCGAAACATTTAACTAACCCTATCCTACCTTTTTAGTAGCTATATACCAACACATGGCACTTTTTTCTATACTACCCCTATAGAGACGCTTTTCCGGAATCTAAATTATTTTTATCTCCATAATAACCTTACTCAAAGTTAAAACAAATACTCATATTCAGCCATATTCGAGTAAAATTTTGCGAAACATTTTTTATTTATATAGATTTTATGACGTCTAAGTACGCGTACGCGGGAATTAAGTCGTAGTAAATCACTTAGCATAATAGCCAAGAAAGCCGCGCTGAAAACTTCTGGAATGCTTCATAGTACTCCGACCCGACAAGAAACTGAAATGAAAATTCTTTACCGTCATTATTGCTCCAACAACGTTCGACTACCTCCATTGTGCTTAGAACATAATTTTTCTTAGACTCTCCAAGCATTTCCCATTAAAATTATTTATTAACCTCAACGCTTTAAATGAAATATGTACTCTCCACTACCAGCCACGCTTTTAATGGGTATACTGTAAATGGATATAATAATTTTATTTCGAAATCCTACGGCTAACTTAAAATATATATAAAACGGTTGTACAAAAGATATAGCCAAAGATGGAATACATAATATGTATGTATATATAATTTTTCCTTCTGCCTCGTAATTAGCTACTAATTATATGTATTAATTTTGTTTCAATAACCTCTGGATTAGCTTTTACATTTTTCTTTATACAAATTATAGTTAATTATTTTTTTTTCTTTAGATTTTACTTTATTTTACGTTAGTTATATTGTTACGAGCTATGGGATCGGATATAAAATGCCGTAGATTTATATTTTATTCAAGGGTTTATTTCTTGATAAATCAATGAGGAATTTATGGGCACAAATTAATCGCAGAGATGCACTGATTACACATAAAAACAGTCACTAATTACTTCACTTATGCACACTTCACACAGTACTTTATCACTTGTATACACTTTAATCGCACTTTATCGCTTCGGTGTTTCTCTCTTGATATCGCATTCGAAACTAAAGTCAACTAGTCGCGTTTCGGCTCGCTTATATATCCCTAGGAATAATCTTGTATAATATTCGAGAACTCTCTAGGCGGCCTTGCTACTGAGTAGCGATTGCACAATTCGTCGTAACAATATGGTATTTTGAGGTTTTTGTTACTTATAAACTTCTTGTACGTTACCCTCTATAGGTGTTTCTTCATTTTGTCGGTCCAAATTAGGGTTGCCTGGAAGAAATCGCATGTTGGCGATAAGGCCGCCGTTTTTATACGAATGTTTTTGTATAAGGTAACGAAGTGTAAATAAATAAATATTTATATAAAAGGGTTGAAACATTTAGAAAACATAAAAATAAAAATTAATAAACTTTATTAAATATATTGTACTAAGTAACTAACGTTGTTTTTAATTCGGGTGTGCTTATGATGAAGGTTATGTAGCGTGAAGGTTTCAGGTCGTTAATTACTTTTGAATATTCTTAATACTCTTTTAAAGCAAATTTCGTGATAGCTTAAACAAGTCGAGGCTAATGGTCGTTCTATGTCCCGTACATAACTGAACTGACAAACTGCGCGATACAAAACTGAGTTTTTTGCACAGTTGCTGTTGTATGAGGTGCGTGAAACAAAACACGATTAGGAGTCTGTTAGGCAGGAGCATGGAGGTGTAATTTTCAGGAAGTGATTTACATTTTATGTGACATAATGATTCTATCATATTGATAATATAATAAACTATTCATATTTTAACAAAATATTAGTGTGATAAAATTGATTTGAATTTCCCCCATTCGCCCCTGTGTTGTGGGTGACTAGACACTGCCGTGGTACAGGTTCAAAACAATAAAGTGACGTATGAATATCTTGTTTAAGAAAATGTATCGAGTAATACCTTAAGTTGCGTGAGTTCATGAATGTGTGAATGCATATGTATGTGTGAGAGTGTAATTCAGAGATGTTACAAGTTATCCTATATGTAAACAAAAGAAATCATCATAAATATACGAAGCGGCAGTAGAGGCGATTCTCAGTTCTTCAAAGATACACATGTTTCTTAAAGAGAAGATTTTTTTAAAGAGTTTTCAAATTTCCACACACTAGTGTGCTGTGTTTGTATTATTTCCCCATTAATATACTACATTATCCTTTTAACATAGGCTATATTTATTTTCAAAAGTTATAATTGCAACAAAGTTGAATCCTTACTAAAGGCGACCTATTCCTAATAATTTCATCTATTAATTCAAACAGAAATGCAGCAATGAAGTCTTCATTGTTTAAAATGGCGCGAGAAATAACTGGAAAAGAATCGTATTGTATTTTTTAAATAAAAGTTTAAAGAGTTCCAAGATAAACTGGCGCAGTTAACAGGAAAATTATTCACACCTGACCTGGCTGATATTACGACGAGGAACGTCTCGAACTTATTAACTTTATTCTAACGTTCGAGTTGGTATTCTATTATCACATTGAAACTTTTTTCTTAATAACCTCTTTGGAACTAAAATTCAATTAAAAGTATTATTGCTAGTATTTCAGAGACAGATTCAGAGTCGACACTTAAGGTACAAGTGTAAAGCTTACTAGATTTTATTAATAGTTTATTTGCAAATAACGTAGTCAATTCAGATTGATTAATGAGAAAAAATCGCACTACTAGCTATCAAATTAGGCAAATGTATTACGTAAGCACAGGAGGTTTCGTTGATTTTCTCATCTGGTGATTACGTCAACAGTAATTATTTACGTTTTTACACATACATGTGGGTGTGTGGCTACATGCTATGCTTGAAAACGAAACTCGAGGATTCGTAATACGTATATGTACTATTTTTTTTAAGATTTGCTTACTTTTACTGAAGAGGAGGGGGAGTATAAATTGCAGTAAATCTGCTTACATAATACTTGAACGGCCCCAATGTCATAATAATAATAAGATCAGTTAAGTGCACAGTGGGGTACTGAATATACGACCACAAGGAGCACGCTGAATCCACTAGGCTAACACTGATAACATTACATGTGGATCACCTACAATTAATATTACAGAATGGCACACAAGAGACTTTACGAGAGTAAAAATAACGATTACAACAATATACGCGTTTGAGCAGAAGACTCAATGGCCGTACATCGCAATACTTCGTCCTTATTGGAAAATGAGACAGTTGGCTTCCACAAGAATGATTCTTATACGCGATATTGGCTTTTCTTGAAGAACAAATATATCTTCATCCATTACGTTTGACTTATACCGTATATTTTTTGCTCACAACGTCCTCATTTATCTTTTCGAATTAATTCGTGGAAGAGTTCTCCAACATTATTTGATATCCCAAAAATATAACAAAAAGCTCTTTATACAAAAAATTGAACAGATTGTATTATAAAACCCAGAATACTGTCAGCCGAGTGCTTAAGTGTTACACTCTAATGAAGTCTTGCATTCGATCCCGTTTATATTTGTTCTTAAAGCGCATTTAACTTGCTTGTACGTTGAAGGGAAACATCGTGAGTAGACCGCAATTTTAAATTCGTCAATTCGACTTAGGGTCCTTCAAGAAAAGAGCATACCATGGCTTAAAATGCCGACAACGCACTTGCGTGCCTACTGGCAATGTGAGTGTCCATGGTAGGTGGTATCTATAAATTTTAAAAACATTCAATGTCAGACTCAGAGCTGTGAACATGTGTACATAATTAAGTAATTTGTAATTCGTTTAACGTAACGTATGTAACGTAAGTATCCGAAAGAACTAATTTTCAAACCCGGGATGTCTTATTAAAATACCTATAATGTTATGTAACATTAAAATATCATTATTATTTGTAATTACAATTTTCTTAACCTACAGAGCAAAAATAAAAATTATTAAAACGAAAATTAAAACAAATTGAAAAGTTTAGTCTCTGTGGCAATGTACCTTTAACGCTGGCAACATTTCCTCGCTGTATTGCGATACATATTATAATTAGAATTTTTAAATATCAATAAATCCGAACAAGCGTAATTAATTTGTTTTTAAATTGGTGATATCACTTTAAAAGCCGTATTAATGTGGGCCGAAAACAGGAAAATGATTTCACATAAACATTGGCGTTCAACGATGCGTCCAATTGAATTGGCAGACACGCTGAATGATAAATATTAATAAGGCCACGTGCCCGAAATAAAATAGGGGCTGGAAAAACTTACAGTCTACGTAGCATTTGATAACAAATCTCGATCTTATGATCGTTTTAGGAATTAAAATCTAGAATGTTTTCTAAAAATTTAGTATACAACAATAAAAAACAATTAATTAGCTAATAATCGGTTGATTGCCAGGTTTATATGTTTTTGTTGTATAATTTGGAAGTGTAATAATATAATAAATATAAAAAAAACAAAGAGACATTTATTCATCTAGTAGTTACAATTTGTACACTCATATATGTCAATTCACGCCATCTCACTATATTATAGCGGCATTAGTGTCATCAAGACACATTGTTATCGTCTATATATTCTTGAACTATATAATATCCATTTTTTATTAGAGTTTCCTTGATGTAAGGTTTAAACTTATATAGCGGAAATTTGGTTACATGATCTGGAATTTTGTTATATATCTGTATACATTTCCCCATAAATGAATGAGCAGTTTTATGAAGTTTGAAAGCTGGAAAAGCAAGTCTTTTCTTACTTCTTGTGTTTAAATTGTGACAGTCACTGAGCTTTAAAAATGTATTTATGTTTTTATAGGCAACTGTTAAAAACTTAAAATACTAATTCATTTCATTTCATTTTCAAAGAGTAAATTGACAGGCTTTCAAGTTGATTTAATTAGGGTCCCCATAGCATATGGCAGACATATTTCAGCCTTTAAATGACAATTTTAAGGCAGAAATAACAATTCAAATTATAAAAATAATACAATTTGTTCAATGACATGAAAAATTATTTGTTCGCAAAACTCAGCGACCTTCGTCGTCATTAAATTAAATTTCACACAATTTTCTCGCTTTTGCTAGAATAAATAAATACGTAACAATAAATAAAATAGCTCGTAAATTGTCGAATAAAATCACGAGACCCAACTGTCTGTAAACACTCCCTTTCTACGGACAATATATTTTTGTAGCTAGCGAGTGTTCCTCGATTTTCTGCCTGGGTTTTTAGATATTGTTATAGGAATGAATTGAAGTCCTCATAAAACTAAGTTGGCAATAATCGTATTTGTTTATATAGTAAGACCGTACATTATTAATTTACACAAATGTGATATAACAATTGATAACAATGAAATTTATTTTAAGTATATTGTATTGGAAGTAGGAACATATTGTCCAGAATGCCTTTCTTCATACATACACGTTAAAATGGAAACAATAATATATCGGTACCCACGTGAAAATAACATGAGAACTTATGAATTATGACCACAGTTGATATTGTTTTGTAAATAAAATATTAAACTCCATTTGACATAAAAAAATATGTTTTACAGCCCCAGCCCGCTTTCCAATGAAGAGTAAGACGGTCCAGGTGACAGCCGGAGAAGCTGCTCACCTGCAATGCGCTGCTTCGGGAGACGCGCCCCTTGAGCTCACGTGGCGCAGCCCTCATCATCATACTATCGCCCACCATTTGGATCAAAGGTAAGAAGTTTGTCATTTGCCCTTGTGTTCTTCGTTCTTTATCCAAACTACTTGATTTTTCTATAAACATTGTTTTTGTTTCATAAATATATTGCATAAAGTCTCGCATTTATTGTGATTAATTGTGAGTGTGTGACATGATATCCTTATCATTCATTCATTTAAACAATCGTCGAACTCGTCAAAAAGCTTTATTGATTAAGTAACGTTTAGCGTTTAGAGAGTTTTGAATTTATTCAGTGATAATTCTCTAACTTCGCTTGGGAGTTTGTTGTAAAAACGAATAAAATTTTCTTATAAGAAGTGGTTCATCTTTTGGAGACTGGTTGGTCGTACGCTTAGATTTACTACACGAATATAATAACACTAATACTTCTAGATACACAATACGTGAACAAGTCCTGGACGATGGGCTAGTGTCGGAGTTGAGTATATTACAGACATACAGACAAGACACTGGTGCCCTCACTTGTCGAGCATCCAATGCGTACGGACAGGACGAAATGCTCATACACCTAGTCGTACAAGAGGTAAGATTATAGTGTGTGTTTGTGTGTTTAAGGTTAAATCGGTATTGATATGAAAATTCATGCAAAACTATACAAAAAGGCACTGCAGAACACCAATACAATAATATACTGTTTCAGGTACCAGAAATGCCAAAGAATATAAGGATAATAGACCAACAGTCAAGATCTATACAAATATCGTGGACACAGCCATACGCCGGCAACAGTCCTATTATAAACTACATTCTTCAATATAAAGAAGCTCCAGGTATTCACAAGCAGTCATCATAAACTTCTTATCCGGTACACTCTTGACAGAGCAGATATGATCGCTAGGAGTAATATTAGAAGGGGCAGATGTGATGCACTTCTCGACGTTTCGCCACCGTTGCCTATTAGGTCATCCTGCTGCACTCATTGAGTGAACGTCTTAGTCCAATGCGTAAGTGACCTTCCACGCTTAGTTCTACCTTCCTTGGACGACAAGGTGATCTATGGATTGATCACAACGCCGTTTGTACGAATCTCAGTCCACGGCTCATTATATATATTCGTGTCTAAAATAATCGTAGAAAATATTAAAAAAAATAAGAAATAATTGTGATATTTTTTTTAATCCAGTTCGTATCGCGTCGGTCATTGGATTAACTTTGAATCAAATGAAATGCGCCATTATTGTTTTAAGCTCAATGCGAATTGAGGATATGGTTTTTTTCATCGTTTTCAACCTTCTGATTAGGGATGTCAATACAACAAGTTTTTTTTCTGTGTACGCATACCTCCGCCGTTCGTAGACTAATTTGGATTTGTCTTCAAATTTGCCTAATAATGTACCAACTCTATACTATCTTGATTGCTATAGGCATTGAGAGAGTCCATGGACAGCGTTTTCACTTGATGTCAGATGAAACTCCTGCTCTGCTTTGCTTTCCCCTTACCCCCATTATTACTAACCACTTTGAAGTCAGTTATTTTTAAGGAATTTATTTAAATAATTTAAATTATCTCATCTTAAATTCTATAACACTATCATGCCAGTGTTTCTTCGCTGGGTTGGTCAAAAGATATATCTGAAAATTAAAAAAAATATATATAAATTTTTTAGAACCTTGGCCCACGACGCCTCAAAAAGTAATAGTTCCTGGTAGCGTGACGTCAGCAAGTGTACAAAATCTTCAACCAGCCACCTCCTACCACTTAAGGATTATCGCTGAGAATCGCCTGGGCCAAAGCGAACCAAGTCAATTGGTACAAGTGACTACTACAGAAGAAGGTAAGACTTTCACTTGATGTTTTTCACATTGACATACTCTGAAAAATATTGATAAAACTTATTTTACACTGATTAATATTGTCAATAAAAAGTGTTACTTCTTCCCTTTACTTAACAGAGTGCAAAAAAAATATAGTGCAAAAATAAACAGTGGACTATTCGCCGCAGAGATCAGCATCTGTTTCGTAATTTCGTTTTTCAAATAGGAACTTCGATTAGGGTTGATTTCTTGGTCTAAGGGATACCGGTTTCCTCACGATGTTTTCCTTCACCGTACGCACGTAAATGCACATATAGAAACGTCCATTGGTGCACGGTGGGTCTCGAATCTGTGACGTCAGGGATGCAAGCTCAAACCTCTAGACCAAAACTGCCCATGGTGTAAAATTTTAAAAACACAAGTTTTTGGAAATCCCCTCCATCCACTACTTGCAAAGTTATACCAAACACGAATGTATTTTCAGTTCCCAGCGGTTCACCTATAGATGTCCGTGTGGAGGCAAAAAGCTCTACGGAATTAATCGTCACGTGGGATCCACCCCAAAAGGACTTGTGGAATGGAAACATTCTTGGATATTACGTGGGATTTCAGGAGGTGATTGATTTTTTTATAGAACAGGAGCAAACAGGCAGAGATGTTAAGTGATACCGTCCGCCCATGGACTATCTCTATGCCAAAGGACTCGCAAGTGTGTTGCCGTTTAAGAATTGGTACGCTCTTTTCTTGAAGGTCCCTAAGTCGGTGGTTTAGAATTAATTTAATTATTCCAATTATTCCCTTTTATCGTCTAATATGAACAAGTACAAAATACACGTCTTGAGTTAGCGATTTAAAGCTTTAACTATTCAATCAATTTCATTTATTTGATCACTCAACGGTATTATATAATTATTGCATGTAAAATCCTCGTATGAACACTTTTTCTTTCAATTTATATCTTTACATATGTAAAACCACGGCAATGACGCTCAATGACAATATATGTACGTTCCCTTTAATCAAAATGATAATGACTAATGGTCACGCCATTATTTGTACCGTTATCAATAATACTTATTAAAAAAAAATATTTGCAAAAATGGTTCTTTTATATTGATTAATAAAACACAATCAGCCATATAAAAATGCAAGGCATGCAAATGTCATACCAATTATCACAATATCATAATGATAACAGTTACGTCAATTATAATTTTTGTCAAAACGTATGCTCTAAATACACTCCCACACTATAAAGAGACCTTATCATTTAATTCAAGTTTCGCCTAAAACACAGATTTGATATACGCTAATATTAACATTAAATGTAAAATATCAGGGATTATATCTCATTTGTTACATATAGCGGTATTTATTTAATAATTCATTCATTTAGGAAACATACCAAAACAAAACAGATACATCTCTAAAAAAATACTCATAATCTTCAGCTCAATAACAACAGTACAATACTGAGCGCGAGTGGGCCGGGAGGCGCGTCGTACACAGTTCGTACTGTTGAAGGCACGGGCAGTGCGCGAGCTCGCACCACGTTATCCGGTCTTCAGAAGCACACGCCGTACGCTGTTGTGGTCCAGGCGTATAATAGTAGAGGTGCGGGGCCCGCCTCGCCCCCAACCACTGCTACTACTATGGAAGACGGTAGGACCTTGTTTTTAATATTCAAACGCTTTTTCACGTTGTGTTAAAAAGTTATTATTTATATTTTTATGTGACGCAGGGTCAAGCCATTAAGAAAGCTTGTTTTTTTACACTAATTCAACGCTGCATATTTTTTAACATATACCATGTTTAAATTCATTGTTGAAAGTGTGCAAAATATATTTTTAAGCCGTACTTAACTACGTAAATTCAAAACTCTCGTCAAACAGTAATCTAAATCTAATCAGTAAAACTTTTTATAAATTTGACGATTATTTAAATGATCCTAATCCTTGGGATTGATTTGATCCAGTTCAAATATTTATGGTTGCTCTACCTTACAAACAACTTCATGCCTCAAAACTTAGGGATTAAAAAGAGTGACGGAGAGTTTCTTGCCCGCTCTTCGCCCTTAACTTGCAAACTGTAAATTTAAGTTAAAATCAATTTAACTTCTTTTCTGTTGACTGTTCATGAGTGTACTTGCTTACCTATATGAGTAAACATATTTTGAGTTAGTAAAATATTTGTCTAATATAAATAAAATAATTATCAGCATAACTTCTAAATATTTTCCATCAAGACACGATTTTGTTTGATTAATATTATTTACCTAATATTATCAACATTGACGTAACAATTTATGAAACCCAGAAATATTTAACTGGTCCGTGAATAAAGCTCCACATTATATCTTTCTTACAATCGAAATTAAATTAATTAATTTCCAATCTAGTACCAAGTCTTCCCCCCGGTTCACTGACGTGTTCCGCTCTGAGCTCTCAGTCCGTACGAGTGAATTGGGAGCCTCCGCCGATGCGAGGACGTAATGGAGTGTTACAGGGGTTTAGGGTGACATATGCGCCTGTCACCGATTGGTATGGTAAGTTAATATTAAACCTAGTAATTAAATATTAAAAATCTGTTATGAGACACGGATGGAGACAGAAAATACGACTCTAGAATAATAGAATAATAGAAACAAATGTTGAACTGCCCTTTGACCTGTATTGCAATGAAAATTTTCATCATCTTTTATTAGACTGTGTACAAAGTACATCGTTATAGACTCGATTGAATACCGAGATTAAATAATATTCAACATGTTCTGGTACTATGCGTGCTAAAACCCTATAAAAATCTAGTAGTGAAAGTATTAGAGTTGTGAAAATTAATTTTAGTTTAGAAAACTTAAGCAGCGTAAACGTGCTTCGAACTAGATGGAAGAAACATTCCTGTAAAAACTAATTGTTTGGAAAATCAATGCTCAGAAGCTTCTTAATACTAACAGTATATTATTATTTGACGAAACTATAGTAAAATTCATGCTATTTTTGAAGTTAATATAAAATGTTGCAAGCATCAAACGTAGTGTACGTAACGCCACAGGGACCAAACTTTTTAAATTTGTGTTAATTTTTTATTTATACATTTTTTGTTTTTATTATTATTACTATGTCGGTTAAGAATATTGTAAATATATTGGATTGTTGGAAATAAATACCTTATTAAATTTGAGAAATATGACTCAGTTAATATACTAAAAATTTTGAAATTAAAAATTTCGGAATAATGTTACAATCTTTAAGACTGTTGACATTTCAGATCTATTTCGGCCGAAATAAACGTTTAATATTTTTTAATGTAGATTTAATATGCTTAACATGCTTCGTTTTTTCAGGAAGCGAAGATGCTGTAACAAAGCAGATATCAGGCCTGCACACAACACTGTCAGGGTTGCGTCGCTTTACGAACTATTCCGTTACTGTGTGTGCGTTTACTGCAGCAGGGGATGGTGTGAGAGCCGCCCCTGTTTACTGCCATACCGAGGAAGATGGTAAGCGATCTAGAGCGTGGGATAAATACTTGATGCTCTTGAAGTTATGCTTTGAAAAACCCATTAAAATAAATTACAACGCTTCGATAACTACCTCTTCAATTTCTAATCTTACTAATTTCAACTCCTTAGTCTTGACCGTCGCCGTTCACTATTCTTTAGATTGCACTCTGGAGAATGCTACATCCATTCAACCTGATTCCGTCATCCCCTTTCAAACAATGCTCATCTAGACGCACGCTGGAGTTTTACCCCTTTGTGTCCCCTAGTGCCACACTGCACGATTTGGATCATCGTTTCTTGTAAAACAGCAAAGCCTTATCCTCATCCATCTTCCCTCAGTCTAATATGAGTTCATTTATACCTGCAATAGGCCACAGCTCACTTAACTTCAGATGGCCACAATCCGCCAAATGTCTCTCCAGTTCTGTATAAAAAAAACTTATTTAAGATTATTAATTAATATTTCAGTGCCATCAGCACCAGCTGATATAAAAGCGGCAGTATCATCGAGGAACAAGATTCTCGTGTCATGGCTTCCACCTGCCTCACCCAACGGCGTACTGGTGGGCTACACTCTTTATATGAGTGTCATTGAAGACGGGAGAGAAGTGAGTTAATTCAATAGATTTTCGCTTTGTTCAGGGTAGCTAAGTGTTTACATTAACTACAGCTTTACCTAAAGGAATTATAAATGGGATATGATTGATATAATATTCTTGGTCCATTAGCAGTGTTGGCCTCGTGGCTCCAGCGTGCGACTCTCATCCTTGAGGTCGTAGGTTCGATCCCCGGCTGTGCACCAATGGATTTTCTTTTTATGTGCGCATTTAACATTAGCTCGAACGGTTAAGGAAAACATCGTGAGGAAACCGGCTTGCCTTAGATCCAAAAAGTCGACGGCGTGCGTCAAGCACAGAAGGCTGATCACTTACTTGCCTATTCCATTAACAAATGATCATGAAACAGATACAGAAATCTGAGGCCTAGACCTAAAAAGGTTGTAGCGCCATTGATTATTATTATTATAACAGTTTTAAGTACAAGGTGTTAATTAATAAATTATAATTTTTAAAATATTATATTTTTCATCTTACCCTGATTACAATTTTAACGATTTGTATCCAATTCTATATGGTTTATCTGTAGCGCTAATGTTACAGAGTACATGCTCTTGTTTTAGTTATGTTAGGTTAGTTTTTGTGCTAAACATCAAGATAATTTTGAGGTTTAAATAATATTCCGACTTGATTGTTCAGTAATAAAGTTAATTGTTAAATGTGATCCCTGCTTAATATTTTAAAGATGCGATGTATGTATACATTTAGTATTTAGGACGTACTGATTTAGATTCGGCCAATGATTATCTTTGGTAGACATGGGCGTGATATCTTATCTGTGTAAGTTTATTGTATATTAATTGTAAAGGAAGACTAATTTGGGTGTTCTGTTGTGTTCTAGGAGGGTACCCACAAACGCATGTTATCTCCAAGTACCCTCACACATGAGACATCTCGATCCCCATCTCGAGCCACGCATCAGTTCTGGGTCTCCGCTTCCACGAGACTTGGGGAAGGAGACACGACTAGAGTCGTCACTGTGCTGCCCTCTGACTCTGGTATGCGTATAACAATGATTATTTATGTATACTAGAAGTCTTTTCGTACGGTTATGAATATATATTTCTACTAAAGTAATCAAACATTCATTATTTACGAGAAGGACATTAAGTGACAAAAATGCGCTAATATATGTAGTATGTACCCGTACATTTCGTAGCTTTAATACAAAAAATTGAGTAATTCCTAATAATGAAGACATTTCTTATACACATCGGGTGAGCGTCATGCCCTATTGTAAAAAATTCTTAATAAATGTAATTACAGTGCCAGCACGAATAACATCGTTCAGCCGTAGTATAGTTACACCGTGGAAGGAGAACATTTCCCTCTCATGCAATAAAGTTGGTATTCCCACACCTTCAACCACTTGGAGTATGAACGGCGCTATACTGGAATCTACTTTACGCAAGAATGTTACAAGTGACGGGACGCTTATTATAAGGTACGCTAGAATTCACCAAAGTTAGTTGATCAAACTGCATCGGTACTCTGTAACTTCCATAGTGGTTTTTGTATGCAATATCGGTAGCGCTGATATAAAAGGTCGGTACAGCAACTCAATATTGAAGCCGAGACTGCTTTTGCTTTTGGAAGGTGAAGAGTACCCGTGCTTCAGCCAATTCTTCCTAATCATACTGAATTATGAAAACCCAAATGTCAATTCCAAGATTTGAAGCTATTTATGTATGTATGCGTAAAATTGTATTTGCGAGAGTTTTTCAATAAAATTTTATTTCCGAAAAAAAATCATTTCCCACCTAGACACAGTTTTTATTTTAATTATATTTTTTTATTTAAATTCAATTGTTGTTTTTAGTATTTTTTAGTTATTTATGTTTCCCACCGTTCAAATCTTCCCAGAACTTTCTCAAATATTTCAAGATAATAATTTGTCAAATTTGTCGAGCCATTTAAAAAAGGAATTCATTTTTATATAATAATTTAATCTGACGGACTGTTAAAGTTCATTAATTTAGAGATTTAGGCTAAGAGATACATTTCTACTTGTTAAAAGCCCAGCCATTCTTATTTTTCGTTCGTCGTTTTAGCATGACCCAATACGCGGACAGCGGTAACTACACATGCCTGGTAGAGAACCAACATGGCCACGATGACGTGACATACATAGTGGAGGTGAAAGTCCCCCCGCAGCCTCCAGTGCTAGCTGTGGTGGACTCCTATGCGGACTCCCTACATCTTCAGTGGAGCGATCAGGGTGACGGAGGCAGTACTATTTTAGGTATCAAATTATATATCTTTTAAAATCTATAGATTTTAATGTTTTATTAAGTAACAATTACTTTAGAATTAACTTTTAACACTAAATACTAAAGGGACTCTTTTCAACAAAATATTTTAGTTATTATATTTTAACCTTAGTTAGTTGTTTTTTGTTATTTTAATGGATATTAGCAGTATTATGTTATTTTTATCTTAAAGATTAATGTTATGTTAATTCTTAATATGTTTATACGCTTCAGTTTTAAAGCTACGAGCTTTGCGTTACCGCCTCCCTTTGCCTCATCTGCAACTGTACGGCGCCAGGTTTGCATAGGACGGCCACGCTTCCTTGCGGGTTCTAATCAAGCGTCCGCTTGTTTATATGAATGGGAAGTGTATGGCCTATACATTTCTATTTGCGTCATTATAGCGGACGAAATGTATGGACGACCCGCGAGTGGCTACTTAGACCTAAGAAAGACTGCCGTATATCAAATCTAATAAGATTTGTTTGGATCATACTTACAAATTTGACTCTAAATCTTACCCATAGACTACAGTTATAGTAGTCTCGTCACTATGTTAACCTCAATTTAATTAAACAACGCAGAATATATTATAAATTTAGTCCTTTGATCATGTAAAACATTTTTATTGGAATCCTTGTAGGAAGTGGTTGCTTCAATAGATTGTTTTCAAGCGATAAGGCCGCCGGTTTGTTTGTATGAGATATTATAAAAAACAATATTTTTATACGGTATCTTTTGCCTTCTAGGATACGTAATAAATTACAAACGGGAACATGGCGATTGGGAGGAGCTCCAAGTGGAAGCTGGTACTTCGGAACACGTCCTTCCAAACCTCTGGTGCGGGACTCGGTACCAGCTTTACATCACCGCCTTTAATCGCATCGGGACTGGTCTGCCGTGTGATATCGTACATGCTTATACTAAGGGCACTGGTAAGACATCCTCATCATATTGCTCCTTTGCACTTCCTTGGACTTCCTACTAATTTCCATAATCCAATTGGTTGCTTTGTGGTTGGAATTTTCCTTTCTGTTTTTAAACTTTTTTATTTTTATTGTTAGCATTTTTGTTTAATGTGTATAGCTGACACGTCAAGACTGTACGGGCACGCTGAAAATCAGTGTTGCTGATGACAGCAACATAAAGCTAATTTCGGCCCATTTTTGATCAAAGTAATTGTGTTTTTTTTATGTATGTAATCAAGTGAATGGGTAAATCATTCACTTTTTTTCTATTTTCAAATTCTAAACGACTGAATGTTTCATAACGCACTTTTTGTCGTGTACCACAATGTGGAACCAGCTTTATATCGAAGAATTTTCGCATTAATTTAACTTAGCATCCTCCTAGAACAGAGCGTATTGATTCTTAAAAGGCCAGCGACGCATTTGCGAGCCTTGTAATAATATGCACATGGACGGCAGTGTCGCTATCCGATCAACCTCCCGTGCCCCTGTTATACTAAAGGTTGATATTACATAATACTGTCAAATAATATTTACCAGTCGTTTAAATTTTTAATTTGGACATTGGATGTATATTAATTACACTTTATAGACGGGTAGTCTTTACTTTGAATGCTTAAACTAACTTAAAAACATAAAAAAATCACATCGCATTTTATATCCATAACATTTTTATTCAGTTACAATAGAGGTCACAATACCATAATCATCGCTAATAAGTAATATTATGTGGACTTAATTTTCAACTACTAGTTAGCTTAAACTAACAGTGTTCATTAACAGCCTTAGTGTTCTATAATGTTTTGACACTATGTTCGTGTGTCCGAGATACCGCACTTGCACTCCACTAGGTAATTAGCTCAAAAGGTTTAGTTCTCTTTAGGCGTCTTATTCCTATTGTATCAAGAAGTTGCATACTTCAGCATTCACAGCACAATAATCACTGAAATAACTAAAAATATTTTTATTCAACAGTTCCAGTAAAGCCCAAGCATTCCCAAATGATAACATTGAATACCACAACTGTGACGGTATGGCTCGACTCTTGGGGAGATGGTGGTTGTGGAATACTGTACTTTGTCATAGAGTATAGAGAAGTCAGCCAAACACAGGTATTTCTAAATTACAGTAATATAAACGCGAGTTTATTACATTATTTATTTTCAGTAATCAAGATAGAGGCTGGTATATCAAGTTGATTTTCATAATAAGTTTGTCTAGTCAAATGGTTCGAATTTAACGCCATCTTTTGCCGTGAAGCTGGCGTTTCCGCAGGAATTTTTACTATTACTGAAATTATTCATATTTTTGAACTGAAATAAATAAATCAATGGCTCCACAACCTATTTAGTTCTGGGTCTTAGATTTCTGTAGGCATGTAGGTGAACAGCCTTCTGTGCCTGACACACGCCATCGACTCTCTGGGTCTAAGGCATGCTGTATAGATCGAACTTTGACCCCCATATGGAATTTTATACATTTTCGACCAGCTCCAGATATTTCCTAAAAAATTTCATTACGTCTTCTCCAGTGGCGCTTAGTATCGAACAGCGTGCAAGCAACGGAGCGGGTGTTCAGCGTCACCGGGCTCTCTCCAGCCACACATTATCAACTTCGGATAACGGCTCATAACAACGCCGGACACGCTCTCGCTCTTTACAACTTTACCACTCACTCACTCAGCGGTAGTAAGTTTTTATTTCGGATGTATTTATTAAAGATGTACCGATGGCTTAGTGAATAAGTTCGGGGCTCTTCAGAGAAACATAAACTGGAAGTACAGGCTTTTTGAAACAATAAAAAGCAATAATTTCACAAAAATCAATGTACTTTTACAAAAATTCTACTCATTACAGGGTAACGCGACTGATATGTTTTTTTATTTTTATTTTTCACCAACCTACAGATCTTTTGTAACTACTGCTTAATTAGAAATTACAAGATGTGGATAATTATTTCTTATAGGTGACTTATTTCATGTTCAGGGTATATATTTCGTATCAATCTAGACCTTGGTATTTTGAAAGATAAGAGGTTTGAGACATGCTTGTTTCCTCACGATATTTAACGTGCTATTTGTATTTTTAGATAAAAAATATTATCTTTTCTTTCTATTATTGCTCCTAGTTCGCTGCTAGCAGAAGTAACCCCGTCATAAAAACTAAATCTATTGCACTCTTTCAACTGAAGTACTCTTTCGTCTCTTTCTGTCAAATCGTATTTACGCTGTTACGAAAAGAGACACATAATTATTAAAATAAAACTGTTAAATTTCACAATTTTTATCATTCACACATGGGGAACAGTGATTGCGGTTCCTTACAAACATCTTGTACTAACACTTGGCAGTGGCAGTTACCAGAATCGATTAGTGGTGTACAATGATAATAATTTCAGTGTTGGAAGGAGAGATATCTCCAGCGGTACCGGCTGCAGGGGCGAGGTCTTTAGGAGGTGCAAGAGTTATACTGCCTGCAGCGTTATCTCTTCTAGTCTTGGCTGCCCTCATTACAATTGTGCTACTTGTTAGAAGAAATAGTAAGTATTTCTATAAGGTGCGTATGTTGTAAAAGAATGATATGATATGGAAAAATTATTTTCATGTTCACGACGATCTATGTAATGTTGGTTTTAAGACAAACCGACAGACGCACTGCGGCAAATACATAAATAAATAAATAGTTCACAGAACTCCATAAATTTTAACTCTGCGACTCGGCTTAACTCGGCAACTCTGCGAACATATAAATATGTCGATAATGTTGGAGACAGCATTCAGTAGTCGCAACGCCTTTGTTAACGGGATTCTGTGCAACAGACTGTTTCTGGACCTTGGTGTTGCAAAGCCTTCGTTGTCTCCTAAGGTTACTCACCACCTCAAGACTTTAAGTAGATAGTAGGCCAATCCCATCTTACTTCCAATTTACTGTACCCCACCATGCTTAAGACAAATAATATTGGGTACATTAAGGCATACATACAGTCTGTAAAAGACATATCCTATATCCAGAAATATATTTATAGTATGGGAAATAAAAATCAGTGTTGCTGGTGTCAGCAACTGAAAGCTAAGTTGGACCTATTTTGGCAAACAACAATGATGAACTAAAAAGGGAGTGTTTCATGCCTTTTATTAGCTTAGAACATTGTTTTTTAAATGAACAGTTTGAAATATTAAACAAACTATATATTTTTGAAATAAATAAATAGATGAAACATAATATAGCTCCTCGTCCGGCAGAGACGAGTGGTACAGAGACAGCAGTGACAGAGAGCGGAGCAGGCGAATCGCCGTCTGTCGCACAGCTTCAGAACAAAGTCAATCGCGACCAGCAGTATTTGGCTGCGCGTGCGCATCTTCCAAACCCAACGCATCACTATAAACACGCATCTAATGGTAAGCTTTACATGTAAAATAAAGTCCACAGTCGACTGCGTGTTACTTAGATTTTTGACGGATACTGTGATTTTTTTACGATGTCGATTCTTATTGTACCAATTGCATATCAACGCGGGTAAATCTGCGGATGGAAACTAGTACTTTATAAAATGAGATTCTGATTGCACAATTAACTTTTTTCTTTTTTTAGGGCTATTAATCTTTGTATAAAAGACAGCTTAAGTGAGATTAAGTTACAACTCTATCTTGTAAAAATGTAATAAAAATTTACTAATATGAGTTATTAAGCACACATATATATAGAAGACCGATTGGGCAGGTTGTATGCCACCTGCGAGCATTGCATAGTACATTTTTTCAGCATAGTATCGTAAAAAGAATTTTGAGTGCAAATTCATTTGTTTTTGAATGCCCAACCTGCCCCATCGCCTGATTTCGGCTGGACCTTGGCTTATAGATTACCCTGTATAGCAACCCCGCGGGTATCATTTTACTACTCAATAAGTTAATACACAAGAAGAAAATACTTTTCAAATATGATTTATTTATTTTCCAGAATACATAGAAGACATCTGCCCATACGCGACGTTCCAGTTGACCAAACCGAGTGCGTATAGCGAGAGCAGCTACAGCGGCAACGTCTACAGCGGCCCTTACCACTCCGTGAGGGGCTCCTTTGTCTACCATGATGTTAAAAAGAATGATAAATATAAGGTAATTTTAAGATATCGAATCTTAATAGGTCATTTGACAGTATTGCAAAATGTATGTATTATCGAGAATAATCTGTTTTAATTACGGTTTTTAATGCGTGATAGAGAACAACAATAAAGACATATTAATTTATCAAAATTCCATAAAAACATTGATTTTATACGTCAGTCACGTGACACAAAACGGTCACTGATTAGTCAAATTAACACGTACAAGACGTTTATAGCGTGTTTACAAGCATGGTCAAAGGTTCGTTGCGGCGCCATCTTGACTAGAGAAGCGTCTTGGCGGGTTTTTTTTTAAATTATGAATAATTGATTCGAATTTTTAAAGCATAGAACAGAATAAAAAATAAGAATTTGTGTAGGTTCTATAGGTACAAATTAATAATCTAAAAAGGTTTTTATTTATTTATATCACGCCATTTTGCCGGAGAGGTCCGTGGTACCTCTCCACTTGCTAAAGTTCGGACTCTCTCGTTTCCTACAACTTCATGACATTAACCATACATGGATTCGTCGGTTCTGGATACTATTAACTTGTCCCTTCTCTAGTACCTCCTGGATTTAGTCCAGGATAACGACATGTACTTCCCAATCCGACTTCACCATCCACGGTCGCCTTGTAAATCCCACTCGTTAACCGCTTCTCATTCATTCGTTCTACACGTATCCTTGTCACTACGACTTTTTATCCTACACTGCTCACGTATCACTATTATTTATCCTTTCACGCAAACGCTCTCATTTCCACGGCATTCATTCTACTTTATTATTATTCTTCTTCCTTTGCCTTACTACTGCCGTATGTTAATCGACGAGCGATCTCGCTGTATCTACACGTCCCAATTTTAGTCCACTAGATTCACTCTGACATGGATTGTACACTGACACTCTGTAATGCCCCCTTGAATCTGTCAAACACGCTAATTTGCAAATTTTAGATGACAACCGATTAAACCATTGCACACCCTCATACCTCTCAATCGACCTCTTCAAATAATTTGTGCGCGGCTTCGGCAAGATAAGCAAACTCGCTCGACGAGTGTTGCGTGTGGTTGTGTTCTTTATCTTTTTAAATGATAAGCCACTATGGAGAGAGCCGTTAATTTTTTTTTTTAATAAAGATACAAGTGCTATAAACATACAGTTGTTTAATCGTCATAATTTTGGTGTCTTGGTAAATTTTATTAGTCTGTATTAAAAAAATATATTAATTTATTTTGTAGTGTTTGTAAGTTTGAAATTATGTTTTTGCATGCTGTACCCCATATTTCAATTTAATATATGAAATGGGGCTTGACTAAACAATTATAAATTAAATGACGTACGGATTGCGGAATACATTTTGATATTGACCAAAATCTGCTTATGATGATTGAGTGATTTTAGTTTGGTAATTATGTGTAATATATGAAAGTTCCACTTTAAATAATGATATGATTTAGATAAATATCATCGTCACTTTCCACTCGAACAGCTCAGCTAAAAATCCTATCATACATTACCACTTCCAGGGAAAAGAACCGGAGTACACGAAAGTCCGAAGAAAAGGAAATAGACTTCGAGACCCGTTATCCGAGAGCCAAGGTACGTGAAACAATAATCCCAGTTTGCAAAGCTTATCTATTTGTAGTTAGGTGAATTATTTTACGTAGATCGCACTATTTATAGTTTATAACCCGTTTCTATTTGAATTTGACAAATTGATCGCCTTTTATGCAACCTGGGAGCGTAATGTGTTGTAATTTATTAAGGTAAGCATGCACAAGTTCCAAATTTAGTTCATTACTAGTTCCTCCATCGCTTCCATCATCGCTACCATCACATCTTATCACGGTCGTGGGTCCTCGAAGCGGTTCTGATCGGTTTGTGGCGTTACAGAGTCGGACAACTTGGGATCGACGGATTCGGAGGTGAAGAAGATACTAACGCTGCACCTGCCCATTACAGAGTACGAGGATGATGTCAGCGACGACGCGAGCGCCCCGCACTCGGACAGCGAACGCGCCGCCCCGCTCAGGCCTGCGCCGCCACCCACATGTATTGTACCATCATACGTAGGCCGAATAGGGGCGTTTAGGGGTTAATTTGTTCCTCGTACTATAAGACTTATATTCGCCATTAGTACACCTATTATTAAACACATAACTCGCTAGGCTCTGCGACCCAAAATGAATCTTGCCTTCCGAATCGAGACACGAGACATAAATAATTAAAAACTATTTGATAACAGTATTAATCCATTGCATAAGGTATTAATCCAATATAGGCCGGTAACGCCCTCTGACATTAAAAGTGTCCATGGGCAGAGCTATAACTTAACATCAGGTGAGCCTCCTGAAACATAAAAAACCCCTTTAATATTCTATAATAGTTACTTAATCAATCTTTAACTAATTTACCTAAGTTGCATATTCAGTAAATTTTCTAATCATTTAACGGAGGCATCTTTAACGAAAAATACGTTACAACTTTTAAAAGGCCGGCAACGCACTCGCGAGCCTCCTGGCATAGAGACTGTCTATAGGCGGCAGGTAGCACTTACTATCAGGTGCCTATTTGCCCCCTGTTGTAAAAAAATACAGCTGTTATATTGTACCAGAAATAGGAACTATAGATACTCTCGTGACAACATTTAAAAAAATAATTTTGATACGCTGGATTAACAAGGATCTGGATGTAAACAAACAAACTGTGAAGTCTGCAATTAAAACCTTAAAACTAAAGCGCTTCGGCCTTTAAAACTACCAAAATTTTGCAATTATTACCAAGAACAAGACCTGGCTGTATGGACTGAAGTCATTTGCCTTTCCCATTAGGGATACATTAATATCATCATCACTTAAAACTAAAGCTTGAGAGAGAAACATTTTTTGGATTATGATGTTTCCGTACGTCAGTCGAAAGTTACGTATGTTTTGAAATCTCACGCTAACGGCTTCAGAATGGTCCTTATGAAAGGGATTAATACCTCGTACTATATTTATTTAATAGCCATTGACATGTCTTTGTCTACATATAGTTCTTATTGTAAATTGATTAAATAAAAATTAATTTTCTAGAACAGTAAATATATAACACTTTAAAAAACTCGTTTATCACAATTTTACAATCATATAGAATTGACAATTATAACTGTGCTACCTGTTCGTGTGTTCTAAATGGACCGTTACAATTTGAAATTAATAATTGTAAATAGGCAAAATGCCTAACTTAAAATTTAAAAATATAGGCCATTTACCGCCTACAGCATATATTATATATATTGAATCTAAATACAGATCCGACAGTAGAGCGCGAAGAGTCATCATCGTCATCAGAGAACTCGGTGGCGGGCGTGGTCCGGAAGGCGTTTCCCTCGCGAAAGGGAAAGGCTGGTGTTGGCAAACGGCACGTGAGGTCTTCCAGCGGTTACAGCAGCCACAACGACGAGACCACCTTCAGGTTACTGTCCAAAACACCGACACATGATGTTCGTTTATCATTTCATATTATAGCACCATTTAGTTCGGTTACGCTTTAGTGACGTCATATAGATATTGCACTTTTATCTAAAAATACTTTCGAATTTAATATAAATATTTAACATTTTTGGCTGCACTGGTACTCTGTCACTTACTATAGATTACGTTGAGTACCGCGTTGCCAATTCCTTTGTTAACTTGGCTCTATAAATTAAAATATCATACAACATCTTCGCTATTGGAAGTTACAGAGTGTCGACGCCTGGCTTCTTGTCTAAAGTACCAACTTTAACCACTCTTTTGAAATACCTAAAATAAATTATGTAATTTATAAGTAGTTTTATCACCTTTACTAAGCCCTTAGTATTTACACAGCACAATATCCATTGATTAAAAACAAAATACGCATGCATAGATACTAGAATTAGATTATATTGATTCCTCATTTGAACATAAAGAAGCTGTCAATACTAGACAATGTTCTGGCTCATGAGTTTGAAAAAGTATTAATTGAATTTAAATCCAAATTTATTACATTATTTACTTGTTATATGTTGTGCTCTTTAGCAATAGGCTATTTGACAAGATTTTCAAAATTCGCATTAAATATTAATTTCAAGGACTCGCCAAGACGGTTCTCTGGCCAAAGGAAGGCCTGATGCGAGGCCATCTTTTAAACATGTACCGTTTTGCACGTGTTAATTAATATTATTACGAACGTTAACGTTACGACGTTCTCCCACGAAATTAAACTTTTAGGAATAGATAAGGCATGTACAATGAAAAATAATGAATATGTAATTAAAAGCATGGCATTTTGATTATTATATGTCTCTATTATAGAAAACTCGAATTGACTGAGTTTTCTATTACCTGACTGACGTATAATAATCAAAATGTTTTTCATTGTGAATTTATTAATAAATTAGTTAAAGGTCAAATTAAATATACATATATATATTATAAACATTTTACTTTTAACATTAATACATAGTATAACATGTATTTTCTTCAATATACGTGCTAATCAGATAAAAATAAGATTTCCCAACTACACTGCTTGAGCTTGCAAGAGCTTGCTTTTACTGAACTTCGAACCTTGGCCGTTTTCTCGGGGCTTCCTTCAAAAAAAAATTAAGGCTTTAAAATAGACACAGTAGTACAATAGACTTAACCACTTTATATGCGTCCATTATTTAGTTTCGCAGCAAAGCCGTATTCTATCGAAATTAAAATGTTCCAGTATCTCGAACTACCCATCATTCAACGATCACATCCACCCTCCGTCCCGGTTCTCAGACGACACGGAGTGCGAGGGTCACCCCCGGGACAGACGCAAGCGACACGGGCACGACTCCAAGGTCTCCAGGGAAGCCTTTCAAATCAATGTCTGAGAGCCCATAAGGGGGACTAAATTAACTACTAAAAACTAAAATCTCAAGACAGTCCCCACGAGTACATGTGATTTATTGAGAAAGTTTAAGGCTTTGGATTAAAGGAGTTAATAGGAAAGGAATATAAACTCATTAGTTCATACAGGAATCGTAAACCTGTTAAATCCGAAATAGGAAACGCAAAGCACTTTGAAATACAAAAAAAGTACGAAGGAAGTTTTCTAAGTACTTTAAAATTGTATGTAATGTAAAATACACATTTCAACAACTAAAATTAATAAAACCCTAATACAATTCGAAAGAATTCATTGTAATTTTACTCATGGTCGTGGTACTTTAGGCATTTTTACTTTAAAGGCTCTGTGCTAAGGTTTCGATTTTTGTCAAGCATTCATATATCTTGTCGATTATTGGTAGATCTAAGTACAAATAAAAATCAAGTATCAAAATCTATTCTTTCGTGTACCCAGAACTCGCTGCACGTCTTTTCCTTACGAAAATTAATTGTAACTATTCGTTTACGTAAACTATTCGATTTAACCGACCGTGCTAAGGATATGGCATGTCCTAATTTATAAAAATAAATATGGCAATGAAATTATAATGGAACTGTAAATTATAAAATACCCTGGCCTATTGATTAGAAGAAGTATTTTAATAAAAGAGTTATTCGCTTGGAACCCCGCAATGTTGCCAAAATGTCTGTACATATATCGTGTAGATAGATAGGTTTAGCCAATAACTAGTGCCATGTAACACAATAAACAGTTTTGTACTATGTACTCTTTGGGATATTCAAAGTTTATGAATATTATGAATGTATTAAAATTTATTCGTAATTTCGATTGCGAGTTCAACAGAGCTTTTACGTCATGTCTAGCCTAACAAATGATATAGACTCTATGGTCATAATGGCCATGAATAGTTGAAAAATGTTTTGTTGCGTTCATAGTGACACGTTGAATAGAGACAAAACATTGTATTTTGTTGTCATTGAAGTATTTGACAGCTCTGTTACACTCGCTTGTGTTATTTAAAACTATCAGCTTGGGGCTCTTAAGCCGTGTAAATAACTGTTGTATTAAATGTATTGACGAGTATCGAATATTATAACTAAGAAGAACAATAATTAAAAGTAAATATATATTTTAAACTTAATGCCTTATTGACCAAAGTCTTAAAACTAGTTACGATATAATAAAAAGTTATATCCATATAAAGTATGACTTGTTTGATTGTTGTAAATTTTATGGAAACCTGAGTTTTCATTAATACGCTATATAACTTCGAATATTGAAATAACGAACTATATAATACATACTTTTCGATGCACTCCGGTTCTATATCTAATAGTAATTGCTACGGCCTACGAGTCGTATATTAAAGAAATGTTCGTCTAAAAAAATACGTACGTCGAAATCGTATAAAAAAAATTGACATCTATCATAATTAGGTGTAGACAACCTTGTTTATGTATTTCGTGTTAGAAAAGAAACCTGTCTAAGCGTTTATATATTTATGAACCGATAATAGATATCTTGCATTTAATGATGTCACTTCTTGATAAGTAATTGATCTTATACTATTAAAAATATTTGCTACTGCCATTACATCAACCATTTCATCCATATTGAAAAGTCCACCACAAATTTGACAGGTAATAATAATTAATATCTGTGGTAATACTATGAGGAACCGTTCTACGGTTCATATAATTGTGAAACTTGTGGGGCTGGTATTACTTTTCGAAATGGCTGATATTATATACGATCAATATACATAGTCATTCCGTCACATAACATTTGTAGCTGACGCTTGACAGCTGGCAAACAGACCTTCCTAATTAATATATTCCTCGGGTAATGTTATATATCATAAGTATCGAACAATCCTCGGTAGGGGCGTCGCTATATGGTTCAGTTCCTGTACTCTGTTACCTACGGATGTATTGTATACAGTTTGGTGGTTCACTCAATATCTGTAGCGCTGTTGTTTCTTAAGAATCGCGTGGTACAAAACTCAAAATTACTCCTCGCTGTCCTAGAACCCTTAGCGACGCCCTTGCTCCTCAATGAAGAGTAACAAGACAATACCTTTAGTTTTTGGTAAATACGGCAGAAAGTTAATGTATCGAGTAGGCATAGTTTATGAATGTTGGTGACATTTTGTATTGGACCTTACACGGATTCATTTAAGTTAATTCCAATGAAGACTGCCCTATTTTTAATTAAAATCTATTTTATATATCTAGGCACAAATACTTTTGCTAGTCAAACGAAGTTATACATTGTGTAGTTGTAGTATTAGTTTACTGTTACTTATTATCGACTGAAGTAATTTCGTAAGCGACTGTGGTTTAATTGTTATAATCATGCTTTTAACATTGTCACAAAACTTCTCCGTCTCAAATACTTTCTCGCATATCAAACGCTATTGCATAGACTTTCGTTTCAATGAAGCGATTTGATTATAACAATTAGCTAGAATCAAACTAGAGACTAATTCCGTCTCAACACAACGAAGTCGCCCCATCTGACTGGCAAATTTACTCCTTATCATTTCTAGACAATGTACCATATCATTTTAGTATTTTGTTATATACTCGTACGCTGTAAGTTAGTTGGTCATGTTGTTAAAAATATGTTTTTTATAACAAATGGGTCATTAGGCAGTATGATGTGACGAAAATAAATTAATTTAATTGAATTTTGATTTTCATTTCACCTTCGTATAGTAAGTAGTTAGTATAACTCCAAACGTGCAATTTGAGCATTATATAACATATGTAACATTGTTGAGTTTTACTATAAGGAAGATTATCAGCCTTCTGTAACTAATAAGTTTTTAATTGTTAGTCTTAGACAAAGGTTTCCTCAAAATTCACAAACACTAATACTTTTTATATTATATCAGAATATAAATAATACATGCATATTGAATGAATTGTTAAATATTTTTAACAAATATTTAAAATTCACGTGGACAAAGTGACGGGCTAGTGTAGGTATATAGCTTACTAAGTAAAGGAGTAAAATTTTTGGTAAAGAGATTTTAAATGCCTAAGTGCACAAAATGATATTAGGAAAGAAAAATGAAACTCTGTAAACATACTAGCGGCTCTCTCACACCCCTTCCACATCTTACCGCTACAAGTTATTAATTAGTAAAGTAATAGATAGTAATATTCAAGAAAGTAAGAATGTTCAAACGTTGCGAAATTCAGTTTCGTGCAACTAAAAAATGCTTGATGATGTAAAGTTGCCGAGAGAATGATGTAAGCAAACACTTACAGACAATATTATTATTTACGTTTAACAAGAGTTTTAAATTATTCAGCGATAATTCTCTAATTTCGCTTTGAAAGTTGCGACATCTAAGAGGAATGGTTAGAGGTAAATCACCGGGGCGTCGAACACCTGTTGCACGTAGGCCCTCACTAGCCTTGGATGTTATCTGATTTTTTTTCATTTTGCATAAGGCACTCCTATGCCTATGTATGAAAGCATCAAGCTGGCACAGCCCGATTGAGCGAAATGTACCACTTTAGCTCGTACAGGCTGTTTGACAGTTACTTGTGCAAGCACGTGAATATAACTAATCTGGCCATAAATAAATACTACATAAAACTTTTATTTTCTTCTACTTTTTAATTATTTTGAATTTGTAACACGTAAATTATTTTAAAAACTTCTTGCAATTTCAAATATTTTTTCGTGCTCATTATCCAATAACAATATGGAATGGGGTTTTAATGAAAATAGGATTGCAGTGAACCCCTTGCGCAAAGTGAGTATGGAGCATTCGGTCATATTCCAGACAATTCAAAAGCTTAGTATCAGGCGTATGTTCGTATATCTTAATATCAACAGTTACAACAACACTTCGTCTATTGAATACCAGAAAATATCGGGGCAGCCGCGTGCTGTGTGAACTATAAAGGCTGTTAAAGCCAGAATTCGTAAAAACCGTCAAATGTTATCGCGAGAAATGGAGATTCCCGCTAGGACAAGACCTGGAGCCCAGTGTTTACCTTCGATATACAGGACATGCCCTAAATCAATCGTTAGAATTAAAGAGAGTGGATAAAAACGCCCTCTGTCTAGATACGCAGGTGAAAAGCACAGAAATATACGCTTTACCGATGAAAAAATTTTCACGATTGAAGAACACTACACTAAGCAAAATGATAAAGTATACGCTCACAGTTCTAAAGAAGCTGCTTAAGTGGTCGGAAAGGTACAACGTGGTCATCATCCTGCGTCAGTGATGGTTTGGTCTTATCAAGGAGTCACATAACTATATTTTTGAAAAAAGGAGTGAACTGTTCGGGCAGTGTATCAAGATAATACAGTCTTGGATATCTTATGAAACCTCTCAGCAATAACTCAATTTTTTAAAAATATACCATGGACTTTCCAGCAGGATTCTGCACCTGGTCACAAGGCACCAACTACCCAAGCCTGACTTGAAACCAAAGTTCCGGACTTTATTAGAGCTGAAGACTGGCCCTTATCTAGTCCAGACCTTAACCCTTTAGATTTCAAATTATGGTCAATTTAAGGAGACATGTCCTGCTCTAAACGAGAACGTTGAGAGAAGAGAAAACGAGAACGGCGACATTGAATCTCTTAAAACATCTTTGGAGCAAGCAGTACCGAAATTTCCTTGGAAACTGCGTAAATGCATATATTCGTGGCCAAAGAGATTAAAGGCTTGTATAAAAGCCAAATGTTGCTATTTAGATTTTTTATATTTTTTGCTGAGACTTTCATAAATATGTAGGAATAAATTTTAATATTACATTATTTCATTTAAAAATGCATTTTCATTTGTAACAGAACCTATGGCTGGACTAGGTAGATGATGCATGGAAGACTTTTATAGGGATTAAAAGAAAAATTCATTTATTAATAGCATTTAATCAGTAATATATACAATGAGTTGGTTATAACAAAAATCAAAAAATGTTGTCTTAAAGATTTAACTTAAATTTTTTTTCATTTTGATTCAAACAAATCCCGACTGTCATTTAATTAGGTAAAATAATAACCTGCTAATTAATTTATAATAAAATTCATATATGTACGCAAACTAATTAAAAAAACCTAATTTAGTCACTATCACTATCCTCATCTGCCGTGAAGTCAAATGGTCGGAACTTCTCCCTGAAGGAGGCCACGAGGGAATCTTCTTCCTCTCTACTTAGAAGACATTGACGCCAGTCTGCCTTATCCTCACAGTTCAATAGAGGGGGGCTTGATAGCACGTCTCTATTTTCATCATAATAAAAATTAGTCTCGAATCTTAATTTTATTTAGAACTCATATAGTTCTTAAGTTATATCGTCTACAATCTTAGGAAATAGTCCGTTGGCATCAAAATCAGTTATAGTTTTGGAGTTATCCACGAACGTTATAGCAGGTAAATATTTTTTAGATGCTTCAGTCCTTTAAATTACTATCATTATAATACATATACATATATTGATCTTCTGTGCGTATATCTGTAGATTAAATTTTTTGTGTGTTCAGTGGTTCGAGAATGGTTTAAACTTACAATTACATTCTTAACTGTTTAATTTAAAAAAATCAGTATTTAAGACGTGTGTACAATATGTTTTACATTTATTATTTTTTATATTATAATTAAATTTACAATAAATTACCTTCCAAACTGCAAAGGAAAGTGCTGCTTCGGCTTGGCGTACACGTGTTCGCCGGAAGGAAGCTCCGCGTGGAAGTATGGACTTCCGGGCAACGCAACTTGAGATATCTCCGTATAGGGCGGAAGAACTTCCAGCTCTATACGATTTATGCCTGCCTCATCCTAAAATACATTTATTCAAAACAGATTTAACAATACGTTCATTATTAATCCAGGTAATTAATTGGAAATGCCGAACGTAAGATTCTTAGTATTTCATGATTTAATAAAAAAATAACGAAAATGTAAAAAAAAACTCTCTTTTATAAATTGTTTAAAACAACATTTATTAATTTAAATAGACACGATGCCTATATAACTGATCTTAATACAGGTAGAGTAAAACCCTCTTACCTTATCTTAACCTATAACAAAAAACTTTACATAGTTTAAACTAAACCATATGTCTCTTTTTATCGTAACATTAATCCAATATGACAGAAAGAGACAACTTTTAATATTGACAGATTTAGATTTTATGAATAAGAGGGTAGTCTAGAACTTGAATGAATATGCTAGGTACGGAAATATAAAATGGCTGTTTAAAAACTTTTCAATTGATTTGCGATATTTGGCTTTTAACATAGCGTCATATACATATATAACTTCACATATTGTTTATGTGTGCCGCAGCCATATTCAAGAGAAAAGGAAAAGAAGCAAGTTGAACCATTAGAACCAGTGCCTGGGCTGGGCTCATAACATTTAAAAATAACAAACTTAATATCGAAACTTTTATTTTTTCTAACCCATATACACTAAAATCTTCATTAAATAAACATAATATAATTTACGAGTAAGTATTATTATATATAATTCCTGAAAATTGTTATGACAGTTTCAGTATTACTGATACAAAAAAAAACCTTGAACTAAAGAAAACTTTTAATAAAGTGTAGTAAGAAGTTTTCACTTCAAAAAGTTTCTATAATTAATGATATGTAGATAAAATTGATAAATTTCATCTTATTTTATAATTGAACTACTTACTTGACTTACTTATTTAATTTTTTGCACATCTATGTTTTTTTAATTTAGAAAATGATCATCAAATACAGTAATTTAAAGTTTATATGTCGCAGTAAAGTAGTTAAATTAGAGAGTTAATTGAATCTCTAGACAGTTAATTAAATGTCGATATTCAATCAAGTCGAAAGAATTTTGATTTAAGTAAAGCAGCGTCGAAAACGTTTAACTATATGTCTGACCGAAAGCCAGCGTGTTGATTAACAATATAAAACAAGCCTCCGCCATGATTATTTCATTTGTTATTTTTTCGATGTGATCGTGAAGAACTGAGAGCTTGGATATTCCGTGTTTTGCTTTATTGTAAATGGTTAGGTTAATCTTGTTGCCTAGGAACATTTAGGAAACTCGTTAAACGTTTAGTTCAGTCACTTGTCTGACGGAACTTCAGCGACTTGATTGAACATCGATTTTAGATTCAATTAACTCTCTGATTTAACTACTTTACTGCGACATATACACTGTATAATGCTTCCTATCTCATTCTCTCCCGCGTTAAATCTTAAGAATTTTTGGTGTCTGTCTCTTTTTACTGTCGCTCTTTCAACGACTTTCAAATCACAACGATGAAGAAGTTTTCACTTCAAAATAGTATTTATATTTCTGTCTCATTCTTTGCCGGCTTCATCCTCCACATCCTTTATTGTCTCTGATCTGTCGTTTTTTTCCGTTGCATACGGTTTCAAATCACAACGAATCTAAACAAGTTTAACTTCAAAATCTAAAATAACACGAGAAAATTACGAAAATGAATTTTACCTGAAACACCTCAAGTATCTGCGTTTCGCATCGTTTAGGGAGAGGCACGCATTGAATCTGCATGTGAGACGTCTTGTAATTCCGTTCAAAGAACACGCTCACATTGTTCATGCAGCCGTAAAACTTCTTAAGCGTATCTTTGAACTGGTTAATTTCCTTGACAACTTCCTCTGGTGACTGGAAAATTATGAGATTTCTATGTGGAAGAGTGGCTAAACTTTATTTAGCATTTATTATTTATTTTACAAAATAATTCCATCTAAATCATTGTACATTTAAAAACCACTCTGTATTAATAATTATAGTGTTAAAGTAGATAAAAGTTGCTTCTGAAAAAGTTACAAAATTAATACAATTGGATTCTATTGTAAACAACAAAAAGTTATGTGGCTATATGTTGTTTATTCATTATTTCACGTACAATAAATTTTATTTTAGACAAAAGTTTATTTAATTTATAATCGGACCTTTTAAACCCACCTTAGTAACAGACTGATGATGGGCAATGGGCAGGATGAGAACGTGGAAGGGCGTGAGTGGCCCTTTGGGCAGGGCCAGATAGCAGTGCCTGCCCACGCAAATCACCAAGTGCTTCTCCACGGACGGAGACGACAAACAAAACCAGCATGTGTCTGAATAAAAATACACACAGACAAATATCAGAGACCTCAATTAGAGTGGGAGTTAAATTTATGAACGTGTTTTTTTTTTAATTTTTCGTTAAATCAACAAAAAGTAGATTAAAGATTTTATACCCGGATCTATATCCCTCCGTTTCCTCTCTGGATTATCTCCACCTAACCTCTTTCTCTTCCCGTGATCGTCTTCCGAAGCGTCCATATTGAAGAAGAACTGTCCATTACCGGATACCTAAAACAATTATGTGAAATGGAGATTGAAAAAATGTGTCACCCACACAAGGCTTAACTATTCAATCCAGGATAGTTGGTTTGAGCATTAAAAACGTCTTAGCACCTCATTGGAAAATGAATGGAAACCCGGGTAGAACAAAAAAACCGCGCGGCCACCTACTAGGTGGACTGACGACATCGTCAAGATTGGTGTGGATACAGAGAGGCCAGTGCAGGGCATACTGGAGGAAAATGGAGGAAGAATAAGTCCAGAAATAGACCAAATAAAGACGATGACGATGATCATCCCATTACAGGCGGAAAAAAATAAATTATTATAATTTGTAATCCAATGGGGAATCAAAACCGATAACTGTTTAATAAAAAGCTACTAATTTAATCAAATTTAGGAGACAGGACCTCTAGATAAATTATTTTTTATATATAAACATATATAACAGAGGGCGCAATAGTAGTGCGCGGCAAAAACTGCCTTCAGAAACGCTTAGTTGTGGAATGACGGACGTCGAGGTCATACGCGTGGAATCTCGTATTCTTGACGTCCGGTGATGAAACTCAGCCGAACAACCTCTGAACACTACGTGGTAAATAGGGTCTACCGCATCATGTGATGCACAGAGACTGCTCGTCGAATAAGCGACACTCTTTTGAGTCGCCGTATAATGGTAATTATAAGCTAATTAAAAATGTATGTTGTTTTTGATTTCCTTATTTGGTGATTTCGTGAACAATAAAAAGCGTCGTGCGATGCGCCAGAGGCACCTCCGTATTTCGTCAACAATAATTATTTAATGTTTTGCACATTACCCACACATTGTCTATGCTTCAAAACGAAATGATTTTCGAGGATTCCTACACCTATTACAATACTAGCTTTGCTGACAAGAGGGGGGGGGGGTAGAAATTGCAGTAAATCTGCTTACGTAGTAGTTGAACGACCCTTAGGCCCAAAAGGAAGTCCATGCAGTTAACTTTCTTAGTAAATAACCCAATTATTTTTAAAATCAAGGAGATGAACGAATTTATTCCCAATAAAATTTACTTCATTACCTTAACGACTTTCCCAGGCTGGTGCTGTTTCAACAAGTCAGGGTCAAACGGACAATCTGTCTCATCCGTGGTACTTTGCAATAAATCTGTCATCCTCATTTTAGCAATCGGTTGTAAACTGCATGCATAAATCCATTTCTCTTTAGCTTTGCTTCCTACTGGAGCTAATGCTATGAACCTTGTCGCACATTCTTTATAGTCTTGATGGATTCCTTGGTTTCTAATATTTTTACAAACTAATATAAGCTTTTCTTACAAAACACATTGTTATATAATAATTAAACACATACATCATACATTTTCTAGTACACTTACCTATAAGGTTGTCTCTCGTAAAACTTGTTTGTTGTTGGCACTAAATGATATCTTGGTTTAAGATGTATTGTAAGCCATGCTATTAAATTTGATAGATTCTCTTCACTCACTTCTGCCTTGAAAAATTGTTAAAATAATAATAAAAAAATATGTTAATGAAAAATAACTTTTCAAATTAATTCTTAATACAGGTCTTCAGGTATAAGTATTAAATTATATAATATTGAGTTTATGCAAACTAAGTAAAAATGCATAAAATATGCTTACGAGTTTTCAAATTAAACTAATAAATACCTTCTGGCATTCATCCTGTTGTACGCCAGTGGGCCATAAAGTGGTTATAAGTATGTCTACACCTCTATATTCACTCTGTCCTCTATAACATGCATCTCTCACTGCACTGCAGTCACTCGGCTCAAATGTACATGAAGGTATCTCCTTTCCTAATTCTCGTCTAGACAGGCCTGTTAGGTAGGCAATCTTAACTTCTGAACTTGTGGTAAATATGCCTCGTCTTCCTGGAATATTTATAATTATGTAGGAAACCATGGGTTACATGGGTTACAGTTTTTAATATGTTATGTTTGACATACCCAAAAATTTGTGGTGATTTTATTTCATCAGATGTTATTTTATAATATATTATTACATGTTTCTATCTTATGTAAAATAGTTAAATATAATTTATACATACCCATGTAAATAACATTAGGGACAATTTCAGATCCTTCTTCACAGTAATACTTGACATGGTTACTATCACTTGGGCCAAAAACATAGGTTGTAACAGGAACTGAAAAAATAATATGATAATATCTAATAGTATGTGCCTAGTCCCACAGAAAGTTGGGGCAAATAGCTCACAATTGTGTGCCTCCGTCTTGAGAGAATTTAGCCTACCCTTTTCAAATATCTCTCTAATCAACACATGTGTGAAATGGCTTAAGGCTAAATCTCAATCTCAAATCATACTTTAAATGGTAAACACCACCTATTACAAAAAATAAACAGTACCTTCAATACTTTAATAACTATGCAGTATATGATTATACTAGTATTGCACTAAAGATTACATACCTTTCCTCGTCCTCATACGGTAAGCATCCAACTGTGAATTATCGTTACCGAAAAAATTTCCAACACATAATAAAACATCGAATGAACCTGACTTCTTGACAATTGTTTCAACGCGGGAAAATAATGCATTGAAATTTCCATTGACATCTCCGCAAAATAGCCTGAAATGTTCATAATAATAATACAGTTTAAAATTTATTAAAGATGTTGTTTTTTATACAATATATTATTGTAATGTATGTTTGAGTAACATGCTTACCAAAATGTAAATACTCACGTTTTTTGCTTCTCGGACATTATATTTTCACAAACCGCCGATAACCGGAGTACTGACCGGGAATATCTTTTAGATTAAAAAAAATCTAAATAGAGTTAAAATTATTAAAGTAAGTAATGTAAAATTATTATTATCCAATGATAATCAACAAATAATTCTCAGGTATTCGTATTGTAAATAAATATAAAACACAATTTCACAAATTGCACAAGTGTATATGTAAAGAAACTACAAAGCGTCTATGTACTCTGTAGTCTACAGACTACAGTCTGTACTCTGTAGATTGTAGCACCAGTAAATCAGATTATAGAACTACTATAATGGTATCTAGGGATGTAATTGTAATTACACTCGATCCGATTTAGTCTTAATGTCAGTTTAAATTGGATCGGTAATATTTTAATATAAAAACAATAAATCCAATAAAAGCTCGACATTTCACACAACATTGTAACAAATATACATTTATTTATATTTTATATATAGGTATTTAAAATACTTTATCTGCCCAACAGAATCTGGGCCTTATCTTAAGACACTACAGAGGAACCCAGAAAAAACAGAAAAAGTCCCACTGGTTTAAGAAATCAGAATATGACAAGCTGGAAGTTATAGGTGCGGAGAACGTCTGCGCAAAATCAAGTACCTTCGTCTTTTCTCCTTTGAAAGACCAATAAATCTTTGAGGACAACTGTTTGGCATAGCAAATAGCGAATGACATCTAAAAAGGTGGGCCAAGTACTTCAGTGCATCGACACCTAGTCACATCACTAACGAGACAAAACAAAGGCCAACCCTGATTCAAATGTTAATTGTCTCTTGAGCCATCTGATTTCTATAGTGTGTAGTTGTCAAATGTTAAGTGTCAGCCTTTACCCTTGTGATGTGGACTGTGAAGTAAACTGTAAACATACAAGTTTTGTTAAAATATTTTTAAGTTTCTATTTTACCTATTTACAGTTTATGTGTTGAAAATGATATAATAGTCGTATAATATTTATTGTAAGGTAAAGGAATTGCATTACTGTGTACTGTTACATGATAGTGTGTACCAATATGGCTTCGTCTAACAAATTTCTCGGCACTGGTTTAGATGATGTCAGCGTGCCTGGACAGAATTTCTTGAGAGACGCACTCACCAGTTGTACTGATCCTCTGAAAGCTATAGAAGAGTTTCAATTGGAAAATGGTATTTTATTACCATCTCTTCGACCTATGTTACCTCTTCTTGACCTACATGGAGTTCGTCGCTTAGATTTTCATACTTCTGTGCTTGAGGAATTAAGAGAAAAGATGATAGAGCATATAAATAAACTCGGAAAAAAAGATGGCAAAGGTAACGAAAAAAAGCTTAAAGAACTCTTAGCCAAAAGTTTTCCGATTATCAAAATTAAAGCTTTAAGGCCTGTTATTATGAGCATTTTGAAAAATATAACCCATATTGACGACAAATATTTAAAAGTTTTGGTCCGTGACCGTGAATTATACAATGACACTGACACAGAGGTAAAAAGACAGATTTGGCAAGACAACCAATCTTTGTTTGGTGATGAAGTTTCTCCTTTGCTTAGTTTATATATAAGAGAAAAGGAAAATGTTTTATTTGATCATGAAAACATGTCACAACTATTCTTTTCATCATCTCCAAAATTAAGAAGACAGGGTAATGTTGTTCAAAAGCTTGCCCATATGGTTGGCACAAGTGTAAAACTCTATGATATGGTCCTACAGTTTCTGCGTACACTGTTTCTAAGAACTAAGAATATTCATTACTGTACATTACGAGCTGAGCTGCTTATGACTTTACATGATGCAGAAGTTCATCCAATAATTTCTGCAGATCCTTGTCATAAATTCACATGGTGTTTAGATGCATGTATCAGAGAGAGAAATGTAGATATTAAGAGATCAAGAGAGCTACAAGGTTTTTTAGATGGGGTTAAGAAAGGAACAGAGCAAATATTAGGAGATCTGTCTATGACCTTATGTGACCCATATGCTGTAAACTTCTTAGCAACATCTGCTATAAAAATACTGCACCACTTGATCAACACAGAAGGCCTGCCTAGAGATAATTCAATATTAATATTGTTGCTGAGAATGTTAGCACTAGGATTAGGTTCGTGGGATATAATTAACACCCAACAATTTAAAGAACCTAAACTAGACAGTCAAGTGGTAACTAAATATTTACCAGCATTGATGTCTTTAATGGTAGATGATCAAGTCCGAGCATTGCATAATAAACTGCCCCCAGACGAGAGAGAGTCTGCTATAACTACTATAGAGCACTCTGGTCCACCTCCAGATGCTTGTGAAGCTTATATGAGGGAGAGTGTAGTATGCAGTGTTTTAGCAATGTATTACACACTACATGCAGCAAAAACAAAAGACCGAGGTGCATTGCTCAGGATACTTAGCATACTTGGTAGTTGTAAAAATGGGCTGGCCTATTCTGACCCTTTCTTACATCAACTAGTTGCCCTGTTAATACAGTTTCCGGATGAATTCCAAGGAGAAGACTTCAGTACTGTATTGTTTGATGAATTCTTTTTTGCAGGTCTATCTAAAGACAATGTGACTAGACACTTATTAAAATTAATATGGTATATTCACCCCAAATTACCAGAGACTAGAATACATACATTGATGAAAGCTTTACAGCCAGGAACACAGCACAATGAAGCAGTTCATAAAGTTTATGAAGCTCTACAGCAAAAGCTAACTACTCAAGCAGAACCTGCACCTAGCACTACTGAGATGGATTATTTAGATTCCCCATTATTGAGTGTGCCTATGCCAAGCCCATCCCCATATCATATGTAACATTATCTCAATAAATCCAATTATAATTTTATTCAAGTTTATTTTTTAGTTACAACATAATGTGTATAATAACTTTATTTAAAAAAATACTAATAAGATTTAATATCGATGAATGTGAAATAAGGGTCATAAATAATACATACATATATTCTTTATTATATTTATTAGTACTGACTTACAATTTTAATCATTAATGTATTAAAAATGTTAACCATCTTGTGATTTTATTAATTAAAATCTGAGCAGGTATGGGCAGTTAAGTTTTGTATTCAATAATTTTACGGCCACCACTACCTCATCAGTATTGTGAGATTAATTAATTTTCATTATAATTTTAATAATTGTGATTTTAAGTAAACTTAAATGGAATTCAGTCCCAATAAATCTGAGAAACATTTGAGATGAAAAAAAAACAATAAAATTAAATGACATAGGTAGGTCCTATAACTCTTCAACAATTCCAAAATTATAGATATACATAAAAACAGTTTTCCCTTAGGAATGAACTTAATAAATGTCGACTGCCAAATACAAGAGTAAATAGTATTTTGTATGTGGTGGCCTGTAGTGTAATTAATAATTAAGCACGATGCTCTCTTCGGTCAGGTTTCAGGTCCAATGAGTGAAGGGACCGTAGAGACCTAGATCGTTCGAACAGTGAGGGGTCAGTATAAATTGGTTCACTTCCATCATCAAAAGTGTTCGCCAAACGTCCCGAAGAGCCCGCCTCTTCGCCAATTTCAGTGAAATTTCTGCCTAGTCCGCTGTAAAAGATAAGCTTATTAAATAACTTATCCAAATAAAAACCCCTGATTTTTTCAATTTAATGCCTAGGATTATTTACGCATTATTTTTGAGCTTAGGGTGAAGTATAGAGGTTTTATATTTAGAAGGATTGGATGACCAGGAAACGATATAGATATATCGTTAATATTTAAAGATTTAAACTATTCGTTAGTAATACAATGAAGTGTAGTAGTAAAACTTGCCATTATTTTATTTCAGGCGTTATTTATTAATACAATATATTTAGCAAAAAATCACTAGGTTATTTCGCTTACTTTACCTTAAAGAGAACGGTTTATGTAAGTGTGAAGCAGAGAATAATGATGGTCGAGTTGGTCTCGGTCCCGGGGCAGCTGGACGCGCTATAGGAGGCGCTGCAGCCGATATGTTCTTACGAAGGACGCGCCAGTAACGCCTGAAATGTTTGTCCTAATGTTTACCGGATATATGTTCTGGTATACCGGTAAAAGGGTGAGATCTAGAAATGAGACTTAGCGCGAACTATGACTCTCATACGTCAAAGTCACTTTTGACCTACAAGAATCAGACTTAACGCTGTCTCATTTCCGAAAATCACCCTTACGGTAAGTGCAACTGTTAAGTAACTAGACTAGTTAGTCGGCGATACGAGATTTTATTAAATGTTACAAAAATTTCATACAAATTGAAGAATTACGTTTTATAGTATTCTCTTTTGTTAAAATAGCTTTTACACATTAAGAAAAACACTTTTTGAACGTTTTTTCATTTTTATTCTATGTTTTACTCTGGGAACGTTCAAGTATTACGTATCGAATTTGGGGGGGTCCTTTTGTAAAACGTTACGATGCGAAGCGGGGATTGAATTACGCGTTATTGATAATATTACTTTTGACTTTCTAGTACTTTACATCACATAATGGTAAGTTTTAGGTACAAAGAGTCACTGGGGGTGGTTACGAAACGTTTTACTATTGGATACAGAAAACGTTACGGTGCGTTTCATGGGGGGGTCAAGAATCTCCAAAAGATGCGTGACGTAATAATTGAACGCTTCCGGGATCTCCTAATATGTTATCTCTGTGAAAAGACAAATATCATTTAAAACCCTTTAAGTTTTACATACATTTAAATATATACTAACCCAGTTCCGTTCGCTTGCTATCTTCTAATCCAAAGATATTTATATAGTCTTGATCAAAATGCCATAAACCGAGGTTTTAGTCCTTTATTTAAAATTTATTATTACTAGGACTCACTTGTATATATATAGAGCGACAATCAACATAGCCAGGAGCAAAGCGAGCAAAGAGCACAATGCCAGCAATAAAGCTCGGTAGTGCTGTGGAGACACGCAAACACCCGCTTCAGCGACAACCGGGGCGGAGTCTGCCTGACCATTCTCCTCTATCAGCTCGTTTCGGTTGTCAAATACCTAGGACATTTTTAGGATCATGTAACAAATACAACTAGGATATCTCGGTAAGACCTTTATGAACCTAGTATAGTATTATGAAATGCAAACCCGAATTTCGTGAAAAAATATCACTAAAAACTAATACATTTTGAGTACTATATTTAATCACTCAAACAACTATAGTGCACAGTGATTTAATAGAATATACTGGCTCGAATTTAACAATCAAGCACGAAACGAAAATCTAGTAAGCTATTAAAGAACGCATTATTATATACATTTTATAAAACTTATATAAATCTGTAAATAACATTATTCTTGGAAGGATATCGTTTCCGCTAGCAACAGTACACTCACACAGTACAATGTAACTTGAAAAATCCAAACCAAATAAGATCATATGTCGATAAAAAACCTGCTCCTAATACACTGGTTTAAATTAGTTAAGTAAATAATGGCCTTATTAGATTTCTGTTTATATTTATTGATTTTCGTGATCAGTGTTTGATTAGAGGAGCTGCAGTGGAGTGACACATTGGAGTTGGTTTTATACGACATAGGCTAAACGATTTCTGGGCTTCCTAATTCGTCGACAGCAGAGGCCCAGGATTAAGAGTGGAGCGGAAGTATACAGCCGCTCAAACTGCGTTTTGCTTTTCTGGTCTAGCGAATCTATGTATCGAATATCCCACAATACCATATCCTATAATAGAACGTATCTACGTTATCAAGTTGCAATTGACATTATTATCATGGAACCATTTGTTTATAGAGTGCGCATCGCGTGAACTATCACGTGTTATACACGTTTTTACATAATTATGTATATTGAATTAACCTATTGACAATCAATTTTTGTTTATTGTACGAGTGTTAATGAGTCAATAGGGATCACCCTATTGATTTTGTAATATTTCACTTCCCATAGATCACTATAGAAAGTGTCATGGAATAGATAGGTACTAAAATCATTTTTATAAATTAAAATATGGAACAAAGATTCTTCTAATACTTCTATAATAATATAATTCAAATACTTCTCTTTAAAAAATATATTAACAATAGATCTTGTCTTGTCTTAGATGCTTAGATCTTGTGTTTCTGTATTCGATTCTTGATAAAACTATAATTATTGTTTGAGTCAGAAAATGTTCATGTCATGGTCGACAAATAGGTACACTAGGTACCTATCACAGTCCCGGTTTTTTTTTATTTATATTACAGCAGAAGGCTCACATGAAGTTAAGTGGTACCACCGCCCATGGACGCTTAATGCCAAAGGGCTCGCGAGTGCGTTGCTCGCTCTTTAAGGAATTGGTACGCTCTTTTCTTGACCCTAAGTCGAATTGGTTCGGGAATATTGTTACGAGTTCTCAGATAAAATCTTTAAATTGTTTGCCAAGAAAAAAAACCAGGTATCACTTTCACTTATTCCACATCATTAAAGGTCCAGAGCCAGTCTGTTGCACAGATCCTCGTTAACAAAGACGTTGTGCTTACTGAATGCTGTCTGCGACACAAGTTTACAGTAGCGATATTGTGTATATTACGTCAATAATTTATACTTATATATTTTGCACATTATGGTATTGGCTAAGGTACTTTAAGGATAATGTATGTATTCTTGTAAATAAATAAATTAATATTGATTTTTCCAAATGTCTATCTTTATATAAAAAAATACAGTATTCATTTAAAGTATTATGTACCTCGATCATTTTCCTCACATGGCTGGGCGTCTCAACTTCATCCTTCAAATACTTATCAACTGTTGCTTGTTCGTATGATATCTTAAAGACTGTATCTTCGGACTTATTGGTGGTTGTTTCTTCCGTATCCGTAGTGTTTGTCTCAGGAATGGTCGTGGAGTTCACATCTCGTCTACGTCGCCCAAATGACGGTTCAGTACGCCCGGCTTGATTTGGACAGTATGCCTGAGAAAATCATTACAATATAACTTCTATATATATAACTACAGTAATAAAATTATAACTAGGACTTACTAGTTAACTGTTAAGATATATGACGCATTACGAAGTTGATCAAAAGTTTGTGTGCCAACGCTGATTAATTCGCTTGCTCCGAGGAACTAAGTCGTAAAGCACTATTAAGGCTGTAACTATAACTTTTTTCATAATATTTATAAAACATTTTATTATATCAAATCAAGAGGAATTATTTATTCTACGGAAAATATTTTGTAAAGAATGTTAATAATACTCGTTTACCTACTTTTACTTTCGTGAAATAGATAGGCGACAACCATGAAAATTAGCTTTCATTTGATACCCTGTACCGTATAAGCATCCTAGTAATAATAACATTACCTGCTTTTATTTTTCCTGAAGAAAATCATTTTGCTTTTACGACTTTATTCCCCAGGAAAAGGGATTTACAGACGCGCCCCGCGTATGATGCGCTGACGGTAGTCCTTTAATTGGTTTAAGTATTTATATAATTGGATTTTCTCTTGTAAAAATTGAAAAGTGAAAATTATAACTTTTTGCCTTTAGACAGCCGGAACTGTTACGTAATCTTTACACTTTGCTATCCTTTGTTCATGCAATGTCGTTAAGAAAAAGTTACAAATCACACGTTTCACCTAATTTTACTTTTATCATTGCATAAACTTAAGTTAGCTTATGTTTTATTATAGTCAATAACAGAGTCATACTGTCTATTTTGAGAAAGAAGTATTTGTTCACGTTGACCGCTTATCCGAGATAATTGACCTCACCCCGAGTTAGTGCTTGTTAATTAAAGAGCATTACGATTGACGTCATCTTCATTATCAATGTCACACTTGTAATAATATTATTCATGTCCAATAATATTATGTTTCCTGTGCGCTTATGTATTGTTTGTAAATATTTAATCAAAGGATATCTTTAGCGCTGTAAAACCTGACAAACTTTAAGTTGATTTAAATCTAAGACTCTCGTGTTATAGAACGAAACTTGAAGCTGATGAATCATGAACATGTTCTAATTTAGCTGTAAAGTTTGACAGTTGGGCCAGCGCTTAAAACATGATTGGAACTTAAGAAACTTTGCAAGGCAAACTCTTTTGAAGTATTGTTGCAAATGAAATATTGTAACTTAAAAAACTTTATAAATTATGGAGACTATGCAACAAAGAAAATGTTACAGCACAGACTATAGTCATCAAACGACAACAATAAACGAGTAAAGATTCAGCACAGTTACGTAACTTCAAATACACATTTATACTGATTGGACGTACAACTTCGCTGGATGGAGCGAAAACTAGACAGAAAATGAACGGAGTATCGTTCATTATAAAAACTCTTTCTTAGTGGAAGGCAAAAACTATTATCATTTCAAACTCCTTTCCGCCGGTCAACTATTTCTCGCTCAACACTTACGCAGTGGTAGGCGGGGAAAATAAACTTATAACGAATACCACAGACTAGAGATTTTCATACCGGCTGGCATCCATCACGACAGGTTCGCACAGTTGCCTCGAACACCAAAAAGTTTGACTCAGGTATTTTGAATGCATTAAACCTCGCTTCGAGTGAATCGCCGCTTCTTCCTTTATCCAACTCCGGGAATACATCTGGGTCTACCGGACATCTGCAAAATATACATGTAATCTTTTAAATCCCTCTTTTGTCTTTTAACATTAATGAATTCCAATCTGCTGCACGGACTGTCATACAGATTTTGGATCAATTAGCACAAACCAAAAAACGCTGGTTAGAGGATATCATAGCTGTAGCGAGCAAGTAATGGTTGGAGTGTCAAAAAATAAAGATGAATGATATAAGTTGAAGAAGGCTTAGACGACATGGAATTCCAACCCAACACTAAAGACCCAACAAAACACTAAACTTTATTTAATGTAATACAAATTTTTGTTCCCTTTGGAGAAGAGACTTTGGCCCGTGGGGTTCAAGTGCACAGGCGCCAATTAAAGATGTAAGTTGGCGTCTGGTTGATAGTACCGGTGACCTCAGAGCTGATGCTTCCCTCGCTCAACGACATATTCGCAATACAACGAAGAAATGCTGCCAGCATTAAAAGCATACTACTACAGGGACCAAACTTTTTAAATTTGTTTTAATTTTCTATTTATTAATTTTTAATTATTAATAATATGTAGGTTAAGAATGTTTTAAATACTGTATGTTTTTCTTTTTAAGGTTGACTATATAGAAAGGCCTAAAATGATCCCAGGATAGTTTAGAATCACTTCTTTTAATGGGGTAAGACAAACTATCAGTATTGTAAGTCTAAGTTACTATACGAACAAAATCATGATTATCATGTTTACGGATCATATAAGTGATTTTATAAGCCAAACTAACATTGTAATCTTTTATTTTAATCAACTTATATAGCACAAATTCCAACGAAACATTCCAATAAATGCGTTTAAGTGTAAAAGTATCTGAAATAAAAGGCTATTATTATCATTATTATTACTATACTAACCCAACACGATCAATAAGCTGCACCGATCTTCCCGAATATGGGTCTCTGGCGATAACATTAGTTGCGAAGATGTCTGTCGCGTAGTTGTATCCGTCCTGTGCCTCCAATCTAAACGTTAATGGATCACCCACAGCGATAGTAGTTGTTGGTCTTCCTTGGTACAGTATCAGCAATCGGACTTTAGAATTCAGGGAACTCTCCTCAGGAAGGTACTCAATCGGAATGGGACTCCCGGACCTGTCAATGTCATTATCAAGACTGTGTTAGACTTTAAAATTGGATTCGATGGATGTTTAGGGACTTTGGATGAAATCATTTTGTAATATTTTGTTGATATTTCAGTATTGGTACGTTCTAAGACGATTAATTCATAAGAACGATATGAAAGGATTGAGTATTCAAATGATTTCGTTGAACGACGATTTGAAATGCGATCATTGCTTAAACGAGTACTTTACAGCGACGACATTATGTTATGAATAGCTTTATTATGTCGCAGTACTGTAATTGCATTGATTAGAATTCCAAATACCTATGCAGTTATTACCTATTCAATGTAAATATCGAATGATATCATCCAAAGTCGTTGTTAGTAGCTGTTAGTTCAATAACAGCACTCACAAAAGCTATTAAATAGATAAAAGCTTAAAGTATCCCATTTCAATGAAATTTCAGTAAACACGCAACTCACACGCAAACAAACAAATATTTTAGACGTATAAACCAAAAAAGTATAATATTTTTTAAAAGTAAATATTAAAAAGTTAGGTAAAGGCTACGAACCCTGCCCAAACAATCTAGAAGTAAGCTAGAGTGGAAAATGTTGTTAAACATTAGATATGTTGAGCAAAAATATACAGACCAACAAACGCATAGTTATATGATTTTTGTTATAGTAATTAGAAGGAGAGCCATAGATAGAGTTTTTGTTCATTTGCCAAACCCTCATTTCGCTATTTTTTGCTACTCCCAATAGCGATACCGAGCGAAACTAATGAATAATGAGTTTTTGTTCTGTACAATTACTAGGATGCCGTCTTTAACGCATATATTGAGAGAACATCGAACTTGTATACAAAAACGTCGCGTCGGTCGATATCGCCGTTGGAAATTACAGTGTAGTTTATTTAAATAAAATCTCAAAGTTTTATATATAAGTATATTAAAAATACCTTTTTAAAGATATGTATGGTATCTACTTAATAGAAAAAAAGGTTGATGTAATAATAAAGGGGAGTTTATGAGGCTTCACGAGTGCGTTGCCGGCCTTTTTTATTACAATTAGCACTATGTGTTAGTTGAGATATGGTCGAACGCGTGTATGCTGTAAAACATACCGGCTTGGTACACGATCATGGAGCTTAATATATGAAATTAAAATTAACAATTATGATTTTTAATCGTATTTATCTACAACTAAACAAAAGAACGCGTTACAGCCTGCCTCAGTACTTTAATACCCAATAGCGATTTCAATTCAATGTAGAGTTTTTTTAGTGTTAGCTCTACACAGAAGTTATGGATCGAGCGCTGATCCAAGTTCAACTAGTCTTCGATTATAAACTCACCCTGCTCCAATGTAGTTAGAGGTAACAACTGCCTCGGCAGGACCCCGGAAGAGGCATGTAAGGTTAAATCGCTTGTCGCGTGATGTTTGAACATTATCACTGAATTGTACCACAACGATGTTTGTCATTGTGTCTCCATACTGTATGGGCAAATTAAATAATTTTCACAAAATATCATTAGTTTCATAGTTCGATTAAATATTACTCTTTTTGTAATTACTAAACAATATTATTAAACATATAGAAACAGTGTTAAAATCCAATTTTAGCTAATATATTTGGTCAGCTAAATGAAAGTTTTAAAGAAAATTAAATTCATTAAAAAAAAATTCTTTATAGTAAAAAAGTTGTTATAGTATTTATTAGATTACGGCAATTTTCTTTTTCACCATTATGTGTGACAGAATCTGAGAAGCTTAGATTGTAGCACCATTATATATTTGTACTATAATATTGCAAATAAATAAGATCAATAGATGTAAATAACCTAATTAATAATTATTATAATAATAAGTATCATACTATCGTGTTTAAGAAAAAGTTACATTCGATTAACATATCCTTTATCTTTCGCAGCTATAAACTGTAAAACAATATTTAATAATATGACATATCTGTAAGAGCAGTGGCCTTGTGGCTTCAGCGTGCGACACTCATACCTGAGGTCGTAGGTTCGAGCCTCACCTGTTCACCAGTAGGCTTTGTCTATGTGCGCATTTAACACTTACTCGTACGATAAAGGAAAACATCGTGAAGAAACCGGCTTGCTTCAAACCTAAAACGTCGACGGCGTGTGTCTGGTACAAAGGGTTGATCACCTACTTGCCTATTAGAAATGATTACAGAAATCTGTCACTCAGACCTAAAAGATTGTAGCTGGTACTATAAATTTGAAGTGATATAGAAAGTAAAAGGTACCCGCTGTGTCCCGCACTCCGGATAACCGTGAGCACCCGTTATACGGAGAACATTCTGAACACCACCATTTCCTCTGAAGAAGCACCGGTCATAGAAGCCGTACGTGTACATACGGCCGAAGAAACCTTCTGGTAGACGTAATGTGAACTCCATGCCATCCTCATTACAAACTTGGGATACTGAAAATAATATTTATACTTGCAGTATTAGGGCACGTTAAGTTTAAGTGGAGAAAAGGACACATACAGAGTGCCTTTAATAAAGACTGCGAGTAGTGTTTTCGAGGGGACACTTTATTATGCTAAATATCGTTACAGTAAATTATGTAACACTTAAATTACTTATTAGTCTTTCACTAAACATTTAGCCACATATAGATCACATTGTAATTAGATAAATATTTTTAAGAGGGAACGCTGCCAGTATGTTCAGAACCTTGCGTAAAGGGACTCCTTTTAATAATATATTTTAAGGTTAATTATTGTTTTTTGTTAAATTAATTTATTTTGTTGTAGTATTACTTTATTTTAATTAAATATCTCTCTTATTAGTCTTAGGTAAGTTAGATTGATATGTCCAACAAGGTCTATGTCAAGAAAGTGTTCTTTCTATGTAACAAAAATATTACATAAATCAAGCAATTATAAATTATGCATAACAAAAATAATGCTAAACAGACTTTATCGTCATTTAATACATATTCGAATATAAGAACTCATCCTGAATTCGAATGAGAATTCTCGACAAGAACAGGTTTCTTGCATCGGCTATCGGCTACGGCGCGTCAGTGTTTAAATTGGTTTATGACGTTTTACGTGCAATTTTAATCGTTTGAATGTTATAGTTTAAATGTCACTGGCCTTAGTATGTATATATATGTTAATGATTTAAATATGTTCGACGTCCTGGTGGACAGAAAAACTCTGTACAGTTTGTGTTTCCACCACACCAACTTCCTTTATTTTAAGATCATTTATACAATAAATCAATAACAGGGGGCAAACGGGCAGTACACTTATCTGATGTTAAGTGATACTGCCGCATATAGACAGTTACATTGCCAGAGGGCTCAAAAGTGCGGTGCTGGCCTTTTAAGAATTGGTTAAAATCGTGGTGGTAATATATGCATTAAGCATATAATTTGGAGATACTGGGTTTGACACCCACTGTATATGGTTTGGATTCGAAGACTGAGTAGGCACGTACTTAAAATTAACAACAAAAGAAAACAGTCTTTGTTTCACTGAAGCATTACGGAACAATTCCACTACCGTCGGCTGAGTTTTTTTACAATGACAGTTAAAGAATTCTAAATAAATAAAATAAACAGAATTCTTATAAAAATAAATATCCATAATGTTTCAATCATAAGCTATTTTATTGTAATTTCAGAATGGATTTACGTATTAAAATACAAAAAGATGTATTAGATTCAGTGATAGTAATAAATTTTAAGTTATCACACTATTGTACGAAAACGTGTCGCGGAAAATGTAATACGCGTGACAGGTATTAAATTCATTTTTACATCACCCAAGTTTTGTTTATCAAAACATAAATAAGATTTTATTATTATTTTTTCCGTATCTATTTTAATGTATTATATTTAAGCTATTTAACATTCTTTGCAAGATAAAGCACTTAAGTTTCATAAAGAATTATCACGCCTTCTTCTATATGTAGGTAGATTTTTTCTTTCTAGACCACGAATTTCCACTTGCAACGGCACTTTCATAACATTCACCATGCATGCACGTCGGTTATTGGTACTTTTAACTTCCTTCTGTCGTACCTCCTGTGGTCCTGGTATGTACATGACAAGTCCTATTTAACCATTCACGGTTATCCATGTTCTACTTGTCCAAACCACCTAATCATTCCCTTTTATATCCTTGCCATTTGCCTTTGTTGGCTATGTTGTTAATTAGACAAAGCATATCTTTTTACTGCGTATTTATGTTCCCCGTGACCTCAAGGAAGCTAGTGCTACCGAAAAGACTATTTGCGTATAGACTAGCTATTGGAGTTGCGTGGGAAGCTTGTCTCAGCCTGTTGTATTTAAATTAAAATACTTACCATCTAAACAATCTTCAGCGATTCGTCCCAATGCTCGTTCATAGAAGTCATACTCATTTGCGGTATTGTCGAAATGCGCAGGATTCGCCGCGTCTAACTCCCGTGTATCACGATCGCTCAGCTCGCAGTTATCGCGCGGTTCAACACCGAAGGCTCCCTCCCTATAAAGTATATTTAAGGATATAAACCTACTGCAACAACAATACTTTAAACAATATTTCTTGTCTATAGTTTTATACTATAAATAAAAGTAAAAAACATCAGCTATAGTCTACAGGAATTCCAGAAAGCTTGTCTGATTGAACTTTTCAAGATGGCGTCTAAAATCCTGAAAATTAATGTTATACTTTACGAATAAAACCGATTATTTCTTTCAAATTCAAAGAATTATGAAGACAAGTGGTTTTTATTGCGACATTGTATAATCGACTAATAGATTAATATTAATAAGATAACATCAATAATATAATGTAACCTACAAAACAATATCGTCTTTGCTTACGATAAAAAATAAAAACATTGGACACGACATTATCTTATCTAAAGCTTACGAAATATGTTTACAAACCTGTAGTTGAACGACCGACATATAAAGTCCCTCGCCTCGATACATTCACGCTGGCATTGAGCCAACGATTGTGCGGTAGTGAATCGCCTCACAAATCGTCTCTGCATACGTTGTCGGCCAACTTGTCTAAAGCTCTCTTCCTCACAACGAGATCCTTGCCAGGGCCTTTGTCCAATCTGTGGACGGATCGGGCCTCCGATCGGTCCTCCGATTGGTCCACCGATAGGACCAGACGGACCTACTGGTGATATTGGACCATCTGGCTCGTAGCCACCATAACCAGGTCCACCTAAGAATAGGGTATAATGTAGTTATATTCAAATGTATATATATTTACATGATTTCTGGGGCTTCTAATTCTGTGAAAACTCTTTTTTTTTATATAATAATATTTCAATATACCGCAAGGCGATAATCGTATTAATTTATGTGTATTCGTTATTGGCCATAACATAGACCCGAAACGCATAATCTCATTTTAAGAGAAAGCATTAAATATTTTATAGAACAGGGAGTAAACGGGCAGGAGGCTCATCTGAGTGATACAGCCCTTACCGACCCGGTATGTCAGACGGCTCGCGAGTGCGTGCCGGCCTTTTAAATATGTTATTTGATTTATAAATAAGATCTCTGTGCTGCTCTATGGCGTAAAATCTTGGACGCTGACGGAGACAATGTACAAAAAACTAGAAACGTTCGAGATCTGGGTTCATCGACGTACGCTTAAAAATATCTTGATATCTTTAAAGAAGTGCTTGTACAGCTAGTTTATTCAGTATAAGCACTTCTGTATTCCGACAGATACTCCAGCTAGTGGACTATGAAATGTGTGTATTAATCTTTATATGTATTGAATGTCAGGAGTATCTGTATAGTATATGTAATGTATGTATGAGCAAGCTGCACTAGATAACTAAATATATAGATATGAGAGGGTGAGATGTTAGAACCTAACAACCCTACGGATCCCTAAGCCCTACAGATGTACCCTATCACATAAATTGTGAATGTATAAATATATAAATAAATAAGGGATGTCTGCACCAAGAGACCTAAGGTAACAGACGGAGCCCTACGAGTAGGATCAAAGGTTCGAGGTGGTGGGACTATCTCAAAGCTATCGGGCAGGCTCACCACGGTACTTAAGGGCTTGAAGTAGTCTTCGCCACTTTGAGAGGAAGCTAGAAATATGACGTTGAGAAAATTAAAATTGGGTTTTACGTAACTCCAAAAAATACTACCTCCTTCAACAAATCATACAAGGCAAAGTGGCAGGTATAAGGAGACCTGGCCGCATATGCACGTTATGCGCGGCATCCAAAATTAAACTAGTTATGACGATCGCCAAATAAGTAAGATTACGAAGAAGTACAGTAAACTTACCAATGGGCCTCTCAAAAGGTGGTGCGTAGTTTCCTCGGTAACCACCAGGCCTGTCTATAGGTCTTCTTATACCAAATGTAGGCCTTGGTTCCACAGGAATTCTAAATTTAACATTAACGTAACAAAACATAATTATGATGATATAATCTTTAATCCGAACTTGTCTTGGACGGCCTTAATAGAACAAAACAATGTAAAAATTAAATGAAGATGAATTGATATATACAATTTAATAATTACCTGTCTGGAGCTGGCCTAATAGCAGTGTCTGGATACCGATCAGCTGTTGGATACCGATCAGAAGTTGGGTACCGATCAGAAGTTGGGTAGCGATCAGAAGTTGGGTAGCGATCTGACGTCGGATAACGATCACCACCATAATATCCACCGCGCCCATATCCTGTTTATTGAAATAACTATACTTGATATCATGCCCCATACAAGCTTTCGTTACTGAATTATAATTAATCTATTGAGGAATATAGTATAACCAAACAGGTTTTCTTAAAAAAGATAATAACTAAAATAAATACTACTTTTTTATCTGTAAATAACTTACACATAGATAAATAAAAGGCATGAGATCAATAGGTTAGTGCTTACCAGGATATGATGATCCGTTTGGTGGATATTTGTCATACATATCTGGGTACCTATCACCGCCTAGTGGCGTAGGATCCCGGTTTACACCAACCGGGTATCGGCTATATGGATACCGGTACTCATTACCGGGGTAACGGTCCTGATCGTATCTATCAGGATATCTGGGATAGCCCGGTCGGTATCGGCCGGGTCGGATCGGATATCTGTCCTGTGGATACCGATCTGAGTAATCGTCAATAGGGTATCGACTTATTGGGTACCGATCAACTGGATATCGCCCAATCTCATTGTCAATTGGATATCGTTCACCATCTAAGGGATATTTACCACCTGGATAACGGTCAATTGGTATTCTATTTGGGTATTGGTCGACAGTAGGTGGGTATCGATCAGAAGATGGGTACCTGTCGTTTGGGGGTGGATACCGATCAGGTACTGCTGGATATCGATCAGACACTGGCACTATTGGATAACGAGATGGATATCTGTCTGCAGGAGGTGGGTAACGGTCAGAAGGTGGAGGGTATCGGTCGGAAGTTGGTGGGTATCGATCAGAAGGTGGTGGGTATCGATCAGAAAGTGGAGGGTATCGGTCGGAAGGCGGTGGATATCTATCGAGAGGGTATCTGTCAGGCCCAACACCAGGTGGGTATCTGTCATCCGGATATCTGTCATCTGGATATCTTTCCGGGAAGCGATCGTCTGGACCGGCCGGATAGCGATCGTCCGGGTATCGGTCCGGGCGGTTGTAGTATTTGTCGTCATCATATCTATCATCATCCGGATAGCGGTCTATGCCCGGAGGATATCTATCTCTATCCCTGTCCCTATCTCTATCATTGTTGGTACCACCTTGAAATAGAAAAATGATTTCGTAAGCGGATTATAATATCAGCATATGATAGGTATTAAGAGCTATTTACGGCATGCGATTACACTTCTAACTACAATAAATAATATTAACTACGTCAATCTACGATACCGTGCTCTATCTACAGGAAAATATAACCAACTACTTTGTGTATAACTATTAATATAATCATCAAACAGGAGACAACAAATAGCCTTCATATTATACAATTAACTAAAACTATTTGTTCTGACAAACTTTCAAAGCTATATTCTAATAACTCACTTACCTAGACACAACAATGGATACATGCAACAATAGAACATAAGAAAAACAATGAATATAATTTAAAATCAAACTACTAAAACCGTTCATGCATCGAACCTGATTTATTTGGCTTTCCCCAGGACGACTGCGAACCACCGCTGGACACATCATTTTCCCCAGTTACTATTTGATCTGGACCCCAAAATTTTGACAACATTAGATATTTAATTCCAATTTAATACGTAATTTAATATCAAAACTACAACGAATTTACATTCCATTTTTTAAATTTACTTCTTTGCCGTCGAAAAATAATAAACGGCTAAAACATTCTATCTTTCCTCCAGTTTTGATATTGCTGCTCTTGGAGTAAAGACCCTTGGGCCGTGGGGTTCAAATGCATAGGCGCTAATTAAAGATGGCGCCTAATAGTATCGGTGAGCTGGTGCCTTCCTTGGTCAACGAATTAGTATCGCAATACAGGGAGCGTTAAAGCTTAAAGGTAAAATGCCACAGGGACCGAACTTTTTAAATTTGTTAAAATTTTCTATTTATTGATTTTTAATTTAACTTAACAAAATCATAGCATATGAGTAGATTGCTTTATCTAGCATTCCTAATATGATACAGATATTATGCATGGTAACGATTATGAAAAAACCTGTATTGTATAATAAATAATCGGTCTAAGTATGGAATTCGAAATCTTCAAAAAGAAACAAAACGTATTATTCATTTGTTTTGTATAATATATTTAAATAAAACGACTTTAAAGGGTAAACTCGACCTACATTGTATAATAATATTTTAGTATTTGCTATTATATATATTATGGTTCTAAAACATCACCGTGATGTTTAACTGGCGATTCACCGAAATATTTTTAGAACATTCGCTAATAAAGTACGTTCGTATCAATTAGATACATAAGCGAGTATAGCTTGTGTAGTAGGTTCGGAAGCAAATTTATGTGGTAACTTCACGATCAGCATGAAAATGGCAAATATACATAGGCTACATCTATTTCCAGACACCAGCATCAATGTCACATCATACCACTTGCGTCAATTGGCCACTTATTGTAATTTGAATCGATCTCATTTTTATAAGGATATCATACTTACCCATGCTAGTACCATGAGACTGTGCATAAGCGTCGCAATATTTTAAAAATATAATTTAATTGTATAAAAGTTTTTTGAATTGAATCTTTTTTTATAGATTTCTGCTTTAATTTACACGTAACAATATTTATATATATAATTCTACTGTACGTGTGTATGTCACTGAACACGTCCTAATCGGTTGAACCGATTTGAATATATTTTGTATGCGTTTGTATAGATTCATAAATGGCATTGCGGTCGATGTGAAAGTGGTCGTAATTAAACTCCTAAACGACTGCTCAGATTTTTATGAAATTTTTTGTGTGTTCAAATGGAGTCAACTGATTTACATTACTAGATTTTTTGTATGTATGACATGTGTACGGGACAACGTCTGACTCGCTAGTTACTATATATACGTATCTTATGTTTCGTAACATCGTCGTTTGTGTAAAGGTGTTGTTTTGATAGCAAACTATTACATAGCAAAACTTTAAACAAAAAAATATCGATGAAGGTATTTTGAGGGACAGTCTTATACATATATATTATCGATCTTTTAAAATACTTCCTAGAAATAAGTACACGATAAAATTGTAAATATATTTTTGAAAAGATTAGATATGATTAAAATACGGAAATACTCACGCATTAAGTTCTCATAGTAATCAAAGTCAGGGTCGTACAGTAGACGCATTCCATCTTTTTGGTTATATCTGCTGAGTCGACATGTTCTTGCACGATCGCTATATACAGCCGACCTAGATTTAATTAAAAAATAGTATAAATAAATAATTTAATTAATTCGTCTTTTAATCTGTAATTTATTTGTGTTGTCTATTTAGTAATTTTACTTTGGATCGAAGTCAATTGTTTGTAATTTTGACACCAACTCTAACACGCTTACACACACGAAATGGACGGTTATAATTTAAATTAAACGTGTTATAATGCGATCGATTTTGTAAACCGTCTTATAGCTTTATCACTCATCAAAACTTGCTAAGAAATTATCAAATTAAGCTCGACTCCGATAACATGTCCAGTGAACTTATGATACCTTGTGACGCACAGTGATATATATAGAATGTGACCTGTGCCACAAGATAACATTGATAATAATCTTAGTGGTTACATACAATTAATATCAGTAGAAGCTATAATGTTGTGATAAACAAATGAATGTTGCAACTATGACGCACATGAATGACGAAATTCAGCGGTAAGGAAACTTCTATCGGTCAACACTTTTTGGGATTTTGACATACTGGTCATAAGGAAGTTACAGAACTATTAAACAGAAGTTATGTAAAAAACTTTGAAAGAAAACAATTTTTTAACCGGATTAAAGCTATTTGTATTATTTTAATTATTTACATAATTACATTACTAAAATATGACGGGGTTAGTCGATACCAACTCCGGGGAAATAAATACAGATAACACAACTTTCTCTACAGCTGTGATACTTTTGACATTCAACACCTTTTGTCTTCAATCACCGTGACCACGCACGCTGTAAAGCACGCGAAACGTCGGAAAATTTTAAATTTTAAATTTTGTAAATAATTATAAGTTTATAATAATACAAATAGCTTTAATCCGGTAAAAAAAATTGTTTTCTTTCAATGTGTAAAAGCTATGTTAGCAAAGACAATACTATGTAAAAAACTTATTGGATTTTCTCATACATAGCGACTCTGAATTTTACCCGACACATACCTGCATTGAAAACTCGTCTGTCGCAAGCACTCATCCAGGCACTCGCTCAGCGATCGTCCCGTTATTTCCGAGTGGAATTCACCGGTTATCCGGCTGTTGCGGTACCGTTGGAAGGCAGTATCCGGACGTCGTCCCGGGGCAAACAGGTGGGATGTCGCACTGTTGTCCGGGTACTCGGTACCGCGAGCTGTCACCCGGTGAGAGACTGATCATTGAGAGACAACCCTTATTGTGGTACATTTGCTCAGCGGGTCATAGTTCTTATTTTAGTGATCTTTCAAAAGGTATTGTGTGTTAAGAAAACACTGTTTAAACGGATTGAAGCTATGTATTATTATTAAAAGTCACCGTGACCACTCACGCTGAAAAGCAGGCGAAACGTTCGGAAAAAATTAAAAATTATGTAAATAAGTTTTTAATAATAATACATAACTTCAATCCGTTTAAAAAGTGTTTTCTTAATGTGTAAAAGCTATGTTAACAAAAGACAATACTAGGTATTGTGTGATTCTGTACCTCCTAAGGCGGATAATATATTCGACCAAAGCAAATAATTAAAAAGATTATTTAACTCATTGTGTAAAGATTTACTTGTGGGTAAATTATATACAATCAAAAACTTTAAAAAAAAACCTCGCAACGCTCTTCTAACGTAAAAAAGTTGTGAGATTCATTAAATTCTTGAGGGACCTTCTCTTTTAAATTATAACGTAATTAACTACCCTAACAACAGCTTATAGTGACTAAATTAATATTACTAATATTTTCTGTTCCTTAGCTTCTAATTGTATCCACAACCAAGTTATAGGGGGCCGAAAATGGCATGAACTGCTTCGAGAAAAGGATAGGAGGACTTGGGGGGCGTGGGTTCGTATCCCACTTCTGATACCAATGTTATGTTTGATGGACTAATGATATATACCATTTATAGTACTTAGTTTATTAATTATACATACGTAATACATCAGACTACAGGTTGTGTCTCAGGCGAGCCCCGACATAGCAGTGCCGGGGGGAAATATACCAATTATAGACAATCACTAGTGGTGTCCACACTAATAACATACTATACATATAGTGATGTTACAACAGACCAGATGTCTTAATACTATAGACCCAAATGTTATTTGGCTAGTTATGCTTTAACTATTAAACCGATTGATATAGAAACATTTATTTATTTATATACGATAAATACAACTTACGATTATCCAGGCAGACAAGGTCGTAAAAATGATGGGTAGGCGATGCACTAACAGTGACGTCATCCTTCTGAGACACAGAGTCTTCTTCAGAAAGGACACATTGCTTTGTCATTTCATCGTGCTCTATAGAACGGCAAAAGTACCTGAAATTTTAAAGGTTTAATAATATCTGAATTTATATTGCTTTACATACGTGTTGTGTTTTTAATGTTTTTTTTAAATTTATATTATGCAATATTTGCGGACACAAAATTAAATTAAGTGTACAAATGTCTAATTTAAAATATGATTTTGTTAAATTGTGTAGGTTCGCGTTATCCTAATAGTAATCGCACAGCATCCTGCAATTAAAATACAATATAAATTATTTAAGAGCAATGTTTGTGCATCGATATTTACCTGTTTGTTGAATTTTTGAGTCGGTTTAAAAAATATTTTTTTATACTATAATAATAATGCGAGCTTTGGCTTTCCGAGAGTACATGGGCGGGCAGTATCACTTAACATCAGGTGAGCCTCCTGCCCGTTTGCCCCTATTAAAGCCTCGGCGGGTATCTACTTGCGTGTAAGCAATAAATCGTAGTTAATAAAATCTAAACGTAAAGCCAGATATCACTTTGTTTTATACTATGTAAAATAACACTTACATTGTATATCTGTATCACACACATATATCAATAAAAAAATGGCAAAATGTGTTGACCAATTAGTTTTTTTTTTATTTAGGAATAAACTATGAGGAAAGCTTTAATGGATAGATTTAAGTAATGTTTTGTGTTATTCCGGAAAAGCGAATATTCTCGTAGCAAAATGTTAAATTTGGTAGTAAAAAATCTTATTAAGCACTGTAATTATAACAGGTAATTATTATTTAGAAGTAACTTACTTTTCAGCTCGGACACACATAGATTGACATTCATCCAGTGTCATATTGGAGAAGACGTCCGCTTCGAATGGGCCTCCCAGCCGTTTGTTCTCTTCCTTTATGAAGACAGCTAGGCCGTCGCATCTTCTCTCAGCTGTACAAAATAAAAAAAATACATTTTCCAGAATCAACAATCTGGTAAAAGAAAGATTTCGATTTTCTGTATATGTTTCGCGGTCATTTCTAATAGACAAATAGGTGATCACTCTTCTGTGCCTAACACACGCCGACGACGTTTTGGGTTTAAGGCAAATCAATTTCCTCAGCTGGAGTTCGAACCTACGACCTCAGACATGAAAGTCGAACCCGTCTCAACAATGTATATAACAAAGTTAAGATTTCTTACATTATTACCAAATTAAGTCGTCTACAAAGCATTTCCTTTGTTTATTCGCATACTACGGATTGTGAGATAAAACTGCTCTTGAAATCGTCATTTATCTATCTGGTATACAAACCTAGTGCCACTGATATGCTGGCTAACTGCTGTAGGTGACCTAAGCTGACCTCTAAATCCATATAACAGACGTAATGTGTCTGCCTCACACTAACTGGATTAGGTACATAATTTATGCATTAGACAACGCTATCACAGTAATAATCTAACAAGTTCTATATAACTAAAAATAAATCTCGAAAACTACTTGTTTTTAAGTGTTTTTTTTTTAAATTTATATCTTGAATTCTGAAAGAGGTTTTTATGGAGAGAAAAATTGAGAGAAAATAAAAAATCATATTAATACGAAATATTTCGTAAATTTATAAATAAATCTCACCATTTAAACAGGTATTCTCCAAATATTCCGCGTTATGGTCATCTTCCAACAACTCCGGGTGGGTTCTTCTCGTGAACCTACTCAATGAGCAGGTCCTAAGAGCCGAATCAAAAGTCGCTGAACGACACACAAAGCTAAACTCCCCCAAGCACTTATCTTCACATTCTGTACGATTCGCGACCATGATGTCCTTTAAATCTGATGAGGGCAGTTTGAGACGCTTACGAGCGTGACGTTCGAACACATAACGTCTGGATGGGCATTCCCGTTCTGGCCGATTCGCTAGAAAAGTAAAGTATTTATTTATAAGTAATAAAAACAACACATAGAAAACATAAGTCCATTAAGTACATTGACCCCAGCGACTTTTAATTAACTCCAAAGAAATTTCTTTTAATTAATCAAAAGAGATTATTTCTCTACTCGTGAGCGTATTTAAAAAAAATGAGCTCAAAGAAAAACTTACAAACAAAGAAAACATTGTTGGAAATGTTATTTTTTAAAACTGTAATTTAATCTAGAACAAATAGCTAATCTGGTCAAGATCTTTTCACTTGAATGTTATCGTTCTGTTATTGGAGAAATGGCACGACAACAGCACTGTATTTAAATTCTATGACAAATGCAAATTTACACTTAACTACGTACGGATTCAATGTTTCTAGTTTTGTCAAAGAACTCAAAAGATTCTTTTAAATTAACAACAATTATTATTAAAAAATACATAATAGGAATGCTTTATGTTAATAAACCGTGTTTAACGTTTCGTTTGCTATCCATTTTTTAGACATACAAAAATTCCTTCACTCAAAATACTATATCTCACAAACTAATAGTACGACCGTAGTCGTAAATATAGTATTATGTACGTCTATTGAAGGTTAGAGCTAACAAAATATCATATTAATTTAATACAATTAGCACAATCAATGTGTCTTTCTGCGAACTTTTCAGTCCACAAAATTAAGGCGTTACTGCAATCAGCTAACTCAATGTTACAAGTTCCGCTTCAGTTCCATGAGCACTGATCAACTTTTTTACAAGAGTTTATCGCAATATAAAAGACGCGCAATATTAAATACAATTCATACTTGTGGTATAACTATTTCTCTACAAATCTGGCCTCATACTTACATGATAAGCAGATCTCATTGAAATGAACACTGTTGGGGACAATCATAAGCGTTCCTATTCCCTCTGGAGCCGCCTGTTCCCTTGTAAGGTAGCAGGTTGACTCCTCATACTCCGGTTCCGGGCTGAAGGCGGCTATCCTCGCTCCTGGCTGGAAGTCTATAGAGTTACAAGTCCTTACAAGGCCATTTCCCGATCTATCACGAAGACACAGATCTTGGCATTTTTCCAAGACGCGAAAAGGGGGTGCTGTTTCACGAATCTGTAGAAAAAAAAGATTTTATTTAATTCACTAAATAGTATTTTCGTAAGAAGTTACTTGTTGAGGAAGCGCTGTTCAAGTATTATGTAACGATTTTTTTTCCTTTTGTGACATTACGATGCAGGGCGGATATTGAATTACGCGTACTTTACACCATATAAAGGTAACTTTTAGGTATAAAGATTCAAACGTTACGTTATGTTTCATGGGGGGTCAAGAATCTCCAAAAATTGCGTGACGTAATACTTGAACGCTCCCTAAATGTTAATTCCTCTCCATTATCACGAACGGTATAGTTCTTGGCATGTAAAAAGCAAGTAAGTTGTTATGTCTTTTATCACTGCAAAACATAAAACACGCCAAAAGCCACAAACATAACCCAAAAATATATATGTAAATATAAACTTACAACATCATCATCGAAGCCATGGAGTTGTTGATTGGGAAGTCTTTCATACATAACTCGTCCCATACCCTGATTACAAGTCGTTTGTGCTGAAAACATAATATATACGTTAATTACTGGGATTTTGTATATGTACTTATACTAGATAGATGTCCGTAATAAAATTAATTTAATTTTATAATAGGACTCCCGTAACCGGCAAATTGAGATGAACGTATTTATTTTTGGAACGTGTTCATTAATATTCCATACCATTAGCCATCGTTAGCATAGTAAGAGCTGAGAAGGCGTGCATGACGCTCAACCCTCGTGGCTTCATCTTCCTTCCGATATCTGCTTGTCAGGTCACCGACCGTTCATGGGGACCCCTGGAATTGTTTTTTTGTAATAAATACTCCAGTCAGTGGGGACTAAATTTCGTAATTACCTACATGATATTTAATTCATAAATCTCACACGTTTCTACTTCGTAAAAGAAATTTGCTAGAGGAAATTACAAATTTGTAATTCAAATTAATAAAGGTAAGGAAGGGTCTTGCCAAGTGTAATCACTTCATATCTGATATAGTTTTTATTTTATTGTACCTACAACAGATCAGAGCATACCTTTGGCTATCGACTGTATTAAAGGCATTCAAGTCAAAAAAATTACACAAATTATATCGCATGATATTTTTATGTTGAATATCATGAATTCGGAATGCTCTTCAATAGAAAAAATTAGATACAAAACGTAGTAACATAATAAAATATGAAAAAGCAAATTCTTGATAATGCTATGTGGTCATTGAAGAACTCTGATATAGATGCAGAAAACTAACGGTGACGATGTTCTTATTCCATTAATTTTATTTAAAAAATATATATATATATATATATATATGAATCGTATCGTGAAATGTAACTATATGTAAGTACTATATAACAAAGTTGTTTGTATTAACTTTTTGAAGTGAAACATTCTTACTACACTAAATTAAAGAAAGGTCCAATACTACATTTAGATATGGAAAAAAGTCTAATATTATTAATTATAAAAACTTCTTTGATCATTGTAGTTTTTATCAAAATTAAAAATTTATATTAAACTTAAAAATTAAAATGACTTTCGTCACATTATCTTGAAACCAAAGTTTTTGAAGGTTTCAGTGACGACGTGTGAATCACAAGTGAAGCACAAGTTCCTCACGATGTTTCATTTATCGTACGAGCGACTGTTAAATGTGCTAAAGACAAAACGTCCACTGATCGAATTTACGTTGTCATAGATGAGAGTCGCGAGCGCAACTCACCACAGCTCATACTGCTATAAATTGGCGTGATTGAAAGGAAATAATTTCCAGTAAACAAATCACATATTTCTATATAAAAATCTTTAAATTACTATTTATTTAACAAATATTGCAATGCAAACATGATATCTATTTCTGCACTTAGTAATTGCTTTTGCAAATACAGTAAGCGAATAATGTAGAGTAAATATTTTTGTGACGTTGTTTGTCGCTGAACAAACATAATTTCATTACACAAATAATGTAGCCTAATGAAACGTATATTACATTATTCAATACACAAATTGCGTTATAATAACTATTGTTGTACCGAAAACATGTACACAAATATTAATTTCATTACATATATGATATGACATATTTAGTTTATTGCCGAAATATTTTAGGAAAAACTGTAATTACTTATAACAGCGATATCAGCATGAAAGTATGAAATTTTTGGCCGTTCTACCTGATGTAGTGAAAGAACATTACATTCATTCTGATATACTTGAACACACCTAGCGATTTCGCGATGGACAATCTAACGGGAGCCAAAAAAATACTTTCTTCAGATATCGATACAACAGTGCTACATATAAACCTTGAATCGTTCAGTAGTATGAAATTACTAGTACGTATTGGTAAATGCCCTCGGCGTGTGTAAAACAGCGGTTCGTTGCACTTCATGAATGTGATGAGACAATTGAGAACAAGGCTGAATATAATATGATTGAGCGTAAAAGTTAAGTATACTAAAATGAATCTATAGCCAAACACGTCATAATAAAAATTGTTCGTACTACAGCGCATTAGAAATATTTACGACAGTTTCTATACGAAACTGTTGATAGGCCGAATTACAGCTCTTATTAGACATTTAACGAGGGATCGAACAAGGTGGGTCTCTCCATGCTGCACCACGATGTATTCAAAAAAATTTACGCTATTTAACTTTTTAATTAACTTCCTAGAAGTCATTATCACTGCCGTGTAATACTTTCAAGGCAAGGTGCGCTTTTTCCCCGTAAATAATTTCCTAACAATCACGCCACTTAACACGTTCGCTGCATTACGAGATCTATCAGATATCTTGCAGGTCTTGTATGAGCATCACAAATATACATATTTGCTTCCTATTTGAAGCTGAATTCAAGGACATTAAAAAAGAAATTAGAGATGGATTAGGTCCCTAACGCACAGTACTATAGCGTGAGCCGGTATTTCGACCAGAAGTTTGACACCAACTTAACTTAACTAAACTTAAATAACTTAACTTATTATTATGACATTATAAAATTTAAAATGACATTTTCATGCCTATTATTTGACTGATTGTGCGGATAAACAATCATTCCATTTGTACCACTATCTTAGCAAATAAACGTTTTTATCAATTATAGGCCTTGACATTTAAAACAACAAAATTTTGACAAAATTATGTACCTAGGAGCCGTTCAAGTATTACGTTAGCAGATTTAATATAATTTATCACCCTCCTATTCCTCTTGTCAGCAAAAGTAAGTAAAGATTTTAAAAATAATAGTACATACACGTTTTGTAGCCAGTAAAGCCATTTAGTTTGCAAGCATAGACAATGTGTGGGTAATATGTGTTGAAAATTAAATATTAACTATTGCCGTAATCACCAAATAAGTCATATAGTACTTACGTAAATTTATTTAGCTTAACGTGAATTTATTAACTGATGTTTCTAAAGTAATCGAAACGAGTTATGGAAAAAATATATTGCGTTTTTTAATTGTTCATTGCCTTGTTACGAACCTTACTAACTACAGTCGAACAGTATCGTATCATAAAAAGCATTGTATCGTCTATTTCCCTCATATCATATCAAAATTGTTTCGCATAATAAAACCTATTATATTTTCCAATTATTTAGTGCGCTCACAAATTAATTACATACAGTATTTACTGTTAGGCATTGACAGGTTTCAAAATGGTCTCAACTTTGTCAACGATACCGTTAATGGTCATAGACGCGTGAAAGGGGCGTATACAAATTCATCATTAATAGGATCCATAACATATTCGGAATAACGGAAGTTGACATGGCTGTAGTGGTTTTGATACTCATATCTAGAATATAAATGTTTTGTTTTTTAAAATATATCAAGGATAGACTGGCAGGGTTAAAGGTACCTACACTGACACAGGGACCGCCCTTTTTGAATATCTTTATTTTAATAGGTATATTGTTAATTTATCTATACTCCTGAAAGGTTTTGACTGAATTAATCATAAGTTACGGCAAACTTATAGAATGCTTTAAACAAAATAAAGTTAAGCTGTGTCTATAATAAACATAGTGATTAATGTTTAAAGAACTTTATTTCTCATTACAAAAGTATACTTTATTTACATGAGTAACATTATGTATATACGAGCGAAATAACGTCCAAACTTCAGTCTAGTAGATTCACACTGACCTGTATTTTTAATGCTCTTTTGAATTTGTTAAACGCGCTAATATTGCCAATTTTAGATGGTAATTGATTTAATAGTTCCACACCCTCATAAGTAATTGACCTCTTCAAATAATTTGTGCGCGGATTCGGCAAGATAAGCAAACTCGCTCGACGAGTGTTACGTGTAGTTGTGTGTTTGATTTTTTAAAATGATAAGCTAATTATGTTAATAATTCTAAAAAAACTATTATTTAAAATAGACCCCATCATAAATTCGACTGCAGGCGGTACAATAATTCTGAATACGTACTCAGTACACGCTGTAAATATGATTCAAGATACTCCATGAGGGACTCCAGACTATGAAGAATATGAAATGCTAACCGTTTATCTGGAAGGTGATGTTTGGTAGTAAAAACAAAACCTAAATTTTAATAAACGTGCTACAATGGTAAATCTGCATGACAAAGGCAGGCGAAGGCCTGGGCTATGAAAAATTTGGCGTTTCCAAAAAATTATGGCAATCAAAACGGAAGTTGGTTTCCGGTGCTTTGTGATCGGAGCGATGTCCTCGTCAGAGTGATCTGGCTGATGACGGCGTGACCAAAAATCTGTACAGTTATCAAAATCGAGGTCTACCAATTTCAAGGATCACATTTAATACTTATTGTTTGGTCGATATAATATTTAAAACAATGAGGTTGTCTTTAAATAACATAGTTGACATCGATTTTGAGCCAATTTCTGAAAAGAAGCACGCAGAATATTAATGATTATATCCATATCTTTCACTGCTCCTTAACTTCAAAGACTTCTTCAGAATTTCAAGTTATTATATAAAATAGCACTTAATATATATAAATATGTGCCCGGTGCCAATTTCTCTTCGCTCTCGCATTTCACCATTTGTAATTTCCATCCTCGGCCTATGATGTATTGATACATACATTCTTAGCCTCACTGTCTATTTTCTTAGGTAACATACTCACTGCTTGCCTTAGAAATTCGACCGGGTAAGTTTTAAGCGATGGTACCGCACAGCCCTTCCAAAGGCAGAACACAAATTTAAATTTAAAGAAATAAGCGCTCCGACCGGGAATCGAACCCGATAGCCTAACGAACACTTAATAAGACTGCTAAGCTTGAGTCCCTTGAAATGCTACCTTACTAAACCTAATCAAATAGACATAAGACAAAAACAATGTAATACAAAATGGCGTCGATTTCTAAGTCAAAATATGCTATAATAATATCTATTACAAAAACTTACGACATTTGAAACACAATACCTCGGAATTCATAGGTAACTCGTAAAAAAAAATCCCAAGGGGCTTTGGGAATTCAGTGAAAGTCACATATATGAACGGAAGTGTATTGGTCCTATTGACTTAACGGTTCTTTCATGACCGATCACGCATAACCAGGTAGAAAAGCGCATTGAAAATGGGAAGGGCTAGAATTGGCGTGGGAAAGCATTCCAGTAGTCCTGACGTAATACGTAGTACACACCTTTAAGGAAAAAGTAATTAATTCCAATTGATGGGAAGTGTACAATCGAATGCGGGCCTCTAGTATCTTTCGATACATGGGTATTTAAATCGTGTCGCGTTATTTTGACATCCTTGACTGTAGGGAAAACACTGCTGAAAGCATTTCACAGAAAATAGAAGTACTTGAATAAATACAGTCTATATCAGGACATTTGACATTTAAGAAATATTTGTCCACAGAGTATAAAGCCTAACTTTATATGACGACTAAAGAAGCCGTTATGTAAAAGTCAAAAGAAGCATGAAGAGTACCGACTTATTAACGATGATTTTTAGCTTTAACCTTTAACATTTATTCCTTAAATTTCCTTCGTCTTCCCATCTCTCATTCGTCGATTATCGATCGTAAAACGTCACATCAACGTCATACAAAAGAGACAATTATAATCTGTTTACATTAAAAAATATACGAGTATTCTCTATTAATATATCGCTCCCATGGAAAGGTTTCAATCATAACAAATTTTGACATCAACTACAAATATGAATGACATATTAATTTGCAAGTTAGACTCGTCACGTCTAGGAAGTTGGGGGTGTGTAGTTGTGTACTCTTGTCTTTGCAATTTTCAATACATTAGCACATATAACTAATAGTTAAATTAAACAGTGCTCTTATAAAAATATTGATTTGTCGTGATATTCGTATAGAGGGCTTAGGAAATAGGTATCTCTATGAGTTAGAGAATACGTATAGCCCGGAGGTCAGAGACGTAATTTCCAACGCGATAATTGGTTGAAGGCGCAGAAGTGCGTCGGTCATCATCATTTTTTTTACTTAACATATTAATTATAATCAATGGCGCTACAACCGTTTTAGGTCTGGGCCTAATATTTTAGGAATCTGTTTTATGATAATATGTTAATCTAATAGGCAAGTAGGTGATCAGCCTTCTGTGCTTGACACACGCCAACAATTTTTAACCAATTTTTGTTTTGGGTCTAAGGCAAGCCGGTTTCCTCACGATGTTTCTTCACCTTTCGAGCGAATGTTAAAATGCGCACATAGAAAGAATATCCAATCCAAACCTCAGGGATGAGAGTCGCACGTTGAACCATTATAACATATATATGGTCCAAAACCTGTTGCTGACCCCGTTAACAAAGCCTATTGAATGCTGTCTCCGACACTATCGACATATTTATATGTCCGCAGAGTGAGTTCACAGTAGCGATCCTGTGTATCTTATGTATTTAATATGATATTTTATTTTTAATTAGACATTATTGTACTGGCCTAATACTGTAAGGATTGTGTATGTATTTTTGTGAATAAATAAATATAAAGATATAAATCTTGCATATTAGATGTAAATAGATAATTAAGTAGTATATGATTATTTATTTTACTATTATATTTATACATTTAACGAATATTTAAATGATCCCAATCCTTAGGATTGATTTGCTCCAGTTCTTACAATTTTTATGACTCAAAACTTAGCGATTAAAAAGAGTGGCGGAAAGTTTCTTGCCAGTTCTTCTTACCCGCTCTACGCACTTGACTTGCGATCTAGTAGTAAATGTAAATTAACAATTAATTTAACTTCTTTTCTGACGCTCATAAGTGTACTTGTTTACCTATATGAATAAAGATATTTTGAGTTTAATTTTATTAATTGTTGGTTAATGCTTTTTACGCTTACGTTACAGCGTTGCATGATTATTGATGTAGATGTCGCAGCCAACTAGCTTAATTAGCCGTTCAACGAACAGCATAGTCTCTTTACAAAACAGTGCCGTTTAACTACGGCCTGATGATATTCAGTCGTTTCATCTACTGACACGGCTCACGTGTATTCCAAATCTTATCAGCTGTAGAGTAATTTTTTATTATATTTTATTCGAATATTTATCAATTGATGACACGACTCACGTGTGTTCCATAATGTTAATGGCTGAAGGTGCGCAATACATCAACAGCTCACTAAAATAATATAATGTATGTGTGAATAGGTGTAAGTAGTATTTAAGATATTTTCAATGAACAGTAAATGAGATTTGAATATTGCTCTGTCGTGTGCATTTCTCGCTTCTTCTCAAAGTGGCGAAAACTACTTCAAGCACTTAATTATCGTGGTGAGCCTGCCTAATAATTTTGAGATAGTCCCACAACCTCGAACCTTTGATCATACCCGTAGGGCTCCGTCTGTTACCTTAGATATCTTGGTGCAGACATCCCGTACTTATTTATACATTCACTATTTATGTGTTAGCGTACATCTGTAGGGCTTAGGGATCCGTAGGGTTGTTAGGTTCTAACATCTCACCCTCTCATATCTATATATTTAGTTATCTAGTGCAGCTTGCTCATACATACATTACATATACTATACAGATACTCCTTACATTCAATACATTAGATTAATACATAAAGATTAAACACACATTTCACAGTCCACTACCTAGCAAGTTGTACACCCACTTTCTGCCTACTCCAAACTGTCAATAAAGCGTCGCCAAACAATACACTTAATGATGTATTCCAAAGTTTAATGAAAAATAGTATGAAAAAGTGTAGTGATACTAAAAGTAAGCGTAAAAACACTAAAAAGTTACATTTTAAATATATTAAATAAAGAACTTCTTATGTCAGATATTTCAGCCTTTTTAATTCTGTCACATGATCGTACGAATGGCCTAAACATTAGCCAGGCTGTTAGTTTGATGTTGTAACAAATGCTACGACTGAATATAACTCAAGCCGCTAGTTAACCGGCGCTGTTTAGCAAAGAGGCTAGCCTGTTGATTGAACGGCTGATTAAACTAGATGGCTGCGACAGAGACACTACAAGACAAAACCTGTTATTCATAAATACACTTCACCCTTCTTACTAAAGTACTCCTTCATCTCTGTATGTCAAATTGCTTTAAAGCTGCGATGAAAAGAGACTCGGAAGATGACAGAGTAAAGTACAGTTGAAACGGTGCAACTTTATGAAGTATGTGTATGTATATTTTTTGTCTATTGCATCTGCATTTACATTAATAGTTTGTGAAATATATATAAAATATATGGAATGTGTATATATTATTCATGATCATCATTATGTTTTCGAGTATGGGGATTTAAAAAAAATGTTGCGTAATGTATGCTAAATGGATCACGTACGCAAAAGAGAAAGTCATGTTACGCAGAAAACTGCTTCAATTTCACGTTAATAAATATATATATCTAAGATTAATTAATTTACTATTTAAATAAGGCATATTGTATCTATACTATATTGTACAAAACATTTTCAAGTTACTAAGTAAAAACCTTTGGATTTTGTAAGGTTTTAAATTTTGGTAATATTTCATTTTACAAAGAGGTGTATGTTTAGTGTCAACAGTTGTCTTGTTTGGCTTACTGATGGTTAAAAAATCCCGTATAATTTTTTTTTTCAAAAGCCAAAATTTTGTATAGGATAATCTCAGACTTCAATAATCTTTCATTGTGTTTTTCCAGTTATTTTAAAACATAAACATATTCTACAAATAATCCTAATTCAATATTATAAGACTCACTTAAGCAGTGGTGGGCGGGTTACGCTCGTAGCCTCGTAGTACTAAGTTATCCCGCAAACACAAAATCCACTTCACCAACGGCTGTACCACTGGACTGTCGAAACTGAATTGTGGACACATGAATACCATAATTTAGTTAAATCACATACCGAGGGGATTGACAAAAGGTCCTATGAGCGAATCACACCAACGTCACGCCTGGCTGATCCACCATAGACACCGGTGACCCGACTGAAATCGTACTTGATGAGTTTGAGAGCGAACATCGTAATTATCGGCCGGCAGAAATAACGAATTTTGTATGCACTATTTGGTAAGTAGCCCTAAGGATAATACTAGGGCGGTAATAGTAATAGAATCTTTATTATAATTTTATTTGTGTATATTACACCCCAACAGCGTTTAAAACACAATTCTAAATCAAACAAAAGGAATTTTACATTCAGTGTCTCTCGTAGCTCATGGTGATAATTATCCTTCCTTGTGAAAGGAGTTTACCTTATTGCTAATTGTATAACAATTCTAATTCTTTATAATTGATATTTTTTCTATTTCTATATTATTATTTGTTATAAGCCAATATTAATCTCTATAAATGTGTAACTTCTTTAAAATCTTCTTAAAAATATTGATTTCAAACTCCGAAGCTCAAACCGATCGCAAGCTAAAAGATTTCACTTTATTGAAATAGACTTTTATCAAACTGCAGGATATCTGACAATAGAATATATTGAAAAAGAAACAATAATCGGGCAAGTAATAAATATTCTCATTCAGTGACCCCAAACAGCGCGCTTTTCCGGAAGCTATATGTAACAAAGGCGTCGCAGAGCATTGGCGCGTTTTTAAAATATGGCGGCGAACGTCGACCGCCATGTTCCCGCGTGCACTCGCCACAGATATCCATCAGCTTTGTGTATTAATTATCATAATATTGTTTTACACCACGACCTTGAACGCGGTTACGTATTAATATGAAAATGTGAGCATCGTTTGTCGCAGATTGCAATTGCGATTGTCATGGGTCGTAGTATGAACTCAGGTTCAGAGAATTTGCGAGTCATTCTTTAGTACTTAATAGCTATTGTCAGTTAGCGATTCGTCGAATTTGGACCAGTCCCTTATTTTAGTTTCTATGTCTATAATAAAACTGATTAAACAATATGGATCATATAAAAGAGATTTACAACCTTTGGCGTGTCTTTTAAACGGTTTTAATACATAATACAAGAAGGAAATAATAGAAATAGAATAATTTTGAAATACTTTACAGTTTTTACCATGTTTACAATCTTTTTATTGGTTTTAATTAACGCAGTCAAGAGATAAATTTAATGATTATTGAATCATTATTGCTCCTAATCGAACGACAATTAAATGGGTTTCCTAGTTGAGTGAGAATCAATTTATCAAGTAAACATCGATAATATACATATAGTGAGCACACAGTGGCATAACAATAGGGCAGGGCTGGTAAAAAAAAATAAAAGTTTATTAAAATCAAACTGAGTACAACGTGACGATTTTTACTGATAGTGATCATCAAAAGAAATTGCCGCGGGCCCCAGATGGTATAGTTAGCCACTGTGAGCACACATACCCTGTGTGATGATTATTCCAAGGTTAAGTTCAAGGGCGTCTCGCTCTTTACTACATGCTGATATTACGATCGTTTATATTGAACGCATTCATAAATAATCTTTAAATTGTATTGTATTCATCGAAATGTATATACTTCCCTCAGTCGAATATACAGTATTTACAATATTCCTAACCTACATAGTATTAATAATAATTAATTAATAGAAAATTAAAACAAATTTTAACTATATTTTATTCCTTGCTTTTGCGCATCATATAAAAGGCTTACAGAGACCTGAAGGTCATAATTCGAATTGCGTGGCTTCACGAACATCAGTGCTATCTTTATACAATGCTCTAGTCATAAGTCACTTGGAGTGCAACAATAGTGTGGTCCTTAACATGCGACCTCAAAAGATCAGAGCAAAATTGGAGATACGAAGAACCGCAAGTATGTACACTAACAGGTACAGTATTTAGTGTACACTAATAATTTCTCCCACCTCAGACTTCAGTCTACGTGCTTATTACCTTCGTTTTCGAAGCATTTTTTTATAAATTGAGTTCGCGCTTATTTGCTATTGTGTGTTGCCAACAAAATATACAATTATTTTTATAACCATAGTTCCGAAGAAGATGTGTAATTTTCTAATTCACCACAAAAGCAACTTAGGTGGTGTTTTGGGTGCTGGAACGGATTAATGGCATTTCAATTCATTTCAATACTGAAAATTGCTTTAAGATGCGGGCAAGATTATGGAACGAATTTAACTTGTAATCCGAGGTACCACCACACACTATGTTAGGGGAAGAACAAAACAAATTCACCCATTACCTCAAGCGGCTATGTTATAACATATATGGCTGAGTTCTGATCCCTTTTTTATACATTAGTTATAATATGTAGGTACTATATATTTTTTCTATAACCTATATTTTGATTGTATGCGTGTAGATATTATGGTGTTGTTCTATCGTATTAGTAATAGCTGTTTTAATAGAATATGTTGCGTCGACTTAAATAAATAAATCTTAGCAACAGTTTCTTAGAGCTGTCAAATAATAATAATTAATTTGCAAGAAAATGGTACAAAAATGTTATGGTGGTACAATATAATGTTCGCATATTCTGCCACACATAATGGCGTGCAAATTTATCTTAAAACGTAAAATATTTACAATTACATTATGAGTCATATCATTATAGTCAATTGTTATATTATTTTAATACTACAAAATATATTATTACGTTATCGAATTAATATTATTAAAATGTTTCAGGTAAACTTTAGTAAAATTGAAACAAACTTATGATTATTTTAATATTTCTCATTTTTAAATATTCGTTAGTTATTAAGAGTTTGCTTTTAAATGCCTAACTGATACTGAACCAGCACTCAGCAGCATGAGCAGGGCGAGTGACAGTTAACACACGCTGCCCACAGAGCTGTCCGACAGGGCAATACTTGTCAATAGATTGTGGAATATATGTTTAATAGATTACAACCGTAAAGTTAAGGTATAACTAATTTAATAAGTTATAATGAAAAACATCGATTACATTATATATATGAATAATAATAACATGTGGCAACACGTGATGTTTTGAATTATGCGGTTTAATCTTATTAGTTATCAAGTATTTTACTAAAAAAACTTTTAACTTAAATAATTAATAAGTTTGTATCATATCGTAGATAATTAATAAAGTTCTTAAAATATTTTAAACAGAATAAAATGACATTTTAATACCAATTGAGGAGTTGGATCTGCAGATAGATAGTTATAAAGACGGTAAATAGGTTTGACAGTTCATTATTATTTTAAAAAGTTATAAAAAAATAGTGGAACAACAACCTTTTAGGTCTGGGCTTCAGATTTCTGTACCTATTTCATGATTATTTGTTAATCTAATAGCCAAGTAGGTGACCTGCTTTCCGTGCCTGACACACACCTTTTGGATTCAAGGCATGACTGTTTCCACAGGATGTTTTTCTTTACCGTTCGAGCGAATGTTAAATGCGCACATAGAAAGAAAATCCATTAGTGCACAGCCGGGGATCGAAGTCATTAGGCCAACACTGCTGCTGGGTTATAAAAAGGTTTTAATCATTCAAAATCCTCAAACGATTTAACTCGTTAAAACTAATAAGATAATACATTTGAATTGCGTAATTACAAGTAGATACGCGCTCGTTGATTCTGAAAGAATCCATAATGAATGGGCTAAACATGTAGGTTAACCTTCGCGTTAAACGGTGGCTATGCAAGGAATTATATTGTAATAACCTTGCCTCGTACACTACAGGAAAATATCGCTAGAAAAGCCGGCGAAAGAAACTTGAAAGAAAGGCTTATAAATAACTTGATTTAGACATTTATTACTGTTTAGTAAGTCAGTTGTGGCGTATTACTACTTATTGGATGCAATTGTCAGATGATTGCTAACATTTGGTTTGCGTTTCTTATTATTAACTAAAATATATAACTATTGGCCTGGCCATAAATACTGTTCCATAAAAACTTTTCTTTTTTCTCAACTTTTTACAACACGTATCTTATTTTATAAACTTCTTTTGATTTTGCGCTATTACACATATTTTTTTCGTGTTCATTATCAAATTACAATATTATGGAATGGGGTGTTAAAGATAATAGGACTAAGTACGTATAAAATTTAATAATATTATTACTTCATTAAAAAAAGGAATTTTTGTTTGTAACAGAACTTACAGTCAGTAACTTAACTAATGTTAGTTTACATAACTCGTGCTATAAATTTATATTAAATTATTGTTCTAGTCCTGTCGATTCTTTAAGAAATTAGCGTCATATTTTAAAACTTATCCGTTCTGTGAACGTTACGCATTGAGCCTTACGCATTGAGCCAAGCACAAAGTTGTCACATTCTACTTGTCATCAAATTACCAAGGACTATATATAAAATATTTTCGAACTGGAATAATGGTCTAACAGCACGTGATTCTAAAGATTACGTTGATTTTTGGTAGCTCTTTTGTTAAGATTACTTCAGAATACAGATTAAAGATAATTCTGATAGCCAAAAGCAGGTCACATAGATAATTTTGATGACTTCATTATTTTTAATAACAAAATAAAAACAAATGTAAAACATGTTATTTCATTTATTTACACTTCGTTGTGGTACAGAAAGACAGTACAATAATAATAAGGGAAACTATAATAACTGTCGCTATCGAGCTATAGCTTCCAGGTAACCAACCACTGTGAAAAAAAATTAGATAATTTTAGCGTAAGAAGAGAGAAAACTACTAAGACATAGATAAAACTAATGTAAAGAGTGAAAGGTACAATAATAAACGAAGGACACATGAAAAATAAAAGGGCCCATAAATTACAATAATTTCAGATTAGTACGAATATTAGGGATAAGATGTGGACAGGTAATGCTTGATCAGTAAAGATTTAAAGGAAGATTTAACCTAAACATAACAATCAAATATACAGTATTTACAATTTTCTTAACCTGCATAGTAATAACAAAAAATATTAAAAATAAAATTTTTAAAAAATTTAAATTTTGGTCCCTGTGGCAGCATTTCCCCACTGTATAGCGATACTTATTCGTTGACCGAGGAAAGCACGAGCTCTGGGGTCATCATACTATCTACCAGGCGCCAACTTAAAGCTTTAATTAGCGTCTTTGCACTTGAACCTAGTCTCTACTCCAAATGGAACAAAATCGACTTCAATATAGTAGGAGCATTTAATATTTTCCGCCTGCTCTGTGGCTGTCTCAACTTTTTTGCTTGTCTGTGGAAGATGAGATGGGGCTAACGTGTCCACAGTACCATCCCATACCAAAGCCTAGCCATAACTTCTGTAGTTTAATAGTAGACGTTATTATTTTATAATATCTGTATAAATTACGTCTAAATTGAACTATAGTAAAGGCAATCAAGAGTTTTGTATTTTAGGTCAATGTCTTGGTAATTTTAACTTCAACTGGCCATGATGTAGACCGATCCTTATTCGAAGTCGATCACATTGAAATATTCTGCGACACCTTGTAAAAAAAAACACTTGTTTGTAGGTGGGTTTTTTTAATTCGTAGAACCCGAATAAATAGGATTAAAAATTCGACGTGTAAGATTTTATAATCATTAATGTTCTCGTGTATAGAAACGAGAAAGTTCATAAATATCTGGGGGGCAGTGCTAAGTCGACGAAATTAGCGACACGGCCGCCATACCAGCCTTTTCCCGAATCAGTTTAGGTCATTTTCGACCCTTCTATAACTTCATTTTGGAAAAACTTAAAGCCTAAATTCAGTAACCAAGCAGTCAATGTATATTTCAGATTTAATTCAATTTCAACCAGTACTTTAAGAATTATAACAGGTTAAAGTTTTTAATACAATTAGTGTATGTTTATCAACGATAATAAACCCATTATGAGTTAAGTTATAGAATCTAAGAGATAATTTCTAATTATGTATTCGTTATCAATGTAATTAAATACGTTATAACGCTCAACCAAACAATATCAAGCAACAACAATAATTTTAATAATTGCATTTTTGCTTGTAAAATCAATGGACAATAAAATAAGAATAATATATTTCTTTATTACAAACACATGCTAGACAAATTAACACAAAAACATGATTAAATAAGTAAATAGTAATTAAATTCTCTTACTTAAAAACCACCTACCTTGGAGGTATTCCAATCCTGTCAGAAATATGTTTTTTTTATAGAACAGGGGCACCTGATGTTAAGTGATACCGCCGCTTATGAACACACTCAATGCCAGAGGGCTCGCGAATGCATTGCTGGTCTTTTAAGAATATGTTAGTTATGAAAATTTATTCATATAACAATTTAACTAAAAACATAATATAAACAAAACAATCTATAATTATAAATACATATAAAAATAATGTATTTCTTCTGAATTGAGCCAGTGAGCAACTTAATATATATATCCGTTTCACATGCAATAATATTCATCGTGCGCTATATGTGTAAATGGCGCTTCTCTGAGTAAATTTGTACGCGCTTGAGGCACTGCAAGCAATTACGATCGCTTACCACGCCGATTGTGATAATTTGGCACACGCAGTCCGTCTCCAACATTTCCGTGTTATATATTCTACCTTTAAGGACCTTAAAAAATATGTGATAGTTACGTCCTCCCTCCTTACCTCATACTTATTGTATCCATATTAATCATTAGTCTTAGTTATAATATTGTTACAATTTACAAAAACGCAAACATCTTATTATATAATTCATTTATATAACATTAACATTCAATATATGCAATAAATAAAAACTTCCATAAATTAGAAGGGATCAAAGACATCACTAAGCACAAAGTGACTCCCGTATGTATAAATTTTTAACAAACGGTAGTAAACCTAGCCCTAAAAACAAACAAACCTTGCGTTAATTATTCAATTACACAGACGTTAAAATGTGTCCCGTAGTTCAAGCTTTATTAACAATTAAATAATTAAGAACATGTTTTGTCTGAGTATGAATATTAAATCAGTGTACAATATACGTGTCGGGATAGATAAGTAGCCAATTCTGGGTCATGTTGCGCTGTGTGCATCGACGCAGCACGCAAGCACCGTCCGTACGAACTCGCTGCTCCGTGCCTACGTGACGTCGCCCGCGTGGCACTATCGGAGGGGAGCCGGCCGGCGTGGCCATTATCGAATTTAGTGATGAGATGTTTTATCGATAATAACATACCACAAAACAAATATTTATTTCATTTTGTAGTATATTTGGTATAAACTTAAGAGTCCGGACAATAGTCTTTACATAGAAATCTTTGCGAAACAGGAGTCGAATTAAACAAGAATAAAATTAATTTAGATATATATTTGAAATTTTAAATGTTGAACATAGATAACAATAGATAGACAATTATAACAACGCAACTGATTAGTTGATCGTTTGATCATCGTATCTACAACGTATAGTAGAATCCAATTTGTTTCATAAATAATGTTATTTTCTATTTGGACAAAATATAGAAATGAAAGGATTAATTTTAAATTCTGTAACGGTTCACGAAGGCAATGGTTATCTAATTAGTTACTTCATAACAGTATCATTCTTAAAAAATGAAGAAGGTACCTCATTCAAGAAAACCCAATTCTCGATATCGACATAATGCATGTAAACAATTCACGCAACTCTATTGTATATTTTGAGTGAACGACTGGAACTGGTAAGGAGTTAAAAACACAACAAAGAATCAAGCATTCGAAATCAGTCGTTTACTAGATCTCAAACCGATCGGGTGTGTTATAAAAAACAAACAGAAATTCAAGTATCAAGACCAACGCGATTTGGAAGACTTTTTGAAGCAATAAGCTAATAAAAAATTTCAACAATGTTCTCGAAGAGGAGTGTTGATAAATTACTTCAATTATACAAGAACGAAATTCGCAGACAAATAAGCAAAACAACGAGTGTCACCAATTCGGATGCGATGTCGCCAAGACTCGACCAAACAATCATCCATGCACAGACCGAAGACGCTGGTCTTCCCAACAGACTTCTGAAGTTGCAAAAATATCACAGGTTAGTGAACTCAAATGACCTCACGTTTGCGTAACTGCATACGATATGCACCAAGAACCCTACAATACTGAAAATGAATGAAATATGATCTGTGTCTACAAACAAAGAATTTAATCGAATCCTATAATACTTTTGTAGGTATTAAATCTTGTATGATATTATCAGTCCGTTGTTTGTATTTAAAATGCTATTACATTATGATTGTGTAATAGTTTTATCATGATAAGTTGCCTTAGTAACACAATATAGGTGTTGTAAACGAAACTAAATATATCTGTAAGTCTAGTTCTCTAGAATTCCCGTATTTCTGATCATATTTTTGTCTGTCTGTCAGACATTTAAAAAATAAATTACGTCTTATTTTGGACAAGTTACACAGAAGACCTTTTCTTAGTCAAAATTAAAAAGAATATACATTTCTATTGAATTGCGTTACAATATAATTTGACAATAACAAACGATGATCGAGTTTTTGTAATATATATTCAACTTGTTTTATAATTGATCATTAATTGTTAATTGATAAAAGTGTATTTTCTTTGAAATATTTAGTTTTTATAAGGGTGTTACTGAGAAAATATTATTTTATAATAACCGTTAGATAGCGCTTTAGAGACGCTGGCTCTTAACCAGTTTTAATCCTCTAGATACCTGTCGACTCTTACGTCTCAGCAAATGCCACTGGCTGCCCGAGGACTGGCCGTCTCCAAGGACCAGTCCCGGGAGTTCATGGCTTGCTTCCCGGACATCGTGAGGGACCTCACAGAATCTGACAAGCATCTTGACGTGCCAGAAGCCAGCAAATGGTTGGCTAAGGTACGTTCTATGTTGTTTTTGTCAGAGGGCATAATAATGTAGAACCTGTTTTTGCACAAGCTAATGTCGTGATTTTGTCCATGTCAAATCCTGTATTACGTTAGCTTATGTGTGACAAACAAACTTAAAATGGCGTTACCTTATTACTCTGATAACAATAAAACAAAGTAAACGTTGGTTCGTGCTAAATATAAATATTTATTTCTATCTATTTGTAAAAAACTAGTACTTTTGGAACTTACATAGTATAAACAGGTAGACAAAAACCTTTTTTGTGTTCCATTGCGCTTTTTATGACTCTATCGTTGTATAAATCATTTAAAATGCAGGCTCGCGGTTTCTACCGCTTATGTGTATTGATGTTGAAAGGTCGCTGAGAAAACAGGTTGTTAGAAATCATTTATTTATAGCTCAGACTTTAGCCATATTATATATTATGGCTGTTCATACGCTGACTTTAATATTACCTACCTTTTACCACACACAACTTTCACGAACAGCTTTTTGAAAAGGTACAATCTTCGGTCTTATTAAATAATAAAAAACGAATTGTAAACCTTCTTAGTATTTTTCGGAATAAGTCTTTTGTGTTCGCAGACTTAAATACAATGCAAGATTACTCAGTAGCAAATAGTACCCAATAAAACTTTTTATGAGATGTCATAATACCTTTAAGATTTCTATAACAATTAAGTTAACAATATCTTTTGTAATTTTACCGTTTAGTTTAAAATTTAATCTAAACAATATTTCGTTACATAGGTTAATGTTTGCTTTGGAAACTTCTATTCGAGTTTCCCTTGCAACATAGTTTGTGGCGAAATATTTTTTACAAGTTTTCACTTGGTGAGAATAATTGCGAAATGTAATGAAACAGGGTTTTTGAAATAATTGACTAAGATGAATGCTATAATTTGCAGTTCATTCTACAGTTTATTATTTATTTTACTTTTTTCCTCTTTTCTATTAAGACAAGTTCTGATTTTTCTGTGTTCTTTAGCAAAAATATTAATACACAACACAGCTCAACTAGGTAGGTAATTTTTTAAATTGTTTTTTTTTTCTTTTGTAAATGTACCTTTTTGTAAGTATTTACAATATATATATATGTATATATTACGTATTCCATATTAAGCTATATCGTTAGTATACGATACGTTTAGTACGAAATAAATAAATATAACAAAATATAATCTTCAGAAGTACAGAACATGATACAGATGATATGATATTTTTATCTATGTCAAATTTAACGCATCTATTACTATTATACAATCTCATCAGTTTTATAATATCATCAGTCATGAAGAAATATTTATACAAGACCTGGATTGAGAATTTTGACAATCCAAATTATTGAGGAATACTTACGTAACGTATATATTTTCCGTTGTAAAGCAAAACCTTTTTGTTTCAGTTGTTGCAATACAACGTGCCGAATGGAAAGAAAAATCGTGGCCTGGCGACCGTCCTCGCATACAAAATGGTGGAGAAGAGGGAGAACTTGACACCAGAAAACATACATTTGGCTAACATTATGGGCTGGTGTACTGAAATGGTATGTTTTGACATTATTCAAATGTGATATATAGTTGTAAATGGCATAACGTATATAATTTTTATTCTGAAGAAACGGTGAAGATAAAAATGCGGCAGATTTACTGAAAAATGTTTTTAAGTAAAATCGACACAAAAACCCGGTTAATTTTATATATATATTATGGCAATAGTTTTAACTTAGTTAAAAACAAAATATGTACGTACACATATTATTTTCAATAGCTTTTTAGTTTAATTATTTGTAGTCTATATTTTTTCAAGAGCATGCTATTAAAATCTTATATTATGCACTATGTTTTCCATTCCATACATTAAAATTATCCCATAACTATTATATTACCTTAATACATATCTTTCCTTACAAACTTGTATTCATAAACAAGATTACTAAGATAATAAATATTAAAAAGATAACATACATTCCCTTTATAGATTTGAATATCTATTTAAAAAACTAAACACGCAAAACAAAACGTGACTTACGAAAACAAGTTTTTTGACCGATAACTAAAATTAATTCAATTGCCGTGAACCCAAATATGAATAGTTAGACACTGAATACTAATATACTGTATCAATTCGTGAAACAAATCCTAAGATTTTCCATAAAATTTTTGACAGTTAATAGTAGCGAGTAGTGTGAAATTGGGCGGCAATTTTTGTTTACAATTACATAGGTAGGTCTACTATAGTTTCAAATGAAGCGCTTAAGTTTAATTAAATTATAATTCGTTTAAAGGAACTTTCATGTAGCGATGTTATATCTAGACATAGTTTAACCGCGATTTTTTAACTCTTTAGTTAATAAGGGATTTAAAATTTGTTCTGTGGTGAAGTCCTTCAGGTTAAAGCATAAATAAATATAAAAATTAGTAACTAAACGTCAGAATTTTAACGTATTACTGTAATTCCATTGGGATCATTACAATTAAATCCCATGGGTACTTCTACAATGTTAAAACAGTATGAATGAATACGAGTATGATGTCACTTAGTACATTTAATTAGTCTAATTGCCCACGTATACGTATTGTATATCGCACTTTTTATCGTACGTTTTTTCAAGCGTTTAGCTTAGAGTTCGACCTTCGACCCGTGATTGTTTTCAATTCTGAACGCTACTTACAGTTAATTAATCTCACCTTTAAAGCTTTAACTTAATTTATCGGCTTTGTACTTGTGAATGATTAGCTTTTTAACGAATCAAATCTAGTGTTATTGCCCCAAGTGTATCTCTAATGCTTACATCGAATTAGGAACTAAGTAAGACACGTTATTTAAAAATTTATTTATTATAAAATATCTCTTTCAGTTCCACACACTCCAGTTATTATCCGCTGATGTCATGGAGGGCAAGGCGATGAGACGAGGTGTGCCATGCTGGTACAGGCGACCAGATGTAGGTCTCAATGGCGTCAACGATGCCAGCATGATCCAAGCAGCCATGTACTCTACACTCAAAAGATACTTCTCATCAAAACCCTACTACAAGAACGTATTGGAAATGTTCAATGAGGTATTTATCAAAAATTTGTAGAATGTTGAGTTGGTTATTGAAAATTATTATTAGAGATAATTTTTATATATTATATGGTTTTAAAAATATAGAAGTTGGCTTTGGCTGTAATTCCACCTGATGTTAAGGAGATCCCTAAAATCTATAAAAATAAAAATGAATCGCAAAAGATGTTGTTAAGCGCAAAACTTGTAGACGGCTGTACCAATTTTTTATTATTATATATATAATATTTTATTCAAATGTTTATTCTATGAAATGAACTCTAAGGAAAGTTTTTATGGGGAATTATTGTTTTTAAATATTTAAATTTAGTTTTATTTAGTACTTAGGTTTATATTCTGGAAAAGTGTATAATTTCTATAGGATAGCATAGCAAAATATTCCATATTTTGGCACATACATTTCAAAAAGACTTAGTAAAAAGTCATATTAAACAAAAATAAATTTCGCGGCGGCAGCTAGTCATACACAATTTTGGTGTCACTTTAAGCTGTCAAGGCATTTCCATTGTTTTATATTACCTTAGCTAACTTTACGATACTATCAATATTTCAGATGCTTATTAAATGCTCAATCGGCCGGTTCCTAGAACAACAAATAATGAAGACAGATAGGCCGGACCTGTCACTATTCACAATGGACAAATACGAAGCCATCACCAAATACAAAACATCCTACTACACCTTCCAAATGCCTGTTGGATTAGCGCTCCTTATGTCTGGAGTGGACGACCCTGAAACTCACAGACAGGCGAAGACAATTTTACTCGAAATGGGAGAGTTCTTTCAAATTCAAGTAAGTGTTACAACCGAGGAAATAGTTATTTATTCATTAAGGTGTAACTCCTACATATAAGGATTGGCGCGTAACTTGACTTCTTTTAGTGGCGTAGTTATAGTATAGCAATATCTACAAAGTGGTTTTTATTTTCCCTTTACTTCTTGACGATACAAGTTTTTCAGTCGAAACATCAATCTTTAGTAAAAAGAGGAACAATCAGATTTATTTATAAAATAGTATCCTATCACTTACTTGTCCAAAATTAATAGGGCGGCAAAATACTAAATCTTCAGAATAACCAAAAATTTAAACACATTTAAGACATTTAAAAAACGATTAGACAAGACTAGGGTTTGGATATATGACAAAAATTTATATTCTATGCTAGTGTTTGACACAAAATATAAATTAATTTAATTTATATTATAAAGACTGTACTTAACTTGGCTAAAGTTTTTCTACTGCGTTTTTGCATTTGATTTTAATTGGCTAAACTTTAAAGGCCTTTCCGTGTTCGAAATTGAACGCTAGATATATCTCTTATTTACCTCAAAATTACTGACGAATATACAGATATATTCCCGAGCAATCTAATTATATAAGCTGTTTCAAAATTTAAAAAGGATTTATAAGTATAAAAATAGGCAATGAAACAATAACAATGTTTATCCTTTATTACGAGAATATAGACAAGTGCTAAAATAAATTCCATTTTCATATTATATTAATAAATTACAACTTAATCAATTGTTTTATTACTTACTAAAATATTAATTGAAAACATTCAAATTATTACATATTCAAGTTTCATAGTCACCAAAATATATGAAAATAATGAATAAGCAGTTACTCAATAAATCTGTTTTACAGGATGATTTTCTTGACTGCTTCGGAGATCCAGCAGTAATGGGAAGAAATGGCTCGGACATCCAAGAAGGGAAATGCACATGGCTTGCAGTTGTTGCACTGCAAAGGGCAACTCCAGAACAAAGAGAATTCATGGAAAATCACTACGGAAGCGCAAACCGTAACGATATTAACAAAATTAAAGATTTATATGAAGAATTGCAATTGCCTCACACTTATTCAGTATATGAAGAAGCCACTTATGATCTCATTAGAACACAAATTCAGCAAGTCACTAGAGGACTGCCACATGACTTGTTTTTCAAAATCTTAGATAATATCTTTAGGCAACGAATTTAAAGTATTGATGTTTATATTGTATGAATTTAGCTGTAAGTTTTTATAGGACAAAAAAAATGTATTACAATTTTTTATTGTAAAATTAGACTATGAATCTGTGTTAACGAATAGTGCTTAGTCTCGATGTAACAACACGAAATAAATTAAAAATGATCTAATTTCTTGTTTTATTTAATCTTTAAGATTAGACAAATATATTTTTCTTGATAATAATGAATAATAAATGTATATTTCTATATTCGGACGGACGGAATTTCAAGTAAAATTTAAGACAATAAATTTAACGTATTCATTTTAGTATGTACTCAACGTAGCCATTTTTTTGTCTATGCTATTTGTCATGGCGATGACGAGGTTGATTCGAGATACGAATATACCTGGGTATATATTAGCTATATTTTGCATATAACAACTGATTCGATTAATTATATACTATTATTCCATATAACGAGGAAGTAAAAAAACCCAGTAAGTTAAAAGCGCCAGCCTAGATAAGCCTTTTAACCAGAAATCGAATCCAGGCACTATTCGCCTATACATAACTGCATAAAATCCCCTAATTTAGGATATCTAGTGTTGTAACTAAGGTCTTATATAGCGTAGTAACTAATCTGCCGCGTTTTGCCAATTTAGCGCGAAAATTTTAAATAAAGCCAGTAAATAAAAGTATCACTCACACTGACACTGATATAATACTGTCTGCGGCAATAATGACACGTCTCTACAGTCAATGTCACATAAGATTTGAGTAGTCAACTCAATCAATTGTCAAGTATCATTCAGTAAACAGTCAATAATAATTTTACATTTTTACAATTTCGATTTTAGACTTCAGTTTTCACGGCCAATGTCGTTTTAAATGTTGTGTAGTTATCTTCTTAGTACCGAATAAATTATAAATATTCACGAACATTACATTTAATAAATGACACAGACAACCTCTTGGATTAATAATTGTTTTTTCGTTTTATTAGACACTTTCGTCGCCAGTTTGAGGGAACTTTGTCCTAGATAGAGTAGTTGGCTAGTGAAAGTGGTTGGCGCGCATCATAAAATTTTAAAAATGAATTCGTGTACAAGAATGTGGAAGATATGGAATGGGCTTACTAGAACTTTACCCAAACCTATAAAAAAGTAAGCATGTTATCTCAATTTAAAATCTTGTGTTCTTGTTATTAAAATTCTGATGATATAAGATTCTACTGTTATTCCAAAACGAAATGAAATTTAATATTAATCGGATCATGTAAGACATCCTATCCTATCCATCATATTTTATAATCCTGAAAATACATCAAACTATTTATAAATCTAAAATAATACTCAAATATCAATACTAGGTAATAATTCATAATTTTGCTTTTTTTATCTTATTTACTATTGTAATAATATGGGATTATTTTATTTATCACAGATATCCTTTAGCTAAGCTGTGCAGTAGCATGAGCACCAATGCATCAATACCAGAATACAAACGAGAAATGGAAACATTTCAAGACGTATATCCTAGTATTATTGAGACCATAAGCAAAAATCCAGGCCTTCATGATAACCCAGATGTTAATGCATGGATAAAAAAGGTAATGGAATTTTTTGTCTTTGATTTTCACAGATATGCATGGTGCATTTGGCATTCTTTAACACAAAAACTTGTTTATTATATTTTTAGCCTTAAATTATTTCCTAATACAAAAAATGTTAGTGAATATCTTTTACAGTTAGTATGTATCAGGAACCCTTTACCTTAAAGGGCTCCTCCAAGGCTTGCCATCTTTCTCTATCCCAAGCTATTTGGATCCATTGACAACCTGCAATTTTGTATTGTCACTATCCCATAGAGCGTAGGGTATGCCTCTGTATCGTTTGCCTGGTGGACCTCTTCATGTAGTTACTGTCACTTTTTAGTCAAGAGTATTTTTTAGTACTGTGTTGTGAATTTTGTAATGAGCTGATTATAAAAGTATTATGGCCTATTAACGAGCTCAAGGTGTTACTATATCAATTTCACAATTTTTAAGTAGATTGTCATTTGATTTGTCTCTAAGTTTAACCTTCTTAGTTGTATAAATTGGAAAAGTGTTTGCTAGTAGATCATGAAAGAGGCTCTAAGACTAGAGCAATAAATAATTTATTTCAGAGTCATAACTTCCTCGTTTAAATTGCAAAGTCATGAACTTGCACCACATCAAATTTTTCCCAAGCTATTTGGATCCATTGACGACCTGCATTTTTTTTATTGTCACCATCCCATCGAGCTTAGGGTATGTCCCTGTATCGTTTGCCTGGTGGACCTCTCCATGTTACTGAATTCGTCCACCTGTGATCTGTGAGGGGCACTACATGACCCGCCCACTTTTACTTCATATTTTTTGCCTGGCTTACAGCATCATTTGCTTTTGTCTCTGATCTTATTTATATTTGTCTTATCTTGTGTACATTTTTAATGCTTAGCATGCTCTTTTCCATGCTCCGTTGAACTGTATTTATATTGATTATTGTTTTATTTGTAAATTTCCATGCTTGGCATGCATGTCAGGCATGGAATAAGGCATGAGTGCATAACTCTCTTAAGAATTATAGGCATATCACTCTTAAATATTTCTTTGCACTTTATGTTACTTTTAACTCTTCTCTCTATTTCTTGATCATTTCTAATGCTGCTGAATCCAATTTTTATAGTAGATCTACTGTAGTTGATCATGGCTTTTGTTATATTCATTTGCAAACCAACTTGCACGCTAACCTTGCGTAAGGTTTGCTTGTTTCAGATAGCAATACTAAGTTGTCTGAATATCTTAAATGATTTAAATATTTGCCTTGGATGTACCAGGTTCTCCAGTCTAGTTTACTTCTGATTCTAATATTGCAATAAAAAATCACCAGTATCAGGCTTTTCGTGGTCTAAGACTAATTGTTTCAGGGTAAAGACAAATTTATTTAAAATGATAAAATATATGATTTAATTCTTTTAAATAATTACTACATTTTCATAATAAAATAATTCTCATTCAATTATATAACTAAGAGTTTATATTACAATATTAAATGTTGTAAAATGTCATAAAAAGAAATAACTATAAAACAAATAAGAAATAATTGATTTTAAGATATTTTATAGAACAATGAACAGGAAACCTTTTGAATGTTAATAATGTTTTCTTTTATTCTTCTCTTTCATTATTGAATTCTGTATATTTACAAACTTGTTCACAAACACAAATCTTACTAAGGAGTGAATTCCTATTAAGCTTCAGCAATTAAATAAATTTATTTTTAATAAATTCTTCAATATCACTTTTTAGTTGAGAGTATTTTTTAGTGCTGTGTTGTGAATTTTGTAATGAGCTGATTATAAAAGTATTATGGCCTATTAAGAAGCTCAAAGTGTAACCATACCAATTTCACAATTTTTAAGTAGATTCTCATTTGATTTGTCTCTAAGTTTTACTTTCTTAGTTGTATAAATTGGAAAAGTGTTTGCTACTAGACTATAAAAGAGGCTCTAAGACTAGAGCAATAAATAATTTTTTTCAAAGTCATAATTTCCTTGGTTAAATTGGAAGTCATGAACTGGCACCACATCAAATTTTTCCCAATTCTGTCCTCGGTTTACCCCAAGAAAGCTTTTAAGTATTTTTCTATATTGTTAGGTTTGTCAGTAGTCCGTCTGTCTGCGTTCCTATGGTCACCCTAATGTCTTACTCCTGCAACCAATATGCATGACAAAAGATTTATAAACCACATCTCTCTGTTTAATGTTAAATTTATTTTATTTTTGTCTATTAATGTACTTACTTATGTTTTCTGTTTCATATGTACATATTTATTTATTAACACTTCGTTGAATTACAATATAAAAATTGAACATAATTAAATTAAAAGCAACTGGCGGCTTTATCGCTTTCGAGCGCTCTCTTCTAGGCAACCACTGTGAGAAGAGAAGAAAAAATGTATTAAATTTGATAAGGTAGACAAGAAGTGCATAAATGCATATTACACATAATTGTTGAGACAAAACGAAACAGGAACAAAAAACAAACTAAACTAAAAAAAGGATAGATCAAAAATAAAAAGTGCACATGAATCACGATAATTTAAGATCAGTCTCACGTCAGTTAGTAGTTAGTAAGAAAGTTAGGGATACGATGTGGACATGTATATGTTTGTAGAGTAGAAATTTAAAGGAAGACCGAGAAGGAGCTAATCGAATATACAAGGGGACGGAAAGTGAATATATTGTTTATCTATGTAATCTGTTTTGGCTTTGTATATTGTCCTGAGTGTTTTGTTTTATAATATGTATGTTAGCTGTGAAATTACTAATAAATAAATAGAAGGCATGTACGTATAAAATATACATGTCTTCTATTTATTATACTTTATTTAAATTTCTTTATTTTCTTTAAATCTAGAAATTTCTAAGTACAAGTTCATTATTACGACGATTATTATTTCATTAATTAGCGACGCAAATTATAGAAAATTGATTTTAATAGGCTTGTTAGAGAAGAAAATTCAACAAAATTCAAAACAATTAAAAGAAAAACATTACAATTTTGGATATAATAATAATTATAACTATACTAATTACATTTGACGTAAGAATCTTAAACACATAACAAAATAAGAACAAGGAGATAACTGTTCCGATAAATGCATTCAATATTAATAAATTGTTCATTAATTTTAAATCTGTAAATTCCTATCCTTTAAGTCTCTACTTTACAAGCATTACCTGTCTACATCGTGATGATCTGAAATTATAGTGATCCACGTGAACTTTCTTTTTCATGGGTGCTTTTATTATTGTCGTGTTCGCTGTTTACATGCTTTCATTGCTTTGTTCCTTCATTGATTAGTATTGTCTAAATTGTCTTTACGTATTTTTGCACTTCTTGCGCTTACCTTATTTTTTTTTCTCGCTTCCAGGCAGGAAGAGAACGGTCGAAAGCGAGAAGGCCAGGCTCTTAATTATGTCAATTGTATTATATTTTCGTACATGCAACGAAGTTTTAATAAATAAATAAAAATATATTATTGTTCCGCGTATCGAAGAGAAGAATTTTGTTTTATATTTTAGAATTTTATTTGTATTCAGACACCAGCTCGTAGTATATTTACAGTCAACATATAAGCTCTTCGGCTTTGGCCAAATTCTACTATATTTCTAAAGAATCTATTTTATACTCCTATTTTTGCATCTCAAGTTGCAGTTTTGGGTTGAGACTTATTAAACCAAGCTTTGGCATCTCGGATGCTATTTATAACTTTTTTCTATTACCTTTTAGAGTAAGTCTACATGGTTTACGTTGAAAATCTAGATTATTTATTTCGTTAACACGATTAAACATAACAAGTTGTATTTTTTTCTGTATCCGACATATAAACAATGGTTAAAACCTTTATGTAGGTATTTTACGGGTTCAACTTGACCATAAGATCAATGTACAAACGGTATACCTGCCTTGCTGTATCCATTTGAAAGCTTCCATAATAAACGTTCAGTATTTTTTCAGTTGTTAGACTACAACTTGCACGGTGGTAAAAAATCCAGAGGCTTGGCAACTATATTTGCATACGAGATGCTTGAGAAGCCACAAAATATTACTCAAGAATCTCTTCGCTTAGTAAGAGTTCTGGGATGGTGTGTAGAGATGGTAAGTTTATTAATTTTATCTTGCCATAAACGGCCATTAAGGGTATATTAGCTGTTTAAAACAGTAGCAACTAGTACCTATAGTAGTATATTATATATTTTTATATGTTCAATTATTATATATTGTACTATTTTTTATATACATTAATAATAATAGATATATATTGTATAAAATGCATATAACTTTATTTATTTAAGAAACTAACATCACATTCTCACAATCATCAATTTCTTTACATATTTTTTTTTATCTTTAAATTAATATCGCTATGATAATACAGAGTTTTAATTAAAAGAGTTTGAACAATTTTGTTTTTATGAATAAGAAGGAAAGCTCTTAACGCCGAGTTCAGTTAGCCATCGGTTTTCCCGCGAAATCATTAAAATATTTGTGAGATGAGTTGATTGCAGTTATTTGGAAACAAACTAAATTTAATAAAGTGTATTAACTGTCCATATAAAAGGACGAAAAATAATTGTTGAAAATCAAAATATAATTTATTCAACAATGTTACTAATTTACTCCTAATAGTTATAAATTCTCATATTTGTGTGTAATGTTAACAACTGTGCACCAATAGACTTTCTGTCTATTGACGCGCATTTAACATTTGCTGGAACGGTGAAGGAAAACATCGTGTGGAAACCGGCTTGCCTTAGATCCAAAACGTCGACGGTGTCAGGCACAGCTGATCACCTACTTGTCCATTAAAATAAAATAAATGATCATGAAACATATTTAGAAATCTGAGGCTAAGACTTAAAAAGATTGTAACGTAACTGGTTTTGTTATTTGTTACTAATGCATGATGAAACTGATAGTACCTAACAAACTGTATCACTGAATCGCGTAATCATAACTTACAATCTCTTTTAAATTCAAAAATATTCATATGACGTACGACTGCATCCTTTGTGTCTAAAGATACTTATTGTTAACTTTTCAAAACATTTGTCATAAATTTGAATATAGAAATTTGGTTACAATATGTTTTAAAATTTGACGAGAATAACTCTGCCTTGAACCACAAGTTCAAGACTAGAGTGGGCATAAAGCCGGGTCCCTGCACTCGGGTTGACCATCGGCCATCGGAGATTTTAGTTCAACAAATCAGATCTTTTATACAATTTAGTTGACCACCATCAACGCTTCAAACGCTTCTGGTCTTCACTTAGTAAATACATAGAAATAAAAGCAGCACCTGCTATCATGAACTATTCGGCACGCTCGTAGAAACTGAGTTGAAACTGAGTGTCTTCCACACTGTTGATGCTAAATTGCTCATAATCTTACATTACACGTTACACTTGTCTGCAATTAGGCGAAAATATAGGAGCTAATATAATGAATGTTTATCATAGTGTTACGGAGACGGGTGGACTGCAGTGTTTCTAGATTTTTCCACTAGTTAGAGAACTTTTCAGCAGGCTGAAATATGATTTCTTACCGTTTCAGGAGAGGCTCAATCACATATTAGTTAATTGTAATTTCCATAATGTTACCCTAGTTTTCAGGAAGCTGAAACATTTTTTCAGTCAGTTTCAGAACATGTGTAGTCGAGTGGTGCAGTTTTCAGGAGACCCGTTTTCAGGCGTTTTCAGGCCTAGTTATACCCCTTTGATGAAGGAATATTCAAGACCGAACTTTCTAGGTGTGAGACAAGGACGAAATGATACGAGAGAGAGAGAGAAGATCAGAACTTTCTCGAAACTAGACGAGCACTCTAGAACGCCGTACGACAAGGACGGAGCAACGTGCGAAAGAGACAAAGAGTGCGGACGTTCTAGAATTGTGCAATCGCTACTCAGTAGCAAGCCCGCCTAGAAAGTTCTCGAATATTGTTTAGAATTATTCCCAGGGATAACACGAGAGGAACACCGATGCGAATAAAGTGATTACAAGTGATAAAGTACTGTGTGAAGTGTGCATAAGTGAAGTAATAAGTGATTGTTTTTGTGTGTTATAAGTGCATCTCTGCAATTAATTTGTGCCCATAAATTCCTCATTGATTTATCAAGAATAATCCTTTGAAGAAATCTACGGCATTTTCTATCCGATCCCCTAGCTCGTAACAATAGAATAGATAAAGATTTAGACCGTCCATCCAGTTATCCAATGACCCCACAGGAGGCTATTCAAAAATTTACCAAAAATATTTAGAATTTGAGTTTCTGATTTTCATTAAGTTTTGTTATCAATATCTAGGTCATTTCTTCATAAATCTATCATAAGTTTCCTAAGGGAGCAATTTTTTTTAATATTAAAAATTATATGTAGGCATAGTTTGCATAAGAATTTTACTAAGGCATGGCACAAAAATGGTAGGGAAAACTTTAAAACAACTTCCTTTTGAGTAGGATATAGGGTTATGTTACTTTTTTTTCGTGCCTGTTCCGGAAATCACTAACGTACTTGCGTGAAGCGAAGACATTCTAACATTTGATAATTTTGTATTAATATTTATCCGTATAGTGTACAGAAATCTCGCTAAGTATATTTAAATAATGTAATAAGTCCTATATATATGTGTAACGTTTATATACGTCAACAAAAAAACGTAAAGCTTGAATTTACATTGATTATCAGTTCTCAAATCAAGAGCGTAGAACGACCGAAAATGGCAAAAAGCGTTCCGCTACGCTTTTTAATTGTTAAGCTTTAAGGTTTGTAAGGCATTTGTGCTTTTACCATACCATCTATATTGCCATAGCAGAGGTTAATAAAAAGTATATGTTTAATTTTATTAATATGTTCATCTATATTTGTTTGGCAACCAGTGTCTGTACTCATACACACACACACAAATACATAGTGACCCAAGAATGTGGTCTTAACTTTCTATTTAGAAAATCATGATCAATTAATATTTACGACATACATTTACATGAGGTTGCATGGAGTGTACTAAATTTTACCCATCCATCTTTGTCTGGGATATTGTAGGATACAACAAGTTAGACGTTAGGAGGGACGTTACTATCACATTATATTTTGAGGGGCTACTGGGGCTGTGTGTGCCAAATATACACACTCAGCATGGTAAGCAATTGCTTGCAGTGTCTCGAGCGCGTACAAATTTACCCAGACAAGCGCCATTGACGCGTCTAGCGCACCCTGAATATTATTGCATGTGAAACGGATATATTTAGTTCAATTTTAGTTTAGTTGTCTCAATTCACAAGAATTGCATTATTTATAATTATATATATTTATAAAAAGGTTTTTGGTATTATTGTTTTAAACGAAGTTAACGAAACGAAGTAAACGTTTTGAAAAGAAACACTCACTGAGCTGATTGTCTTTTGGTTTCGGGTTCGTAGCACCTCCAGCTTTCATCACCTGTGACGATGTCAAATACAGCATTTAAGTTACCGCCGATGAACTTATCTAACATTGGTGACACCAGTTCATGCGAAGGCGTTTCTGGTCCTCGGTTAAAGTATGGGGAATCCATCTGGTACAAAGCTTCCTGACGCCTAAATGTTCAAGTAATATTTTTTGAATTGACTCATACCAATGCCTAGGCTTGACCGTATCTGCTGATAGGTCACTCTCTTCCTCTATCTTACTTCACAGCACTGAAGTTATCTTCAGTAGTCGCTGTTAAAAGTCGTCCCTCACGCGGATCATCATTGACATTGCTACACGTCCACGCTTAAACTCGTTAAACCAATTGTAAATAGTGGCACGAGATGGAGCTTCATTAAGAAATGCTAATCGCAGCCTATCATAGCTTTGTTGTTTAGTAAGCCCACAACGAAATTCATAATAAATCATTTACCGAAAATTTTCTCGCGTTAGGTTCATTTTCACATGTAACAAGAGTTTTAGATTTGCCGCCAATCCACAAAAACAAATCACAAATGAATGCAATATTTTACTTTAGGTTACCAAAGAGTTCTAAACACTTTCAGTCTTACCCACGTATTATATTTTTAATTTAATTTTTATATAAATAAGTTTTCTATTGTATTAGTATTAATTTACCGTAAAAATTGGAATTAAGAAATAATTAAAAAAATAGCTTATCTCTATGCAGAAGTGTATAAAATATTAATGTCTCAGATGTCTGATGTGATGTATACACAATATGTATCCAGTATTTAATAATTTTAACATAATTTGAATATTATTATTTAAAAATCATTTATTTTAAACTCTTGTGTGACTTAATATAATGCGCATGGAACATCGTAAGTCTTCAAACTCGAAAGTCCTTCGTTTCCTCCGGCAACACTATATTTAATGATCACGAAGTATACAAAAATCAGAGGCCCAGACCTAAAAGGTTGTAGCGCCACTGGTTTTAGTTATTATTTATTTAGTTAGATTTTCGGCACGTAAAAACAAACCTTCAGAGTGAAATTTGCTAAAAATATATATAGTATAGTGTGAAAGTTCGTCTACATGTTTAATCAACATTCATTTATCAAAACATATTATAATAAAAATAAAAATTCTTTGTACACCCTTTTATTCATATTAAAAGATTTTTTTATTTTTTTATATTTAATTTACAGTTACAAGCATACTTCCTGGTAATGGACGATATTATGGACGCGTCGTTAACGCGAAGGGGAGTTCCATGTTGGTACCGTCTACCCGAGGTCGGTATGGGCGCAATCAACGATTGCAATTTAGTCCAGGCCGCTATGTACAATGTATTAAAGCAATATTGTGAAAAATTACCTACATATAACAATATTGTGCATCTGTTCAATGAGGTATGTATGACATACGATTACAAATAGAAGTAATTTTTTATTATTATTATTAAGCGTTTATTGCTGACACCCGGTTGTGTATATATATATTGTATATATAAACATTTGTTTTAGTCACATAACTTAACCTAATACATTAGATGCGCTGGTGGTGATCGGCATGTCCCATAGTACATCTTGTGCTAGTTGTGCTTCTGCCCGTCTATTGCTCTCTCTGTTTTCATCTCGTGGTTGCCTATTTATTAATTTTTGTCTATTTCAACCTCGTCCTAACCTATATCTCTCGTCATGTGCCCGGTCCAGCGCCGTTTCAATTGCCTTATATTCTTTATAGTGTCCTCTACTTTGATCGTTGATATTAACGATCTTAACTTCTCTTCTGGTCTTTTGCGATGACTCAGTGTTACATATTGCTTCTTTCCATTCCTCTTTTGCATATTCTCAACTTTAAAAAATGTTTCTGAGAAGCCCAAGTCTAGAAGCGTACTATGTGTAGGTATAGAAATCATAGTACGCTCTAAGTGTAAATCAATTTTGCATGTAGCATAAAATCCATCTCATAATAGAAAGCTTTTAAGAGTAATAAAACAATTTTTTAATGTAACAGAGAGCAAGTGGGCAGGAAGCTCACCTAATACCCCGCACACATCGCGCCAGAGGGCCCGCAAGTGCGTTGCCGGCCTTTTGGCAGATGCTTTATTCCACATATTTCATAATAGTCTCCAAAGATTTGACAGTTTAAGTTAACAATCTTTGATTTGCGTTTGATACGCGTAACCGTGGAAATTAAAAGACGGCATACGTACTCGTTTTCTAAAAGAGTCTCCGATCTTTAACTTCTTCAAGTTCTATAATCAAACCAATCATTGATATGTTCGCTTAACCCTCATGGCTTTAGGAGGACAAAGTCCGGAGATGTCTGTACTGCGACATGAAGTTATCTACAATTATTTTTTTCTAGACGTTATTCTATACGGCCATAGGCCAGCACTTGGACTTTTCTATGGCACACAGAGTGAAAAGCGATTATAGTCTGTTCACACCCGAACGGTACAGTGCTATCGTGACCTATAAAACCGCATACTACACGTTCAAAATGCCGGTGTTTTTGGGAATGCTTGTGACGGAAGATGTACCGCGGCACACACATCAGACGGCCGAGAAGCTATGTTTGGATTTAGGTTATTTATTTCAAATGCAGGTCAGTATGTTTCGTTAACCCACGAACTCTATACACCCACACGCCTATATTAATATAGTATAAATCAAAATAACTAGTAAAAATCTGTTATAACGACATCCGAGGGACTACTCATATTTGGTTGTATAAACCGATAGTCGTAACAGCCGATGATGTTATTAAGTACCTTATACATAGAATTCAGCCGGGACCTTTGATTTTTGTCAATATAACCGGTATGTTATTATAAACGATGTCGTCGTAAACGGTTTTGACTGTACTACTAATGTTTCACATCTTTATCATTCAGCATCCATCTCTCTCTATTCAGCATTCTCCAGATCTTTCGCATCGACTTCTTTAAGCCGCCAACCAGTCCACCTTGTAAGAGCGACCTATGATGAGCCTTTCGACGTTGTTACTTGATATAATAAAAGCTGTTTCGATTTGGCAGGGACATAATATCTTATGACCAGATCGTTCACAGTTTCTTGGCTGTTTTTAAGACAATAACAACTAACAATTGCTATACCTACCGAAGCAATTGTATCGCCGAGAAGCAAACCCTCTATACAATGTGCATTTACTAAACAAAACTAACAAATGCCATGTATGTTACCTTAGATTCGTCATAAAGATTGATAAATAAACAATCAAATAAAATTTAGGTTAATTCATTAAGCCATTAGATATATGAGTCGCATAATAAATCATTAGAGATTCTAAGGTCTAGGATTTTCCAAAGAACATTAATTTAGACTGATCTAACTGACTAATCTCTAGTAAAAGAGCAGTGTTGGCCTAATGGCTTCGGCTTGCCTCATCCCTGAGGTCGTAGGTTCGATCCCCGGCTGTGCACCAATAGACTTTCTATGTGCGCATTTATCATTCGCTCGAAAGGTGAAGAAAATCATCGTGAGGAAATCGGCTTGCCTTGACCCAAAAAGTCGACGACGTACCAGGCACAGGAGGGTGATCACCTACCTGCCCATCAGATTGACAAACGATCATTAAACATTCACAAATCTGAGGCCCAGACCTACAAAAAGGTGATATCGCCACAGATTTTTTTTAATACATATGTCTCGTATTGAGATTTGAGTATTACACAGTCTGTGCGGAAAGAGAACTAGCGTGAAGGTTATGTAAACTAATATACTTCGTAAATGCGCGTTATTTCATTTACACATTAAAATATACACTTTTTGTTTCATATTACATAAATATTATTATTGTGTAACTATAATGACGTAACGGTGTTGTCAACATTACAAAAAAAAAATTTAGCAAATACTGCGACGATTCTCTTTTCGCGCAGACCTCTTCAGTATTGTCGAAATATAGATTATGATTTGAAAAGTTTGGAAATAATTTTTACGATCTAGTACGCCAAAGCTTCAATTATGTTCCTTCAAAGATATTATTGTAATATTCCTCAGGACGACTACATAGACTGTTTCGGTGCTGAGCACCTAACAGGCAAAGCAGGAACCGATATCCAAGAAGGGAAATGCTCATGGCTGGCCGTCCAAGCTTTGCAACGATTATCTGAACCGCAGCGCAAAGTGTTCATAGCGTGCTATGGAAGCCACGAACCAGCCCATGTCGAACGAGTAAAACGACTCTACCAAGAACTTGGTATATCAGAACTATACCGGCGAGAAGAAAAACAACGATACGATGCGATAGTCCAACGCTCGCAAACATTCCTTCCTGATTCAGGGAATATGCCTGATTTGTTCATGAAACTGCTAGAACTAACTTATGATAGAAAGAAATAATTTTGCATTTTTGAAACTACCCTCAGTTACGGCCTATATTGGCATAGTGTTGTTGTCATCGTTTTCGAATACATAATCAAAACGAAAATTTTGAAACATCAATACTAGGCCCTATACAAAAGCTATTAGTTATGACCCAATCTAGATGATAATGCGCGGGACTGAAGTAACCTGAATATATTTTTTTAATTTCCCAATCATTAAGACCTTCCCAGTCCCATAAAAATTGATAAAATAAAATTAAAGAAGGTCAGTTGAGACAATGACTTATATTTAAAAATACAGAGTATATTTTTTATTTGTGATGAACTTTTTAAGTATAATATATAACAGATAATCATTAAAAATTAATTTTGTTATATTTACACAAATTCAAATATAATTTCCTGATTAATTAGATGTTCTTGAAACGTAAATGTTGATTTTGAGTTATAATGGTTAAAATTATTTAATATTTTATTATTAACCTTGTTGTATTACCATTTATTAGCGTTTAATCTCGTATCCAAAACGGAAATAAAACTTGACTAACCATGATCGTTGCAGCAAGATAGCATTTCTATTGTAAAATATACCTTAATACAAACTATATTAGAAAGGTCTCAAAGTCACAATCCTGCTATAGTGGTCATGGTCATAGACAAGAAGCATTTTGACAGCACAACATGTCCTATATAGGTTTTAGAATTCGATAATATTGGTGCTGGGATAACGATATATGATAACAACAACAAGAGATACAAAGAAAAATTATAGAGATTATAATTAAAGACATTTTATTGATTTTCGTCATGGTTTAGTTTTTATTTAAAATATTAAATGTTATATTGACATGCGGGACTGACTTGTAAATTAGGTACATATTTTACATAAACAGTTGTCAAAAGTATTATAAATACATTGTTGGGGTGATGTTACATATTTTTATGTATTTTTTACTGATTCGAAAATATATAATTAATTTTAAAAAGTCTTTTACTATCTAATCCTGATCTGGTACATTGTTTTGCGTATTACTATATAATACATAGTAAACGATACACAAAATAGGTAACTGACCTTTGTAAAAGGTCTACGTGCACAGTATGGAAATCAAACCGATTCGGTTTCTAGAGAAACTTGCAGGCCACAAAGTTTGTCATAATATATAATATCACGGAAGATTAAACTAAGTTGCTTTTTAGTGTGATGAGTTGTTTCCGGAGCTTGTTTTATTTTAATCGAAGCCAAATCAATCATTCAATCTGGAGACTAAGGAGGTCTCGCAAATAGTAGGTACGTCATCTTTCAATTCCAATAATAGACTGAAATCATTTTTCAATTTTAATAATACCGTTTGGTATAGTTTAAGCAAATTCCCTAGCGTATTACAAGCATTGTAAATATGTCATAAATTCAAATCATATGGTAAAAGCGGTTTACTATTACAAGGTTAAAGATCCTAGTTTTTAGAAAGTTGAATTTTTTTTCACTTATTCGATATAGAAGATGCTCTTAGTGATGAAAGTGATAGCTAAGATGATAGTGTAACTTAAAGCTCTGACAGATATTGATATATAATTAGTAATTGTACGTTCTAAATGTACCGAAATCATACTTGTTTACACCTGGCTGCGAAGAGCTGCGGAAGTGCGCAACGACAACCGTAATTTTTAAAAAATCTTTACGTAATTTGCTGTGATGTAGACGATATTTTATTTAAAAAACAAGTGAACGAAATCTTTTCCCAAAAATACTAGCAGCCAAATTTTGATAGGCAACTTTTTAGATATAACATTCTCCTAATTATAAATATACATAAAAAATTTAGTTTTGTTGTAATTTGGTTTTTAGCAAATAACAGATGAGCACACTAATCCTGCAGCCGGATCATAGACTATAAAGTATAATACATTTTCGAAACCCCATGGTATGCAGATTTAACGCAAATATAAAATAGTAGGTTTTATCATTACATATTTTTTTAAAACAGTGAGGGGTTTTAACTTCGTCGAGGCTTTTGACAGCTGCCGACTTCTCCCGTTGCTTTAAATTTGATTTTGTTTTGTTGGCGTAGATATTAAAGAATAACATTTATTAAAATCAACTGCGGATGGGTGCGGTTTCGGAAGTAATCGCGAAAAGTATGATTGTATCTTACTTTTCGCATTTGTCAGGACACAGAAATCCTTTTATCTATTATGGTTTCTTATGTTGAACTATTGAATTGATTAGTTGGCGATTGATAGTTGATAACAGGGCGTTTCATTTTCATTTATATTTTTTAACTTTAAATATTTTATGAAATAAATATGAGTAATTATACCTTTTAATTACTTATTGAAATAGATATGAATCTTTATTTTTTGTTGTTTTATAAAAAAGTAATAAAAAATAACTTTTTATACACTATATTGTCGTGAATGAACTAAAATAAATGACGTTTCTTAAACTGTTATTTTTATCATTTATTTAACATTATATGTATGCAAATATTCGATCATCTTTCTTGACAAATTAAAATGTTATAGATTTTTGATATATAACAGACCTCGATAAGCATATAGTATATATGATAGTGCGCTGTTGCGCTTGTACAATTCAACATTGTATTCGCCATGGTGATGACGTTTAAAAAACGATTATACAATGTGGAATTATTTTTTATTGACATTCATTAGTGTACAAATTTAAAAAAAAATATTTGTCACAAATGTCACCTATATATCGATGGGGAAAAAAAGCCACAATTATCTCAATGAATCGCAATTGGAAACGATCTAGTCTAAAAAAACAATCTTTGTTCTATTACCATTTATTCAAAAATACATGTAATAATATGCTTCATGACATCCGGGCTTGGGAAGATTTCATTTACGTTTAACAAAAAGGATTTAAATAAATACGTCTTCAGTTAACTACACTACGTAGGATTTACATTTTAGTTCATATAATACAACTCTGACACTGGAAGTTATTTTCCTTTAAAGATAAATATCGACAGGAGGAATAAAAATATTAGTGGGTAAGCCTTTATTAATACTAATAAACAAAACGACAAAAAAATCCACTACTAATTCCAATAATTGGCTATTTGACAATATTTTAAAAACCATTTCAGATTATTTATTAGTGACTACACAAATCTTATTTTTAACTCTGTTAAATTTTAAAACTTTCATGATTTCAAAAATTCTTTAGCATGATGGCGTCGCACCAGTCCCTACGACATACCAGGCTTGTAAATAGAATTTAAGTTTCCAAGTAAATTATCGTTGTTAAATTACATAAATATATTTCGATCAACCAATCAATCAATCAATCAATATAGTTTTAGTAGGTAGGTTTTTAGTAGTTAGGTAGGCGAAAACATTATTTATAACTAATCTGTGGCCATTGTGTCATGACGTATGAAAATATATATATTAATTAATGGTTATTAGTTTACTCCATAACGCTTTAAAGCCATGTTTTATACAGAATACTCTCAATAAGATTTTTATTAATATAGAATAGCCACATGATTTTTTTTGTTATAATTGGTAATGCACAGAACAACATTCAATAGCTTTCCCTTGTCAAAATCAGATAAAAAAATTGCATTCATAATTTAAAATAATCATAAAACTGTGATAGTTGCATGGTTTTTGTAAAAATAACTCTTGAATTTCAAATGTTAAAGGAAATTAATTTTCAGTGTCATTAGTTCGCACTTGGCGCATTTATGAGCCGAAACATGACCGACGAGAGATTTTAACTTTACGTCTTTATTACCATGTACTAAGGTGTATTTTACAATGGCTCAGCAAACCGGTCAAGACTTAAATAAGGTGTGCTAATATAATTTTGACTAGTAAGCACCAATTTTCTAATGTCTATATTTTATCGTATTCATACTATTTACATGTGGCTAATAAAATTTAGCCAATCACATTTTTGTATATAGATTTTATCATTAAATTGACGTTATACATGGTGTTTTTCAAACGAATTTAAGCGATAAAAAGCTTCTTCATGCATTGATGATATAAAAAATATATATTTATTGAAAAAGTTTGCGCTTTTAAGAAAGTTTATATACAAAATACCAACTGCTCGAGTCATACATTACTTTGAAATTACGATTGGTATTTTATATAGACCCGGGGAGTCGGTGGTTTAACTAGCCCGTTATTTGAAACTCACAGCGTATTTAAAACAGACAAATTATCAGACAAACTGTTTTCAAATTTAGTTTTTGTATAAAGATGGTAAATACAGGGTGGATTATTAACACTGCCAGAAAATACTCTACATTTGAATTATTTTAATGCACTACAAATTACATTTTATTTTAACCACGTTTTGTAGAGAGATTTGATCCTAATAAGTGCGGGTACTTCATTCATACATTCCCAAAATCAAAAGTTTAATTTTTTTTTACTTTACGTCGTTTAAATTTTTTACTGATGCGAAAGGCGAAATGAATCGAATTGGTATGGACAAGGTCGCGTGGCAAGTCCATACACAGCGACTGTAAAAAAGATCTGAGGGTAGAAATAAAAAGCACCCTGTATATAACGTCTCTTAAATACACGGTTATATACCTATATAATCCACACTGAGTAATGTTATACACAAAAATTCGGTGGTTCTCCGGCGACCATAGTACGTCCCAAATCTTCATTCTTCTTTTGGCTTCTGATTCACCTGTAAAAGAGACAAACAAGGCTACAGTCTACTCTTAAGTTTTTTTGCTATTTATAGTTTTATAATAAAAACAATTGCAGTTTGCAGTAGCAGCACAACAACCCTTTATGTGTACCCTCAAATTTCTGAATCTGTTTCATGATCATTAATACAGCCTTACCGGCCTCACGACACGACCGATATAATTTATTTATATAACAGGACGCAAAGAGACAAGAGACTCATCTTATGATAAACAATACCATGGACACTCAAATTGGTAGAATGCTCGCAAGTGCTTTGTCGGTTTTATGAATTGGTATGAAGGAACGTCGAATCTCGTAGGTAAACCACACAAATTACAAGCATTTGAAGCTTATTTTACTTGTACCCCGCGGTTTCTTCCATTTAAATTTCCCTTCATATCCCATTTGTTGAATAAGGCTATAATCATCTAGAGTAGTGTTTCCTAACTTTTTTTGTGTCATGTCCCACAAATAATATTAATAAATATTCTAATAGCTTATTTTTTTTATCATACATGTGTCTTTACCAAGACATCATGGAACATAACAATCTAGCCTAACATAAGACTAATAACTAATTTAAGTGTTATCTAATTTACTAATAAGGATATTTAACATTTGAAAGTGTTCAATAACACTACTTACAGTCTCCATTAAATGGAAGACACTCTACTCTTGAGTTCCATATTTTTTCTCATTGTGTAGCACTTTATACTAAAATGCATTATCACTAATTCACTGGTTCAAACGGCTTTGATTAAGTAGCCCCTCATTAACAATCAAATTGCCCTACGTTGGGAAATACTGATCTAGACACTACCGAATTATCACGCGTAAATTTGTAATAAAAAGTAATAAAACTGGGAAGAATCCTTACCATATATATGCGAATCAGCAAACACCACTTTCATGGCTCTGTATACGCAGTTAAATGCGGTGCGTGCATGAGGCGCCTATGAGCCTCGGAGCCCGTGAGAGCCGCCACAGTGACCCCGGCCTGGTACGAAGCCGGGATCACTATGTGACGTGTACGCGTATCCGCTTCCGTACAACCCGAGTAACGCCATTCGCGAAGCATGTTTGCTACTTGACCTAATAATTTAAAACGAAACTTTTAATTGTTTACTAGCAAAAAATCTTAGTAGAAAAAAATTTCAGTAGAATGTAGATGAAAGGTAAGTTATAGGTAAGGAATCATTTATATAGACGATATAGTCTTGCGGGAAGCGAACCGTCGTGGAGCACGCAGGAGACGCACGGAGACGCAAACTTGGGAGTTTTTCTCCATTATTTAGGGGGAATCAAGTTATCCTGGGCGGTATTTAGGGGGTATTTTACATATGAATTTAAAAAGACTCAATCAAATATAAACAAAAAAATACAAACTCAAAGCGTAGCTATAATTGAAATTTCAAAAGCTATAATGCGAGATTAAACTTTTATACTATAAAAACTTTAAAGGTTTTAAACGATATTTAGGAGGTTGAAGGCGCTTTTAGTGGGGGGGGGGGGGGGTTTGTTGACTTCAGTGTCGTGAGGTCGCTGCGGTGATAAGTTTTCATTATGCTGACAACACTGTTGCGTCATTATAGTTCGACAGTAATCTTGATATTTATGAAGAAAACTATACCAGCTCTAGTTTTAGTCTTTGACATTTAAATTAGAATGAAATTAAAAATCGAATATAATTTTGAGAAAAATATTACCTTAATTACTTCAACATTCTATTGATAAAATATCGTCTTTAATGCTTTGTATTGTAAAATATAAAGGAATGATAATGATTATTGAATAAACTCACCAAGCACATTCATCCTATGAAACCGGACATCAGGCACCGCTGTCAACGGGGACATATCAGTCTGCGGGTCAAATCTGGCCACGATATCCCTTGACCTCACCAGAAGCACAGAAGGGGACACCAGTCGTGACCAGACAACCCCTTCGGAGACGCATTCCACCGGGTTACACAGGTACACTCCCCTAGGAGACACCCCAAACACCATCTGATGATGCCAGGCATCTGGGATCTCACCTTCGCTACCCAGCTGAAGGTTTAAGGTGAGGATTGGTACTGCACCTGAATTATTTGGTATTAAAAATTTATCAGCTCCAATATTGATAATTAAAATACAAATTCTATTTACAAATAGTAATCATGTTTGTGGCTAGTAAATTTAACAAAACAATTTAAAAAAAATTAAATCGACGGCATCTTTTAGGGCACATAAGGCTGATCATACATATACTTGCCTATTGGAAAAAACAAGTAATCACGAAACAGATAGACAGAACATAAATCTGAGGCCTAGCTTTAAAAGGTTGTAGCGCCACTATTTTGTTTCTTATAAACATATCTAAATAGAAGTTCAAATATATATTTTTAAAGGTCTCTGAGATTCAGAGAAACTTAACAATAAGTATTACTACAGTATGTGAAATCCAATCCATTTTCTAAATACACACTAAAACTTGAAAGCCGCGATTCAATGCCACCTTGAGGACGAGTCACTAATCTGTAAATTTCTTACCCAATGAAATCCAATCAGCGAGCCAATGTAATAATGAAAGACTTCTTTCGGGATATGTTGGGAAGAATCTCGCTGTGACCAACCCATCTGAGGCCTTTTGTATGCCCGTGACGAGATCTGATGCCGTACAACCAGCCACAGAGCGTGACAATAAATACCTTTAAATAACGAAAAATACTGACCCCCTTATTCGTAAAATATTAATTAAAGAACTATCTCTTTTCATAATAGGGTAAACGCAATTTAATAAAAGGAGACAAATTTGTGCAATTACACTCATTTATTGAAGTGAAACTTCTTTATCGGCGTTGGAAATTTACCGTCACATTTTTCGGCTACGCGTCACATTTTTTCGTTGCGCGCCATTTGTGTCTTGTCCCTACCACGGTTTATTCGAAGAAGAGATTCGTAGCCATTAATAACAAAAATATATAATAACGATAAAATTATAGTAATAAATCTATTACAATTAATGAAATTCTGTAATAATCTTAATATTAATTCATGTCTATGATAATAAAAGCCTTTTGTTAAAGTTTTATCTAATTTAACTTTATTTAACCAATTTCTGTTGTTGCATATAGTAGATTATTTTTCGAAAAAAAGTCATAAAGAAGTTTCACATACGTGTGTACACTAGTACACGCACACATATTTTTTTTAAATAAGCAAGTTAAGACTGATAATGGCTCGTTACTTCAATTATAAATTGATTTTAAAATCATCCTAGACAATAACAAGGAAACTGCAATATATATTATCACTATATCTTCGATTTATATTGTTAATACTTTTACTTCAAACCATTAATAATGTTTCATAATAATCAAATACTTTAATGAGCTTGGGAGCAATGCATATTACTGAAATCAACAGGATACAACTACCTTATTAAATAATGAGGAGTGGTACCTGCCTACATATACCACAACAAAATCACAAATACAAGCATAACACCATGGATTCAAGTTGCTGATATAGTTACAATGTTAGTTCCATTTATATTGAAGAAACTCACAGTACTTTATAATTGGGCTGGTTATGTATGTAAATGTAATAAACATATAATCATTATGTAATATAATGATTTTTGGTATTACCTTGGTATAGGTGCATTGTTGGCTCTTTGTCTTGTGCCTACTGCAACATTAATTCTTTCAGTATTTACAGGAACTCCTAGTGCAAGCTGAAAATTGTATAAACAAATAATCTCTATGGAGTATAAAAAATTTTTTCACTATTGACAGTGTATATCAGGCAATGGCAATGGTAAAGCTTACTTTCCCCTAGTGAAAATTAACATGCAAATACAGTTTACTTACAAAAACATTAACTATTGCTGTAGCCCCACAGGCAGATGTGCTTATCTGCGTGACTTGTCTTTCACATGCTTCTCGCTCAGACCATACCATGCACCGGGGAGCTTCTACACAATGTTCACTAGCGTGCGAGGGACCAGCCACAGGCTCAGCATTCTAAAAGTAGAAATGTCTCTCTCTCTTATCAAATATTTAAGCTATTTTAACAAATAACATATTTCCAGACTTTCAATATAATTGAATTAACCCTGTAAGTACCTCACAAGTAGAACTTTGAACTTCATCACTTTTAGGCTGATCAGTCATAAGTCTCTTTGCCATGTTGACATGATATAATGCTGTTGTCAAGTTAACCGAGTCAATTGTTGCATTTTCACCTTGATTTATTTGATGAGCCATGCCTACATTCTTTTTTTCTTCATTGTCTATAATAAAGTAACAAAGCTCACATTACAAAAGGACTCCATATATGAAAATATTTATATTAATAGATTATGTAAAAAGGCTTACTTACAATTTAAAATTTCCCTAGCTGATACCAAATCACCACTGGAGCCATGTGCAGTAACTGGTTCAGGATTTGGGTCATAGGCCATTGTCCTCCGAACCTTTAGTTGTTCTCCTCTGACATTCACATGAGTGATGTACTCTGTACGAGTTTTCCTTAACTTTTTAACTATGGTACAGTGATCCTGCACATGAACATGATCACTGCTGGTGGATGGCACATCAAATATTGATGGTTTAACAGTGCTGCTTTGGGCTACAGGATGCATAAGTGGCTGTACCACACCAGGCTGGTATTCCGGTGATGTTCCTCTTATGACATGCTCATTGACTTCAGGAACACTGACAACTTCTATATCAGCTTCAGGTGTTGATTCATCTCCTGTGTCTGCTTCACAAGAAGGTCCAGGATCAAAGTCCATTTCCAAGAAATCCATATCAGGACTGGAAGCTCGTGAACCAGGTCTGTTATTAACTGCTTGAGGTACTGCTGGTACAGCTGGAGCTATTGCTGAATTTGGGGTCAAAGGTAATCCCATATCTAAACTAAAGAAAGAACTTGGGAGATCAGCTAAATGTTCACCGCCTCTATATGTATAAATACAACCATCTTCAGACCCCAGTGAATAATCATCATTTCCTGTATCACTTGAACTGTCTTCACCTTCAGGCACAGGCCTTTTAAGCCTTAGTGTTGATGGTCTTTTCTTATTTTCTTTTCCTTCACTATTACAAGATATGCTTTCACACTTGCTAGTTGAAGCAATATGCAGGCCACTTGAAGAAGGTTCATTGATTTCACAAATGTAGAGCTTTTCGTTACTAGTTATTTCACTTTCACTTGGAACTTTTTCACAACGTGAGCCTATTAAATCATAAGAATTAGTCATATTTTTGCTACAGCTTGCTTGCCTTATACAATTTGAACTTGTTGCATTATTTCCGTAAATTGAAATAGCTATATGTGATCTTTCTACGTGTTCAACTGGAAAAGATTGTTGATCATTAGGTTCTAAACTTTTATTAGTTTGGGTATCAGCTGACCTCTGTACAATTTGTGTAAAAGTTTCTTTTTCGTTTGACGTTGTTCCGCACACTTCGTCATCGCCATCACCTTGTCCTCTTTCCTTTAGCGAGTCTTTACTCGATTTGTGCTCTACGTTAACTAATTCTTGTTCCTGTATATTCCTCATTGATGAAGATTCTTCCTTAGCTTCCATTATATTAAAAACAAGATTCTTTAAAATTCGTCGGCATTGTATACATGAAGGTTACCTACGTTAAAATTAGGGACGTTTTGAATCTTATAAGCAATATACAAATCACAATATTGTTATTTATATAATAGCAATACAATAACACAAACTCGAAACTATAAAAAGCTTATTTTTAATTGAATAATGAATAATAACAAACTATATTTCAACTGATACTTATGAACAGATAAGTCATAAATTCTTGTCAAATAACAAGGATAGAAAATACAGATTATGAAGTTATAAATATAATACTAGTGTACACATTCGCAGACTGTTACTATTGTTTCGATTTGCTCCGTCAACGCGAGCTACACCACCTTCTATTTATTTCTCATTTAGGTTTGATTAATTAAATCTGACCCTAACCGAGACCATAAGTTAGACTTCAGAGGAATCCAATAAACTTATCTTTAATACTGCATACTTCTTAAATTTGTCAATTGTCCTGATCGTGAAATGAGAATGCATGTTGTCAAATTGTACTTGACAATTTTATTAAATACGGGCATCTTACGATTTATCCAGCTGTGATAATCTAAAATTGCGTCTAATTTTATTTTTCAAGAACTTAAAGTAAATATAGCGTAAATTGATTCACAAGTTTTAAATCGTAATATAATCGATATAACTTAAAATGGCTTACGCCTACTTGTTTAAATACATAATCATTGGAGATACAGGTATTGATTTTATTCCCTGAATATATGTATTTTGTTCATCGTTTGTTTCTTTTAATCTTAGTTTTAGGAATTATTAATTATAATAGCTGTACTTAGACAAAGATTTAAATGTATTTCTACTCATAATAATGTTATTTTAATTTCCTTTCTTTATATAGATAGCATTATGTCCTGGTGTTCCGCCTACGCTTAATATAAAAGTAGGCTTTAACTGAATGTCATTTACTTAACGTGTGTTTAATCTCACTAAAATAATGATTAATTTTATAATGAACTCATATCAATATGCCTTTAATTGTCTGTTTTTGTATCAAGGACATTGTTCTTTGTTATTGTGCAACAAAGAACAAAGTAATCTAATGCAAAAATATTGTATTATATATTTTTCCCTTTTTTTCTTTATTTTCAGGCTTTTCAGACTGATCTTGTTTTTTGTATTTAAAAGCCAGTCAGTTCATTTTCTTTCAATTCTAGTCCCATTCACATAAAACTCATTTATTATTATTTAAAAAATATGAACCATAAATAGAATATTTATATTAATACCTTAATATATATTTTTTTAACTAGGTGTGGGCAAGTCTTGTCTTCTACTTCAGTTTACAGACAAGAGGTTCCAGCCTGTTCATGATTTAACTATTGGTGTGGAATTTGGAGCTCGTATGATTACTATTGATGGCAAACAAATCAAACTGCAGATATGGGATACTGCAGGCCAAGAAGCATTCAGGTATAACATTTAAGTTAAGTTTATATAGTTTTCCTAATATATAATTAATTTCAAAGATATACATTAATAGGTATGTAATGTAGTTGCTAATGACTGAGCCTGCACTAACTCCTAAATTTGTTAGAAATACAACTATTCCTTCATCAGCATTAGTATTTTTTTAAAACTAATAGGTTTACATCATATAATATCTAATATAAAATATCTAGCTTCCAATATAATTGTACCAGTTATGTGGTGTTAGTGGTGACCATAATGTATACTTAATGAAATGAAGTATAATGAACTAGGTTAATAAACCATTCAGGTTATTGTTTTTCACACTTTGTTAGGATGTATTTAAATTTTGTATACTGGATGTAATAAAGTTTATTGAACAAAATAGACAACAAACTGACAAGCATAAATTAATTTCAGAACATCTTGTGTTTTTATGCATTGATTTGGGTTCTCATCAGCGTTTTGCGATAAAATGTTTTTCTTCTTCAGTAATTTTTTTATTGTTAACTTTACTCTTATATATTTTATCACATGCATGTGGTAATTTTTGTTAATATTTACATGTTACATTTATTTATACCATGTACTTTATTACAGATCAATCACACGTTCTTACTACAGAGGTGCTGCAGGCGCTCTTCTAGTATATGATATTACTCGGCGAGAGACATTCAATCACCTTACCACCTGGCTTGAAGATGCACGCCAACATTCCAACTCTAATATGGTTATTATGCTTATCGGAAATAAAAGGTAACTTAAACAATTTTCAACAAGTCTAATTCGTATTTCAGGAATAATTTAACATGTAACCCTTTTTGGACTATCTCCTAAATTAAATATTTTAGGTTAAAAAAAAAATGTGTATATAATTTATATTAGTTTAATTACATTATAGTAGGGGTAAGTAAGATAAATTGATTATTTATAATTAGTAGAGCCCTCATAACTTTGTAAATGAATATAAAGAGATTGATTTTATCAAAAGTGTACACAATAATTACTAATGAATCACATATACATTTATTATGATTCATCTGTTGAAATAGGAATCTTAAAAGGTCAATTCATGCATGCTTTTTATTCTCATTACTACATTAACATTGTTAAGGTACATATTTTCCTAATGATATTTATGTTATCTACAAGTAAACAAAAACAATACTTTTTATCAGCCCATTAAAAAAAAAACCAAATATATTGTTACGGTAAGACCAAGTATCTGCATATATTCTTTGGTAATAAGACCAAGTATTCCCAATATTTAATTACTAAATTTTGATGACTCCTATAAAGAGATCAGGATAAATATAGTTAAACGTGAAATTTTAAATTAATCAATCATTCCAGTGATCTAGAATCACGACGTGAAGTAAAGAAAGAGGAAGGTGAGGCTTTCGCTCGTGAACATGGACTTGTGTTTATGGAGACATCAGCAAAGACTGCCGCTAATGTTGAGGAGGCTTTCATCAATACTGCTAAGGAGATCTATGAAAAGATCCAGGAGGGTGTTTTCGACATTAACAATGAGGTTCGTTATAATTACATAATATTGAATATTTTTGGTAATTGCAATCAAATAGATGTTTCTACATGATATTCAATTTCTATCTCCTGAACACAGCCCTCCACTTATTTTCTGAATTTTTTTTATATCAACTTCACAAATAAGTTTAGAATGCTTTAACAATTGGATATGTAATTTTATGGTTAAATTTAAACACATACACATACATATTGATGAACAAAGATTGACTCTCATAATGATGTCAGTATATATACAGTAAACTCTATAATTTGACACTTCGTTAGTTTCAATCTCTTGATAATTTGGTTTATTTTTCGGTCCCATGAAATACTCGATAAATTTAATAAAATCAATGTTAATTGGTCCCTTCGGTAGTTAAAGGAATACTATCTTGCTCGCCAACATGCAATTCTCGTAAATTCTTTGGATAATGATTATTTTGAACTCTTGGCAATTTGACATTTTTCTCTGGTCCCTTAAGTTTGATATTATCGAGAGTCGACTGTATTTTATTATAATATCAATATTTCGAAAAAAAAGGTTAGAAGTAAAGACACAAAATCAAATCTAAAAGAAACAAATCATATATTCAATAATAACGTCTGAATCAAGTGTCAAATGTCAATAAAAATGCTATTGACCACAACGGAAGATTAAATAAATTGTCTTCCTCAATATCTTATTTGATTTAAATGGCTGGCACCTTTTATTATAAAGGTTTGACGCTTTTAGACATGAGGTATAAAATTAAACTTATTTGATTTTCGGGTTTAAGCACTAAAAAAAATTAATTTAATATCTATTACGATTTTATTACATTATTTATTCCATGTGTTCAATGCTATATAGTAGTGGTGAAATCAAGTCCCGCTGTCTATGCCATACTTGATGATTTAAATAAATCTTATTTAAGGTGACAACTGACACAGATCCTATTTTTTCACAGAAAACTAAGATTTGGTAGAATTTATGGTGGGTTATCGACTCAGTTTACAGTTGGGTACTCCTAAGGGATAATTCATCCACACGACTTAATTTATTGGTTTTGGTGCTATAGGCGAATGGTATCAAGATTGGGCCCCAGCACTCGACAGCGGGAGGGGCGAAGGCAGGAGGCGCCGGAGCGGGGGGTGCAGCCGGGGGTGGATGCTGTTAGGTGCTCGGTTGCACACACTGAGCGGGCTTCTAGGTAAAGACATTTTCTTTGGCCATATTAGGTTCGAACTGAATTGTCAATTGTTCTTCCTTATTTGAATACCGAAAACTTCTGTTTAAATAACCTTATTAGAACTGGCCAATGTTAACATAATATAAGATTTTATTTTTTTTATCTGTCAAATACAAGGGATGATATAGATTACTAACTGCCCCCGCGAACTTCGTTTCTCCTTAATGTGATTTTACTTAGCCTACTTTTTTAGTACATACCAGCATGAAACATTTTGCTATACTACTGTTCGGTTTTCCAAGATGAAAACTTTTTAGGATTTTCTGTGAATTTTCTCTATATAAACCTATAAAAAATAGGGATTGATCGTAGAGGGTTGAAAATAATGATTTTTATGCTGTATCATAAAAAAATAAAAACAAAAACAAAAAGTATTGTATAAAAAATAAATTTAGAGCTGGACAACCCTTAACATTTAGGGGGATGAAAAATAGATGTCCGATTCACAGACTTAACGGATATACTCATAAAATTTCACGAAAGTTAGTCGAGCCATTTCGGAGAAGTTTAATTACAAAGACCGTTACACGAGAATTTTATATATTAGATTTAACTTGTTCATACTAAACTATATAGGTACTTAGCAGGCTTTAAACTTAAGTTACATGTAAGAAGGTTTGCTTAGAAGGAATTATAGAATTAAGTCAGAAATTTAAATTTTTAACAAGTATTTTATTTTATAACAGGAAAGGTGCAGATGTGTGCAATATAAACGGATATGGAACTTACTGCATGCCGGTTTAAATTAATTTTATAAGCTACAATAGGTTGCATTAAAATGTCTAGGGTGGACTCTGGTCAGTCCACACTAGCATTTATATATTCTTCTTGTATCTTACCTTTCATGGGTAAATATAAAGTACTGTATTAACATCTTACATAGAATTGAATTATCTGTTTGCTGCTTGTTATAATGATAGTAAATAATATTTCTGATATACTATATGTTGGTTTTTGACAGGGTTTACATGATTGAACTGTTGTGGTTTGAAGCTTTCCAACCCTATTATTATAATAAGCAGTGCACTGTGATTATTTTGTATCGGGATGACCTAGAGCATATGTTTGATTTACTCACAAAAATTTAGCATGAATCAATTATGAGCAAAGAACTTTATATGGAGTGACTCCAACATATGGTTGCATGGACTGCTGATTAAAAAATTATGAACTTTAGGAATTATGTTATTAGTATGGCAGTAAAGTTATCTTCTCAAATCTTTAAAGTAGAACTAAGTCAACCATTTATAAAGAGATTGGACTATGGCTCATGTCTGAAATTAACTTATGAGGTCAATTTGCACGCATGACCTTCTTGACTAACAAATAACTTTGACTTTTGTTCACACTCATTGATAGATGACATCTTTCTTACAAATTTATGTCAACTTTTTTGAGTTCGGAGTTTCTCCCTGTCTTTCATTTATATTTAGTACTATTCAAGCTTTATTCAGCTACTTAACAGCCCTGCTTAGCCTACAGAATTGTCAAAAAGTTGGTATGATATACTTATAACCAAGTTGTTAAGACTGTCAGTTTTTAAACAGTTATAAGCCCTTCTAGTATATCAATGGTATGTAAATGTTTGATGTTAGCTTATGTGTTGTATTGTGTTGCTATGACGCATTTACATTAATAATTTTTTTATAGAACAACTAAATTTCACCACTTCTCTTCATGGTCTTTTTTATTTTTGACGTTTTAAAATCGCCTTGAGCGTATCTCATGTTAACCAATCATTTTGAATAAATTGCTAATTTGTGATTTATGTGTAATTATTAAATTAGTGTATTTATTTATGGCCAATACACTATATTTGAAATAATTTCCTAATTTCAAAGTGCAATGATTATTTATTTAGATATTTTTATAATTATAAATGTTTATTTCTACAACATTCTTTTAAATATCTTGTTGAATTAATACCCCCAGAATTGGCGACGAATTATGAATAAATGAATAGTGTTTAACTATAATGGTAATAAGGCCTTGAAAAAGGGTACATTTACAGGAGTAAAAACAAGAAAAAAAAAGTTGTTTATCAGACAACCTTGTGGACAGTAATTTGTATTAATGAGAACTGCTTGCATAGTAAAGGACATGAAATAAGGTTTATTTTTAAGTTTAGCACATTATGATGTAGTAATATTTTATAAGGTTACAATGTGCGACGTATTTGTAAAGCATATTCATGAAATAAATGTTTTAAAGGTATAATTGTTTTTATTTTAAATATTAGATACAATAATAAGAGTTTGAGATAAAACATTTTATTTTACTATATTACTATTTACACAAGTAGCAAAATCAATATTAATTACTAATGCAGTTGCCTTGTTTCTAGAAAAGGTCCTGCCCTGAGCACTTCCTACAAAGAGTATATTTTGGATTAAGTCTGTTTTTAATTTTATCCAAGCATAAAGCAATGAACAACATGTAGATAAAATTAATCTTGCAATAATTATATATTCAATGTATATTGCCATTTAAATTACAATGTCTGCCTATGTCATCAATGAAAGTTAATTTTCTATTGGATGTTTAAGGCAACAAATATGCACCTTTCTAATTAGTGAAGCTTGTACTAACCCCCCATGTTGTTTATTGAAAATCTTGTAAATGTTATCTGAAATACTGGTTCAATGTTACAAATAGTGAGTTTATAGTCTGTGCTGTCTTTATTTTCACTGTACCATTGCTCCTCACTTCAGCATTCGGCAAAATAACTTCATTTAGCTCAAATACTGTAACATCTAATGTTATCATATAAAATATTTGATTTTGCAGATTTTGGTACATCACTTGGACCAATTCCAGCTCATTTGAACACTCCCTTTTAAGGCTGTAACAAGTGTTTTCATATTAAACATTTTCAGTCTCCCACATAATTGAACTCATTTTATGAATGATATTTTATTACTTTTGCTACAAACAACTTGAATTTTTATAAATATGACTTGATTTGTGTATTACTCAAATATTAGCCTAGTAACTAAATAAATACCTGTTCCAAATACTCCGTATTTCACCAATCTCAAATTTAAATGATACCTTCTGGGTTATATCAGTTTGTGGTATTTTATAGCCAATTATGAAAAGATCTGAACTTTTAGAAGTATCAACATTAAGAAAATTTAGTCCTATTTGTAGTAACTGTAACTAAAATTGTAATAGTTTTAGCACAAATTATTATGTATGTATAATTTAACAAAAAATAAAATAGAAAAGGTTAAAACATAAATTATATATACATATTTCTATTAAAACAGGCATTAAAAATGAAATGCTAGTTTGATAATTGAAAAAAAACCACAATTTAATATGGTAAATTTTATAGATAATTACTTTCAAAAGGTAAACTAGAATTAGCATGCATGTAGTGTAAACTGGAAGTCATGGCCTAAGCCTGCAGACTACTTGATTATAGAGAATTCTGATAAATGAAGACAACTGTGTCAGTCCATGTTATTGTGGCAATTCTTATAGAATAAGAAATATCTACTTTTGAAAGATATACAAAATTTTAGGGATAACCGAAAAATAAAATGTTTGACTGATACTGCTAATATATGAAATTAACAATTTCATAAATCCATTGTATTATTACAACTCATAAAAGGTAGGAGATAGAAGATAGTGTCATAATAATAAATATAAAAATCACATTGATTTATTACCATACCTGTGAAAAATTGTACTCCTTTATGTTACAGTCAAATATATTTTGCAAGGAACTCTTTACACATACACCAACTCTTTGTTCACCTCTTTCAAGCATGTAAGGTAAGTGGATGGCATCGGTTAGTGTTAAATGTGTACCCCATGTCAGAAAAATTGCTTCATAAGCAGTTTTTGTTTTTGATTCCTTAATTGATTTCACACTTAGCTAAAAGACATTAAGATATCAGGTTATATTTATAGATATATTGGGAAGAAAAAAGATAATTGCTTTCTTTTAATTAACTAATAAATAAAAAATAGCTACATAGCAATCAATTAAATCAAAGTTTGAGCAAGATTGTTTTATATATTTTTTAACATACCAGGATTCCATTAGGATCTTCTGGAGAGAACTTTAGATATGGTAACTCTTCAAAAGAAACAGTGAACTTAATAGAAGCGTTTGCGAAAACGGCACGAACTAGGTGTTGTTTAATTGTTGTAGCATATTGTTTTAATTTTACTTCGTTAAAATGCAAGTTATTTAAAGGCGACACTGCATTAATCCTCCATTGATTTTCATTATAAATTACTGAAATAAATTCCTATTAAACATACTTTTTCTATTTTTACTAAACATATAATTAATAACTTACACGCTAGATGATCCATTGATAAGAAAACTGATTAATATTGTTCACTGCAGAAGTAATTTCTTCTAACAAACCAAACAAAATAAATCTAGATATAGAGAGTTAAAAGTATTGACACAATTCATATTATTAATTATACTTATGCTGGCAGCTGGAGTAATTTTTACAATTGAAAATAATTACATTTACAAAAATACAAACACAACAAGAACAATAACTTGTAGTTAAAACTTATTGTAAGCCGTTGATTTTGAAATTAATTTTTGATCACAGATTGTTAAATATTTGCGTTTGACAATCCACATAATGAAAACTATGTTTTATAAACTAAACTGTCACAGTCACATAGACATAAAAAAATGACGATTGTCTAATATCAAAATATTATCAACTTTAGAATACCTAACATATTATAGTTATCGAGGGACTTTGACCGTACGAAACTTGTGACTCGTAAGTTCTGTCATATATTCTCATACATTAACATAAATAATATATGACTTTGCGCTTGCACTTTTTAGTGCTCAGTTTGTTGTAGTAGTGACAATGGAGCAGTTACGATTTGACGGTCGCGTTGCCGTAGTTACCGGAGCTGGTGGTGGGCTCGGGAAAGCCTACGCCCTACTCTTGGGTTTAAGAGGGGCTAAAGTTGTAGTCAATGATCTAGGCAGTGCCAGAGACGGAATTGGCAAGTCAAATTTTGCAGATGATGTCGTAAAGGAAATAAAAGCCAAAGGTCAGAGACTGTATTCATAATTATACTAATCATTATTTATTAGTGTAATGAATTGTAACTGTCTTTATTAAACTGTAGCATATATTATATATATATAATAGCGTGTTTTATATATATAACACGCTATGGCATACCATTATAACAATGATTTGCGTTTTTGTTGAGATCTTATTAAAAAAAGCATAAAGGTATTTAAAAATAGTTGCAAACTAGACAAAACAGTTATAATTTATGTTTTTAATATTGGAGGTGTTATTGTGTTATTTTTCACAATTTGATTTGTTCTGTGTACATTGAATATTTATCCTTACAGGAAATTTGTAGATTATTATTGTAATTTCCAACAGGAACTCATTTTCCTTGGTCAATAGATTGCAGCTATTATTATATGTTACAAAATAAATATTTTTTTAGTTACCATTTTAAACGGACTGTAAATGGAATTATAAAACCTAATTATAGATAAAATGTACTAATTACCAAAAATTAGTTAAGTTTTGCTTTAAGTTACATATTTGATTTTATACTACTATTGCCTTATGTAGGCGGAGAGGCAGTAGCAGATTACAATTCTGTAGTGGAGGGTGAAAAAATTATTAAAACAGCACTAGATAACTATGGACGCATTGACATCCTCATTAATAATGCTGGAATTCTCCGTGATAGAAGTTTCCAGAAAATGTCAGAACAGGTAATTAAGACTATTCTGTAATGTTATATATTTTATAAAGGCCAGAAAAACATTGAACACAATATTTATACAGTTTATGTAGGGAGTTCAATATACTTTTGTTTATGATAAGAATATTATGTAACTTACTTGTATCAAGCAATTATACAGTTATTTTTTGTTTGCCTCAATAAATTCAGATAACTTATATGCTTTATCAGATTATAAATGTAATTTTTGTGATAATGTAAATTGTATTATTTTTGTTTTCTTTGATTTTATCTAAGGACATTTTTTATTAACTTTGGATTCCTTAAGGTATAATTATTGGAAATATTTTTGTTTAAATTACTTTCTTTATCTGCTACACCTAAAATAAATAAACATAAATTGTAAACATGGAAATCTAAACAAGCATTACAAAGAGATATATATTTTAGGTTTTATTTTTCAACCTAGTTATATGTATTTTATTCATCAGGATTGGGACTTAGTTCATGCTGTACATTTGAAAGGAGCATACAAAACCACACAAGCGGCATGGGACGCATTCAAGAAACAGAAGTTTGGCCGTGTTGTCATGACATCGAGCAATGCTGGGCTTATGGGCAATTTTGGACAGTCCAACTACAGGTAAATCTCCCATCCCATTTTTTTATGTTCATATATAGCCAAACAGGAGTGCAAAAATATTAATCACATACATATATAATTTTGCCAGTCCCACAAATAATGTAGTCATATCACTGTATTTAGCTTGATTTATAGTAGTGCAATACCGCAAATAAAATAGTATACTTCCATTTCTACATAATTTATAACTAAATTGTTACGCTTACAGCAACAATTTGCCCTTTGTTAATGTAACTGTTTTCCATAGCGCGGCAAAAATGGGCTTGGTAGGGTTAGCAAGTACATTGGCGATCGAAGGTGCGAAATACAACATCAAAGTAAACACAATTATACCGACAGCAGCCTCACGCCTTACCGAAGACATTTTACCACCAGACATGTTCCAAGCTATGAAGCCAGAACTCATTGCTCCAGTTGTGGTAAGGATTTTCTACCCGTCTATAGACTGTTTAGTTTGATTCTCAGATCAATATTCATCTACATATCGTTTTGTTCACGGTAAATAATAGGAATGTATGATTATCCTTTCTTGCCACCATATTCTAATTCGTATCTCTATTCTTAAGTGGCAGTCTCGTTGAGCGCTGTTAAATATGTCAAATTTCATATAAAAAAATTACAGACAGCTTTTGGGGTTGAAAGCTCCTGACTAGATTTAAGTTTGATTGACATTCAAAAATATGATAGTTCTCACAAAACAAAAAACTGTATTTTTAGTGGGTTTTTGAAGACGCAGTGGACTCTTTATAACTCGAATGTCAAGGTAAAGGCAAAAAAATCAAGTTTTGAATTAACGAGAACCTTGAAATTTGATTGAACTGCTGAATTTCGACTTACAGAAGTGCGATTTCTAAGTTTCTTTCGGTTGTATGCATTTAATGTATTCATTCATTGCACGTTAACAAGACAAAAACAATACACTGGAAGCCCCGAACCCGAACATTCATTTTGGATTATTATAACGAGGAGTTTATATTAGAGTCGCGTAGAAAAGAACTAAGCTTTTGGCGTTCGCGGTCGCGGCCGCGAACTCAGCGATGAGCGACTTCTTCCACCACCTCCCTCACCCGCCGTGCGTCGGACATTAGTTCGTTGAGAACGTACTTATTTGATATTTTGGACAATTCCCTCAATACTTTTATAAATTGTAGCCTATGTGTTATTCTGGTGTATAAGCTATATTATTGTAATATTTGATTAAAGTCCATTCAGTAGTTTTTAAGTGAAACAGTAACAAACACCCATCCTTACAAATTTTCGCATTTATAATATTAATAGGATTATGGGGAATTCCAAGTAAGACGTCATTACTAACTACGTCTTACAGTCTTCTTTTTGAAATTCGATTTATAGGGTATAAATATGTATTATCAATACTTCGTAGGGAAATAACATTTTGTTCGAGTTATAGTCTAAATAATTCGAGATACTGCGTATTTAGGGGTTCAGCGGAAGGGAATGGCAATTTTTTTCGACCTACTGAGGATTTTGACTTAACGAGGTTCCAGTTCGAGAGATTCCACTATTTATATAATTATATGTATAACAGGTTGATGTTTTGAGTAAATATGAATTTACTGAACAGTCCTAAAACGTTCTTTTTGTATCATAGATTCACCAAAGATTACGTATTTTTTATTAAAAAAAAATATTATATATACATAGTTGTATTAATACTTTCCAGGCATACATGGTGCACGAATCATTTGAGGACAATGGTGTTATAATTGACTCAACCCTAGGTTTTGCTCACAAAGCACACCTTGTTAGATCACAGGGTGTTCCACTAAGGTGAGACAATAATATTGCAATATCTCTGTCACAAAATGTAATTTTAAATTATACTATTATAAATATTACCAAGAGTATTGTTGCTATTTATTAAAAATGAGTATTTTTTAGTTTTTTTTTTCAGTAAATGATTGAGCATGGCATAATTTCATGTGTTTTTTAGGAACAAGCCAGCTGATCCAGTAACGATTGAATCTGTTAGGGAGAAATGGGCTGAAGTTGTGAATATGAATGGCGCTAGAAGGATCGACAAAATTGCAGAAGTCACTCTGGATCTCGTGCAAGGCTTGCAGGTGAGTTATTAATCAAACTAAATACTGCAATGATTCTCAATTTATAAAATTATTATTTATTTTTTTATCAATTTACTAGCGATCTTATATTTTAAATTGCTTTCGCAGTTGGGCTCTCGTTTATAGTTTTTTCTTATTTTGCAACCTTTTAAACAATCTCAGTAAATTACTTAAAAGTTAAAATCATAGTGATATCAACTTTTGGGAAATAAATACAGATAATATAACCTTCTCTACAAAAAAAAATCAAAATTATGTAAAATAATTATAAGTTTATCATAGCTTCAATCCGTTAAAAATAGTGTTTTTTTTTTAATGTGTAAATGTTATGTTAATAGAAGACAATACCATAATGAATTGAACACCAAAAGTCAGAGAACGCCCTGCCGAGTTTATACCATGCACAGGGAATCATTACCATGATACACGAGATAATAGAAATAATTAAACCAGATATTGATAAATCACTTGCTCTGTCTCTTTCTGTCGAATTGTGTTTACACTGAATTAAAAAGAGAAAAATGATGTAACGGTGCATATATATTTATAATATTTGTTGCAGGACTTCGAAGATCGTACTAAAATGGACAGTGTTCATCCTTCATATTGGACGACATACAACTACAATTCAAAGGACCTTGTATGCTACGCGTTAGGAGGTCTGTATTTATTTATGTATAGTAAAGCTGACTGCTTAATATATACATACATTCACCTATACTTAAGGTCTTACACGACTTTAGTTTAATTATTAACACTAAGACTAATTTTGCTTCAAAAAATTTATTAAACATACCACGGAATAATTGTTTTCTAGTTACCTACAACACTAGGGAGTGTGTCTGGGGGAGTAGCGATAGATCATGAATAAACTTTATGATTATTTATAGAATTGTTGAATGTTTGTAATCATATCTAATTTTGCTTTATAATTAAACAAGTCACTTAAAACTATTTCTTTATATTTTTAAGAATATAAAGATCGCTTTGAGTTGCTTTTTCCCGGATTAAAAGTATAATTTTAGTTAATGTTCCATGTTATTTTTTGTTATTTAATTATGCACTTCTTGTACTTTACCCTCTGAAGGTGTTTCTTTTTTTATTGTCCCATATTAGGGTTGCCTAGAAGTAATCGCTTGTTAGCAATAAGGCCGCCTGTTGCCTAATAACTTAGGTAACCTACTTACTTTTTGTTTTTTGTTTGTATAATCATGTATATTATGGTAACACAGTATAAATAAATAAAATTATTGTTTTTCTTCAGTTGGAGCATCAGTTGTGAACCCGTCAGACCTAAAGTTCCTATACGAGAGTCACGAGCAGTTCACAGCTCTGCCCACATTCTTCATCCTACCTGGGATGTGCATGGAATCACCCGTCGTGGGCAATGCCATGCCTAAAGGGAAATATGCTGATTTTACTAATGTAAGTTTTTTTTACGTTTCGTGTCTTTTCGATTCGTCCGGTTTTTATATACAATCCGTAAGCACTATAGGGGGACAAGGGGGTCTTTGATTTTCTTATTTTTTGATAATATGGGTTTGGGGGAATCTAGATGGTCATTACCTCAGCAGAAGGTAATTATTTACTTTTTTTACACATATGGCAACCCATATATAGTCTATGCTTAAAAACGAAATTAATTTCCTACAATTTCTACAAATAATGAACACGTGGTGTTCGCTTAGAACTGAGAAGGGGAATTACCGCGTGCTAAACTTGTCTAAATTTTTTCCTTCGATTTATCGTTCCACTTCGATACGATTGATGATTTGACGTATTACTAAGCAATTAGTTAATGTTTGTGTTACTGTTAATCAACTCTTGTCAAAGTTGTCGTATCAAATAGACAAATCTAAGTTATCCCAAAAAAAATTGAATTTAAAAAAATCTCATACAAAAGTACAAAATATACAGAAGTATGAATAAAAGCTTTGCTGACAAGGGAGAAGGGAAAATAAATAATTGTAGTAATTTTGCTTACGTAATATTTGAACGGCCGTTTATATACAAAATAAACAACCAAGCTTTCAGAGGACAATGTGATAACAATAACAGTTTATGTTTATCTAATTTGTTAAAAGCTTAATGACGGTAAATATAAATATGACAAAGACTGGTTATTTTATTGTTATATATTTTTTATTGATTTACGTAAATTATTTGCTTTGTCATAGCAAAAAAACGATTTATACTTATTAAATAATAGTGTTTATAAGAAGTTCAAAATCGCTAAAAGAATCGCTAGAAGAAATCTAATATGAATATTTTTACAATTTTTCAAGAGAGTTCCTTAAAATAAATTGTCTCGCGTAGATACTTCACGGTGAGCAGTACGTGGAGTTTTTCGGTGATTTCCCGGGGACAGAGGGAAACTTCACCACCAGAAACTATGTGGTCGACGTTTTGGATAAGGGCTCCAGTGCCATCGCCCTTGTTAACAGTATGTATTTTCTTTTCAGGTTTTAAAAATTATACAAAACTACGTATAATAATTCGTTTGTTGCTTTAAAGATCTTTATAAAATATATTGAGAAAGGAGTTTAGGGGCGTAACACATAAGTAGGGTAACTTCCGTACGTCAAAAAAGTATTGGATTTTGATTTTTGTAAGTGTTGTTTCTGAATCTGAAGACTTAAGCCTTAATATTTCTCCCGTAACTTTTAAGATATTGTTTTAATATTTATCAGGTGAAGTGTACCAAGACAAAGAGCTGGTAGTTCGCACCCAGCAGCACATTTTCGTTGTCGGTCAGGGAGGCTTCAACGGTCCACGAAGCAGTGATAAGGCGGTAGGTGTACTCCCACCCCCGAAGAGGTCTCCTGATGCTGTATTGGAACAGCGCACAGCTGAGGATCAAGCTGCGTTATATAGGTAATATGACATTAAAGCATATATATAAAATTAGTATTGTGAGCATTGTTAGTGGTTAAGCGTTGGTGTCTCTGCCCTATCGTATATATAATATTTGGTCTCAATTGCGCAAGACCGTATTCTATAACGTCAATAAAACGTAAATCTAGTTTCCAGACCTGTCAAAACTTTTCCTGTATGAAGTTTGACATATTTGACAGTGCTCAGAAAAAGATTGTGCCTTAAGATATGAATTAGAATATGGACGTAAGATTCATTCAAAAACATAGTACCATGATTTTATTAATTTTCTAAAACTTCACCCATATCAACCAAACCAAATATATTCTAATGCAAAAGACATTACAATTTTTAGGTTATCCGGAGACTTGAACCCACTTCATATTGATCCCAATGTTGCTTCAGCAAGTGGTCACCCCAAACCCATCTTGCATGGATTGGCCTCTCTCGGCTTCTCAGTCAGACATGTTATTGCCAAGTAAATTCTTTACTATTTGTAAAAATATGTAACAATGCTTCTTAATTTTCCATTTTATTTATGAATTTTGCTATTATTAGTTTTAATTACTTTGACAGTTGGGTTGCTAAATTTAATAGAATTACTAGAAAAAAACAATTTTAAAATCATTAATAAAAGTACTGTAGCAAAAATTTCTATTCCAATAACTACAAAGTCTATATTTAGCATAATCTGTTTTCAATTATTAACCTAAGCTCCAATCAACGGTTGGCAATATTTACTTCTGCAAACTATTAATTCAATTATTCCCATCACTATTGAGATGATACTGGCTCATAAAGTATTTGACTATAGACTTTAATAACTATAAAATAAACCATAGATATGCAGGCAGTGAATCCAAGAATGTGAAGGCCATAAAGGCTCGGTTTGCAAAGCCAGTGCTTCCAGGACAAACACTGGTCACAGAGATGTGGTTGGAAGGTACTCGTGTACACTTCCAGACTAAGGTTAAAGAGACCGGAAACATAGTTATAGCTGGTAAGTTATAGACTTTGAATGTGACCTGTAAATATATGAAGTAGTGGCTCTACTATAAATTTAAAAATATATGTAGGAAGACATCTTTGCATGATACTTAAGTCAGATGTAAGGTTGTTAATGTTTTGTAGAGAAAGTGATTTTGAGTAAAGATTTATTAAAAAGCAAATTTTAGATACGAAGTAAGTAGTTTTATAAGACTTTTTTTAAAAGTGAATGTTTGGTAACATACAATTGACTACCTTAGCTTTTATAACAAAAGCTAGTTGATAATGATAGGATCAAAAACAAATCCAAATTTATAAAGGTAATGTAAAACTTTTGTAAATGTCAATGGCAATATTGGTTCCTATAGTGTAATTTTTTAGTTAACTAAACTCAAACACCGTGTATCATCCGATCATCACTTGCCATAATAGCTGTCTATAAAAATAAATATTTTATTTAGTATTGTCTTTTATTAAAATAACTTTTACACGTTTAAAGAAAACACTTTTTCAACGGATTGAAGTTATGTTAATTAAAAGTTTAAAATAATACATAACTTCAATCCATTAAAAAGTGTTTTATTTAAAAAAAATATTTTTACTCTTATACAGGTGCATATGTGGACTTGAAGACTGTTGTCAAAGATGGAGCAAGCCCAGCTCCAGTGCAGCAATCAACGTCATCTGTAGACTTGAAGAGTGACTCATTATTTGCCAAAATCCAGCAAGGGATCAAGGAGAATCCAGACAAAGCCAAGAGTGTTGGCGCTGTATACTTGTACAATATTACAAGTAATGGCAAAACGGTTAAACAATGGAGTGAGTATTAAAGCAGGATATGCTTTATAATAAAAGTGGATAATCATTATGAACACTTATCATATGTTCATTTGTTTATATGAAAGAGTATACATCAAGCATGTTTGACCTTAAAGATGTTATGTAATGTAATATTTAAGTATCCTGACTGGCCACAGGGCTTTTGACACTATTTACAAATACTCAAACTGAAGATGAGCCCCGTGTGTGACTGTGACGACAGAACCGACCAAACGGTGGTTCATTTACTTGTTGACTGTGCCACATTTGAAAGGGCCAGATGCGATCTGGAGCTTGAGACTGGCATGAGGCTGTCCCGGGATGGGCTATCCGACATGTTGCTTAAGCACAGATCGCAGCTGGAAAAATTCTGCGGCAAGATGTCACTGACATTAATAGCACGACAGGTAACGCGGGTGGCGCCGGTCAGCGGGCTCCGACTCGCCCATAAATATCATGACGACATTTCCGGGGTAGTTGTCGCCCTGGCCCGGCGTGAGACGCCAATCCTCTAAGTTAATAATATCCTTTTTTAAGAAAGGGGAGACTTTGACACTCCCCTGCTACCAGTAGGTAGCAGTAGCTACTCGGTCACATATCTGACTGACTGCATGCCCGATGCTTGCTGCAAATTGCTGCTTTTACTAGTAAAACTCTATTTCCATGTCTAAAATAAGTAAAAAATGGTTAAATTTATTTAAACAAAGTTTACTTTGTCAGTCTCATAATTCATTTTTTCAGCTTTGGACTTAAAAACGGCCATTGGTGTATACCAGGGTGAACCCAAGAGTGGTAAAGCAGATACAACATTGACAGTATCTGATGATGACATGATTGAAATTGCTGCAGGAACATTAAGTCCACAAGTTGCTTATTTGAAGGGGAAAATTAAGATTTCTGGCAATATTATGCTCGCTCAAAAACTAGGACCCCTACTTAAGTCTGGTGCTAAATTGTAAATGAGGTTAATTTTATACAAAGGGAATATGTTATTTATAAGGAAATGTTATTTTATAATGTTATGTTTACAATCATTCCAATTTAAGGTGAGGGAATAAAATTTTATGCTTTTTAAATATTGGGTTTTATTTTTCCGTGTATTAGAAGTTCTGCTTCTCTTACTTCATCATACCAAGCTGCTTTCATATGTGGCTGAGAACTCAGGTCAACAAATTTTGTTGCTTCAATTTCTGGTAGTCCTTTAGTTTTAACAGCTATGCCAATTATGCAACAGTAAACACCTATAAAACGACAGACTTTTATGTAATAACATTTTACGATGAAAGGCTGAAGTTAGAGAAGAATATCATTTTAAATGTATGATTATTATGTACAATGAATTTCAATGATAAAACAAAGATATAAATAGTAATTAATAATGATATAGGAAAAAAGGGACCATTACCAGATTTCTTACCTATACAGCAAATAAAGCATACATTTAGAAATGTTACATGGCATTTGTTGATTACCTTTTTTTAATAAACTTTTATCAATTACACCATCAGCTGTCTCACATTTCACAATTTTAGCTCGACCAGAAGAATCAGAAATGATCAATATTATAATATCATTCCCAACGGCTTGTTCAATAGTTCCTTGAACCCATACCTCTAAAGGTGTAGGCTTATTAATAATATCCTTAATAAAAAACTTAGTGGGGTTCATAGCCATATTTTATAACAAAACAACTTCAAAATTTTATCCAAAAAATATTTTTCTTACAACTTAATTTACAAATATATCAATATCTCAAAGGTTACAGTAACAACTAATTAGCACTAATGCAACCACTTCACAGATTTTAAAATTAATTCATGCTCTCTTTACTAACGAATCAGACAGTCTAACATAGTAAGACTATCTAGTCTATGTGAGTAAGACTGTGAGTATTTTTAAAATGCAGTTTTTTTTTAATTTCATATTTGCTTATTTTTGATTACAAAATATAAGTCACAGATCTGAGATATAATACCACCTTCCAAATAACATTTTCGAATAATAGGTTACACTTAACAGTAATGTATTGTTTTTGTTTTTAGAATTTTGATGGTTAAACTACTATGACAATCAGTGTTGCCAGATGGTCTTGACGACTTACCCTTAGACTAATTTGATTTCCCCCAAGAATCTCCTGTCTCCCATCTCCTAGGATGCCCTCACCAAGCGGATCGTAGCATAGGCGATGGCGCGATTCTTTAAACGTCATTTTGGGATTGTTGGGAAATGAAAGGCATTATGCAAAGTATCTGTAATAGAAAATGGATTGACAGGTTCAAGTTTTATTCGGTTTGTGCGATTGCGACCATTTTTACCATATGTTCGTACTACAATTTAGTTCCTAAATCAGGAACGTGATATACAATAGCAAAATTAACTGTATTGTGTGTGTTTTTGGAATTTCCTCTAAAAAACCCCTACATATTCTTTCCCCCTAGCACGCTTGATAAACCCCTAAAACTAGGGGGGAAATCCTCTGATCTGGCAACATTGACATCGGGCAGTAATGCCAACTCCAACAAAATGTTTCCCCTTTAAATACACTGGTTTGAGAGGTAATTTCAAATATGAATTAAAAATACGTTGAAGTAGTAAAATATTGCTGATGTATTTATGTGAGTACATTTTAAATATTTATATATGTTATTCAATGACCGAATAATAATAATGATAATAACAATGAAATGAAACGATTGTTATTTTTTATTTCTTAACTTTTCTTTCTTCGAATTAACGTTTCTTGGCAGATTTTTTTATGCGTTTTCGTTATTTTCTTTTCATACATTATTTTTAAAGATTTTTGTACTTTTATTTTTATCTGTTCTGTTACAGTTAAACGAGACAGAATTAAAATAAATAAACGAATTGCTTCAATGTCTCCCTTTTTTCCTTCTAACACAATATTATTTAATGTATTTGGGATAACCATCTAATATTTCGTCGAAGGCATCGAGCTTGATATCGCGCTGCGTTTTGTTATTGCTAATATTTTTGAAATCGTACATATTGACGTTATCGAAGCGGTATTCCAGCATCGGATAAAAGGTGCGTTAGGGCCGGAGCCAACTCAGGAGCACAAGTACGCAGCACAATTGGGGGGGATGCCATCAGGCCCGCTCGACTTATGAATGTCCAGGGAATAGAAATGTTTACGGATAGCACATTGCCGGAACATAACTTCAGGCATCGTAGTATCACACCGCAATAATATCGGTGGTTCCTTCCTTTGATTATCCAAAGGGGAATTCGACGCAAAGAGATAGAAGATCGGCCTTCTCCTTCGCGGTATGGGCCAGTGAGTCATCCCTTATTTTGAAGACCATTGGACTAAAGCAATGCTGTACGACTGTAGATGCCTTCTTAAAATGTCATCATTACAAAATTGAAAAATAAACTCCATATCACTGCGACCTGAAACCAATTGAAAAAAATATTGAGCCTTGTGAAAAGACGCGACGCGAAAGACGGTTGAGAAAAATGCTTCTTAAGACATAAAATTGTTAAATTGACAGATTAACATTTGCAAGTAGATGATTGGCGAAATTGAGGTTTCGTGGACTGAGTTTCGTACAAACGTCTCGATACTTCAAGAACTCAGCAGCGTCTGTTTTCAACAGTACAATCTCGCATACTTACATTCTTCGGACACGTATCTCGGTGGTGATCAGTCCATAGAACGCCTTGTCATACAGGGGAAAGTGGAAGGCACTAGACCGCGCGGAAGGTCACCTACGCGTTGGACTGGCCAGATCATGTCTGCCGTAGGAGATTCACTCAATGTGTAGCAGTACATTGTCTAATAGGCAAACATTGCGAAACGTCTGCCTCTTCTAATACCACTACATAGCGATTACGACCGCTCTGTCAAGAGTGTACCGGCTAAAAAGAAGAAGATTGGCGAACACAATTTAAATGATTAAAAGACTATCGCTGACAAAAAAATTGTTGTAAAAATTATAAATCGGTAAATTTCTATGAATACTGACAGTGAAACTGAGTCAAGTCACGATACTAACTTGCATTATTCAGTAAGAAATTACAGTACACATAGAATAACTCCAATTGATCATAATTATGCAATGAATATTGTAATGTATGTACCTATTTATTTCTTAAATTCTATGCACTACTTTAAATTATTTCAAGTTCGAGTTCGATTATTCACAGTTACGGTTACGATAATGGGGTGTTAAAACTATCCCTGCAGGTGACGACGCGCTATATCAGGGTCTTTACACCAGACATGTATTTAATTCCATTTTTAAGATACGTACCTTACTCAACTTTTGATTTATACAATTAAAGCAATCTTCTAACCATCCGCCAAGTGTTCACCTTAGATGTATCCTTAGAAAATATACTCTAATGCATTTCTGTTGTAAATAGTTAACTTAAATTCAGCAATGTAAATATTTTATCCAGACAGAAAGGTTTTTTGCAATTCCTGGCACAGCCACGCGTCCGCTTTTATAAATAGCCAAATTTAAAAGCGTTAAAATGTCGGTTATACAGGCAAGTAAAAATGACTGTCACTTATACAGGTTTCATGTTTCACACTTATAGAGGTTTTAGAAGGGAATAATAACGGGACCCGGTAAATACTCTCATTAATACAGTGTTTTCGCTTACTCAGTCACTTTCAGTTTCTTAGGTCTGACGTTATTAATAATGTGTAAATAGTTAACATAAATTCAGCTATGTAAACATTTTATCCAGACAAAAATGTTTTTCCATTTCATTGCTCTCTCTATCTTACATTTTTGTTGATTTGATAAAGTTCCTGAAAATTTGCAAGATATAGCTATGAGAAAATTTATGAAAATTCTATCTAAGCGGAAGTAGGGCTAAACTTTCATTACTGGATTTTCGATTTAATAAACATAAGATGTATATTTTTCAGAACTCTTAACTGATATTTATTGGTAAAAGCTCTTATTTAAATCGACAAACTACTCAGTGAAATTATCAATTAAACTATTTTATACACAAATGATAAGTATGTAAATAAACAACTGAGTTAGTATACATATATATTAAATATTTATTAAGGTATAATTATATAATATACATATGCATTTTGGTACTCATTTCATTATTGTATAGGAAAATGCATTCCACATAAAAACCATCTTCTGTAAACATCAAAATTAAATCTTCCGCCATTTTTCATGGAGAATTAAAAATATCCACCGAACCCGGTGTTTATGAGGCGATACCGTAATGAAACCGTGCTTCAATATTCAAGCTTCGTCGTAACAACTCAATCAACGCAATTTTAAAATAAACGTTTTTACAATACACTTCTCGCACGCACACAGATGTAAACGAACAAAAAATACGATCCGGCCGCGCCGAAGGCCTCAATAATGACTTTCTCGAGAACTTGTTACAACTCTCTATGGATGAGGCAGCGTGGTTATGAACCTTATAATAACGGAAATAATTAATGTAGGTACATACAATTATGAAAAATATGTAAACAATTAAAGGTGACACATTTCTAAACGAATAATACTAGAACACAACAAATATCGAAATTAGTTCGCTGTCTTACAGTTAAATATTAGTTACTAAAACTGATTTTAGCCTAGACCATCAATCTTCGTCCAATCCGTACATAGTCGAAGACAATCTAGTGGCACGAGGACCGGTCGCGTCGCTCTAATAAAAGTAAATAAAAACAAGACAAGTCTATTTCGTATAGAACTGCGTAGATGAGAATGCACAGAGCCAGCATAGTATTTTTAGGTCAAAATAAAATGTACGTGACCGAAAAGATTATAAAGCTAGCTTGGTGGGTAACATATATAGAAATTGTATTGCAACTGTAATAATTGAGAGTAAAATTGCCTTTGGTTTACGCGAGTACTTAACATTATTTAACTCAAATATACTTATAGAAAGCAAGTATTTTAAATATATTTAATTTAACTGATTGAATTGTTTAAAAAATATGAAGTACTTTAATTTACTCGCAAACATCGAGTACCTTACATTTATTAATATTATCTCAAATAAAGTAAGAAGACAAACCGCAGTTTATTGAGTTTAATTAAATAATAATCATTTATTTATTTATTATTTGGTAGCATTATAAAAAAAGGTACGTATATCTCTGTATAACAGTAGTCTATGTTTAGCTCCACAGAGAGCCGAAGCAGGGTAGGGAAGGGAAGACATTGGGGCTGTCATCTGTCCGTAGAGTCGCTACACAACTTAATCGAAGGCGCGCGCGCCGGTACGCAACACGTTTCGCGTCCACACAACTCAAACCGCTCGTTATCACAGTGATATCAATTAAACCCATCTAAAACACACTTATTGTACGCAGTGAAATATTTCGTGGTATTTTTAGTGATATATATGTGGGAGAAAAGTTGATACAATTCCGTGCCACGAGCCATGTGACTGCAACGAAAGCGGATAAATAAAAGTACGTATTTCTCTCATTTTAACTTTATTGTGGTAATATAAATAGATCGACGTTCTACTAGAAAGTTTGATTACAAATATCGATGTTAAGAGATAAAACGTTGTTTTAAGGTAACTTTTGTGTTAGAATTAGTAGTTATTTTGGTTTTAAAACCTAGCTAAACTAACAATTCATCCATATTATTTTAAAGTTAAAAATTTAAGTGTAAACGCATTTTTAGATTTAAAATGATCATTTATATATTAGGGATAACAAATAATCTGTAAAACTATTTTATTTAAATAATCGTTACCGAATATAATCACAATTCACTTCATTACTTACGTATGTTTATGTAAGTGAAATAAAGTGTTTAGTTCTCTTTTAAACCAAAGGCAATTATAACAGATAAAATTATTTTTTATCAAATACAGTTTCTTAAAAAATTATATCACTATTATTACAAACAGCCTGTTAGCGTTTATCAACCCAAAATTTTTGCTTGAAATTGGAAACACCGCAATGCATCAGTTAGTCCTATAATTTGACGAAATAAAACAATAAGTTAGTTAGTTAATAGTTTTAAATTAAATGTTGAATCTGTATGTTTGCAAGTATTTACACGAATGATTTGATTATCTTATCTTCGTATTGTTTACCTTTTCCCGTGTCCTTAGCTGTATTTAAAGACGTGAGCAGAAATAATGTGATTATTATGATGACGTAAATTATGCGCAACGACTTCTCGCAATCTTGATAAAGTTATTAATTAATTAAGCTTATTCACCTTAACGAAAAGTTGACATAATAAAAGTAAATCTTTGCATTTCAAGAATAAAGAGTTTTATTATAAACAAAGTCTCTTATTAAAATTACACATTATATAGTAGTGTAAATGATAAGATAGTTTGAGTCACGAGGAAACAAATATTTCACATTGTTTCCAGCCAGTAATCCTGGTGCAATTTTTTTTTATTTCACGCTGTTATTTATAAGTCTGAAAACGCAATTACTTACGACGCTGCCCCTTTAAGGTATGCTATGTTGGTATCCTATTTGGATCATCAATGTACGTAGTGGCCATAAACAGTATTCAACGGCACCCGCTGATTTATGGCGGCGTGTTTCTCATAATAATGTTGTTACTTCTACCTGGACTTACAATACACAGAAGTAAAGGCTTGTATAGAGGCTATATGGGGATGTCAGTATCGTTTAACATAGTATTGTAAAATTATTTATACAAAATACAGAAATAATGTGTGTGTAATGGCGGGATTTTTAAATATCAAAATTTAAGGTAAACATCTAACACACAGACAACACACAACTGGCAGGCAATAAAACTTCTAAAATGGGCTTCGAAATTTAAAAGAAAAAGTGTTTGACAGTATTTTAACGAGGGAAAAGGAATTTTAGTTACAAATGTATACATATTAGAATAGGCTTAAGACAAGTAACAACACATTGAAAGCAATATGTAAATACCCCAGTAAAGACAAATAATGTTAACATTTGAATAATCGAACGTCGACCGAAACTAAATTTGCGAAGCGCCTGCTAAGCGGAAAATTATTCAAATAGCCGTTGGAATTCTAAGAAAGGCCTTGTTTAAAAATGACCTAGTACTAATCTTAAACGTGTCTGTGTAAGTCTAGTCTAATGCACGTTAAGTAATCCAATAGGCGGCATCCTATTTGTGTAATCACTGTTTGCTCAATTAACTGTGGTTTAGTATCCTCAACAGTATTAAATTACATGACACATCTTGCCTACTCAGCCATTTTGTACTGCTTTATTTACTAGCTAACACATATTTAATAAAAAAACAATTGAAGAGGACATACAATTTGGTAATCGCCCTCAACGCACTTGCGAGCCTCCTGGCAATGTGAGTGTCCATGGGCGGCGGTATCATTTCACATCAGGTGAGCCTTCTGCCCGATTGCCTCCTGTTACATAAAAAAAATTTCGTCATTAACTTGTGTTGTTCTTCCACCTCAAATTATCGTCAGTATACTTGATCTGGATTGTTGAGATGGACTTTAATCGGATACAATTTGTAATAGCTGCAATTTTCTCACAAATCCTACTAACGGATGCAGCCTCTCAGGATATATACCGTTATCTCTTCGTTACATAAAAAAATCTAAACATATAAAATATTAAAACAAAAAAAAACAATAAAAATGATTCAATAGATTTAAACTAAGTAATACCTAATTTGGCCGTGTTCTGTTATGGTATAAAAGTGAGTTGAGGTACGTGAGGATTTAACTCTATAGTCTGTACGTGGGGTGTGCTCATGATGTAGGTGATTTTGTAATCTTACGGATCTATCATAAAAGTTAAATGTGTTATTATCGCAGTTTTAGCCTTAGTTTTGGTCCTATCAAAGCAGTTTGGAAAGAAATGAGTCTGTAAAGAGTTTGATGTTTTTAGCTCGTAAGTCAAATGAGTGACAAGCAAGGGCAAAAATTGAATGAATGGAATCCTAAACTTAAATATTTTATAGTATTAAACAACGGATAAAAAATCAATGTCTTTGGAGACTGACGCTCAGACGTTTAGCAATTCTAATAATATCACGTATCTTAACAGTTTTTGTATTTGGTACTACGACCGTTGGTATAAATTAATCGAATTTATGAGGTGTCACGAGAAACCAAGCGATTGTACGTTTTACGGCCAATTTGACTGGGCTCAACCGAATCTGATTGTGTTATATTTGGCCTGTTTTGGCTTAAGTCACGCTTGTGTGACCCCTTTTCCTGTTTACTTTTGGTTTGCATTTTATCAATAAGTCTAATTTTGCTACCACTAGACGATAGAGTTAAACTAATTGATCTGATTGTCTTTTGATATATTATATTTTGTTTAACAATGTAATTTGTTTTGACTTTTTATATTGTCGTAAGTGTTTCCCTTTATAATATGTATATGTGTAAGATTACTTAACAATAACTGTTCTATATTCTACAATTAAAAATAAATTCTTGAAATTGAGTTTCTTTATACATATGTATATGCCCATGTTCTGAAGAAATTTGTAAGATGACAATAAAATTGATAATTTAGCAGTCAGTGCAATTTAATTGCTAATTCTAATGTCTGAACATTTGTTTCCTTTACTGGAGAAGCGACCTCAATTCTTTGCTAATTTTTCACTACTTGCAAATTCGATTGCGCAAAAGTACATCTCCACGCCGCGCCATCTACCTACATTACTTAATTTAAATTAATTAAATGACTATAAAGATTATCTCACTTTTTACTAGACTATATACTATTTGAAAGAAATGGACACAGATTACAATACAGAATTTCGCGTAATATATTTGACGTAGTCAATTTTTTTCAACTTTTTCTATAATTTCGGTTAGTGTCTGTGAATAGTGTGTAGGAACATTTTGACCAGATTTTGAAGGTATTTTGAAGAACAATGCGTTATTAAAAAATATATATCGGAACTATTTCTTGGTAAAATTGAAATAATGACCCTTGCAGCTACGTAACACATGTGTTAAGTCAACTTTTGATTTATATTCTTTTTTACATCGATTTCATGAAGCGAATCGGTTTACAGATGTCATCTTTAACAGAAAAGAATTTTACGGGTTTTATGTTTGCGGCTTTATCTAGTATTTGAAAAAAAAAACCTTTTATCCATATTACATTATTAAGCCATCAAATTTCTAAAAATAAACATTAATCGTATGTTGCTGAGCGCAAAACTTAAAGACGGTTGGACCAATACGAGATTTTTAAATTTATTAATTGAACTCTTGAAAATTGGAAAAGTATTAAAAAAAATTAATACTATGTTTTTATTACAAGCGAACAGTCCATTTGGGGTAGTATAGCAAAATGTTCCATATGTTGATATGTAGCTGCTAAAGAGGCTAGGCGGGGGCTAGTTATTAATAATAATAAACACTTACATAACAAACTCACAAAACAAGAAAAAAATTACAATGTATATGAATATTTTACACAACAGAAAACAGGAAAGTGGATTATTCCATATAGCCCAGACACATTTTAAATAATAGTATATATCATATATATATGTATAGTAAATATCCACGTTATGTAAGTTAAAATTATTCTATACGCATGAGCGTGTCCTTACTGTTATGAGTAATGAAGGGACTACCTGCGCCCCTCGTATATTTGCTATTATAATACTGTTTAAACATTGATTTAGCTACTGTGGGTTATAAACACATTTTGTTACTTATCTGTGTTATTGGTGTATAATCTGAACCAATTATAAAAGATAATGAAATCGTAAATGTCAATAAAGATTCAATATAAAGAAACTGTACTAGATTGAAATGTTTTTTATTATTATTGTTTTGTTATTGCTTACTATATTATAAATAAAATAAAAGTACAGCAACACAAAGGGGTTTAACCTTGCTGCCTTAAGGGCTACACCACAGTATACATTTTAAACTCCTTATAAATACATGGAATAGGACAGTTATTGTATAATTAAAAAAAACTAAATTCACCATTTCAACTAAAGTACTAATTTGTCTCCCCAGCGTAAACACAATTTGCCAAAACGACACGAAAAAGTATTTTGTTTTTGTTCACAAATTTTTCGCTTTCTAAAATGTGTAAAAATAATTTACACAACTGTGGAGGTACTTATAACCTTATTTAAAAAAATTACTTTTTCGGTTCTTTTTGTCAAATTGTGTTCTGTTGAGACAAATTAGTACTTTAATTGAATTAGGAGTTAGATTTATTACAAATATGGGGAATGTTATTAATTTATTGCCTGCTTATACCATGTAGAAGATAGATATTCGACACACATTTCTATCTAGTTAAGTTTCATTTATATGTATAATATGTGTGAATTAAAACAGCGATAATAGTAATTATAGGAGCCTGAGAAAGACCCGTATGATCTGCGTAAGGGGATTTTAAGAACGTCTCGAGTGGCTTTGCGAAACAATGATGATGGATATCAGAGTAAATATTTTCAGCTTGAGTATCAATGTTTTATAGCAAATCCAGAAGGCTTGAAGATTTTAGAAAATCAAGTTATGAATGACAGCTGTCTTGAGCCTGTGTATTTAAAGAATAGGGGACAAACTGGCTGGCCTTTTTAGAATTGCTTAGCATTCGCTCTTTTCTTGAGGGAACCTAAGTCGAATTGGTAGCTTTAAGAAACAAAATGTTACTTAGAAAAATTCCACATTCGAAGGCTTCATGAACTTTTGATTTACAGTACTTTAACAGTTTCGTTACTGACTTACAAGCATACATTATTCCGCTTAATAAGTATAATATCAGAAGTAATAAAAAAATTGAATAACGTTTTTTCTCGGAATTGTTTTGACTACCTACTACTATGACCTATCCAGCTAAAATTCTAGCAGTTTTTACAGATATGCATTTAATGCGATGTATGCAATAAGAGGGGTCTATAAGGTGTCCAGTTTCTCGTTCCCTGAAGTGATCTCTGATACGATATATTCTTCGAATTTTACTGATAAATAGCCTTGTGCTATTTCAAACTAAAATCTATATTATAAAGCTATTTGTTTAATTTAACGAAATGTCAGAGACTATTTGTTGATTTTTGCGTGTGGTAATGTCCACTTATCGAGGGGACACAATGTATGCTAGTGAATTAATTCGGGGGCTTATATTTTCTGTATAAATTATAATTTACGACCGTAACTTCTTATTGAAGTGAAACTTCTTTATCGGCGTTGGAAAAAAAATTACCGTCACATTTTTCGGTTACGCGTCACATTTTCCCGTTACGTGCCATCATTTCCTAGTCCCTACCACGGTTGATTCGAAGAGATTCGAAACCATTAATAACAAAAATATATAATAACAATGATACTAATAGATCTATATTACAATTAATGAAATTCTGTAATAATCTGATAATAAAAGCCTTTTGTTAAACTTTATCTAATTTTATTTTATTTAACCAATTTCTGTAAAGTTGCATATAGTAGATATTTTTTTTTGAAAAAATAAGGTCAAAGAAGTTTACCCTTCTTACGTGTGACGCACACATTTTTTATAAAATAGTAACATTTTTTACTGAAGCTAATCGTTTCTTTTTGTGAGTATATCTCGTACAGCTCAGTAGTTCATCAATGAGTTGAATTAGACGCAAAAGCAATACGTGATCGTGGTACTGTAATCCAACTAAAATTCATACAATTTTTTTCCGTTCAATACATACTTTTTCGATGTCACAGTTCAATGTTTCACTTATACTATGTGCACATTTAATAGTCGACGAGTCTAAAAGTAATTAGTTTAGAAATTATGAATGGCAATGCATTTATTTAAACGCGAATTCATTAACAAATAAACGTTTTTCTTATTTTCAGTATTATATTTGGAATAACTAATTCAATAACAAACAAAAGAATTACTGAAGTGGTTTCCACTCTATCCTCGTCTTGTCTCAGGGTATCAGGGATGTTGTCTTAATTTGGCCATACCAACGTATAAGCGATCGCCCCTGACGCGACGGTTCCTGCCATCTTCTCCATACCATTACCAGTTTATTGACACTATTTTTTCTGACCTTGGTAATATGGCCTAAGTATATAAGCGCCCGTTTGTAAATGATAGTTGGTGGTGATCTACAGTTGGTAGAGAATGGACTTATCGGTTCTTTTGCAGTTCATGGTATACGCGACATTATCCTCAACATTTAGGTATACTATTGGCTAAAAAGAGAGAAAGGTCGTGGGGTTGTGTAAGATACACTTGGCAAAATTTGAACTTATCAAAACCCTTTAATTTGTGTTATGTCTATTTGTTCTGATTCAACAACTGTTGCACGATAAGCTGATAAGACTACTTGTAAATTACAAATGACACACTGCCCTGAATTAAAACTTATGATTCGATAAAAAATTAACAAAAATCATAGGATATTTAAACCGTAAATAAAATATTTTTTAAACATTTTAGTCTAGTTGAAAAAAGCAGCAGGTCAAAAGCCAATAAAATATTATACACCTATTTCTCAATATCTTGTTTGGGACAAGGCTATTAATTAAACATAAAATGTTTGGTATGTAATTCTATAATTTTCAAACCATAGAGTGTAAAATAGAAACCCGATACACATCTTATAAGGTGTCAAACTGGTTCCGAAGATTTATGAGAATTAAAATGTCTCTAGTTTATGAAAACGTGGAAAGTATAAACGCTCCAAATTGTTAAATCAAACACGAAAACGTCGCATTATTTATTTTTGTGGGCAATTACCAGCGCTTTTCACACTCGTATGATAATTGCTGGTCTACGTTCTCGTGAAGAAATGTCAGATATTACACGAGGACACATTCTACTTTAAACAGAAAATTTCACAAACACCCATGTGTTTATAGGGAATTTGTTTCTGAAATTGTGTTCTGACTTGCAAATTTATTTTTATAAGCTTATACGGGAGCAGTGGAGAATAGTACCTAGTGCATTAGTTGAAATTATTGTGAAAATATAATTAGATTCTTGAGATTGTCTATTATCTGTAAAAAGACGCGAGTTTTGGCTTGTCATTTTAATTTTACAATAATAAATTTTTGTTAGAACATTTTTGGATTTTAATTAGGAATAAGATACAAATAATTATTGAACTTAAAGTTAAAGAACTTTTATGAAATACTAAGCTCTAAATCTGTTGCTGAAACAATTATAGATTTATTCTAACCTTATTTTTAAAACAGAAAATCTTAATATCAATAATAAACTATAATTAATAATTTACCTAAAATAATGTAAAAACTATTCCTTACATCGACATAGAAATATTAAACATTCTCTTTACATCGCCGCCATATGGGTAAAAAAAGTTCGCTCCAAGTTTGGGAGCTGAATAGAGACACTAATGTCAATTCTACATTCGTGCCTCACGACATCACTTCTCCGAAATGTTGACGTTAGATTTTATCGACAAAAGATTAGTTCTTGAAGGTTCGTTTGAAATAGTTGCGAGTCACGGAACTTAACTGGCAACAAAAAAAGCTTTATTAAAATACGATTTAATTAACAAACAAAGCTGGGCACGTACGATTTTGCTGTCGAATGTATTCTTATTAAATTCTGTGTAAGTGTATTTTTTCTGTGAAACATTATCAATTGTTATTGTAATGTTACACTTGCAGTGCGGGTGTTGGGACATCTTAAGTTGTCACTTTGTTTTCTTTTACCAGCCTCTTCAACGGACGACGACCTTATTTTTTTATCCGACCAACTTTACTATAGGGCTGCGATATTAACTTTAAAGACTATTTACGAGATCGCTTAACTTTTGTTTCTCTTTTTGTTAATTTTATTCACATTACAAAAAAGAATAGGTGGACGGTCTTTTTGCTAAAGGCAGTTTCTTAAAGACACTTCATTTGCTATGTAAGAAAGGGATTATCATATTCTATATTTGGTCTGCTTATACTTCTATTTTAAAATTTTACGTTTTATTAATTGGCAACCCTAACATGTTACGGTAAATGTGTAAGCTAGTAGCCAGTGGAGATACGTGACGCGTTTGTTTGTTTACTGACCACGCTTCCGAGAACACTGTATCAAGAGGATTACCTCAAGGCGATGCACTCTACTGTTGCAACAGGGATTTGTGTAGAATAAAACGCCCTTGATAACGCTTTTTTTAACACTTATTACTGCAGCAGCAAGCATTAGACACCGTGAAACGTAAGAGCGTTTGCGGTAGCCTGGTCCGAAATACGATAATTGTAAGCAATTAAATTATTTTAAAGATCTACCTAAGCTACGTAATAGGTCTAGTGGCCTCGGCGTGCGACTCTCATCCCTGAGGACGTAGGTTCGATTCCTGGCTGTGTACCAATGGACTCTATATGTGCGCATTTAACATTCGTTTGAACGGTGAAGGAACATCGTAAGGAAACGAGCATGTTTTAAACGCATGTGTCGGTGTTGTGTGTTAGGCACAGAAGGCTAATCACCTATCAAAATAATAAATGACCACGACGCAGAACAGAAATCTGTAGTACGTAAATAGTTTAATGTATACCTAATAATAATAGTAAAAAAATTGTAAAAATTAACAGTATATATTATAGTAAAGAATTCTGGAAAGATTTGTGTTTATAGTAAAAAAATAATAAATATATAAAATAAATAGTAAAAAATAAGAATAATTTTTACTAAAACTAATAAATTAAATAGATAAAAAAGATTTCATGGGATTTTAGTTGAGTAAGTAGATGTATTTTATAACTGCGACGAAAATTTGATATAACTGGAAGATTTTTTCGGAGCGTATTATTCCAACATTGAGCTTTATTATCAAGTAAAACAAGGTTAATTAATGAATAAACTGTATTTGTCGTTGTTGTAGTTTATATAAAATTTATTCTGTGTATATATGTATAAAGAATTGATTTAAGACAATCTTAAAAAGTATAACATGATAGAAATGTCTCGTACACAATTATTCTTCCTACCATAAAGTTCACAAATGAGCGTTCAACTTTATATGAATTAAAATCTAGCATACAATAATTATGTCTACTAAGCAATAATATGTGGACTTACTTTTCAAATACTAGTGAATAGCTTAAACTAAGTTTCTAAGTTAAGTAACTAATATTTATTAACATACTTAGTGTTCTATAAAGTTTTTAGACTATGTTCGTGTGTCCGCACGGTATATGAGCTCAAAAGGTTTAGTTCTCTTAAGGCGTCTTATTCCTGTTGTGTCAAGAAGTTGGATTGCCTCAGCATTCACATGGCTATGTAGCCTGTTTAAGTGAGCTAAGGCAAACTGTTTCGCCGTATTTAGCACTGTATCCACATTAAGGTCCTTGACACTTTCAAACACAATTAATGATACAATTTATATAAAAAGAATAACAGTGTGATTTATTGTCAATATATTATTGTTTTTTTCAAACACATCGTATCCCTAACTATCTTACTAACTACTAACTGACGTGAGACTGATCTTAAATTATCGTGATTCATATGCACTTTTATTTTTCATGTCCCTTTGTTCATGTTTAGTTTTGTCTCAACAACTATGTGTAATATGTATTTTTGCACTTCTTGCCTACCTTATCTAATTTAATACATTTTTTTCTCTTCTTACAGTGGTTGCCAATTTTTATATTGTAATGCAATGAAGTTAATAAATACATAAAACTATTGGCTGATAATTAGACGCGTATTTTTTTTCTTATTACTTCGACATTTTGAGTAATATTTGATATATAAATTCTTTTCAGGTAATGTGGTTGGTGGCAGCAGTGGTCTCCCTGTGGGTGGTGCTCAGCACCGCGACGCTGTGCGAGGAGGCGCGTATGCGCTGCGCTTACCGCAGTGGGTGTGGTGCAGCTCTCAACAACTACATGATGCTGTGCAGCGATGTGCTCGCCCAGCCCTCTGACCACTGTCCCAAGGAGTGCGAGCATGCCCTCATAGCTCTAACGTCTACTGAAGAGGGAAAGGAATTAATGAATGTGAGTAATGTATGATTTTATAAGATTAGCCCTAAAGTACTGTAATTTAAAAGTTTTTTTTTAGATAAAAGTCTACTAATCTATGGATATCAACTTTTCACACTTTGAAATCAATTTTCTTGCAGTTTTTATAACTTAGTTGTTTTGTTTTATTTTTCTTGTACCAATGAATCAGTGTGTCGAGCGTTGGCAAGCTTTTATAAATAAACAAGCGGATCCGACGGACGTTGTCTGTACACACGTCGTACATACATAAAAAAAAATTAATAATGTACATCATTCTCGGCTCCACTTGAACACACAAAATATGCATCAAAAATCTGTCCAGCCGTTTAAGAGTTGAATTACACCTGCACAGAAGATTTATATAAATATACCAGTTGTTTATTTACCATCCAGGGCACCACCCAAACATACATAGTGTTACGGAGACGGGTCGACTGCAATGTTTCTAGATTTTTCCACTAGTTAGAGAACTTTTCAGCAGGCTGAAATATGATTTCTGACCGTTTCAGGAGAGGCTCAATCACATATTAGTTAATTGTAATTTCCATAATGTTACCCTAGTTTTCAGGAAGCTGAAACATTTTTTCAGTCAGTTTCAGAACATGTGTAGTCGAGTGGTGCAGTTTTGAGGAGACCCGTTTTCAGGCGTTTTCAGGCCTAGTTATACCCCTTTGATGAAGGAATATTCTAGACCGAACTTTCTAAGTGTGAGACAAGGACGAAATGATACGAGAGAGAGAGAGAAGATCAGAACTTTCTCGAAACTAGACTGAGCACTCTAGAACGCCGTACGACAAGGACGGAGCAACGTGCGAAAGACACAAAGAGTGCGGACGTTCTAGAATTGTGCAATCGCTACTCAGTAGCAAGCCCGCCTAGAAAGTTCTCGAATATTGTTTAGAATTATTCCCAGGGATATATAAGCGAGCCGAAACGCGACTAGTCGCCTTTAGTTTTGAATGCGTTAACAAGAGCGAAACACCGAAGCGATAAAGTGCGAATAAAGTGAATATAAGTGATAAAGTACTGTGTGAAGTGTGCATAAGTGAAGTAATAAGTGATTGTTTTGTGTGTGTAATTAGTGCATCTCTGCGGTTAATTTGTGCCCATAAATTCCTCATTGATTTACCAAGAAATAAACCCTTGAATAAATCTACGGCATTTTCTATCCGATCCCCTAGCTCGTAACAATAGCATACAATAAATTCATTGAAATCGGTCCAGTCGTTTAAAAAGAGTTCAGTGACATACACATACAGTAGAATTATATATGTAAAGATAAAAACCAATTAATGACTTGAACTTTAAAACGTTTTGAGTCGGTAGATAGAAATATTAACAGATTGAGAGCATTTGTATTGCATGAATAAGTTGAAGAAATAAATCATGCACTTGAGAGGTCGTCACATATCAATAAGTTTTCATCACTGTTCGTTTATGGCGTCTACCCAATTGAGACACGTCCAGTAACATTTGACCTATCCCAGAATTTTATTGACATCGTCTCTAGAGTTGTATTGGCCTAGTGGCTTCAGCGTGAGACTCTCATCCCTGAGGTCGTAGATTAGATTTCCGTCTGTGGATTGGATTGGATTTTTGCGCATTAAATATTCGCTCGAACGGTGAAGGAAAACATCGTAAGAAAACCGGCTTGCTTTCGCACCAAAAAGTGGACGGCGTGGGTCAGGCACAGGAGGCTGATTGCTTATTAGATTGACATGATCATGATACAGAAATTTGAGGCCCAGACCTAAAAAGATTATTGAAATATTTTAATAACTGTGCAAATAGTACCTAAAACAATATCCTTTTGTTTTCTCTTTCTTAGTTCTACGGTCCCGTGAATACCGCAGTATACAATAGCCAGAAATACCGCAGTATACAGTAGCCAGAAATTATGAAAGATCCTCCAAAAATGGTGTTGTTTGGTACAGACGGGCAGCAATAAAATCTAATTTAGACGTCAGATTTGTCCGACACGATGCAGCGCCAGGGGTCGCGGTTGACGACCTCGTACACGCTTTTTCACATAGTTAAATTACAATAAAACTTAGGGGAATTATTATTTTCTTATTCTCCTAAGAGAAGTAAAAAAAAGCGTATATTGTGTATGTTGTTTAAAAACATTCATTTACATTGTAATAATATCTCATAAAACCACTAAATATACAATTCTTTAAAATTAAGTTAAAAGCATGTGTTAACCAGTATCAATTGTCCCTATAATTTGGTCCACCACCGGAATAATCCCAAAACAGTTCCAATTCTATCAATTCTTGAGTAATTATCCTTTAAAAGCTTAATATTAAATACAATAAGAATAATTCGCAATTTTATACCACATATATAAAAAATATGTGGTCACTTGGCTTAGGTCCAGGTGCAACAGTGTACCCGGATCATGAATCAATCCTGAGCTATAGTAAAAAGTTACCAAACATAATAATAATAAAAATAAATTTATAAAATTTAAACATAGTTTAAAAATTTCTGTGGCCGTGTACCTTTAATGCAGTATCGCCTGGCTGTATTGCGATACTTATTCAATATATAAACTTTCAAATATTAATTTATAATTGCGATATATTTTACTGTTTAAAGATAAGCAGAAGCCTGGTTATTACTTGATAGTTATCGTTTATATTAATTAGTTTTGTGTTACACCTTGCGTGTAATAAAATAATCTTGACAAGATAATTACATAAATTATAATTAGCATAATTAGATATGTTGTGCCGGAACTAGTAAAAATTTTAATTATGTCGTGTAACGGTTAAGGTACTGTGTGGTTGGGCAATGTGTATCGAAAGGCAGGGCAAGCAGAGCAGCCTTGAGATTGACGTCTTGATCGCGACCTACCGCAGCGCGCGCGCAGGTGTTGTTCTATCACAAAAACAGCGTAAGACGGAGGCTCTTTATTCACCCGTTTCCTACGTATCGACTTTTAATTAAACCTTACTATCCTGGTATAATTAATATTAACGAAGCCCGTTTATTTGTAATTTTAATAAGTTTTGGGAATACAGTTAGGATTTGTTATATCTTCCTTTTTCCTTTTGTACCATTGATCGGAACCCCCTTCACCGGTAAAGTTGTTTCCAGATAAGTATATCCACGGCTTTCTCCATTCGCTTCCTGCTAACGTTTCAATATCTTTTATTTTTAGGGCGCCTCTTCTCCTTCATCCCCTTGGTCTTTTCCATAGAGTTGTTTTTAAAGTCCAGCTTTTATCCGTGCATCTTGCCACCCATTGCCACTTCTGTTTTAGGGCATAATGCATCAATAATGTTTGTTTATCGTCTTATTTCTTTTAGTACCTCCTTCAAAATTTAAATGCCGTCCCCAAATCAATATATTTCTTCGTAATCTTACAGCCAATATAAATATATATTATAAAACTAAATACTTAGTCAACATACAAAGCCAAAACAGATTACATTGATAAACAAAATATATGAAAGAGAAAACATAAGTACATTAATAGACCAACAGAAAACTGATATTAGACCTTAAACAAACGACAATTAATGCTAAATATTTAAAGAAAAAACTAAGTTGTTACTGCTAAACAAAGTCAACGTCTACCCGCTTCTTCAAATATGTCCTCACTTCCTATTTGGTAAGGTGGAAAATATCGACATCTTCATCATAGTTAGCTACCACCCGAAACATTGGCTAATTACGCACATAATTCGTGTTCGTAGAGACTCAGAAATTGTTGTGAATAGCTTGTCGCTATGTCGAAATTAATGACAGCAAACTTAAAAAAAACTGAAAACATCTAGATGTGATTCGAATGAGTCATTGGTGCTTATTGCATGGTTCAACAACCGATAATCTTAGTTGAACGAATGCTAATGCGGTTACAGTATAGATATTTTATAAATCGCTAATATAGCGATGTAATGAGATTTATGCAATCCAAATGTTATACCTCGAAATATGGAAACGGGATTTTATTAACGTTTCGTAATCTACCACACAGGTTTATGAATATTTACACTGGCTTCCTATTTATGGTTTCCCCAAACTTACATTCTACGTTTTTATGTGTTGCTTTATAAATTTATTTTTGTTACAGTGCCAGTGTGAAGATGAATACTGCGTGGATGCGAAACAGAAGATCTATGTGTGTCGGGCGCAGGTTTTGAAGGGAGCTGCTGACGCCACCGCCTCCTGCCGCTTATCGCAACTCATCTGCCTCGCTGACGCACAGTGTGCCACGGCATTACGTTATTATAACCAGAATTGTCGCTCAGTTTATCGTGGAAGAAAGTGCTCTAAGAAATGTCTTAACTCCATTGAGATTTTAAGGAAACAAGAGAAGGCTGCTGCATTAACAGCATGCAGGTGCGACGGCAATGAAGATTATGATTGCCCGAGGATGCAAAGTAATCTAGCGAAGCTATGCTTTCACAAACATCTGAAAAACCACACGAGAAGCCACGAAAGAGGGTATGAGGAGAGACACCGGAAGCACCATGAAGCGTCCGCAGCTAACAAATGTATTATATCTGTGATTATAATTTCCCTTTGCCTTCTCTTCAGCTTGAAGTTCAAATCGTGACGGTGATTTGCCTTACCTTATTTGTTAGTAAACAAATACGTCAATGTATATAAGTTTGTACAAATAGTATTAAGGTCGCAAGGTTGCGTGTGTGTGTGAGCAGATTGCTTTAAGTTGTCGTTTATTTGAGTGTACTTGCAGTTAATATAGATATTCGAATAAGACTTATACGCTTTCGCCGCCCACGGGGGCCTGCGCGGGCGTCGCTATAAATACGGCGGCGCCGGTGGTCCGGTGACAAATGCTAGGGTGTATCGTCCCGACGCCAAAACTACGCCGATTGATCTAACGGTTGTCTTAACTTGTCAAGTAATAATGAATGCGCTTATTTAACATATCAAAAATTTGTTTCACTCGCCGTATAAATGACAGCGAACGAGAGGTTAAAGGAAGTGGGTGTCTCCAGCGTCCCTGTGTGTACGCTAATCGCCTTTGAGTCGGAAGTGTTATGCGGGACGCAGTGATCGTGGCGTTGTCGAAAGAGCTCTTTTTTTAAAGTCAACTTCCTTGTACTTCTGTCATCCGTTCGTTTTAATGACCAAACCGAATACATGAATCATATATACCAATTAAGCACGTTCTTGCGTTGGGTTCAGAACTTTTTCTGCAACCAAAATTGATGTTCCGACAATATTAATTCCTTATTTGAATTTAGTGTAATTTCAATGTCCCCAATTGAACGTTTCCAAGTATGAAATTTCTTCGAAAAGCGTATGACAGCGTTGTTTCTTCATAAGTCTCGGACCTTGTAATGAAGATATTGGAACCGGTTCGGGGCAAGGTCCCACGTGCGATGCTCCGATTGTTGCCGCGTAAAATGATACCAAACATACATTTTTATTAACGTTAAAATTTATTAATCCAGGCTTAAAATATGAATTTAAACATAGCTTATTCATAATCTAAACAGTAACTTCGAAATGGTTTCAAAATAAATACAAAGATCAAATTTTCAACTCCGCCAAACAGTGGTGCTCTGAATTTCGTAAAATCATCTAAAAATAATACAGTACATGACTTGCCCTCTGATATATAAAAAATTCATTCGAATTAAAAATAGAAAGAATAGTCTCAATTTTGTACTACAAACATAAAAATTCCTTCACTTTTTAGTATTCATGCCAACAGAATGTAGTTTACTAATGCTCCAACTGAACACGGTATTGCATTATGCAGTGCGATATCCTAGGAATATGAATGAAGTTCCATCTCGGCGATGACATTTATTACTCACACGATATTTATTATACATTTTTCCTACATTCATTATATCATCGCAGCGAATTTATTAAATTATTTATATCAGTTGTATGTGAATGAGTATAATATTAAATTAATTTATTTTAAAAAATTGCGACAATTTTGGACTTTCCACAACCAAATTGTACTTCACGAAAGCATCCCATTCGTGGTATGTTTTTTTATAAAAACCTCTTGATTCTCCTCACCTGGTGGATATGGTTAAGAATTCTTTTGTCGTACTTAAACGGTCCAGGCGTTTATGGGTAACATAAATAAAATATTTTGATGTATTAGGAACTTCTTCTAAAACAGGTTAATTTTTTTAAAATATAAAATGCCTTATTTTTAATTAGCGAGCGTATGTGTTACGAATATTGTGATGTGTGTTTAGAATATGCATTAAAATTTTAAAAGTATATATCACGAATTGTTCGTTATAATATAATGTACATTTTTTATAAAATCTAGTATAAATTGGATTGAGTGTTATTTGTAAGTTTATATTATTGTAATTTATTAAGCACGAACATTAAAAGTTATCATGGATTATCATCCGTTTAATGACAAATATTTTGTATTAATGATAATTCTGTTACGATGCTCTGCTTTAGTGCAAGGTATTAAATTGTAGATTTGATATTTTATTTTGTATTATTGTGATGGAATTACCATTAAGCGAGTACTACATGTAAACAATTTAACGGAAATTATAATGTTTTTGTAAGTTTCGTTTACTAGGTAACGTTTACTAACAGTAAACATGTTTCAATCTGGCATTTATTTTTAATGAATAACTTTAAGGTCTTAATTAGGGAAACTTTATTAACCACAGTTTACCAAAGTGAGATTACTAGATTTAGCAAAAAACTGTAAATATCAATTGTAAACAATTATTAATATTGATTATCGTACAAAGTATTTTAGAATATAGATATTTATTAATTTACTTTAAGTATGCTTTTAAGTATTTGTTGCATTGTTTCGTTTTTTTTACAATTAAGGATTTCAGTTGTATTTATCAAAAATTCAATAAAATTTCTGTTTTCTACATCTTGTTTTATTTTAATCAATTAAACATTTGAGGCCGATGAATCCATTTTAATGAAATTCGGTCATAACTTTCTAAACTAGTGCATGACCTAATATCGATGAAAAAAGGATAAATTAAAACTATGAGCCTAAGTAATAATATCCTATTGATTATATTAATACTAGCTTTATAATACTAACAGTATTTAACGTTTACGTTATTAAGTTACAAGATATTGAACACATAAGATCACTATGTCTATGCTATCTTTTTGGTACAGAGTGATTAAACATTATAGTTATTTATTTAATTCATACGACAGCTTACCTAAATTATATATAACAAAAATCAATTATACTAAAGATAGCCAAAGATGGATTACATAAAATTTTACACAAAAAGGTTTAAATATTTACGAAAATATTAAACGCATTTGACTAAGTAATACATAATTCCTGTGTATTGTGTGATGGTGTGTAAGTGAGGTGTTCTCATGATGCAGGTTATTTAGCGATATGGATATTATTAATAGTCATTATAAGTATATTCCGTGATAGCTTTAACAAATCGAGGTTGAAAAGTGGTCGTTGTATGTTTAAGCTGCGTTTTCCAAACTGATTTTTGCATAGTTGGTGTCATAGTCTTGCAGGAACATGGAACTGCAACTTTTCTAGTAGACAGTTCGTCGAG